>NW_028251668.1:0-600000 GCF_964263255.1 Lissotriton vulgaris | reverse complement strand
TGGCACTTTAAAAATGCAAAAATTTCCATTTTTCAAAGAAATTGCAAATTACCACCAACCTAAAGTTGGCGGTAATTTGCGATTCCTTAAGCCAAAATCGCACAACTTTGGTGCTTCCTTCATTGCATTTAAGGAATCTCAGTTTGCAATTTCTTAAATGCAATAGCAAAATAGGGAATCGCAAATTTTGCGATTCCTTATTTTGAGAATGGGTTTTTGTGTGATACAATGCACACTGCCAAATTGCGATTGCAGACGCTGAAATTCTGAGAATTTTAGTGTTTGCGATTGCAATTTGGATTGATACATATTACCCCAAGAGCCACACAGCAAACTGGGGGGTCAAGGGAGATCGCTCTTAAGGAGCAAATGGATCAGACTGTTGTGTAATTCAATGGGATTTAGGAAGCACCAAGAGGGCACTTGCAACTAGCAGTGTACCACACGTCATATTTGCATTATCCCGATATTTGTGTACAGTGGGACTGATAAGGAAAAAAGCATGATGTAGCAAGGACCAACACACTTTTGACTGTCAAAGTTTTTTTTTATTGTACAAAATAACCAGTCACTTCTCTCTTTTATCTCTATTGTATTACTAGCAGCCAGTCCCGACGTTGTCCGGGTATGAATTGGTGCCGGCCAGTAGTATATTGTTTCGTAGGATTTCGTTTTGATAGCATTTATTATCTGTGACAGGCCTGTGAAATGCTCCGATTCACAGTGCACTGCTGATGCACTTAAGAGTGCGCGTTCAGTAGTGTGTGAACTCGAGTTTCCCTACTTTATTTTCCTTGCAATATTATATAGCGCGAACTCGACAACATGGCATAAGCACAATTTACATTACAGAAGAACACATTCATTTGTGGTAGGCACGGGGAGACAAAGCGATTTGTCTGGAATCACAGGATGTTGAGCTGATGCCGAGATTCAAACGTAGCTCCCCATCTCTAAAGTTCGTAATTCTAGAACTTGTGGTGGGAGGTGTGTCTAAAAGTGTATGTCGGTGCTGGGCATCAATGAGAGAGACCTGTGCATTTTTCCAATCGGTGGTGAAAAAATATGAGTATGTTGCTGGAGATGTGGGCCGCCATGCCACCAATGTACTTACGGGGGAGGGTAAACAACCATTATTCCGCAACTTTCTTTCCGCATACCATCACTCCGCATACTTTCATTACGAAAGTACCATGACTCCGCAATGCCATTATAACGCGTGGCATTACATTTTATATGCTTTTACCACGCATACATTTACAACAAAATTCGTTGTAAATTCATGAATGATAAAAGCATGTTTTTTTAAAATGTTTGGATAAGGCAAGTATGGATATAGGGGTATATGTTTTGGGGTACTGAGGTATATGTTTTGGGGTGTTTGGGTATTTTAAGGGTTCAGATAAAGTTTTGGGTTCTGGGGTACAGGGGTATTTTTAGGGTTCAGGGCTAGGTTTGGGTTTTGGGGTATAGGGGTATTTTTAGGGTTCAGGGGTAGGTTTGGGTTTTGGGGTACAAAGGTATTTTAAGGGTTCAGGGCTAGGTTTGGGTTTTGGGGTACAGGGGTATTTTTAGGGTTCAGTGGTCGGTTTGGGTGTTGGGGTACAGGGGTATTTTAAGGGTTATGGGCTAGGTTTTGGTTTTGGGGTACAGTGGTATTTTAGGGTTCAGGGGTAGGTTTGGGTTTTGGGGTACAGGGGTATTTTTAAGGTTCAGGGGTAGGTTTGGGTTTTGAGGTACAGGGGTATTTATAGGGTTTAGGGATAGGTTTGGGTTTTGGGGTACAGGGTATATTTCTAGGGTTAAGATGGGTTAGTTTTTAAGGGTGTTGGGCTATTTTATAGAGTAAGGGTGGGTTATGATTATGGGGTGCAGGGGTATTTAAAGTAGGGGTGGGCGGAATTGGTGCGAACTTGGTACAATAAATCCGCAATATTTAGTTCCGTCAGATTTCCAATTATGAAAACAGAAACTTCATATATTCAAGGTAAAATAACAAGTATTTCTACATGCTAAAATGCATAAAGTCATTTCACAAAAGTGAAATTAGCTTCCAGCAAGCAGTGAGAGAGGTGATGATTTGAGATCAAGCCCCTGCAAAGCATTATGGGACGAGATTAGCAGTGGGAAGTGAATATTATAGTATCCAAATAATTCTACAAAGAGCTGCAGTTCAGGTCCCCAGTTGTCCATGATCAGGCAAATGCAATAGCATTTAAAATTATTATACATCAAGCTGCAGTTCACCTCGTGGTCCCTAGATGTCCCTGATGAGGCAAACGCAATAGCATTTAAAATATTACACATCAAGCTGCAGTTCACCGCGTTTCCCTAGATGTCCCTGATGATGCAAATGCAATAGCATTTAAAATATTCCACATCAAGCGGCAGGTCATCTCGTCGTCCCTAGATGTCCCTGATGAGGCAAATGCAATAGGATTTAAAATATTATACATCAAGCTGCAGTTCACCTCGTCGTCCCAAGATGTCCCTGATGAGTAAAATTCAAAAACATTGAAACCCTTTCATGAATACTAAAAATGATGCTAATCTTATCCCATAATGCTTTGCAGGGCCTTTTAGTTGTATTTTGGCCCATAACTGTGCTTGGGGTGGTTCTAAGAGAATGGGACCTCCACTGAATTACTATTTAAAGGGAGCAGGAATGTATAGAACCTGGGAAGAAAAAACAACACTCGTGACGGAATGCCCCCAGCGATGGTCACGCCCCCAGCACACACCCACAGCACAATGCAGACACGCCCACAAGGGACTACCTTGCTGGCACGGTTCTTTTACATTTTAAATGTATATGGTGGGCGTCTGCATAGCCTATGTCCTTCTGCTGCAACTGCCCTTTCCAACGCTGTATTGGGTGTTGTGATTGGTGCTGTGGTTCCTGAGATTATCCGACTCAAAGGTTTGGGCTCTCTATTATATTAGTATAGAAAAGAAG
Source organism: Lissotriton vulgaris (assembly GCF_964263255.1). NCBI lineage: Eukaryota > Metazoa > Chordata > Amphibia > Caudata > Salamandridae > Lissotriton > Lissotriton vulgaris. Next base: position 597,044 of record NW_028251668.1, on the reverse strand, counting down.
CTTTTTAAATAATTCCGAAATGAGAATACATTGAGGTTGTGGTAATAACGGAATGCTATGGTCCTTTTTTTTCCTATATATACTCTTACTTATTTTGTTACAAAAAACATTTATACATACAAAACATAGGATGGTTTCACATTAAAACTGTTTTTTTTAAAACAACATCATCACTATTTGAGACTTAATATAAATGCAGGAATTAATTCTGCATTTATATTAAGTCTCAAATAGTGATGATGTTGTTTTAAAAAAAACAGTTTTAATGTGAAACCATCCTAATGTTTTGTATGTATAAATGTTTTTTGTAACAAAATAAGTAAGAGTATATATAGGAAAAAAAAGGAAAAAAAAGGATAAAAAAGAAACAAAACAACAAAGACTAAATATCAAATATATACAAAAAATAAATAACCTTGATCAGAATTCCATGGGTGGAGAATGATTTATTATAACATGCTTGTCTAAGTTACTCATGAATTATTAGTACACATAACCCGGTGTGCACGCTCCTTTTTCCCAAAAATATACTCAATTTCTTTACTGACATACAGCAGCCAATCACAGAACAGTAAAGAAAACAAAATCTACATTACCCATGAACCCAGGGTAACCATAGAGTACACCAATGGTATATAAACAGTCTTAGAGGTAACCACTTCCTCTTTCTTTGTCCAAAATCCATTAGGAAGAACAACTTAAACATCATAAATCCAGGAAGAACATCATCCAGAACAACCAAAATCCGAACGAGGAGGCGGAGGAACTTCCCAAAGCCACAGGAACAAAAGCAGGCCAACGAGGAGAAGAAACTCGCAGCACACCTCCCACAAGGACGGAGCCGGAGGAGCATCACTTGGGATCAGAGCCTGAAAAGAGACACAAAGCCGTAATACACATTCCGTGTAATCATGATCAAATAAAGGGTGGGTAGAGAAAAAACAAAGTAATCATCACATTACAGTAGGAATAAGATCCATGAATCATTGCACAGTAACAATATATGATATAGTACATGCATATACAATGGGTGGGATAATCCTCGCCTCCTAGTCCTTAATAGAATTGAAAATTCTTGTCACGAATGTTAGCAAATTTTGAATTCTATGTCAGGACAGGAGGCTCCGATTATGCTTGTTCAAAGCTCCTCCACCACAACAGAAGCAACAGTAGGAACAGGCTTGAAGTAAAAGGTTTTAAACACAGAATCTGATGACCAGTCAGCAGCTTTCATAATGTCGCATAAAGTGACACCCAAAGAAAAAGCCTTAGAGGCCATGGCCCCTCGAGCCGAGTGAGCACCAAACACAGAAACATCAATGCCCGCTTCCCCCATGAGCCACCGTACCCAACGAGCCAACGTGGCCGGAGTAACGGGGCGAAAGGGCTTCTGCAAGGCAATCAACAATTGACCTTGCATATCAGATCGATGAAGAGAAGTACTTACCTCATAATCTTTAAGGCATTGGACAACACAAAGGTTAGGTCGAGCCGGAAAAGAAGGGTAAGAAATGACCTCAGTGTTAGTTTTAGTGCGCCTGGAAAGGCGAAAGGAAATACCTTCAGGCGTGAAGTTACGTCCCGCAAGATCCAAAGCGCGGACGTCTGATATCCGTTTGCAGGAAAGCAAACACAACAACATAGTAAGCTTGGCCGAAAGTTGTTTACGAGTCAATAAAGAATTAACCGTCCAAGCTTCCAGAAAACGTAAGACAACCAAAACGTCCCATAAGGAAACATATTTAGGACGAGGAGGAGTAGCCATACGAATACCTTTTAGAATCTTAGCCACAAGTGGATGTTCACCAACAGGTTTCCCATCCACAGGAAGATGACCCGCCGAAATGGCAGAACGGAAATTGTTGACTGTGCAGTAGGCCAAACCCGAAGAAGAGGACAGAGAAGCCAAAAAATTAACTATCAAAGAGATATCAGCCGATGTGGGATCAACTTGCCGTTGAGTACACCAATCACTCCAACGCTTCCAGGAGCTTCTGTAACGCTTGTGAGTGTTTGGGGCCCAGGCTTTGCTGAGAAATCTGGTAGCGTCTGCAGAAAGGCCTGGCACCGCCCAACGTTCCCCGAAATCCGCCACGCCAGGAGAAGGAGGGATCTGGACTGAACCAGGGGATGCGGATTCTGCAGTTGATCTAGAAGGAGATTCTCCTTCTGAGGAAGAAGAAATGGCAAGTCGCACGCCATCTACAGGAGAACAGGGAGCCACGGCTGAGCCCGCCAGAGAGGGGCAATCAGAATTAATTCCGCCCGAAAGCGTGTCACATAGGCCAGAACTCTGGGAAGCATCATGAATGGGGGAAACGCATAACAGAGGGACGATTGCCACGGCTGGAGGAAAGCATCGGTAGCCAGAGCTTCTGGGTCCGGTCTCCAACTGAAAAACTGGGGAAGTTGGGTGTTGAGACGGGACGCAAAGAGGTCGATCAGACACGGGCCCCAACTGCGAAGAAGTTGGCGAAACACACGAGGATGGAGTCTCCAGTCGCTGAAGTCCTTCAGGTACCTGGAGTTCAGTCCGCCACAAGATTGCGAGAACCGGAAAGGTACTCCGCAATAACTGTGATCTTGTGCTGAAGGCAATAGTGCCAGAACTCCTTGGCAATCTCTGCCAACAACCTCGATCGAGTCCGCCCCAGCTTGTTGATGTAACGTACTGCTGAGACATTGTCCATCCGGAGAAGGATGCAGCAGTGGGACCGAAGAGGCGACAGGCATTTGATCGCAAACGACCCCGCCAGCAACTACAAACAATTTATGTGGAGTGAAAGTTCCTGCGGAGACCACCGTCCCCCCGTCGAGATTGGACCGCAACGAGCTCCCCAGCCCCAACGACTGGCATCCGATTCGATCACAATCTCCGGAGAGGAGCCGAAAAGAGCTCTGCCGTTCCAGGCCTCCATGTGGTCCAACCACCATTGCATTTCCGATTTGGCCTCCTCCGAGAGAGGAATCAGATCGGAATACCGAAGGCCCCGCTGAAGATGTTGAATCTTCAGACGCTGAAGGGCACGATAATGTAGCGGAGCTGGAAATATCGCTTGCAGGGAAGACGCCAAGAGACCGACAACTCGTGCTAACAACCTCAATGACACAGTCGGACTCGAGATAATGGAATTCAATTCCCGTTTGATGTACCGAATCTTCTGTTGGGGAAGCAGAAGTTGACAAGTGAGGGAGTTGACCCTGAACCCCAAGAAATCGATCACTTGAGTAGGATGAAGTACGGATTTGGGAACATTCACCAGAAAACCGAGGGACTGAAGAAGGTCTATGGTCCAGTCCAGATGCGTCATTAGTTTGACAGGACAATCCGCCAGTAGGAGGATGTCGTCCAAATAGATGATCAAGCGAACTCCGCGACTGCGGAGAGATTCCACCACAGGACGTAACAGTTTCGTGAAGCACCACGGTGCTGACGAAAGGCCGAAGGGCAGAACCTGATACTGATACCAAGTCCCCAGCCACTGAGACTGCAGAAAGCGGCGATGGGGACGGAAGATCGGGACAGAGAGATAAGCATCTTTGAGGTCCAGACGAACCATCCAATCCCGTTCCCGCAGGAGATCTCGCAACAGATGGATGCCTTCCATCTTGAAGTGCCGATAAACTACTCCCGCATTGAAATCCTTCAGATTGAGGACCAACCTCGATCCCCCTCCCTTCTTCTCCACCAGGAAGACCGAACTGGCAAACCCCTGAGGATGGCGTACTGTCGGCACAATGGCCCCTTTCAATACCAGAGATTTGAGTTCCTCTGTGATGAACTCTTGACTTTGCCTTGAGAAGTGAAGGGGGAAGGGAGGACGAGACTGGTGGAAGGGATGATAGAATTCAATTTTGAATCCCTGAACCGTTTCCAGCACCCAAGCATCGCCGGAGATCGCACGCCAATTGGCTAGAAAATGGCGAATCCTGCCCCCCAGAACAACACTGCATGCAGGAAGAAGTCTCACCTGAAGTGGCGGAATCCTGATATCCGCCGGAGTTGCCGCCTGATCGTCCTTTTTTGTACTGACCACGTCCTTTCCTGGAAGGGTAGAAGTTAGACCGCTGGGCATAGCCGGAATCCTGCTGGCCTCCCCTATGGGACTGATACCCACGTTGATTGGGCATACCCTGTTGAAAACCGGACGCATGGCCCGTTTCAAGGATGCCTGTGCCTTGTCAATACTGCTAAAAGTACTGACAAAATGCGTAAGTTCTTTTAAGAAAGGCTGGCCGAAAAGAAGACCCTGAGCCGCTGCCCCTGCCTCAGAAGAAGAAAGTTCAGATAATTTCGGGTCCAACTTTAGCAGAATTGAACGCCGACGTTCACTTGAGAGGGCACAGTTGGCGTTTCCTAACAGGCAGATGGCACGCTACGCCCATTCAATGAGCTCATCAGGATCAACCGTGGAGGAAGCCTCCTTGGCTCGGAAACCCAGATCCAACATTTTTGTGAGAGGACCTAGGAGGTCTAAGACCTTATCCTGGCAAGCCCGCCAGGAACGGTCTAGACCCTTCTTGGGGTCCTTAGAATTTTTTTTCATATATGTCAACATTGTAGGGTCGACCTCAGGCGTGTCCGCCAGGTTATCCGCTAAATCGGGCCGCGGACACTCTGAGCGAAGACGCACACGCACGTCCTTATCAAAAGGATGGCGTAAATATTGTTGAACATACTCTGCCACAGCTGGGGAGGGGAGCCAGGCAGAAGAATTAGGGTGTACAATATCCTCAGGTTCAAAAGTCAAGACAGGAGGTTGAGAAGAGGCGTCAACAAAATGTTCTTTACATTTGCGCTTTTTAGGCGGAGGAGGCAAAACCTCCGAGGAGGAGGAGGAAGCATCATGGTCGTCACTCTCAACAATTACAGGAACAGACTTCAACTTGGAGGAGGACCATGACCGTGCCAGTCTCCGAAAGTCAGAAGAATGGGGATTACCAGGGGATGAGGACCCAACCTTGCTTTTGCGCATACTGCGTCAAATGGCGCTTCAGGGGTGTAATGGCGCGAACCATCGCCTTGTTCATGGAATGCTGAACCCCTTTGTCCAGTGCCTCAACAAGGTCCTGCTCAAAAAATTCGGACCCTTCCTCCTCATAGTCACCTTCCTCCTCATAATAATAGGAATCACTCATGGCACACAGGGAACGTGTGAATAAAGCCCACCAGGCGACTAGAAATCTGGTATGTCAGTGACACAGTCCGAGGGAGTGAAAAAACCTCACAGCCAGCAAGCACAAGCAGAAAAAACTGCGTGGAAAACAACAATTAGAGCGTGGAGGGAGGCTTGCTGACGAAAAATACAATCACTCTTGGAAAAGCCTATGCTATTATACAACCGGGACTTTTTCCTCAAGCTCCGGTGTCAGAAGGAGCCAGCTGAAAGGCAGTGGGCGTTTTCGTCGACAGACGAGTTCAGGAGCTGGCGCTGCAATGTAAACAAAGGCAGCAGCGTGAGGAAACTCAGCGTGACAAAGGTCGCGCATGCGCAGTGAAACCGGCTGGCCAGACAGCAACGGAACCGCTCGCGCTAGACGCGCGCGAGGCAGGACCACCCCAAACTCCCTCCACAAAGAAAACGGGACAGAGGCAGCAAGTGCCCGACCCAGGGAGGTGACACACGCTCCCCACCGCGAGCGCCGGTCGAAGAACCAAACGACACGAAATGCAGCAAGAGCGCGAGAGAAGCGCTGATCAAAGCAGCACACAGCGCATGCAAAGCGGCAACAAGAACAGCAAAAGTACAATGTAAGCAACGAAAGTAATAATAGAATATCAAGTATGCACTTAACTGGCTGCGGAGCAGCAAAGAAAGAGGAAGTGGTTACCTCTAAGACTGTTTATATACCATTGGTGTACTCTATGGTTACCCTGGGTTCATGGGTAATGTAGTTTTTGTTTTCTTTACTGTTCTGTGATTGGCTGCTGTATGTCAGTAAAGAAATTGAGTATAAGCATAATCGGAGCCTCCTGTCCTGACATAGAATTAGAGTAGACACACAACAGGTTGATACTTCCAAAGGTACATTTTAATCTTTATCAGCCCAGAACGAGGCACAGCTAGTCACCTCGGCTCCGACAGTTTATCTGCATGACGACACCCAAACTGGCATTTTTGCAAACAAGGCGTGCAAGAAAGAGATACACACCGCAGGAGCACAGCGTTTTTCACGTCATGACATAATGGCTGCTCCTTGCGACACAACTGAGCACTTCACGATAAACTTTTTCAATTCGGAACGTTTCTGAAATTCTGATTTCCACTATCATGCGAGACATTTCTACCAAGTATATAAGTCTACGAACAAGACTATCTATACAGTGGTGGACCACCGCCACCTAAAGCGCAAGGACTAACTAAGTAGATAACTAGTATACTTAATGATGTACAACAAGAGGTACAACAAGATACACTGAACATTGAAAATAATTATTAAAACATAACTATATTACGGCGACATTCTAATTTATTTAATTTAGCATTAAACAATAGGCCCAGAACACTCCACCTGTTTAAGTACACAAAAAAAGCAAAACGACTCTTTATTTCTATAACAAATGATATGCATATACTGCGCAAAGGTTTGTGGGTCAGCAGATAATGTTTCCACTTCCTGTTTATTCTGCCATCCCCTAATTCTATGTCAGGACCGGAGGCTTCTGATTATGCTTCTCAATCTTTACTAGAAGCTCACAGCAGCCAATGAAAATGCTTGCTTTTCATTCCAATAAAAACGTTAAACTGCATATCCCATCATGCTTTACACATAACCACGCCCCCTTAGTCCATAAGAGGCCTTAGCCTGCCGCCATCTTCCTCTTTCTTTGCTGCTCACAGAGCTAAGTACACATTGTTTACTCCCTCTGTGTTTTTCTATTGCCCACGTTATGTGGAGTTGTGGTTAATTGATACTGTACATCTTGCTGTATGACACTGTACATATTGCGTATGTTGATTTCACTGTGTGTTGATTTCACTGCGTTTATTGTGTTGATTTCACTGTGTTTATTGGCTTGCTGAGGTATTACCTCTTTAGGGGGAGTAGCGGTATTTGGCGGAGCACCTTGGTGCCCGTCGTTCTTTCGATTCCTCGATGTGGCTTGAGCGCGCTTCTTAGGCGCGTGGGTAGCTCGGTCGTTGACCGGAGGCAGACGGAGGCCTGTGTGTTTGTTTATCGAGCCTGCAGAGCCCGGTGATCCCCGTAGTGTTCACGCGCTTAGCGCATGCGCAGACGGCTTCCCTAATCGCCGCTGACGCGTTTTCAGGCCGGGTGGCTCTCGGCAGCGACGTGCGCCCCAAAGCGCGCTGAATTGGGCTATTTCTTAGTAGGATTCAGTAGCGCTTGGGCTGCACGTCGCGGCGCGAACCCGTTTTAGTTATTCAAACGTGTTTTACACGTCGGAGTGTTAGGAAGGATCCCTCTGCCTTACACGATCGCCTGGTGAGGTGGTAAAATACAAAACAAAGGCCGTTTAGAGCGCGCACACGCTCAAGGTATTGCAGTGGCCTGGGTCTCTGGCCCGCTTTGACTACAGCTTTGCTGAGGGGGTTGAAGGTAGTAGAAGTTTGTGTGCTTGGTGGGCTGACCCCCCCCCCTGACCCTCCTTGTACCTGGTGTGTATAAACTTAACCTTGAAAGGTTTCCAGTGCAGCAGAATGTCTGAAGAGCAGTTTCACGAAGGGTACTATGAGGAGGAGGAATTTGAGAACAGGCAGTCGGCTGCCTTGGAGGACAACCTTGTCAGTGCTTTTGACGCTTCGGTCCAGTCCTCTGTCAACAGGGCAATGGAAACTACTGTTCCTCAGACGGTGCACCAGGCACTGGCCACAGCCCTTCGTCCTATCCGACGACAACTAGAGGGATTTGCCAAAAGACATGGCTTTACCAAACCCCAGAAAAAGAAGGGTGATGCATCCACCTCGGGTCCTTCAGGGGACTCTGCCACTTGGCCTCACATGCAGGCTCTAGCTACCCTGCTGGACACGGCGGACCATTCTTACGCAGGGGCCAAGGCCACAGCTAAAAGCAGGGTCCATGACACAGACACGGACACGGATACTGGCACGAACACCGACACAGACACCGACACCTCGGAGGATCGCAACCCTCCAAAGAAGGCAAAGGCGGCGCAGCCCAGGAGCCTTGCGCCGGATGATACGCCTTTCACCTTTGATCCACTGGAAATTGTACATCCCAGATCGCAAGATTGGATGCCGCCTGCAGCGGTCACAGCTTATATTCACGATAATTTGCGTAAGTCCTTCCCTAGGGAAGTGAGAAACCGTCTGCGCTCAGAGTGCCCTAGACCTGAAATCCCAAATCAAGTGGCGGAAACACCGGAGATTGACCCTAACCTTCTCACCTTTCTGAAGAAGTTCACCAAGGACCCGAAGAGGGGTCTTGATAGGGCATGGAAGGGGTGTCAGGACAAAATGTTGGATGCCATCGGCCCCTTGGCAAAGATCCTAGAAATGGCCTATGTGGCCAAGGAGACCTCTGTCATCATGAATCCGGACGTGCTAGCTGGATGGGCCCAGAGAGCCATATGTTTTTTGGGCAACGCAAACTGCGCCGTCTCTGCAGAAAGAAGAAAATCTTTGCTTATGAAGATGGATTCGAATCTAACGGAGCTCGCTGACGCGGAACCGGGACCCCTTGCAGAAGGTCTTCTTTTTGGTGACAAGTTCGTCAAGGACGTCTCCAAATATGTCGGTACCTTTACGGCATTGGACAAGGCCCAGTCGGGCATCAAGCGCGCCCTCAGCCAGGGTGTTTTTCACAGGGCCGGACGAGGCGGGGGTCGCTCGTCAGGCCGAGGAGGTCCTCCTGGCCCCCACAGAGGCGACTTCGGAAGGGGCAGGAATGATTTTGACTCAACACGAGGAGGAACATTCTACCCCTCCCGTAGGAGGTTCAACAAAAACAGATATCAAACCGGAGATGGCCGGGGGAAGTTCAAGCATCAGCAGAGTTCAGGTGAGACTTTCAGATACTTCCCTTCTTCCTCTGGGGGGTCGGACTCGGCACTGCCTGGGGCGGTGGGAGGACCTTACACAGGACGCTTGGGTCTTGCAGACAGTTCAGGGTTTTCACCTGGAGTTTTACTCACGTCCTATTCAGGCAAACGTACCCCCAATTCTCCATTTTTCCCAACTAGAGGCCAGTTTTATAGACGAAGAGATAGCGGCCTTGCTGCAGAAGCGCGCGATTGCACCAAGTATGCGCTGCCCTCACGGTTTCTGCAGCAACATATTTGTGATCCAGAAAAAAGGGGGTGGAAACAGACTGGTGTTAAATCTCAAGGACTTCAATCAATTCCTGACGTACAACCATTTCAAGATGGAAGGCATCCATCTTTTAACGGATCTACTGCAGGTGGGAGATTGGATGGTCCGGCTGGACCTGAAAGACGCGTATCTGTCTATTCCAATTTTTCCCCCACACTGCAGGTTTCTTCAATTCCAATGGAGAGTCCGATGGTACGAATATTTGGTTCTGCCTTTCGGGCTCTCCTCGGCTCCTTGGTGCTTCACCAAGGTGATGAAGCCGGTAGTGGCGTACCTTCGGGAACGGGGTATTCGTCTCATCATATACCTCGACGACATTCTGATAGTGGACCAGTGTCGGCAGAATCTCTTACGACACCTCCAACTGACCACGACTATCTTACAGGATCTGGGTTTTGTTATAAACACCAAGAAGTCGGTCATGGTTCCTTCACAAGTTATAGATTTTCTAGGTTTCACGGTGGATTCGGTGATGGCCCAACTGTGCCTTCCGAAAGACAAACTCCGGGATCTGAAGAAGGAGATCCGGAAACTGCTGAGCAGTCAGTCTGTCTCCTTGAGAGCGCTGGCGAGAATGGTAGGAATTCTAGCGTCTTCAGTCCAAGCGATATTCCCGGGCCCGCTGCACTACAGGGCCCTGCAACAGTTGAAGATCAGACACCTGCAGAAGGGTCTCTCGTATTCGGACAGCATTCCCCTCACGCAGGAGGTGAGGACGGAGTTGCAGTGGTGGTTGGGACACGTCGACGCTTGGAATGGTCGAGCGATCTTCGGTTCACTTCCGGAAGTCACGATAGAGTCCGACGCCAGCCGTTGGGGCTGGGGCGCGCGTTGTGGAGACATCTCCACGGGAGGGCGATGGTCCCCGGAGGAACTTTCTCTCCATATCAATTGTCTGGAACTACTGGCGGGGTCGTTCGCGGTCAGAACGTTGTCCCCACAGCAGACGTCCTGTTGTATCCTCCTGCGTCTGGACAACATTTCGGCAGTGAGGTACATCAACAAATTGGGAGGCACGAGGTCGTCCATGCTTGTACAAATAGCCAAAGACTTTTGGCATTATTGCCTCCGCAACCAGATTTCGGTCATTGCAGAATATCTCCCAGGCCAGTCCAATCAGGTAGCGGACTGGAACTCGAGGTACCTCCGGGACTTCAGCGATTGGAAGTTGCTCCCGAGGATGTTTGTGTGGCTGGAGAGCATTTGGGGTCCGTTCGAGACGGACTTATTTGCATCGAGGCTGACCTACCAGATCCCTCGATTCTTCAGTTGGAGACCGGATCCGTTGGCTCAGGCGACGGACGCCTTTCTCCAGGACTGGTCAGTGGGGGTTCATTATGCGTTTCCCCCCTTCCTGCTGATCCCAAGGGCGATGTCACAGGTAATCAGACAGAACGCGGAAGTGGTAATGGTGACACCTTGGTGGACGTCCCAATCTTGGTTCCCCAAGCTGATGCAGTGGAGCTGCGACTTACCCAGACTCCTCCCGGAATCGACAATGCTGTTGCTGGGCCCTCATCAGGAGAATCATCCATTGATCATGGAGGGCAGGCTCCGGCTGATGGCCTGGAGGCTTTCAGGCAACAGTGGCAAGTGCCAGGGATTTCGAGCAGGGCTGCAGATTTCATCAAGCAAGCCTGGGCTCCTTCCACGAGGAAGCGGTACTCCTCGGCCTGGAAAGGCTGGGTGGGTTGGTGCGTGGAACGACATTTGGATCCCGTGGGGGCCGGCTTACCCAATGTGCTAAACTTCCTAACGGATAAGGCGTCACAGGGTCTGGCCTATCGGTCGGTCAACAATTTCAGGTCGGCCATCTCAGCGGGCCACGTTCAGCTGGATGGGAGACCAATTGGTATGCACCCGGTCGTGTGCAAGTTGTTGAAGGGTATTAGGGTTGAGAATCCCCCTAAACCTAAGTATTCTGGCTTGTGGGATGTTAAGCGAGTTTTAGACCTGTTTGACAAATGGCCTGCTAACAAGGACCTTTCCAGAAAGCAGCTTTCAGCTAAGTTGGCCATGTTGCTTTGCCTTTCAGCGTGCAGGAGATCGTCGGACGTACGAGCACTGGACATAACAGGTAGAGTAACAGCAATGGTTTTATTCTCGTCTGAATACATACGTTCTTTAAGAATAACATATGTTATTATAGCTACCTTCATTCATTATATTTAATGATGTATTATTAAGGTGCAATTAAACGACCATAATATCAGAGTGATATAAGTTGTGTTTCTAGCCTTCTTCTACCATGATCTTTACAAGACTGGCATAGAAAGCCTCCGATTTATTGCCTTTCGTCACTGTACTTCGTGTGATAGTGAGGAAGGCATTTCACAGAAAATTTTTAAAGGGTCTCTGCGGTGCAGAGATTCGTTTATTTGGTGATAAAAATAGATCTCTGTATCGATGCGTGATATTTATCTGTACTGGATAAATTATAATCGGTGAAAGTTGGCTGACCTCATTTCATTTCTCATACGTTGAGTGTTTTGCTGATGGGAACATCTGTTGATGCATGGTCCCAGTAATTACAACAAGTAGAGGATGTGGTTGGCCGGGTGCGAGCATCATGGCACGTCCACGTACTGTGATTCTGGGCAAATTACTTCATCTCCCCGTGCCTTGATGTGTGAACTTTTACCGGGGATCATGTAAAGCGCTCCAATATCTTCGGGTTGAATTCGCGCTATATAAAATATGCACACAAAAAAAAAATTATAACATGGCTCTGTTAGGTTTGTTCAGGTCTATCCTATGGCGCTTGTGCCCCAGAATCATCTGCTGTATGTACTTTGTGGGCCCTGGTGTATTGCGGCAGAATTGTTTGCTTCTGCGCATTCTGCATAGGGAGTTTGGTGCAGATCTATACTATCTATACTACTATTATAAAGAGAGAACTTGCACCTTTTTGCCAGGTAAACTCGGGAACCACAGCACCAATCATAACACCCAATACAGCGTTGGAAAGGGCAGTTGCAGCAGAAGGACATAGGCTAAGCAAATGCCCATCATATACATTTAAAATGTAAAAGATTTGTGCCAGCAAAGTAGTCCCTTGTGGGCGTGTCTGCATTGTGCTGTGGGTGTGTGCTGGGGGCGTGACAATCGCTAGGGGCATTCCGTCACAAGTGTTGTTTTTTCTTTCCAGGTTCTATACATTCCTGCTCCCTTTAAATAGTAATTCAGTGGTGGTCCCATTCTCTTAGAACCACCCCAAGCACAGTTATGGGCAAAAATACAACTAAAAGGCCCTGCAAAGCATTATGGGATAAGCTTAGCATAATTTTTAGCATTCATGAAAGGGTTTCAGGGGCAGATTTATGATAACTGGCGCATCCCCAGGGATGCGTCAGTTATTTTGCGCCGCTGCTCCGCCACTCATGGTGCGCCGCATTTACAATGCGGCGCACCATGGGGGAAAGAACGGCACAGATGCGTGACGCATCTGTGCCGTAAAGGTGGCGCATTGCTGGAGTTTCGTCGCAAGCCCGACGCAGCTCCAGCTAGGCTCGGGGGTGCCCTATCTGTCCAATGCTGCGTCAAGCCTTACGCCTACTTCAAGCAGGCGCAGGGTTTTGACGCAGCGTTGGCCTGAAAGTGACTGAGTGAAATCTTATAGATTTCACTCAGCCACTTTTGCTAGGCGCACCTGCCCCGGAACGCCCACCCTGTGCCGGAACGCCCACAAAAGGAGCAGGGCTTTACAACGTGACGCATCTGCCTAGATGCGTCACGTTGTAAATGGGTCGTAGGGATGCGCCACGTTTACGCCGCAGTTGCGTGACGCAAACGTGGCGCATTACCAACATAAGTCTGCCCCTCAATGTTTTAGAATTTTACTCATCAGGGACATCTTGGGACGACGAGGTGAACTGCAGCTTGATGTATAATATTTTAAATGCGATTGCATTTGCCTCATCAGGGACATCTAGGGACGGCGAGGTGAACTGCAGCTTGATATATACTATTTTAAATGCTATTGCATTTGCATCATCAGGGACATCTGGGGACATGAGGTGAACTGCAGCTTGATGTGTAATATTTTAAATGCTATTGCATTTCCCTCATCAGGGACATCTAGGGACCATGAGGTGAACTGCAGCTTGATGTATAATATTTTAAATGCTATTGCATTTGCCTCTTGGGGACAACTGGGGAGAACAAGGTGAATTGCAGCTCTTTGTAGAATTATTTGGATACTATAATATTCACTTCCCACTGCTAATCTCGTCCCATAATCGTTTGCAGGGGCTTGATCTCAAAATGATCACCTCTCTCACTGCTTGCTGGAAGCTAATTTCACTTTTGTGAAATGACTATATGCATTTTAGCATGTAGAAATACTTGTTATTTTACCTTGAATATATGAGGTTTCTGTTTTAATAATTGGAAATGTGACAGAACGAAATATTGCAGATTTATTGTACCAAGTTCGCGCCAATTCCGCCCACCCCTACTTTAAATACCCCTGCACCCCATAATCATAACCCACCCTTACTCTATAAAATACCCCAACACCCTTAAACACTAACCCATCTTAACCCTATAAATATACCATGTACCCCAAAACCCAAACCTATCCCTAAACCCTAAAAATACCCCTGTACCCCAAAACCAAAACCTAGCCCTGAACCCTATAAATACCCCTGTACCCCAAAACCCAAACCTACCACTGAACACTAAAATACCACTGTACCCCAAATCCCAAACCTAGCCCATAACCCGTAAAATACCCCTGCACCCCAAAACCCAAACCTACCTCTGAACCCTAAAAATACCCCTGTACCCCAAAACCCAAACCTAGCCCAGAACCTTAAAATACCCCTGTATCCCAAAACCCAAACCTAGCCCTGAACCCTAAAAATACCCCAGTACCCCAAAACCCAAACCTAGCCCTGAACCCTTAAAATACCCCTGTACCCCAAAACCCAAACCTACCCCTGAACCCTAAAAATACCCCTATACCCCAAAACCCAAACCTAGCCCTGAACCCTAAAAATACCCCTGTACCCCATAACCCAAAACTATATCTGAACTATTAAAATACCCAAACACCCCAAAACATATACCTCAGTACCCCAAAACATATACTCCTATACCCAACTTGCCTTATCCATACATTTTTTAAAAGCATGCTTTTACCATTCATGCATTTACAACGAATTTCGTTGTAAATGTATGTGTGGTAAAAGCATATAAAATGTAATGCCATGCGTTATAATGGCATTGCGGAGTCATGGTACTTTCGTAATGAAAGTATGCGGAGTGATGGTATGCGGAAAGAAATTTGCGGAATAATGGGTGTTTACCCTCCCCCGTAAGTACATTGGTGCCACGGCGGCCCACATCTCCAGCAACATACTCATATTTTTTCACCACCAATTGGAAAAATGCACAGGTCTCTCCCATTGATGCCCAGCACCGACATACACTTTTAGACACACCACAAATCAATGTGTTCTTCTGTAATGTAAATTGTGCTCATGCCATGTTGTCGAGTTTGCGCTATATAATATTACAAGGAAAATAAAGTAGGGAAACTCGAGTTCACACACTACTGAACGCGCACTCTTAAGTGCATCAGCAGTGCACTGTGAATCGGAGCATTTCACAGGCCTGTCACAGATAAGAAATGCAATCAAAATGGAATCCTACGAAACAATATACTACTGGCCGGCAGCAATTCATACCCGGACAACGTCGGGACGGGCTGCTAGTTTACAATAATGTGACTCAGGGGCATATTACCAAGGGGGGCGATTATCGCCGGTTTAGCGGCCGCTAAGCGGCGATGATTCTATTGCTCTATTAGCAAGCTGTCGCTAACTGATGTTAGCGACAGCTTTTAGGCGATAGCGAGCGGTTTGGGGCCCGCTTTGCATGTCAGCGATATTTATCGCTAATGACATGCAAAGTGGGCGTACCCAAACTGTTAGCAACTGAAAGCATGTGCACCGCCTGTTGAGGACACCATCCTGCCCCCAAACTCCTGCAAACCTTATGATCTTGCCCAGGGAATAAAGATAATTTGAACTTTGCAGCTAAACTTATATGAGCATTGCAGATAAACAGGGTCTTCCTCCATTTGAGCTCTGCAAGTTATAAACATAGCCTTGAATAACACCCTTTGAAGGAGAGGCAGCCAGCACAATTCACATGGCCAGGATTAAAAAGAGTGATGCTTAGGCAAATGTATAAAAAGGAGCCTCCCCGCATTCTGAGGCCACTGGAAGGAATATTTTGTTGCATCCAAATGAATGGAATTACCATAGTCTAACCCAGACGTGATTGCAGCACGAAACCCTGTTTTTACGACTAGAAGAAGGTATAGAGTCCAAGGGGCATAATTACAAATAAGTGAAAGAGCGTGGCGTTAGCCTTCTTGGCTTAACGGCCCTCTCTGCCACTTATGAAACACACGGCTGCACCATATTATATTTACAACAATACTTTGCAGCCCTGCGTTTGCCCCTGTGCAGGCACTAATTTCATCTGCCTAGCGCCAACACAGTGCCCTGGCACCATATTGCAAGGGACGGTGCCTGTTTTATGTGGAGAGGATATAGCCTTGCGGTTAGAGCTGTCAGCCTCGAAGCTGGGGAATCAAGGGCCATATTATCAAGCAAGGGCGATACATTATCGCCGCTTTTATCGGCAGGAAACTGCAGCTAAAGCGCCGATAATGGGCTTGATAATATGCCCTAGTGAATTCCCAGAGCAGCCCAGGTTCTGGGTAACAAAGGCATTTTGATTTTAGATACAAAGAGCAACATTGCCATCAAGTTTTAACATGTATTCCAGCATCACACAAGCATCACTTGCTGTAGAGCTCCATGTATTACAGTCATGTGTTACAATTCCCAGCATATGGCAATGATAACGACCAAGGGGCAAATTTACAAACCCTTGCGCCACTTTTGCGTCCCTTTTAACATGGTAATAGTGACGCAAAAGTGGCGCAAGGGTCTTGTAAATCTGCCCCCAAATGTTAAGGTTGTGGACATTTTCCAAGGACGATCATCAGAAGCCGCATATCAGGAGCAGCATAATGCAGAGGCACAAGACGCCTTCTACATTCCATGAAGAGTCACCACAATACTGAAACTGCAGAGGAATAAAATGCCCATACTATGCCAAGGAGGCCCGTCACTGTGCCTAAACTGCCCTGAATATTACAGTGAGGGCTACTCAATGCCATGGCTACCATAATGCCCTGAATGCCAATAATGTGCTTGCTAAGGAGGCATGGGTCAGGGACTGGGGCCACTATAATGTCAAGAATGAAGAGTCGAGCAGGCCACTGAAAGCTCAAGACAGGCTCATGCCAGGTGGCCGGCTGTGGCTCAGCTCCAGGTACTCTGGACCCTAGAGCAGAGATGTAACCAAGGCTGCATGTGGCTTCTCCCAGCCACCAACGCTCTAAGCTCTTGGATGAAGAATTAAAGAAAAGGCAGTGATGTTTGATGTAAAAAAGGAGCAGAAAGGGATACCCAACTAGTGGCTAATTTCACGGTGTGAAACAAGAAATCCTAGAATACATTCTGGCTTCCGACCAAATTGTGTGATCCCATGCAAATATTTCCCTTCCTGCACATAAACAATCCTGCTTACAATGCAGGCAACCTTGCACGGAGGTACAAGGGAGCCTGCACTGGCTCTATGCAGTACTTTGTGCGCCAGCGCAAGGAAAAGACAGGCATTTGCTTTATAATATGAAATACTGCGCATTCCTGCCCCTTTCCTATGACACAGTGCAACGCAATAAGGTGGCTTGCTACGCTGCGTGATTTATTGACAAATATTCCCCTCAGAATCTAGGCCACATATATGTCTCCTGACTTACCTCATACTTCAGTAATGTCATTGTCTGGTGCTATGATAGAAGAATGTTTCTTAGTTCAAGTTTGAAAAGTTTCATGTAAAATAAATTCTCCACAATGCAGCAATAGACACTGATGTACTAAGGTGAAATGCATCTACATGCTAAAAAATGCACTTTAAAAAAATAATTTTTAATAACCTTAACCATATTTTTTATTTCAATATACATTGATTTACATGGCTAATATTTCCAAGGCTCCGTTTGTGCACGGGCTCTTAGACCCACGCCAGACCCTTGGCTCGGCTGTTCCTTTTAATGTGTTGGCTTGCGCATCTCTTCTAGGTTGTCTGCATTACGCCAAGCAGGGGCACGTCATGACAAGTCAATTATATTGAGTGTGAAGCCACATCTTGAACCTGAGGCCTCTGCTGAGACAGAAGGTGGAGTCCAGCACAGCTGCTTGCAGGCTCAGACCTGCAGAGCAGGTGTGCCCGGGCATCACAGGATGGATATCACTACCCTTCATGGAATAATGAGGCCGCCCTATTTCACCCTTCACCTTCTATAAGTTGAATAGTGCAGCTTTTCCTACTTAAACCCCTCATCTGTTGCATGGGGAATAATTCACTCACACTTTTTTGCTGCCTGTTCTACAAGGAGCAAAGCAGCCTCTGTTTGTACCGTCTGATTTACAAAGAGCACATGGGCATATTATCAAGCCTGGGTGATAAAATGATCACTACTTTATCGGTAGGAAACTGCCGCTAAAGTGGCGATAATGGGCTTGATAATATGCTCTATGGAATTCCAATCGAAGCTCATGTTAGATGTCCTTCACATCTAACATGAGCTTCGATTGGAATTCCATAGAGCATATTATCAAGCCCATTATCGCCACTTTAAAGGCAGTTTCCTGCCGATAAAGTGGCGATAATTTTATCGCACAGGATTGATAATATGGCCTAAAGACCCTTCCCACTCTCGTGAAGAAATTAATCCAGCCTCCCTCTTTTTATCCTTCTTTTAGAGAGCGCAATACAACCTCTCCCCATTTAACACTTCTATAGGGTATATTTACAAGCCCCTAGCGACACGGGAACATCACTTTTTACGATGTTCCTGTGGTGATAGGGGCTTTGAAGGAAGTGACCCGAAATGGGCCACCCGGGTCACTCGTGATCACTTCTCGCCCTGCCAAGAAATGAAGAGTTGGGACGACAGTGGAGAATACAAATCTAACACATTTATTAATAAGTACACTCAGCGGAGCCCATTCTGACCACCCTCATAAGATAGCTGTCAAGAGACTGACTTCAGAATACTTGGTAACACAAAATAAGCCTTCCAACATGTCCCAAGTCCCTCCCCTGGTGGAAAAATACAACCTGGGTGAAGACTGAGCAGAGAAGGCACAATGAGATGAGCTACCACCTGCAGAATGGATCCACGTTATCAGGCGTCCAAGGTCATCTTGCTCAGTCTCAGCTCTCTCTAGTGTGGGAGCATAACTATGGCCAGGGATAGGCTTGCGAAGCTGAGTAAACTATTAATTTCGCACATCTGGGTTTCAAACTAGAATAACACGATAAGAGGGAATTACTGAGCAGCAGCTTTCTGATGTGGCGAGCAGGAGCACAGAAGCCGGGCTTCGATCACAGCGCAACGTGTCTCAGATGCTAACTTTAGCCTGCACAATGTTAGAAGGGCTGGACACACAAATATGCAATAGTGTTCAACATAAAATAGCTACATGAATGCTAACATAGCACAGTATACGACGTAGAGGATGGGGCAATGGCACATTCGATTCTAACTGCTTTGCCTTATTTACAAGGCAGCATTAAACCATGAAACATGGCTTAACGATGCCTTGTAAATAAGGCCACCTTTCAAGCTATGCTTAGCGTGAAAGGGGAGCTCCATGGGTGCTGGGGTGGGATTTCCACTCCAACACCAATTGATATTGACGCTGCCTCCTATTTACAAGGGAGGCATAAATATGGGGGCAAGGCCATAATTAAAACCAGGGAAAACCTGGTCTTACCCAGGTGCAACAAGGAGAAATGTTTCATCATTTCTCCTCCTCGTTTTTGCGGTTTTCATTTGTGCTGCCTTGTGCAGCACACATGAAAACAGCAACAGGCCATTGTTTGTTTATGTACAGGAAGGTCCCCCTTACTGCACATAAACAATCATTTTTTTTAACCCCTTGCGCGCTGCGATAATTCTCCCGCACAGCGGGAGAATTAATGAGCTGGCGGGGTTGGGACAGCCCCGCCCATTGTTATCACACACCCCCGTGACGTGTAACGGCTGGTGGCCGTCCTAAGCACCGAAGGGGTTAAATTGCCATTTTGCAACTTCTATGTGTGTTGCATTAAGCAGTACACATAGAAGCTACTAAACGGCATTAAAAGATTGTTTATGTGCAGGAAGGGGGACCTTCTTGCACATAAACAATGTTCCCCTGCAGGCTAATGCCTCACTCCGCCACTTCCCTTGTAAATATGCCCTCTAGTTTCAGAGGACCAGCATGGCTTCTCTTTTTCACCCTCTTCCCCACCTTGCATGGACTTGAACTGGCAACCCAAAGCAGGAGCCTGTTATTGTACCAGGCGGCGGTGGCACAGACGCTAAACTCACCGGGCTGCCTGTTTCTACTGAAGGAGTGAAAAGAGTAGACAGTAATGAGGGAGATAGCGAAGTGATCATTTTCTCATTGAAAGAAACCGAGGGGCATCTTATCTAGAAGTGCGTTAAAAAACGCACATTTAACATCTTCATATCGCCGGCTATCGCCGGATTTTTTCACTGTGATAGCGTGTAATTATCAATGCGCATCACGTAGGCGAAATAAAATCCGGCGATAGTCGGCGATATGGAACATTAGCGCATGAAAATAAACGTTGTTTTCACACGCTAATGTGTGCCTTGACAATATGGGGGGGTGGATTCAGCGTTATGATCCACACCCCCATGTTATCAATGCCTTAACACCTGGTCAGAGCAGGCGTTGGGAAACCTGTGATAAACGAGTTTATCGCAGGTTTTTGTCTCCCAACGCCTGCCTTGGTAATAGGGTGTTCCCACCTCCAACCACATTTTACATGTGGTGGGACGTGGGAACGCCCACTTTGCATGTCATTAGCGATGTTTCTCGCTGACATGCAAAGTGGGCTTGTGGCAGGCGTTAACATGCCCTTGTGGATAGGGCTCTAGAAGTATCGCCGCTTTCTCGGCACAATTCGCCGAAAAAGCGGCGATACTTCGCCTTGTTAATATGCCCCCAATGCGCTATGGATAACATCAAACAGGGGTAAGCACGGGACATAAATAGACTCCCTGGAGATCTATTCAAACACGATAAAAAGGTTTGGGCCCCATATATCTACTCCCTTAGCAATGCATTAGCAGCAGGCGCCCCATACCAGGAATGTGGAAAGGGGCTGATATTGTTCCTATCCACAAAAAAAGGCAGTAAACAGAAACCCGAGAATTACAGGCCTATTAGCCTGATAGACGTACTTCAAAAAGTCCACACCAGACTAAACAGGTGTGATGACTGGATAGAGACCAACAACATACTGTCCCCATATCAGGCAGGATTCAGATCATGCACTAGCACAACAGCCCAAGAATTCGGACTGTTGTGCATCATCTGGAAATGCGCCAAGATAAGGGAGGGCCACTATGGGATTCATTAAAAAAACAAAAAGCCTCCCCCAGCTTATTAACACAGCTAAAAAGGATGCACGATGAAAACTATGCTAGAGTGCGTTGGGGCATGAAGGGAAAACTTACAAAGCCAATCCCAATAGGAGTGAGACAGCGTTCCGTACTTGCTTCCACCCTGTTATCACGCTATATCAACGACGTGATATCCTACCTACAATAAAACAAAAACAAAACCTCCAAACTGATCAGGAACTTGGTACCACCGCTGCTGTTTGCAGACAGTACCATCTTAATCTTGCAGACTCCAAAGGTACTACAAAACCTGATGGACGACTTTAGCAGATACTGCAACGTAAAAGCCCTAGAAATTAACACTAGTAAGAACAAGTACATGGCCATAAACACACACAAGGGTTTTTAAAATAATGTTATGCTAAGCGACCAGACAATAGAACATGCCTCTAATTTTACTTACTCGGGCATATTACTGGATCCTAAATTAGCATAGAAACAGCAAGTTAATCACTCAGCGCTACAGTTAGCCCAAGGGGGGGTCAGGGGCGGCGCTTAAAAAATACAGGCTGTCCTTAAGCAAACCTGTGACACCAGCGCTCGAGTTATACAAATGTAAGGTCCAGTCATCAGCACTGTATGGATCAGAGCTATGGGACATTAGTGACACCAAACCTCTAACAATTGGGGGAAACATATTTGTAAGAAGATTATAGGGGTTACTCCCATCAACACCACTTATCCCAATGTTCCACGATTTAGACATGAAGGGGCAGATTTATGTCGGACTTGCGGCACTTTTGCACCGCCATTGCGTCACTTCTGTGACGCAGCTGCAGCGTAATTCCTTTGCCACGTTGCAACACACTTACATCGTGACGCATCTATGGAGCTGCGTCACGGTGTAAGGCTGACTCAGGTGAAACCTGAGTCAGGTTTCATATGGGCGTTTCCACGCAGGGGGGGGGGCGTTCCGTCGCAGGAACGCCCCTGAAAAGTGGCTCAGTGAAATCTACAAGATTTCACTGAATCACTTTACCAACGCTGATGCGTCAAAACCCTGTGCCTGATTGAAGCAGGCGTAAGGCTTGACGCACCACGTTAGAGATAGGGCACGTTGGAAAAGTGCCGGAGTTTTGTGCCGCACGCAACACAACTTCAGCACTGCGCCAACTTCACGCCATAGATGCGACACGCATCTGTTTATTCCTGCGACTTGGTGCGCCGCATTGTAAATGCGGCACATCATGGGTGGCGCAAGGATAAACTTGCGTGCCGTATCTTTCCTGGCGCATCTCTGCCGATTTGCAGAGATGCGTCAGGCAACATAAATCTGCCCCGAAGCGCATAAGGCATCTCATAACTTTGCGAACAATGCCTTATTGGACACGCTTCTGGATAACACCAGAATTAGTAGGGTATAGAGAAGGTGTCCGATAATTATATCCCATTGATACACACCTCACCCTCCCTTGGTCAGATTCGTAAGGAAATGGCTCATAGAGTTAGGTCTCGGATCATATTGGACAGAGCTGCACAGCCTAACATCAAGCTGTAAAGACATATTAAAGAGAACTTTTTGGCAACACACAATGAACGTACTCCACTGCTACTCGAGATTAGGAAGGTTAACATCTCAGTTCCTCACCATTAAACCAAGTCAGGAAGAATTTCTTGATAATGGTCAGCAGTATATAGCAAGAACTTTGGGGCATATTAGCAAGGGCTTTATCGCCGCTTTAGCTGCACTTTTTGCTGCTAAAGCAGCAATTTTTTTATCGCCCTATCAGCAAGCTGTCACTATTAGACGTTAGAGACAGCTTTCTTGTGATAGCAGACGATTTTTCTATCGCCTTGAATGCAAGCGATGATTACCGCTAATGACATGCAAGGTAGACGTTACCAACTAGAAGCGACTGAAAACAGTCGCTAACACTACTTCCCCCAATTACCAACGCAGGCGAAGCGATAAAAAAAAGTCTCGCTAAGCGCGATTATCGCTAGTATTTAACACCTGCTGAAAACCGGACTTACCTGTATCCTCAATGGGAGGTGGATTTTCAGGCTAAGTCCACCATGGCATTAATGCGTGAATATCGCTGGATTTTCCGCGATATTCAGGCATTTCGCCGCTATCTCTGGATATTTTATCACAGTGGAGATAAACGTTGCTAATAGCATGTTTTCTCTGCTAAAA
Source organism: Lissotriton vulgaris (assembly GCF_964263255.1). NCBI lineage: Eukaryota > Metazoa > Chordata > Amphibia > Caudata > Salamandridae > Lissotriton > Lissotriton vulgaris. The sequence goes on along the minus strand of NW_028251668.1, from coordinate 574,045 downwards.
TATCCAGCAATAGGCAGCGATAAAAATAAACGCGTAACCCACATCTCCATATCGCTGGCTATCGCCGGATTTTATCGCCGTTTTAGCACGCAATTGTCAATGCGCATCACGTAGGCGAAATGAAATCCGGCGCTAGTCGGCGATATGGCACATTAGCGCATGAAAACAAACGTTGTTTTCATGCGCTAATGTGTGCCTTGATAATATGGGGGGGTGGAATCAGCGTTATGATCCACTCCCCCATGTTATCAATGCCCTAACACCTGCAGGCGTTGGGAGACCTGCGATAAACGAGTTTATCGCAGGTCTCCATCTCCCAACGCCTGCCTAGGTAATAGGGTGTTCCCACCGCCAACCACATTTTACATGTGGTTGGACGTGGGAACACCCACTTTGCTTGTCATTAGCGATGTTCATCGCCGACATGCAAAGTGGGCTTGCGCCAGGCTTTAAAATGCCCTTGTTAATAGGGCTCTAGCAGTATCGCCGCTTTCTCGGCACAATTCGCCGAAAAAGCGGCGATACTTGCTCTTGGTAATATGACCCTAAGATCTTGCTCATATTCCCCTTCGTGCCTAAAATTAAGGTACAAGAGGGCATATTATCAAGGCATTTATCTTTGCTTTTTTGGCTGCAAAAGCCAATAAAGCAGAGATAAAATTATCTCCTCATCAGCAACAGGGTGCTAACACGCAAATTTGCATGTTAGCACCATTTTTCTGTACGCTTCCCCTTGCATCTCTAATAAGATGCAAAGGGGGAGTTCCAGAGAAAAATAATAGGAGAAATGTTGTTAAGCGACATTTCTCCTATTATCAAGGATATCGCTAACCCTGTTAGTGATAAAAAAGCAGCGCTAACCGCGGTTAGCGCTGCTTTTTTTACACCTGGTATTTTCCTGACTTAGCCATGATATCCTATGGAAGGTGGATATCATGGCTAAGTTGGTGAGCCCCTATCATCAAGCTAACGCCAAACTTCGATAGATTATCGTTGGTTTTCCAGCGATAATCTCTCATTTGGCAGTTAGCGCAAGGATTTTTATCACTTCTGAGATAAGCGTTGCTAATAGCATGCTATCTCAGTGATAAAAATCCACGCTACCCGGCAATAATTATCCTAGCGCTAAGTGCGCTTAGCGATAATTATCGCTGGGGCTCGATAATATGGACCAATATTCTACAGAATAAGGGCCATATGTATCAAAATGTTGTTTTGCGATTCTCAAATATGGATGTTTTGCGAATCGCTATTTGAGAATCACAAAACGTGATGTATGTAGGATTTGCAAAAACTTTTGCAAATCCCACATACATCATACAGGCCTATAGGAATGAATGGGGAAACATTCGCAATTTGCAAGGAAACATGCAATTTCAAGGATGCAAGGGAGTCAAAAGGACACCCTGTTGCACCCCTGAAATAAGCAAGGGTGCAGATGTGGTGCACATACATGCCCTAAGGGCATGTATGGTCGCCACATGGCACTTTAAAAATGCAAAAATTTGCATTTTTCAAAGAAATTGCAAATTGCCACCAACCTAAAGTTGGCGGTAATTTGCGATTCCTTAAGCCAAAATCGCACAACTTTGGTGCTTCCTACATTGCATTTAAGGAATCGCAGTTTGCAATTTCTTAAATGCAATCGCAAAATAGGGAATCGCAAATTTTGCGATTCCTTATTTTGAGAGTGGGTTTTTGTGTGATACAATGCACACTGCCAAATTGCGATTGCAGACGCTGAAATTCTGAGAATTTTAGTGTTTGCGATTGCAATTTGGATTGATACATATTACTCCAAGAGCCACATAGCAAACTGGGGGGTCAAGGGAGATCGCTCTTAAGGAGCAAATGGATCAGACTGTTGTGTAATTCAATGGGATTTAGAAAGCACCTAGAAGCACTTGCAACTAGCAGTGTACCACACGTCATATTTGCATTATCCCTATATTTGTTTACAGTGGGACTGATAAGGAAAAAAGCGTGATGTAGCAAGGACCAACACACTTATGACTGTCAAAATAACCAGTCACTTCTCTCTTTTATCTCTATTGTATTATAAGAAGCTTTTTAAATAATTCCGAAATGAGAATACATTGAGGTTGTGGTAATAACGGAATGCTATGGTTCTTGTCTTAAATTGTTTTATATGAAATTTTAGAATATTTTTTTTAAGAATATTTGTATATACAATTTGATGCATTTTAGATTGTATTTTGAAAGATTATATTACTGTGAAACTTTTATGGCCCTTGGCCGAAATAATTATATTAGAATTAGAGTAGACACACAACAGGTTGATACTTCCAAAGGTACATTTTAATCTTTATCAGCCCAGAACCAGGCACATCTACCGCCCGATTCATGAACCTAAATTGCGCTCGCAAGGGGCCGGATTCTGAGAATCCGGCCCTTTGCGAGAGCGATTTCTGCATTTGGGATTCAGCATCCCAAATGCAAAAATCGCTAATTGCGATGTCGCAAATGTGCGAGGAATTACATTTAAGGAATCTCTATTAGAGATTCCTTAAATGTAATTCAACATCCAATTTAAATTTGCGAATTCGCAATTTCTTGCCGCAATTTACCGCGAGGTCAGACCTCGCGGTAAATTGCAAAAACTCAGAAAAATGCATTTAAATGCATTTTTCTGAGTTGCATGTTACACACACACATGTCCTTTGGACATGTGTGTGTGCAACACCTGTGTGAAATTTCATTTGAGGGGTGCTACAGGGTGTCCTGTGGCACCCTTCAAATCGCATCTTATTTGCGATTAGCTAATTGCTAATCGCAAATAAGGAATACTCCCCATTTATTCCTATGGGCCTTTTGGCGCTTAGCAATTTGCTAATCGCAAATAAGGAATCAGTAGGAATCGCATTTTATTATGCGATTCCTACATGATTACCGTTTTGCGAGTCCTTGATAGCAAATCGCTATGATTCGCTATTAGGAGCTCGCAAAACGGCCCGTTGATGAATCAGGCTGCTAGTCATCTCGGCTCCAACAGTTTAAGTGCATTACGCTTCCAAACTGGCAATTTAGCAAATAAGGCGTGCAAGAAAGAGATATACACCGCAGGAGCACAGCGTTTTACACATCATGTCAAAAGGCTGACCCCTAGCGACAACACTGAGTACTTCACAAAGCACGGATTCAAATCGCAACGTTTTCAAAATTCTGATTTGCACTAACGTGCGAGACATTTCTACCCAGTTAAAAATGTCCTCCAATAAATTCAGTCCACACAATAGTGAAACACTGCCGCCTAGAGAGCCCCACGTGGACAGCCAAAATGCATTCGGTGTATACAATTGATACACAGAAACAACCGAATAATGATCAAAACATAATTATGTTGGGGCGCGATTCTAACTTATTTCAATTAGCCTTGAACAATAGGCTCAAAACACTCCACATATTTAAGTACACAAAAAAAGCAAAACGACTCTTTATTTCTATAACAAATGATATGCATATACTGCGCAAAGGTTTGTGGGTCAGCAGATAATGTTTTTACACTTCCTGTTTATTCTGCCAGCCCCTAATTCCCCGATGAATCCTTTTTTTGCAGAGCCAAGTAACAAAACAATTCAACAAAAAAAAAAGAGAGAGCGGCCGCCCTTTATTCAGCCAACCAACAAGAAGGCTAGGTTCCATTATAGAATATCAGTGCAGGAAATGACGTCGGCATGAAACACAATCCTATTATAACTTTGCATGCCCAGAATCCTTTGCGAAGAAACAGCAATGGTTTATTCTCGTCTGAATACATACGTTCTTAAAGAATTACATATGTTATTATTGCTACCTTCATTTTGTTATGTTTAATGATGTAATAATAAGGTGCAATTAAACGACCATAATATCAGAGTGGTATAAGTTGTGTTTCTGACCTTCTTCTACCATACCTCTTTATAAGACTGGCATAGAAAGCCTCTGATTTATTGCGTTTTGTCACTGTACTTCGTGTGATAGTGGTGAAGGCACTACACAGAAAATTTTTGAAGGATTTCTGCGAGTCAGAGATTTGTTAGATTGGTGATAAAAATAGAGCTCTGAATCGATGCGTGATGATTAACTTGTACTGCATATTGTATGCTCGATGTAAGTTTACTGAACTCATTTCATTTCTCGTACGTAGAGTGTTCTGTTGATGGGAGCATCTGTTCATGCATGGTTCCAGTCATTACAACAAGTAGAGGATGTGGTCGGTCGGGTGCGAGCATCATGGCACGTTCACGCACTGTGATTCTGGGCAAATTACTCCCCGTGCCTTGATGTGTAAACGGAACTGGGGATCATGTAAAGCACTCCAATACCTTCGGGTCGAATGCGCGCTATGTAAAATATGCACACAAAAAAGAAATTATAACATGGCTCTGTTAGGTTTGTTCAGGTCTATCCTATGGCGCTTGTGCCCCAGGATCATCTGTTGTATGTACTTTGCGGGGCCTGGTGTATTGCGGCAGAATTGTTTGCTTCTGCGCTTTCTGCATAGGGACTTTGGGGCAGATTTACAATAATGTGACTCAGGGGCATATTACCAAGGGGGGCGATTATCGCCAGTTTAGCGGCCGTTTTCGGCCGCTAAGCGGCGATGATTCTATCGCTCTATTAGCAAGTTGTCGCTAACTGATGTTAGTGACAGCTTTTAGACGATAGCGAGCGGTTTGGGGCCCGCTTTGCATGTCAGTGATATTTATCGCTAATGACATGCAAAGTGGGCGTACCCAAACAGTTAGCGACTGAAAGCATGTGCACAGCCTGTTGAGGACACCATCCTGCCCCCAAACTCCTGCAAACCTTATGGTCTTGCCCAGGGAATAAAGTTGATTTGAACTTTGCAGCTAAACTTATATGAGCATTGCAGATAAACAGGGTCTTCCTCCATTAGAGCTCTGTAAGTTATAACCATAGCCTTTAATAACACCCTTTGAAGGAGAGGCAGCCGGCACAATTCACATGGCCAGGATTAAAAAGAGTGATGCTTAGGCAAATGTATAAAAAGGAGCTTCCCCGCATTCTGAGCAACTTGAGGCCACTGGATGGAATATTTTGTCACATCCAAATGAATGGAATTACCATAGTCTAACCCAGACGTGATTGCAGCACAAAACCCTGTTTTTACGACTAGAAGAAGGTATAGAGTCCAAGGGGCATAATTACAAATAAGTGAAAGAGTGTGGCGTTAGCCTTCTTGGCTTAACGCCCCTCTCTGCCACTTATGAAACACACGGCGGCACCATATTATATTTACAACAATACTTTGCAGCCTTGCGTTTGCCCCTGTGCAGGCACTAATTTCATCTGCCTAGCGCCAACACAGCGCCCTGGCACCATAGTGGAAAGGACGGTGCCCGTTTTATGTGGAGAGGATATAGCCTAGCGGTTAAAGCTGTCAGCCTCAAAGCTGGGGAATCAAGGGCCATATTATCAAGCAAGGGCGATACATTATCGCAGCTTTTATCGGCAGGAAACTGCAGCTAAAGCGGCAATAATGGGCTTGATAATATGCCCTAGTGAATTCCCATAGGTTCCGGGTAACAAAGGCATTTTGATTTTAAATACAAAGAGCAACATTGCCATCAAGTTTCAACATGTATTCCAGCATCACACAAGCATCTTTTGCTGTAGAGCTCCATGTATTACAGTCATGTGTTACAATTCCCAGCATATGGCAATGATAACGACCAAGGGGCAAATTTACAAATCCCTTGCGCCACTTTTGCGTCCCTTTTAACATGGTAAACGTGACGTAAAAGTGGCCAAGGGTCTTGTAAATCTGCCCCCAAATGTTAAGGTTGTGGACATTTTCCAAGGACGATCATCAGAAGGCGCATATCAGGAGCAGCATAATGCAGAGGCACAAGACGCCTTCTACATTCCATGAAGAGTCACCACAATACTTAAACTGCAGAGGAATAAAATGCCCATACTATGCCAAGGAGGCCCGTCACTGTGCCTAAACTGCCCTGAATATTACAGTCAGGGCTACTTAATCCCATGGCTACCATAATGCCTTGAATGCCAATAATGTGCTTGCTAAGGAGGCATGTGTCAGGGACTGGGGCCTCCATAATGTCAAGAATGAAGAGTCGAGCAGGCCACTGAAAGCTCAAGCCAGGCTCATGCCAGGTGGCCGGCTGTGGCTCAGCTCCAGGTACTCTGGACCCCTGAGCAGAGATGTAACCAAGGCTGCATGTGGCTTCTCCCAGCCACCAACGCTTTAAGCTCTTGGATGAAGAATTAAAGAAAAGGCAGTGATGTTTGATGTAAAAAAGGAGCAGGAAGGGATACCCAACTAGTGGCTGAATTTCATGGTGTGAAACAAGAAATCCTAGAATACATTCTGGCTTCCCCACTCGACCAAATTGTGTGATCCCATGCAAATATTTCCCTTCCTGCACATAAACAATCCTGCTTACAATGCAGGCAACCTTGCACGGCGGTGCAAGGGTGCCTGTACTGGCTCTATGCAGTACTTTGTGCGCCAGCGTAAGGAAAAGACAGGCATTTGCTTTATAATATGAAATACTGCGCATTCCTGCCCCTTTCCTATGACACAGTGCAACGCAGCAAGGTGGCTTGCTACACTGCGTGATTTATTGACAAATATTCCCCTCAGAATCTAGGCCACATATATGTCTCCTGACTTACCTCATACTTCAGTAATGTCATTGTCTGGTGCTATGATAGAAGAATGTTTCTTAGTTCAAGTTTGAAAAGTTTCATGTAAAATAAATTCGCCACAATTCAGCAATAGAAACTGATGTACTAAGGTGAAATGCATCTACATGCTAAAAAATGCGATTTAAAATAATAATTTTTAATAACCTTTACCATATTTTTTAATTCAATATCCATTGATTTACATGGCGAATATTTCCAAGACTCCGTTTGTGCACGGGCTCTTAGAGCCAAGCCAGACCCTTGGCTCGGCTGTCCCTTTTAATGTGTTGGCTTGCGCATCTCTTCTAGGATGTCTGCATTACGCCAAGCAGGGGCACGTCATGACAAGTCTATTATATTGAGTGTGAAGCCACATCTTGAACCTGAGGCCTCTGCTGAGACAAAAGATGAGTCCAGCACAGCGGCTTGCAGGCTCAGACCTGCAGAGCAGGTGTGCCCGGGCATCACAGGATGGATATCACTACCCTTTATGGGATAATGAGGCCGCCCTATTTCACCCTTCACCTTCTATAAGTTGAATAGTGCAGCTTTTCCCTACTTAAACCCCTCATCTGTTACATGGGGAATAATTCACTCACACTTTTTTGCTGCCTGTTCTACAAGGAGCAAAGCAGCCTCTGTTTGTACCGTCTGATTTACAAAGAGCACATGGGCATATTATCAAGCCTGGGCGATAAAATTATCGCCACTTTATCGGTAAGAAACTGCCGCTAAAGTGGCGATAATGGGCTTGATAATATGCTCTATGGAATTCCAATCGAAGCTCATGTTAGATGTCCTTCACATCTAACATGAGCTTCGTTTGGAATTCCATAGAGCATATTATCAAGCCAATTATCGCCACTTTAGCGGCAGTTTCCTGCCGATAAAGTGGCGATAATTTTATCGCAAAGGCTTGATAATATGGCCTAAAGACCCTTCCCACTCTCGTGAAGAAATTAATCCAGCCTCCCTCATTTTATCCTTCTTTTAGAGAGCGCAATACAACCTCTCCCCATTTAACACTTCTATAGGGTATATTTACAAGCCCCTAGCGACACAGGAACATCACTTTTTACGATGTACCTGTGGTGATAGGGGCTTTGAAGGAAGTGACCCGAAATGGGCCACCCGGGTCACTCGTGATCACTTCTCGCCCTGCCCAGAAATGAAGAGTCGGACGACAGTGGAGAATACAAATCTAACACATTTATTAATAGGTACACTCAGCGGAGCCCATTCTGACCACCCTCATAAGATAGCTGTGGAGAGACTGACTTCAGAATACTTGGTAACACAAAATAAGCATTCCAACATGTCCCAAGTCCCTCCCCTGGTGGGAAAATACAACCTGAGTGAAGACTGAGCAAAGAAGGCACAATGAGATGAGCTACCACCTGCAGAATGGATCCACGTTATCAGGCGTCCAAGGTCATCTTGCTCAGTCTCAGCTCTCTCTAGTGTGGGAGCATAACTATGGCCAGGGATAGGCTTGCGAAGCTGAATAAACTATTAATTTCGCACATCTGGGTTTCAACCTTGAAGACGATAAGAGGGAATTACTGAGCAGCAGCTTTCTGATGAGGCAAGCAGATAGCGGGAGCACAGAAGCCGGGCTTCGATCACAGCGCAACGTGTCTCAGATGCTAACTTTAGCCTGCACAATGTTAGAAGGGCTGGACACACAAATATGCAATAGTGATCAACATAAAATAGCTACATGAATGCTAAAATAGCACAGTATGTGACATAGAGGATGGGGCAATGGCACATTCGATTCTAACTGCTTTGACTAATTTACAAGGCAGGATTAAACCACTAAACATGGCTTAACGCAGCCTTGTAAATAAGCCCACCTTTCAAGCTGTGAAAGGGGAGCTCCATGGATGCTGGGGTTGGATTTCCACTCCAACACCAATTGATATTGATGCTGCCTCCTATTTACAAGGGAGGCATAAATAGGGGGGCAAGGCCATAATTAAAACCAGGGAAAACCTGGTCTTACCCAGGTGCAACAAGGAGTAATGTTTCATCATTTCTCCTCCTCGTTTTTGCTGTTTTCATTTGTGCTGCCTTGTGCAGCACACATGAAAACAGCAACAGGCCATTGTTTGTTTATGTAAAGGAAGGTCCCCCTTACTGCACATAAACAATCATTTTTTTTAACCCCTTGCGCGCTGCGATAATTCTCCCGCACAGCGGGAGAATTCATGAGCGGGCGGGGTTGGGACAGCCATTGGTATCACACTCCCCTGTGACGTGTAACGGCCGGTGGCCGTCCTAAGCACCGAAGGGGTTAAATTGCCATTTTGCAACTTCTATGTGTGCTGCATTAAGCAGTACACATAGAAGTTACTAAACGGCATTAAAAGATTGTTTATGTGCAGGAAGGGGGACCTTCTTGCACATAAACAATGTTCCCCTGCAGGCTAATGCCTCACTCCGCCACTTCCCTTGTAAATATGCCCTCTAGTTTCAGAGGACCAGCATGGCTTCTCTTTTTCACCTTCTTCCCCACCTTGCATGGACTTGAACTGGCAACCCAAAGCAGGAGCCTGTTATTGTACCAGGCGGCGGTGGCACAGACGCTAAACCCACCGGGCTGCCTGTTTCTACTGAAGGAGTGAAAAGAGTAGACAGTAATGAGGGAGATAGCGAAGTGATCATTTTCTCATTGAAAGAAACCGAGGGGCATCTTATCTAGAAGTGCGTTAAAAAGCGCACATTGAACATCTTCATATCGCCATGCTATCGCCGGATGTTTTCGCCGTGATAGCGCGTAATTATCAATGCGCATCACGTTGGCGCAATAAAATCCGGCGATAGTCGGCGATATGGAACATTAGCGCATGAAAATAAACGTTGTTTTCACATGCTAATGTGTGCCTTGACAATATGGGGGGGTGGATTTATCGTTATGATCCACACCCCCCATGTCATCAATGCCTTAACACCTGGTCAGAGCAGGCGTTGGGAAACCTGCGATAAACGAGTTTATCGCAGGTCTCCATCTCCCAACGCCTGCCTTGGTAATAGGGTGTTCCCACCTCCAACCACATTTTACATGTGGTTGGACGTGGGAACGCCCACTTTGCATGTCATTAGCGATGTTTCTCGCTGACATGCAAAGTGGGCTTGCGCCAGGCTTTAAAATGCCCTTGTTAATAGGGCTCTAGCAGTATCGCCGCTTTCTCGGCACAATTCGCCGAAAAAGCGGCGATACTTGCCCTTGGTAATATGACCCTAAGTTCTTGCTCATATTCCCCTTTGTACCTAAAGTTAAGGGGCATATTATCAAGGGATTTATCTTTGCTTTTTTGGCTGTAAAAGCCAAGAAAGCGGAGATAAAATTATCTCCCTATCAGCAACAGGGTGCTAACACGCAAATTCGCATGTTAGCACCCTTTTTCTCTACACTTCCCCTTGCATCTCTAATGAGATGCAAAGGGGGCGTTCCAGAGAAAAATAATAGGAGAAATGTTGTTAAGCGACATTTCTCCTATTATCAAGGATATCGCTAACCCTGTTAGTGATAAAAAAAAAGCAGCGCTAACCGCGGTTAGCGCTGCTTTTTTACACCTGGTATTTTCCTGACTTAGCCATGATATCCTATGGAAGGTGGATATCATGGCTAAGTTTGTGAGCCCCTATCATCAAGCTAACGCCAAACTTCGAGAGATTATCTTTGGTTTTCCAGCGATAATCTCTCATTTGGCAGTTAGCGCGAGGATTTTTATCACTTCTGAGATAAGCGTTGCTAATAGCACGCTATCTCAGTGATAAAAATCCACGCTACCCGGCGATAATTATCCTAGCGCTAAGTGCGTTTAGCGATAATTATCGCTGGGGCTTGATAATATGGCCCAATATTCTACAGACTAAGGGCCATATGTATCAAAATGTTGCTTTGCGATTCTCAAATATGGATGTTTTGCGAATCGCTATTTGAGAATCGCAAAACGTGATGTATGTAGGATTTGCAAAAACTTTTGCAAATCCCACATACATCATACAGGCCTATAGGAATGAATGGGGAAACATTCGCAATTTGCAAGTACACATGCAATTTTAAGGATGCAAGGGTGTCAAAAGGACACCCTGTTGCACCCCTGAAATAACTAAGGGTGCAGATGTAGTGCACATACATCCCCTAAGGGCATGTATGGTCGCCACATGGCACTTTGAAAAATGCAAAAATTTGCATTTTTCAAAGAAATTGCAAATTACCACCAACCTAAAGTTGGCAGTAATTTGCGATTCCTTAAGCCAAAATCGCACAACTTTGGTGCTTCCTACATTGCATTTAAGGAATCGCAGTTTGCAATTTCTTAAATGCAATCGCAAAATAGGGAATCACAAATTTTGCGATTCCTTATTTTGAGAGTGGGTGTTTGTGTGATACAATGCACACTGCCAAATTGCGATTGCAGACGCTGAAATTCTGAGAATTTTAGTGTTTGCGATTGCAATTTGGATTGATACATATTACCCCAAGAGCCACATAGCAAACTAGGGGGGTCAAGGGAGATTGCTCTTAAGGAGCAAATGGATCCGACTGTTGTGTAATTCAATGGGATTTAGAAAGCACCAAGAGGCACTGAGGGCACTGACAACTAGCAGTGTACCACACGTCATATTTGCATTATCCCGATATTTGTTTACAGTGGGACTGATAAGGAAAAAAGCGTGATGTAGCAAGGACCAACACACTTATGACTGTTAAAGTTTTTTTTTTATTGTACAAAATAACCAGTCACTTCTCTCTTTTATCTCTATTGTATTATAAGAAGCTTTTTAAATAATTCCGAAATGAGAATACATTGAGGTTGTGGTAATAACGGAATGCTATGGTTCTTGTCTTAAATTGTTTTATATGAAATTTTAGAATATTTTTTTTAAGAATATTTGTATATACGATTTGACCACTAACCTCATCACGCTAACGGGCGTATTAGTAACGTTTTTATGACTAGTGTTTGAACATTGTTTTTAATACTATGACATTGCAATTTTAAATAATTGAATCTTGTAAAATTGTTTGAGCACTTTATTTAGAATCACTGAATCACCGTAATTGCTTGCGCTACTCCCCGGTCCACCGCAGCGATTTTAGGCTGTTTGAGTGGAGGGAGGAAAGCGCTAGGGCTGCCGGTTCGCTCCTTGGTGGGTGGACATTTCACCAAAGGCGACGTTCTAGTTTCCCCGCACCTCCCTGACTATAAAAGGGCGGGACTCCTTATCGCTCGAGAGATTGACCACTAACCTCATCACGCTAACGGGCGTATTAGTAACGTTTTTATGACTAGTGTTTGAACATTGTTTTTAATACTATGACATTGCAATTTTAAATAATTGAATCTTGTAAAATTGTTTGAGCACTTTATTTAGAATCACTGAATCACCGTAATTGCTTGTGCTACTCCCCGGTCCACCGCAGCGATTTTAGGCTGTTTGAGTGGAGGGAGGAAAGCGCTAGGGCTGCCGGTTCGCTCCTTGGTGGGTGGACATTTCACCAAAGGCGACGGTCTAGTTTCCCCACACCTCCTAATCTTTCTAAGCCCACATCCCAGCGCAGCGGTGACGCGCAGCGGGAGCGCCTCTGACGCGCCGAAGAGGCGCCAAAGAGAAGCCAGTCTGCGCCAGTCCGCCTTCAGACGCTTCGGGCTTCGTGGCCAGGCACTATGGTAGGCTCGCGCATTTCCTACAGTGCTTCTTCTTTGCACGCTCTTCGTCCCACTTCTAATCATTGTTCTTTGTTTTCATTCCCTCCTCACCCTACTAATAAACGCTGCGCATTCTGTAATTGGAGCTTACTCTCTCCCAGTATAGGGACACAAGCTAGCAATCACCAGTCTTCACACAATATAAACATGCTGCTTCTTAATTGTCGCTCTCTCCCTAAACATCATATAGAACTGGCACTACTGATTGAGGAGTACAACCCAGGCGCCCTTTTCTTAACTGAGACCTGGCTGCAGCTCCAAAACGATCCTACTGTAGTTTGGGCCATTCCCCAAGGCTATACCATTAAACGCCATGATCGCCAGGCAGGTAGGGGTGGAGGACTGGCTATCATTTACAAGGACATCTATAGTTGTCGTGTTACCTCCTCAAATTCTTTAACATGTGAAAGCTTATATTTTTCGTTATATTTTTCCTCCACGAGTACCTTCTCCGGAATTCTGGTCTATCGACCACCGGGCTCTCCCGGCAATTTCATTTCCGACATAACAGACTTAGTCGCTAATTCTGTACTTTCCTCAGCCAACTTCACTCTGTTAGGTGACCTAAATTTGCATTTAGACAACCCTTGTGATGCTGCGGCCAACAATCTTCGCTCAAACCTTCAGGCTTTTGACCTGACTCAAAAGGGGTTTCAGGCGACACACAACAGGGGTCATCTTTTGGACCATATTTTTAGCAACTTAGATAAGCTGTTAGTGGAAACACCGGTGGCACTGCCTTGGTCGGACCATCTTTTAGTCCCCCTCATATGGTCTATTAACACTCCTATCACTGGTCAAACTTACACCAGGCATTGGGGTAGGAAATGGAATGCTCTCTCGATTCCCACATGGGAACAGGCCCTCTCCGAACAGCCGCCCCAGAAAACGACGAATCCTGATCTAGCAGTCCTCAATTTCCACAATTGGATTTCTAGTACACTTGATTCAGTCCTCCCGAAGTGTTCTTTACAAACAATAAAAAGGCCTAAAGTCGCTCCATGGTACTCTCCTGCCCTCAGGCTGTTGAAACAAGCCTGTCGGAAAGCAGAGAGAGCATGGGGGAAAGATCGCTCTCAACTTAAGAGTTCAGAGTACAGATCAGCTATAAGGCACTATAAGAACCAGATAAAACTCGTTCAGGCTGACTTTTATGAAACCAAAATTAGTTTGGCAGCCAACTCCCCGAGGGAAATTTTTAAAATTGCAAAATCTTTGATATCCCCTCCACCTGAAAGACCACCTTCAGAGGGTTCACAGGCTCGCTGTGAGGATCTTGCCACCTTCTTCTCTCAGAAGATTCAGGTAATTTACTCCCAACTTGCGATAAATGGCAATGGCATATTCTCCCCCTCTATCTCGGACTCAGATGCGCATGTACCATGCTCTCTGGTCATGTTTCCGCTCCTGGATTCTAATGCCTTAGATACTCTGGTCCAGAAAGTCACCTCAGGCTCACCTAGTGACCCAGCCCCACCCCAGACCCTAGTGAAAGCAATAGACGCCATTCGCTCGTCCATGCTGGAGGTTCTGAATACCTCCATTACCTCCAACTCTGTCCCTTCTACATGGAAATGTGCACTGGTTAGGGCTTTGCTGAAAAAGCCGAACCTGGATTCCAACAATCTATCCAACTTCCGCCCTATCTCGCTACTCCCGTGGATGAGTAAGTTGTTGGAGAGGCATATCAATAAAACATTAGGGGACTATCTGGAGTCCAATAAACTTCTACAGGTCTCCCAAACAGGGTTTCGTCCTCAGCATGGCACTGAGACCGCACTCCTGGCGGTCACAGAGGCTGCCAGAACAATAATGGACCAAGGTGGAAAAACTGCCATCATACTGCTGGACCTCAGCGCCGCGTTCGACACCGTTAACCATGCCACATTATTACACCGTTTGAAGGGCATGGGGGTGTCGGTGCGGCCCTGAAGTGGCTGACCTCTTTTTTAGAGGAACGCTTTTTCCAAGTATTTGAAGGCGAGGTGGTCTCATCTAAGCATCCGCTCAGCTGTGGGGTTCCTCAGGGCTCCTCCCTGAGCCCCACACTATTTAATGTTTATATGCAGCCTCTAGAGAAGATAGTTCTCCCTTTCGGTGTGCGGATTGTCACCTACGCTGACGACACCCAACTTGTGGTCTCTCTGGACCACAAGGGGGGCTCGTCTAACACCCTGGGTCCGTGTCTAGAGGCTGTTGCTGAGTGGATGCAACTCTCCCATCTCAAACTCAATGGGGAGAAGACCGAGATCATGTTACTAGGCAATCCCTCTCCCACCTCCCTGTCGCTGAATTGGCCTTCGTGTCTCGGTGCTCCTCCTCCCCCAAAAGACCAGATAAAGAGCTTAGGAATCTGGCTGGATAGAGCACTGGATTTCTCGGTCCAAGCCACGAAAACAGCCTCTGTTTGCGTGGGACTGATGAAAATGCTTAGGAAAGTGCTCCCCCTACTTCCATTCCAGACGAGAAGGGTCATGGTTCAGGCCCTGATACTCCCACGCCTGGACTATGGAAATGTTTTATATCTAGGGGCTCCGGCAACAGTGACAAAAAAACTCCAAGTCACTCAAAACTGTGCCGCCCGCTTACTGTTTAACATCCCTCGTTGGCAGTCAGCGAGAACTGCCCTGAAGGAGCTTCATTGGCTCCCAGTGGCTGCCAGAACACTGTTTAAGGCCATGTGCATTCTGCACAAATCTTTTCATCAAACTGGCCCGGCAGTCCTGCACCCCTTAGTATCGCCCTATGTGCCACATAGAACTCTTCGCTCGGCCTCTTTGCACCTGGCAACTACGGCAAAAATCAAGAAAGCCCGTTGGGGTGGCCGTTCATTCACCTGTTTAGCGGCGAAGGCATGGAACTCACTGCCGCTACCCCTGAGACAGAACGACAACCTGATGTCATTTAGGAGACACTTAAAAACTTACCTTTTCTCAAAAGCGCACTAACTCTGCCCGCAGCCTTACATAGTAATCAATCATAAGCGCTGCGAGGCATCCGGGTAGTTATGCGCTATATAAGTGGAATTTTTCATTTCATTTCATTTCATTACGATTTGATGCATTTTAGATTGTATTTTGAATGATTATATTACTGTGAAACTTTTATGGCCCTTGGCCGAAATAATTATATTAGAATTATACAGTAGACACACAACAGGTTGATACTTCCAAAGGTACATTTTAATCTTTATCAGACCAGAACCGGGCACACCTAGTCAGCTCGGCTCCGAAAGTTTGTCTGCATGACGCCCCCCAAACTGTCAGTATTGCAAATAAGGTGTGCAAGAAAGAGATATGCACCACAGGAGCACAGCGTTTTTCACATCATGAGAATAAGCCTGAGCCCTAGCGACAAAACTAAATACTTCACGATATACGGTTTCAAATCGAAACGTTTCTGAAATTCTGATTTTCACTATCGTGCGAGACATTTCTACCTAGTAAAAATGTCTTCCAAAAATTTCTATCTACACAGTAGCGATCACTGCCACACAGAGTGCAAGTGATACCTACGTAGACAGCCAATACGCTTTTGGTGTATCGAGATAAAACGCAGAACATGTCAAATAATTATCACAACATAACTATGTTAGGGCGAGATTCTAAATTATTTGAATTGGCATTGAATATTAGGCTCAGAACACTCCACATATTTGAGCACACAAGAAGAAGCAAAACGACTCTTCATTTCTATAAGAAATGATATGCATATACTGCGCAAAGGTTTGTGGGTCAGCGGGTACCGTTTCCACTTCCTGTTTATTCTGCCATCCCCTAATTCCCCGATGAATCCTTTTTTTTGCAGAGCCAAGTAACAAAACAATTCAACAAAAAAAAAAGAGAGGGGCCGCCCTTTATGCAGCCAATCAACAAGAAAGCTAGGTTCCATTATAGGATATCAGTGCAGGAAATGACGTCTGCAGGAAACACAATCCTCTTAGAACTTTGCATGCCCAGAATCCTTTGCGAAGAAACAGCAATGGTTTTATTCTCGTCTGAATACATACGTTCTTTAAGAATAACATATGTTATTATTGCTACCTTTACTTATTATATTTAATGATGTATTAATAAGGTGCAATTAAACAACCATAATATCAGAGTGATATAAGTTGTGTTTCTAACCTTCTTCTACCATGCTTCTTTCATGACTGCCATAGAATGTCTCTAATTCATAGTTTTCAGTCACTGTACATCGTGGGATAGTGATGAAGGATTTCAGGTAATATAGATACAGCTCTGATCAGATGTGTGATGTTTATCTCACAATCAGTGATATTTGAATTTCTGCTGGGTGGTTTGCAACCTTCACACTTGAGCCTCTAGTATTGTGTCTTACCCTAGGCCAGGCTACCCTAGGTGACCTGACATCCCAGGTTCCAACACCATTCAACTGAGAGAAAGATGTGCACATGCGCTGAGCAGCTGGAGACTGTAGATGGCAGCAAAGAAACTCTGGGGGTACTGCAGCAGGCCAATGACGAATGAGACAAACTGCTCGGCAAAAGGCGACATGCTCAACATGGGGAGAAACATATATTTTGATAAGGTTTGACAGATATCCATGGCCACTCAATCCTCCACCAAGTGGCACGCAACAGCATCCCGAAAATCAGTGAAACAGTGCCAGAACTGTCCTGAATGAATGAAGGATCTAAGTAAGACAGCTTATATCGGATGTCAGCATTGGGAGGAATATGAAGAAAAACATGTTAGTCAAGGTCTGAATTGTTCATCTGTTGCGAACATTCTAGGAAGCTCACTATCACGGGGGCAACAATCAGTATAAAGTATGACAAGATCATTGTCAGTTACTGCCTGTAATGACAGCCCACGTCAAAGTATACATATACTGCACCACATCATGCCTTTTCAACCACCATTTCTTAGCATCAAAAGGTAATCATGTCCAAGTTCTTCGTCATACACACTGACAGAAACAACCTCATCTGCTGCAAAGCTGTATAGTTTCCGGTAATATTATGCAACCTCTCCTCGGTGCGCTAATATGGACATTTAGGCCCGCCTGCAGAGCATCAGCGTTGGATACCTGCACTGAAACTCTAGTGCAGAGAGGAAGCTGGTATTGGACGGCTGGGCGGCGCCACCTAGTGACGTGTGCGCGCACAGCCAATAAACAGACATTGTTTGTTTTGAAGACACATTTTGGCAAATATCGCGGCGATATTTGTCAATATCGCGGCTATCGCACTAGTTGGCCGATTTCGCGATTTTTTCGTGAATCGCGAAATCGCGAAATTCTGGAGGGTCTGACAATTCAACAAAAAAAAAGAAAAAAGAGAGGGGCCGCCCTGTATGCAGCCAATCAACAAGAAGGCTAGGTCCATTATAGGCAATCAGTGCAGGAAATGACGTCTGCAGGAACCACAATCCTCTTAGAACTTTGCATGCCCAGAATCCTTTGCGAAGAAACAGCAATGGTTTTATTCTCGTCTGAATACATACGTTCTTTAAAAATAAATTATGTTATTATTGCTACCTTCATTTATTATATTAAATGATGTATTAATAAGGTGCAAATAAACAATCATAATATCAGAGTGATATAAGATGTATTTGTAACCTTCTTCTACCACGTAATTTCCATGGCTGGCATAGAATGCCTCTGATTTTCAGCTTTATGTCACTATTCTTTGTGTAATGGTGTTGAAGGTTTGCGGAGCAGAGATTCGTTGAAATGGTGATAAAAATAGAGCTCTAAATCCATATATGATGATCAGCTCGTATATTCGGCGAAAGTTGATTGATCTCGTTTCAGTTCTCGTTTGTAGAGTGTTTAGCTGATGGGAGCATCTGTTCATGCATGGTCCCAGTCATTACATCAAGTAGAGGATGTGGTCAGTCAGTTGCGAGCATCATGGCACGTCCACGTACTGTGAATCTGGGCAAATTACTTAATCTCCACGTGCCTTGATGTGTGAACGGAACCGGGGATCATGTAAAGCGCTCCAATACCTTCGGGTCGAATTCGCGGTATATAAAATATGCACACAAAAAATAAATATATAACATGGCTCTGTTAGGTTTGTTCAGGTCTATCCTATGGCGCTTGTGCACAAGTATCATCTGTTGTATGTACTATGCGGGGCCTGGAGTATTGCGACAGAATTGTTTGCTTCTGCGCTTTCTGCATAGGGACTTTGGGGCAGATTTACAATAAAGTGACTCAGGGGCATATTACCAAGGGGGGCGATTATTGCCGGTTTAGCGGCCGTTTTCGCTCTATTAGCAAGCTGTCGCTAACTGATGTTAGCGACAGCTTTTAGGCGATAGCGAGCGGTTTGGGGCCCGCTTTGCATGTCAGCAATATTTATTGCTAATGACATGCAAAGTGGGCGTACCCAAACTGTTAGTGACTGAAAGCAGCTGCTAACGTCGCTATCGCCTATTAGCAAGGCAGGTGTAGCGATGGAAATATTCCCGCTATCGCCAAAAACTAATGCCTGCTCAGACCAGTTCTAAGCCATGTTATCCAATGGGAGGTGAATAACATGGCTAAGAGCATTTTGTCGCTAATGCGTGAATATCGCTGTATTCTCAGCGATATTCACGAATTTCGCCTCTATCGCTGGATATTTTAGCACAATGGAAAAAAACGTTGCTAATAGCATGTTTTCTCCGCTAACATATCCAGCGATAGGCGACGATAAAAAAATCGTCGCCTATTTAGCGATAAATAGCGCCAGGGCTTTAAGTGGGCCGGGTCCCAAGGGGTCTGAGCACCGGCAGTTTTTTTCAGGGGGCCTCGAAATGGGTCTCTATCGGGCTCTGTTTTGAGCCCTGACACAGGCAGCCCGTTTTTTTTCCCGGACTGCAATGACCGCTGTTTGCTGCCACTGCAGTCCGGAAAAAAGTGCCATGGCGCAAAACAAAGCCTGATAAGAGACCCTTTCGAGACAGCACCAGGCACATGGATGTGCGCTGCTCACACTGCTCACTTCTCAGTAGTAGAGAAGTTACAGCATGACGTCATGCCAGGGGAGTGTTGTGGGGGAAGGGAAATCCTTTAAGAGTAAATTTCTTTCTGGATTTCCCTTCTCTTTCTGAAACTCAGGAGCAGCAACATTGTGGTAGGGTCACCAAGGATTTAATTGGAAGCTTTGTCAATATTATATACAAGTTATAGTTGCAGCTTATTTATCTTTTGCAAGTAATAACCATTGACAAAGCCAATATTACTTACTTATTGTAGGTATGATGTTACTTGTATCAAATACCTGGATGCAATGACGGAAACAGCAAATTACAAGTCGGGCGGCACACTATGCTAAGCACAGATTTTTGCTTAAGTGATTTAAAGCCACGCCCCTAATTACACTGGCCACGCCCCTTTGATAGACCCCCAGTTTTTTCATCCCACTTAAAGCCCTGAATAGCGCTACTTGTTGGTAATATGCCCCTCAGTGTGGAACACATGCCATTTGGCTGCATCGCACGGAGTCACTTTCAATGCAAAGGGATACGACACATTTACAACAATATGTGGCATCTCTGTGCTTCTCCCTGCGCTGCAGCACAAACTGCTTCCATGCGCCGGCGCAGGCCCCCTTTCACCATGGGGCAAGGATGCCTGTGTGGTGGGGAGATTATTTTTGAGCAGGAAGGGTTCCCGTCCTGCACAAAAACAATCTGAAATGCAATTTTACAACTTCTATATGTGCTGCATTAGTACAGATAGAAGTAAAAAAACGTCATTGTTTCAATGATTGTTTATGTGCAGGAAGGGAACCCTTCCTGTACATAAAACAATCATTAAGGTGATTTCCTCTTTTTATGTGTGCTGCAGAATGCAGCACACATGGAAAGAGGAAAAGAAAACTAGAAGAAATTAATACATCTCTCCTCGTTGCGCCTCCCTACGCCTCCCCATGCGAGGCAAAGCATTCACACACATTTTTTCAAGATTTACAATTCCTCGTAAATCTGGAAATGTGTCTGGTTCTATGGGTGTTGCACGGGAACACCCACAGCAACACCCATGGAACAACCCTTTCACGCAAAGTACTGCGTGCAGAGGGGCCATATTTACAAGGACATGAAAAGTCATGCAGGGTGGTTTTTCCTGTCCTTGTAAATATGGAGCAGTAAAAAGGGCCACCGGTGCATCACAAAAAGTGACACACTGGTGGCGCAAGGGGCTTGTAACTCTGCCCCTTAATTTCACCATTTTTAGGTCAAGCTTAGATCGACCTGTTATATTGTTCTGTGGGATTTGGCAAACCCACTGATTGCTATTGGTTACAAATTATGGCATTCAGAAATGATGGCTACTTACTGGTACATTTCTGTCAAAGTCCCTCCTTTGTGTGTTTAGTTCTTTTTTCGACGATTTCACTCTGAGAACATATTAGTTGGCCATCACACAGTACAGTGTCTTCCCATCTGGCTATTGAAGGTCAGCGAGCTCGATCCGATGGTATTAAAGCACTTTCCCAGAAGAACACCAGTTACGTTGCAGACGGACACATTCATTTTTGGATAGGCACAGGGAGATTAAGGGGCATATTTACAAGGGCTTTATCTCTGCTTTTTTGGCTTATAAAGCCAAAAAAGCAGAGATAAAACTATTGCCCTATTTACAAGAGGGTGCTAACATGCATAATCATATATAAGCACCATTTTTCCCCAACGCCTCCCTTTGCTACCTTGCAAATATCGCTGATGTTCACATTGTGATATTTACAAGGCTGCCCCAGCATTTTAGCAGACGTTAGTTTTGCAGAAAACCGCTGTTTTCTTCAAAAACTAAGGGGCATATTATCAACAGCCAGCGATAATTATCACTGGCCATACATAGCAATAGAAATATTATTGCCAGCTATCACTGAATATTATCGCCATGATAACGCTATATTTACAACGCATAGCTCTATGGCGATAATATTTCAGTGACAGCTGTAAAACCAGCGATGTTCCATTGAAAACAGCGATAACGTTGCTGATACGACCCTGTGAATGTATCAGCATAATCCATCTCCTATTAAAAGTATGCTTTAGTCAGGAATTTCAAAACACACAAGATGATGGATGGAATGTTGCACAATGGCAAAACATTCACCCCCAGGCACAGATATGGGTTTAATCCATCACTTTTTTGCTCACCAACCCTCCCTAGCTATGCAAACCAGTCTTGACCCTGTGCCTCTTGGGAACAGTCCAGACCAAACTGCCAAGCCATGTCTTCCCTGGACCAGAATCAATCATCCTAGACCAGCTTCTGGCTATCAGTCGTCTTCAGTCAGGATACCTTGACCCCAATGGCGTACTGAGCAAGGGACCCACATCTGGGTATACCCTTCACACATAGGGTGAACAGCAAAACACACAAGATGATGGATGGAATGTTGCACAATGGAAAAACATTCACCCCCAGTCACAGATCTGGGTTTAATCCATTGTTATTTTGCTCACCAAGCCAACCTAGTTCAGACATGGCCATATGCAAATCAGTCTTGACCCTCTGCCTCATGGGAACAGTCCAGACCGAACTGCCAAGCCATGTCTTCCCTGGACCGGAATCAAGCCTCCTGGGACCGGTTTCTGGCTATTGACCATCATCAGTCAGGATAGCTTGACTCCAGTGAAAGATTTGGACGCAACGGCTTCCTAGAAGTGACGCAGTGAAATCTCATAGATTTCACTGCGTCACTTCTACGAGGCTTTTTGCGGGGGAATGCCCCCCGCATACATCATTCCTGACGCAGTTATAATCTAGCGCATGGGTTTACAAAGTGACGCATCTGCTTAGATGCGTCACTTTGTAAATAGTGCGCAACCAGAGGCATGTTTTACGCCGCCGATACGTCACAAAAAGTGACGCATCGGAAGCGCAAAATGGACACAAGGCCTCATAAATGAGGTCCCTTGTATCTTTGTGGATTTTAAATTGGCTTTCGATTGTGCGAATAGACACTGTTAGTATAAAAACCGAAAAGAGCAAGAAATTCAAGCCTCATTATTAAATTTGATTCAACTTTTGCGTACTGATACTTCTATTAGGGTGAGGATTGGAGATAGGCAGACTCTAGCAAAAGAAATACCTACGACTGGAGGATTATCGCAAGGGTGCGTTCTGCCCCATTGCTTTTTGACTTGTTTTTAGCAGATTTTTCAACCGTGCTGAATAAAGTAAACACACATCCCCCTAGGTTAGCTGACAAGCAAATATCCAATTTGTTGTATGCAGACGACGTTATACTTTTAATTCAAACTAAAATTGGGTTGCAGCGGTTAATCAATCGCATATCAACATATACAATAGAAAACGATATGGTAATAAATGGTGCAAAGACCAAAGTAATGGAAATTACAAAAAATACACGACTTTTACACAAATATAAATGGTCATTGGAACAAATCCAATGAGAGCAAGTTGAATCTTACATATATCTTGGTGTTATATTTAATGACAATGGAAACTTCCTCCCGCAAAAAAATGATATTTATGGAAAAGTAAATGCTTTGGTAGCAGCATTTAGGATCCTACAGAAATCAATAAGCGACTTGTCTTAGGGTCACTTCCTAAAGGTGATTTCAGCAAAACTGAAACCTACTCTGACATACGGCAGTGAGGTACTAAATGGGAAAGATGCAGTAATTATTAATAATGCGGTTGCAAGAACTTATAAAACCCTTTTTTGTTTGCCAAGCACAAGTGAAGCTTGAATTTTGGTTAAACAACCAGTTAAATGTGAGGAAAGGACAAGATCTCAAAGTGTGGAACCGAATAAGAAATGATCCAGAAAATCAA
Organism: Lissotriton vulgaris; assembly: GCF_964263255.1. Lineage (NCBI taxonomy): Eukaryota > Metazoa > Chordata > Amphibia > Caudata > Salamandridae > Lissotriton > Lissotriton vulgaris. The sequence continues at coordinate 550,874 of NW_028251668.1, read as the reverse complement.
ATGTCCAAGCTACTATGGCATGAAGTAAATTATAATAGAAAACTGCAGGCCTGGACTTTTTTAAATGCAGCGATAGAAGAATTTAGCGTAATGCCTATCTGGGAAACTACAATTACTCAGGACAGTTTTAAAAAAACAATCAACATATTACCTAATCATCTATCGCTGATAAGAGATAAAGATATATTTGTAAACAGAAAACATGCATGGCCAATAATAAATGGATTTAAGAGAAAAAAGGTCCAAGAATATTTAGAAGCATTGTGGTCATTAAAAAACAAACATACCATTATTAAAGCACAATTTGGCTTACTGCCGGGTTTATGTCATTTATCTCCATGGAAGAAATCAGAAGAGGATACTGATGGAGCAAGGATTTGCATGTAATGCGACTTGCTTGTACTCAACCCTCTCAACATAACAATAATGAATTAATCAACATGTTCAGATTACTAACACTGCATTACATTCCATACGAGGGAAGCTTGCATTTGTGCTTTTACTAACTGTAATCCACTTGCAAATAAAAGGGCTGCTTCTACGCAGGATTTCTACTGCGCATGCATCTGTCATACTCACGTGACATGACGTACTCTTTGCTTTGGAGGGAATTTTTCACTTCTGCGCACTAGAACTAAGATGGCTGCTCTGTGTTACAGCATGCATGAAGCTTGCACTGCTGCTTTTGCTAAGCTGTTCGTTCTGCTTAACTTTAACGCATTAGTTAAAAATAAAATTATGGGAATAAAATAGAGATGAGTAGTATACAGTGTTTTCATCTATTCTGTGTTCTAGTATTGTTTCTTTTCTACTTTTCATATATCGTAATTTTTGGGTCCCAGAGATTCTATTATTCCATCTTGAAAAGCCAAACTGCGCATGTCAAAACTCCAGAAGGTGATATGTCATTTGTCATTGAAACTCGGCCAAGGCACGACTTGCTAGAAGATGTTCATGGGAAAGTCAACTTCTGACCTGTGTGGAGGAAACTGAACTGAAATATAGACTACATTGTAAACATCTATACTACTATTATAAAGAGAGAACTTGCACCTTTTGGCCAGGTAAACTCGGGAATCACAGCACCAATCACAACACCCAATACAGCGTTGGAAAGGGCAGTTGCAGCAGAAGGACATAGGCTATGCAGACGCCCACCATATACATGTAAAATGTAAAAGAACCGTGCCAGCAAAGTAGTCCCTTGTGGGCGTGTCTGCATTGTGCTGTGGGTGTGTGCTGGGGGCGTGACAATCGCTGGGGGCATTCCGTCACGAGTGTTGTTTTTTCTTCCCAGGTTCTATACATTCCTGCTCCCTTTAAATAGCAATTCAGTGGTGGTCCCATTCTCTTAGAACCACCCCAAGCACAGTTATGGGCAAAAATACAACTAAAAGGCTCTGCAAAGCATTATGGGATAAGCTTAGCATAAATTTTTGCATTCATGAAAGGGTTTCACTGTTTTTGAATTTTACTCATCAGGGACATCTTCGGACGACGAGGTGAACTGCAGCTTGATGTGTAATATTTTAAATGCAATTGCATTTGCCTTATCAGGGACAACTAGGGACAGCGAGGTGAACTGCAGCTTGATATATAATATTTTAAATGCTATTGCATTTGCATCATCAGGGACATCTAGGGACATGAGGTGAACTGCAGCTTGATGTGTAATATTTTAAATGCTATTGCATTTTCCTCGGGGACAACTGGGGAGAACGAGGTGAACTGCAGCTCTTTGTAGAATTATTTGGATACTATAATATTCACTTCCCACTGCTAATCTCGTCCCATAATGGTTTGCAGGGGCTTGATCTCAAAATCATCACCACTCTCACTGCTTGCTGGAAGCTAATTTCACTTTTGTGAAATGACTATATGCATTTTAGCATGTAGAAATACTTGTTATTTTACCTTGAATATATGAGGTTTCTGTTTTAATAATTGGAAATCAGACGGAACTAAATATTGTGGATTTATTGTACCAAGTTCGCTCCAAATCCGCCCACCCCTACTTTAAATACCCCTGCCCCCCATAATCATAACACACCCTTAATCTATAAAATACCCCAACACCCTTAAACACTAACCCATCTTAACCCTATAAATATACCCTGTACCCCAAAACCCAAACCTATCCCTAAACCCTAAAAATACCCTTGTACCCCAAAACCAAAACCTAGCCCTGAACCCTATAAATACCCCTGTACCTCAAAACCCAAACATACCCCTGAACTCTAAAAATACCCCTGCACCCCAAAGTCCAAACCTACCCCTGAACCCTAAAATACCCCTGTACCCCAAAACCCAAACCTAGCCCAGAACCTTAAAATACCCCTGTATCCCAAAACCCAAACCCAGCCCTGAACCCTAAAAATACCCCTGTACCCCAAAACCCAAACCTAGCCCTGAACCCTTAAAATACCCCTGTACCCCAAAACCCAAACCTACATCTGAACCATTAAAATACCCAAACACCCCAAAACATATACCTCAGTACCCCAAAACATATACCCCTATACCCATACTTGCCTTATCCAAACATTTAAAAAAAAACATGCTTTTACCATTCATGAATTTACAACGAATTTCGTTGTAAATGTATGCGTGATAAAAGCATATAAAATGTAATGCCATGCGTTATAATGGCATTGCGGAGTCATGGTACTTTCGTAATGAAAGTATGCAGAGTGATGGTATGCGGAAAGAAATTTGCGGAATAATGGGTGTTTACCCTCCCCCGTAAGTACATTGGTGGCACGGCGGCCCACATCTCCAGCAACATACTCATATTTTTTCACCACCAATTGGAAAAATGCACAAGTCTCTCTCATTGATGCCCAGCACCGACATACACTTTTAGACACACCTCCCACCACAAGTTCTAGAATTGCTAACTTTAGAGATGGGGAGCTACGTTAGAATCAGCTCAACATCCTGTGATTCCAGGCAAATCGCTTTGTCTCCCCGTACCTACCACAAATCAATGTGTTCTGGGGGGGGCGGAGCCGGCGTCCATGAAAGACGTGTGAGCGCTGAGCTCCTCGCCTGAGCCCCTTTAAAATTCGACAAAGCTATCCTTTTGGCACCTGGCTGGCCCTAGAAATTGCGGGTATCGCTTCAGCTGCCCCCAGAGCTGGTGGGGGCACCTTCCCCGGTCGAAATCGGTTGTGGTTTCGCTCTGCTGGCCCGCGGAGGTTGGCGTGGCGGACCAGGCCGCAATCCACGGACTATCCTGAGGGGCTACCCGACCTGCGTCACGCTGCGTGCGGCGTGTGGTGCCTGCGAGGACTCGGTCTGCCAGATTGCCGCCTATCCTGTGGTTCCTCCTGAGTGACTTGAACCTGCGCTTTGGATAGTGGACGCGATCGCACGGCTCCTGGAGATGTGTTTACTGTGACCCAACTGCAGTGTCCTGGAGGTGCTCCGGAGAGGCCCGGGAACCCCGCGGCGGGAAACTATATCCTACAGAAAACAGTTGGCGGAGGACACTTCCACCTTGGACTCCTTGGGGGCTGACGTGGCACAGTGGCCGGGAGGTGTGCTGGAGTGTGCTGGTACTTTTCCCGGGTCATTAGTGAGAGTTACACAGTTGTGCGCGCCTGGTGGCTGGCATCGTCGTCCCCCTGGACCCACCCGTAACTAGCTGCCTGCGGCCGCCATTTTGGCTTCAATTTTTTGCTACGCAACAACCTGCTCAACGGAGTTCGCTCCCCCGGCGCCCCCATTACACTACGCCGGCACTGACTGGGGTGCCTCGTCAACGTCCTGTAAGCGACGCTATGGGGAAGGGCGACAGAAACCAACCGAAACTTTCGTTCGAGCAGCGGAAGCTGAAGGGGCGCCTCCAGAGACCTCGACGCAGGCTGCTGATAATTCGCTGTGCGCGGACATCCGCGAAATGCTCTGCACTATGGAAAAGGGCTTGCAGGACAGTATGTCAGCGATTGGCACGAAAATTGACGCTCTGTCCTTCAGGATGGACCGCATGTCTGAGAGGGTGGACAAACATGCTGAGCGGCTGGATATGGCGGAGCGGCGGCTGACGGAGGCGGAGGAGGCCCAGACGGAATGGGATAAGGATCGAAAGCAGTTCAGCCGCCTGCTCCAGGTCATACAAGACAAGACGGAGGACCTGGAAGCACGCTCACGGCGCTCCAACGTCCGCATCTAGGGTGTGGCGGAATCTACCAATACTGGCAAGATGGAGCTGTTTGTGGAGAAGTTACTCTGCACGCTGCTGGGGGAGGAAGTCTTCTCCCCCATGTTCATCGTCGAGAAGGCCCATCATACCCTGGGACCGAAGCCGCAACCTGGCCTTCCACCGCGGCCGATCATTGCAAAGCTTTTGAACTACAGGGACCGCGACTTGGCACTGCGGCTGGCGAGGGAGAAAGGGGATCTACAGTTTGAGGGCATGAACATCTCCCTCTACCCTGACTTCACAGCGAGAGTGCAGGAGGAAAGGAAGCGCTTTGCCCCGTATAAAAAGCAGATGAGAGACATGGGGCTAGACTACGCCATGTTGTACCCGGCGAGACTCAGGATCAACAAGCAGGGGCACTTGCATTTTTTCACGGACCCAGCGGACCTGAAAAAATCTCTTAAGGAATGGGCCAAGGAACAACGTAACAGCCCGAGGGGTCAACGTGCAGACGAGGAGGAGGCCGCCTCTATGGACGGCCAGGGGTGAACCGCCCGACGACCCTGTACCCGGCTTGGCTGAGTCTCCAGTGCTGGTTGTGTTACAACTTAAGGTCCGATGAACTTCTTATTTGACTTTGCGGAGTGTGGTTATTGCTGCTTGGGACATGCTGCTGAGATGTGATCTTACTGTGGTTTATTGATTGACTTTCGTATTGGGGGGGTGCTACCCTAGGACAGTGGGACTTGTTATCCGTCACTCTGCTTTTGCTTGGGCTGGGGGGGGGTGCCGAACGATACCAAGGGGTAAGGTGGGGGAGCTACTGAGGTATTTGGTTCTTGCTTGATCGAATTGCTGTCTGGCTGGGAACCTCTGCCCCTACGCTTTCAGCTCTTGACTCTCTAGAGGGTCTTTGGGTTTGTAGTGTGTTGTGTTGGGGAGGGTTCGGGGCGGGTAGTGACGTGCTCTGTCTGACCGGGTTGGGGTTGGTCGGCTGTGGGTGGGTGGACGTTTGTCCTGTTCTTCTGTTGTTGCTCATGCATTGTGGGAAATTTGGGGACTGTTGGGAGGGGGGTCTGTTTGAGCCGACTACTGGAGTGTGTCCGATGTGCCGTCTGCTCTACTCTGATAAGCTATCTGCCTTACTATGTCGAATGTTGAGACTCTAGGGCCGGAGAGCGGCCCAGGCTCTCTGCGATTGCTATCATGGAATGTGAGAGGGCTTAACGACTTTCGTAAACTTCGGAAGGTCCTGGCCTACTTGCAGCGGCACCAGATTGATCTTGCCTTGCTGCAGGAAACCCACCTGCCTTTGTCAAGTCCCATGTTGCAGACGAGGGGTCTTGGGAACGCTTGTGTCGCTGCGGGGTTCTCCACGCATGCTAGAGGGGCGATCACCTGGGCTAATCCTAAATCTCAGTTGTTGCTACGGCAGGTAGCTGTGGACCCGGAGAGTCGGTATGCGATTGCTCGTTGTGTTGGGAAAGGTCATGATTTATTGCTGGTGAATGTGTATGGCCCCAACTACGACTCACCAGTTTTCTATGCCTCGCTAGCGGACAGCTGTAGGCAGTATGTGGGCTCTAGGATGCTGTGGGGGGGTGTGAGAAGGTGGCCTGATATGCAGTGCTCGCTATTCTAGTGAACACTATGTATCAGTCCAGCAACCCTTATTGATGATTGGTTGTAAGTCAACCTTATAGACCAGCTATCCTAGTAGCGTGGATACGAGCAGTCTAAGGCTAAAGACTCGAGAGGGCGTGTTAAGCCAGCTGTTTACCACACATATACCCCTTGAATACCAAGTGAAAGGACACCACACAAGTGTTATGAGAATAAACAAGATATTTATTAAGAATCACAACAGCCCTGTACTCTTTATGAGGACAGGGTACTAAGCACAAAACAAAACTCTTACGAAAATGCTTAAGTTAGCACAGTATATACAAATGCCCGAGGGGCACGGAAAACCATATACTCTGAAAGTGGAATGCGAAATTACTAGCAGGTAAGTACAGTACTAATAGGCTTTGGAATCGCTAGATCTTGACTATAGAATCTTCAGATTACTTCTAGGAGACCCAGGGGACTCGGGTGCAGAGTGTGCACTCTCACGCGTGATGCGGGACAAAGTCTATGGTAGCTAGAAATTGCAAAGTTAGTGTTCTCGGGCGAACCCGACCTGGTAGGAGGAAAACGAAAGTGGATTCTGACCCTTGGATAGTGAGGCTATGCTGGGGCACCGAAATGCCGAAGTTACCTAGCCCAGGGGCTGCAGCTGCATAGGACTCAAAAGACGTCGGGAATCCTCGTAGACGGACCAGGAGCCTGGAAGAAAGAAGTTGCTGGCAGGCGACCAGTGAAGAAAGTTCGATGGATCCAAGCCTGGATCGAAGGAAGATGACACCTGAAAGCAGAGGGGACCAAGTTCGAGACTACTAGCCAGTAGTCAGGTGGCACCAGGAGGGCACCGGATGGTAGTCACCTCGACTAGGTGAGTGGGTGACACTGTGCTCGCAGATCTCACGGACCAGGAGGCGTTGTCGGCGACCAGGATGGAGGAGCGAGCTGTCCCACGAAGATTGAAGCTGTCGGCGTCGCTGGACCCAGGATTGGGCAACAAAGCCTTGGCAAATTCAAGCCCACGCGGTGGACTCAAAATGGCGTCTGGAGTGGACCAGGAGGGTCCGGGGTGCCTCTCTTGAAGAAGGAAGCAAGGGCCAGTCTGGAGCAACCAGACCAGCAGCAGTGATGTCGTCGGGCGTCGTGTAGAAGGCCACAAGCCAGCCGGCTAGTAGCCACACAGCGCGGTGAGCACGCAAAAGCAGAAGGGCCCCACGCAGATCGTGGAGATGCTGGAGGGCTGATCTTCGGTGCTGGAGCTGCTCAGGGTTGGGGCTTCTCGGACCCCAAAGCACTCACCAGTGGAGCACACGGTGGGCTTGTTGCAAAGAAGTCGTGCAGTCTTGGCGATCGTCGGTCCCTCGAGGTCTCGTCGCACTCACAGTTCTCAGCTTTGCTGTAGAGGTGAGTAGAGGTCAGAGGTGCCAGGGAAGCCGGGTCTCGTCGAGCTGGGTCGTCGGATTCGTGAAGAAGGACTTGCAGCAGACCGCAGTGTTCTTAGGATGGTGCCCGCTTGATGCAGGGTGACTACTCCTTACAAGGGAGAATCTTGAAGAAGGAAATCTTGATGTCTTTCGCAGAAAGTCGTGTCTTGATTCCAAAGATGATCTAATTTGAACAGGGGGCCCGCTCCTATCTTTATACTAAAAAAGGGGGCTGACCCGGTGACTAGGTCCTGCCTATGGGTGGGACTAGGAGGGGGGTGGTTACACCCCTCTGCCATGCCAGACTTTCCCCAGGCCAGGGGCTGGTGTGCCCCTGGAACTGGTTCTGACCGCCCTATGCGTAGTGAGCACCGGGGTGCCACTCAGCAGTCACCTTCCTGTAAAGCCCTGCCTACCCAGGATACACAAAACCATGTCTGGGATGGTGCTAGCACCGCCCCGGACAGGAAACCCTTTGTCCAAGCCTCCCTCGCTGGAAGGACTCCCAGCAGCAGGAGGTCAGACTCGTGTCTGTGGTGGCAGCATCCATTTTGTGGAGCTGAGGCTTCAGTTAACTTTAACCGGGGTTCACAGTTACATACATGTCGTGTCCCTCTAGAAGGGTGGAATGCTAACCCCGTCGCCAGAATTGGCGAGGGGTTAGTATTCCAATTCGTATGACACCTTACTCGACATGTTTTGATAAAGCAATACCAAAGTTAGCATTTAACCGCGAGGATTATAATGTACTTAAGAGTATATGGTATGCGATATCATGGAACAGCTATTAGGACTTGGTTCCGCAAGCTGCAGACAGGCTCAGCTCATGCCAGAGCACCATCTCACACGATTCCAAGCACTCTGCCTTCAGGATTGTTAAGGCCTGCCATAGGAGTGACTGATAGGAATCTGTGTGTCCATTTTAGGGTTAGATATAGGTATACTATATCTACAGCAAAGGGTGATTACACGACTTTGCCCCAGCTGTCATGCAGCCAGTTGTGTCAAATTTAGGAGGCCAGCCAGGGGTGGCATAATACATGCTTCAGCCCCTGGTAGGCCTTGGTACACCCATGCCCTGAGTTACAGGGTCTGATAGGGTGGCCCAGTACCAATTGGAAATGCACCTAGGGTACATGGAATCCATTTTAAAGAGAGAGCAGTAGGCCTGGGGTCCTGATTGGCAGGGTCCCAGGTCGACTATGTCCAAAACCAGCTAAAACACAGGGCAAAAAGTTGGGGGCAACCATAGTCAGGAGGTACCTTCCTACACACCCCCCCCAAACGAAAGGAGATAAGGCTATCCTTGTCCAGGTAAGCCTCTATTACCTAAGTGGCCATATAGAGAAGGACCAGCTCTGGCTTGGTTTCCCCCTGTCGTCGTCAACAAAGAGGGAGTGTGATCAATGGATCAACCGGGCACCGATTACCACCTCAAAAGGGAGGTGGAAGGTCCAGTTACAGCGTGTGCCCGTGTGTAGTGTACTCAAACAACAAGCGGGGTTGCTGAACCGTTCCTAAATAGGGGAGGGAAGGAGAATGGGCTGTACCATAGGGGTATAATATCACCCTTGGGCATCCATTTGGTTGGACATGTTTGCCTCACACACCCCGAAGGATGTCATGCTTCATCATCGGCGGTTGCTCCTCGTCGGGGAGGCGGTGCAATCCCCGACGGGCTCACCTCAAAGAGGGGCTCTTTAGCGGAGATCTTTTTGTCCACTGGCCTGTTGATGAAGTGTGGGTATGTGGGCTAGGGCAATAGTATCCTAAAAGAAGTAAGTTAAAAGATAGTAGAGGGTCCCGGAAACAACTTTATTCTGGAGGTACTCCTACTATCATTAAAAAGGTGAAGTTTAGTTTGTAAGGTCACGGAGAGTTACGTGCCGTGTTTCAAACTAGACTGTTGTGATGGTCGGTCAACATGTTTCTCGCTTGGGTTCTTCCCGCGATTCTTCAGGACCTAGTGAAAGTGTGAGTGAGAATATTAAAACAAGGACATGCTAGTGTCATGAACCTAGTGTGTTACCTCAGGGGAATCCTGTGCCTGAAGTATGGAGATATAAAAAGAGACATTAATGCAGGTATCGTTACAATTGTCAACAACTTTTATAAATGGTAACAGCCAATCTAAGCATCTCAGTGCAGTGAAGTGAAGGTGGTGTGTGTGAAGTTACACATACGAACATGCCTGTGGTGTAGTGAGAGTGTGTAGTGGAGTGAACACTCTCGTACCAATGTCCGTGGTGTTTAAAACAATGGTAAAAACCAGTGGTTAAAAACACAACTGCTATCTCTAAGAGAGAACTCTAATCAGGGAAGGCAATTACTGACGTGATGGATATCAGACTCACCTAAAGGTCTTGGATTACTAACCACCTGAGTACTCGGCGGGTCGGAACAACAGAGGTTGCCTCTAGATCAGGCTAGAGAGGGAGAACTAAGGTTAGGGAAGTTCAGGGTATCAAGTTCTACCGTGTTTGGCAACTCTGGGATTGTCAAAACTTACCTCTGGTTATCCGTGTCCGTACTGAGTCACCTACCCATCACCGCCGAGCTCGAATAGGTAATGAACAACCGGGGTGTGAGTTATTTATAGGTGGACTCGTCATGAGTAGGCGTCGGGTCACGCCCTGAGTGTAGGTCACGTGGTAACCAGGGTAAAAGCGGCCATGATGGAGTGGTGTACTCAGTGTTTAAGCAGGTATTGGTTAAATCCATTGGTAACGCATGGTATGTTCATAATGAATGCCAGGGGATATCCTCGTTCAGACCTTGTCTGTCTGTTGAAAGGCGGTGTACCCACCTTTGTTCTTTACGGAACAGAGCGTTTTTAGGGCAATTTGGACTTGCCTCAAGGATCACCCATTGTATGCAGTCGGCGCTATGTTGGTTCTCAAGGAAGTGTTTGCACATCTTGGTGTGTGACTTTTTGCACCGAAAGTTACTGCGGTGTTCGGTGATCCTTGTTTTAATTGTGCGTGTGGTCATCCCGATATACTTAAGACCACACGGGCAAGTTAGCATATAGATGCAGTGAGTGGTATTGCAGTTTGTGTGCCCCTGGATAACCCACTTGAAGGTGTCGGTGAGCTGTATTGTCTTTTGGGGAGTGGTGTATTTGCAAACCCCACAATTACCGCATGGGTAGTGACCGGTGACAGGTGGCATGTTCCATAATGTCTGCTGGGAACTTTTTTTATTAGTAGTCTTCGGTCTCGTGTGGATCAATATGTCCTTCACATTCTGTGTCCTCTTGAAAGCAAACCTAGGTTGTTCAAAGGGTATATCCCCGGTATTAAGGATTCCCCAGTGACGTTTTATGGTGTTTTTTATCTTGGTTGACAACGGGGTAAATGTCGTCACACAAGTGATAGGTTGATTTTCAACGGGTGGTTTTTCCTTTCTCTCAAGGATTGCCTCTCTGTTGTTGTTTCTTGCTCGCTTTTGTGCTCTTGTAACCTCTCCTCTAGGGTAACCTCTGTCTAGTAGGTTTCTAGAGAGGATGGTTGATTCCTTCTTGTAATCAGCAATGTTACTACAATTCCGCCTGATACGCAGGAATTGCCCAAAGGGTAGATTGTTCCTCAAGGCTTTTGGGTGGTGACTCTCAAAATGTAGGAGGCTGTTACGGTCTGTTGGTTTCCTAAACATTGTTGTCTGGAGTCCACCCTCTCTCAGTTGTACGGTGAGGTCGAGAAAGGCAATCTCTTTAGACGAGGAAGACATTGTGAACCGAAGGTATGGATTCAGTGAATTAACCCATACGAAGAATGCCTCGTGTGAGTTGGGACGACCCGACCAAAGGATCAGGATATCGTCAATGAAACGCTTCCACATAATGATGTTTGCTGAAAATGGGTTGGATTGGTGGTGGATGTGTTTGTCCTCAAAATCGGCCATATACAGACATGCCAACGACGGCGCAAAGGTGCTGCCCATCGATGTGCCTTGGGTCTGGTGGAAGAATTGACCCTTGAACTCAAAGAAGTTCTCAGTGAGTGCAAGGGTTGCACATTCCATAATAAATGACACTGGTGTATCAGAATCCCATTCCTCCATCCTCAGGCGTGATTCGATTACCTCTAGAGTAGCCCTCTGTGGGATGTTGGTATAGAGGGCTTCAACATCTAGGGTAATCAAAAGATCAACTTGGTTGACGTTGCCGATTGAGTTGAGATGCCGTAGGGTGTCGGCAGTGTCCTGAATGTAGGAGGGGATGCGTTTAACCATCGGCTGGAGAAAATGGTCGCAAAACTTCGACAATGGTTCTAATACCGAGTCGATACCAGAAACTATCGGTCTCCCCGGGACTGGTCTTGTCCCTTTATGAATCTTTGGAAGGGTATAGAAGTAGGGAACCCTCGGGTTCTTTTGTTTCAGAAATTCTGCCTCCTTCTTGCTAATCCAAAGTTCACATTCAGCGGTTTCCACCAAGCCTACGATGGTTGTTTGTAGGCGAGGGGTCGGATCACATGGAATGGGGGTGTAGTACCGATTGTCGTTAAGTTGCCTAAGGCACTCGAGCTCGTAGTCTTTGGTGTTCATTAAAACAGTGGCCCCGCCCTTATCGGCTTGTTTTATAGTGATAAGAGGATCGTCTGCCAATGTTTTTAGTACCTCCATGTCTTTCCGAGAAATATTGGAGTGGGTCTTTTTCCTGTCAAGGGTCTCGATGTCTTTCAATACCGCCTGTTCAAAGGTCAGGACTTCATTAGGAACCATCCCATTGTGGGGTGTGAATGTCGACGGGTTATGTAAACCTGAGTCTTGTGCAGGTTCTTGGGGTTTACCTTCGAAGAAGGCCTTGAGTCTGACCTTTCTGAAGAAGGATTGCAATTCCCTGGTCTGGTTGAACAGGTCGATTTTCGGTGTTGGGACAAAGCCCAGTCCTTTTTGAAGAACTTGTTCCTCGTTCTCGGTCAGTATGCGATCCGAGAGATTGACCACCAGGCTCATTTTGGCCCTGACCTGTTCGTGTTCCGGGTGTCCATTCCGTGGGGGCGTGTGTCCTCCCACTGCACTTTCTTCTCGGTGGCATTGCCTCGCTTTCGCCCGCGCCCTCTGCCCCAGCCTCTGCCTAAAAAAGGGGGGCGCGCTGACCCTTGGGGCGCAAAGAAAGGGGGATATTGTGGTGCAAATGGTGGCTGAAACGGCTGGAAGTGAGGGTATTGCCAAAACGGGGGACCCATTGGTTGCCCTTGGTTTGGATAGTTCTGGTAATTATGGGGGTTCTGTTGTCCCCGTCCTCTACCTCTTTTAGCCCTTGGTGGGATATTGGTAGTATCGTTGTCGTCACCACTTTCGGAGCCACTGTTCGAACCTCGTCTGGACGAGGTCGTGCTGGAGTCCGAGTTATAGTTGATTCCCGGCGGGACGTAATCGTCCTTTAGGTACGGGTAGACTTTCTCCTTGGAAAATCTTTTAATATCCTTCTGGAGCTTAGCCACTTTCTGATTCATCAGGTACTCCTTATGCTCTGCCATTTCCTTATTTAGTTCGGCCAATTTAGTTTTGAAGCCTGTGTTCTGGCCTGCGGTCTTAAGTGCGGCCTCGGCTTCCTGAATACGGACTAGTAGTGCATCTGCCAGTCTTTTGGATGTGTTGACAATCAGAATCAAGAGATCGTGGGTGCATTTCCATGCTACCTGGGACCACTCAATCTTGAACTGTCCATCCTCCCAGAATATTCTTGGGAAGTTCTTCACTATTAGGCCATTTGGGGCTATTTTGGCTTTAAAGTATTGTGCCATCATAGCTCCGTGTATTGTGATCCTGATCCATTCTCGTTTCAGGTCCGATAAAGTTTGCCACTCGGTGGTGTTACTCCCGGAAGCGGTTTCGACGTCTATGCCAAAAAGTGATGGAGTTCTCATAATAGCAGCTGCGTCTTCTTCACCAAAGCTGAGTCCCTGACCTTCCATTGTGTGCTAGTCAGGTGGAGCCGGTAAAGAGAAACGAAGAAAGAAAAGGTTACCCTGGTTGGGTAAACCGAGTAAATCACAATTCTGTGAGTTACTAGTTGGGGGATATGAACAATCTCACCCACCGTTGTATAGCTCCCACGGTTGGCACCGTGCAGGAATCGTCGTCAACAAAGAGGGAGTGTGATCAATGGATCAACCGGGCACCGATTACCACCTCAAAAGGGAGGTGGAAGGTCCAGTTACAGCGTGTGCCCGTGTGTAGTGTACTCAAACAACAAGCGGGGTTGCTGAACCGTTCCTAAATAGGGGAGGGAAGGAGAATGGGCTGTACCATAGGGGTATAATATCACCCTTGGGCATCCATTTGGTTGGACATGTTTGCCTCACACACCCCGAAGGATGTCATGCTTCATCATCGGCGGTTGCTCCTCGTCGGGGAGGCGGTGCAATCCCCGACGGGCTCACCTCAAAGAGGGGCTCTTTAGCGGAGATCTTTTTGTCCACTGGCCTGTTGATGAAGTGTGGGTATGTGGGCTAGGGCAATAGTATCCTAAAAGAAGTAAGTTAAAAGATAGTAGAGGGTCCCGGAAACAACTTTATTCTGGAGGTACTCCTACTATCATTAAAAAGGTGAAGTTTAGTTTGTAAGGTCACGGAGAGTTACGTGCCGTGTTTCAAACTAGACTGTTGTGATGGTCGGTCAACATGTTTCTCGCTTGGGTTCTTCCCGCGATTCTTCAGGACCTAGTGAAAGTGTGAGTGAGAATATTAAAACAAGGACATGCTAGTGTCATGAACCTAGTGTGTTACCTCAGGGGAATCCTGTGCCTGAAGTATGGAGATATAAAAAGAGACATTAATGCAGGTATCGTTACAATTGTCAACAACTTTTATAAATGGTAACAGCCAATCTAAGCATCTCAGTGCAGTGAAGTGAAGGTGGTGTGTGTGAAGTTACACATACGAACATGCCTGTGGTGTAGTGAGAGTGTGTAGTGGAGTGAACACTCTCGTACCAATGTCCGTGGTGTTTAAAACAATGGTAAAAACCAGTGGTTAAAAACACAACTGCTATCTCTAAGAGAGAACTCTAATCAGGGAAGGCAATTACTGACGTGATGGATATCAGACTCACCCAAAGGATCTTGGATTTCTAACCACCTGAGTACTCGGCGGGTCGGAACAACAGAGGTTGCCTCTAGATCAGGCTAGAGAGGGAGAACTAAGGTTAGGGAAGTTCAGGGTATCAAGTTCTACCGTGTTTGGCAACTCTGGGATTGTCAAAACTTACCTCTGGTTATCCGTGTCCGTACTGAGTCACCTACCCATCACCGCCGAGCTCGAATAGGTAATGAACAACCGGGGTGTGAGTTATTTATAGGTGGACTCGTCATGAGTAGGCGTCGGGTCACGCCCTGAGTGTAGGTCACGTGGTAACCAGGGTAAAAGCGGCCATGATGGAGTGGTGTACTCAGTGTTTAAGCAGGTATTGGTTAAATCCATTGGTAACGCATGGTATGTTCATAATGAATGCCAGGGGATATCCTCGTTCAGACCTTGTCTGTCTGTTGAAAGGCGGTGTACCCACCTTTGTTCTTTACGGAACAGAGCGTTTTTAGGGCAATTTGGACTTGCCTCAAGGATCACCCATTGTATGCAGTCGGCGCTATGTTGGTTCTCAAGGAAGTGTTTGCACATCTTGGTGTGTGACTTTTTGCACCGAAAGTTACTGCGGTGTTCGGTGATCCTTGTTTTAATTGTGCGTGTGGTCATCCCGATATACTTAAGACCACACGGGCAAGTTAGCATATAGATGCAGTGAGTGGTATTGCAGTTTGTGTGCCCCTGGATAACCCACTTGAAGGTGTCGGTGAGCTGTATTGTCTTTTGGGGAGTGGTGTATTTGCAAACCCCACAATTACCGCATGGGTAGTGACCGGTGACAGGTGGCATGTTCCATAATGTCTGCTGGGAACTTTTTTTATTAGTAGTCTTCGGTCTCGTGTGGATCAATATGTCCTTCACATTCTGTGTCCTCTTGAAAGCAAACCTAGGTTGTTCAAAGGGTATATCCCCGGTATTAAGGATTCCCCAGTGACGTTTTATGGTGTTTTTTATCTTGGTTGACAACGGGGTAAATGTCGTCACACAAGTGATAGGTTGATTTTCAACGGGTGGTTTTTCCTTTCTCTCAAGGATTGCCTCTCTGTTGTTGTTTCTTGCTCGCTTTTGTGCTCTTGTAACCTCTCCTCTAGGGTAACCTCTGTCTAGTAGGTTTCTAGAGAGGATGGTTGATTCCTTCTTGTAATCAGCAATGTTACTACAATTCCGCCTGATACGCAGGAATTGCCCAAAGGGTAGATTGTTCCTCAAGGCTTTTGGGTGGTGACTCTCAAAATGTAGGAGGCTGTTACGGTCTGTTGGTTTCCTAAACATTGTTGTCTGGAGTCCACCCTCTCTCAGTTGTACGGTGAGGTCGAGAAAGGCAATCTCTTTAGACGAGGAAGACATTGTGAACCGAAGGTATGGATTCAGTGAATTAACCCATACGAAGAATGCCTCGTGTGAGTTGGGACGACCCGACCAAAGGATCAGGATATCGTCAATGAAACGCTTCCACATAATGATGTTTGCTGAAAATGGGTTGGATTGGTGGTGGATGTGTTTGTCCTCAAAATCGGCCATATACAGACATGCCAACGACGGCGCAAAGGTGCTGCCCATCGATGTGCCTTGGGTCTGGTGGAAGAATTGACCCTTGAACTCAAAGAAGTTCTCAGTGAGTGCAAGGGTTGCACATTCCATAATAAATGACACTGGTGTATCAGAATCCCATTCCTCCATCCTCAGGCGTGATTCGATTACCTCTAGAGTAGCCCTCTGTGGGATGTTGGTATAGAGGGCTTCAACATCTAGGGTAATCAAAAGATCAACTTGGTTGACGTTGCCGATTGAGTTGAGATGCCGTAGGGTGTCGGCAGTGTCCTGAATGTAGGAGGGGATGCGTTTAACCATCGGCTGGAGAAAATGGTCGCAAAACTTCGACAATGGTTCTAATACCGAGTCGATACCAGAAACTATCGGTCTCCCCGGGACTGGTCTTGTCCCTTTATGAATCTTTGGAAGGGTATAGAAGTAGGGAACCCTCGGGTTCTTTTGTTTCAGAAATTCTGCCTCCTTCTTGCTAATCCAAAGTTCACATTCAGCGGTTTCCACCAAGCCTACGATGGTTGTTTGTAGGCGAGGGGTCGGATCACATGGAATGGGGGTGTAGTACCGATTGTCGTTAAGTTGCCTAAGGCACTCGAGCTCGTAGTCTTTGGTGTTCATTAAAACAGTGGCCCCGCCCTTATCGGCTTGTTTTATAGTGATAAGAGGATCGTCTGCCAATGTTTTTAGTACCTCCATGTCTTTCCGAGAAATATTGGAGTGGGTCTTTTTCCTGTCAAGGGTCTCGATGTCTTTCAATACCGCCTGTTCAAAGGTCAGGACTTCATTAGGAACCATCCCATTGTGGGGTGTGAATGTCGACGGGTTATGTAAACCTGAGTCTTGTGCAGGTTCTTGGGGTTTACCTTCGAAGAAGGCCTTGAGTCTGACCTTTCTGAAGAAGGATTGCAATTCCCTGGTCTGGTTGAACAGGTCGATTTTCGGTGTTGGGACAAAGCCCAGTCCTTTTTGAAGAACTTGTTCCTCGTTCTCGGTCAGTATGCGATCCGAGAGATTGACCACCAGGCTCATTTTGGCCCTGACCTGTTCGTGTTCCGGGTGTCCATTCCGTGGGGGCGTGTGTCCTCCCACTGCACTTTCTTCTCGGTGGCATTGCCTTGCTTTCGCCCGCGCCCTCTGCCCCAGCCTCTGCCTAAAAAAGGGGGGCGCGCTGACCCTTGGGGCGCAAAGAAAGGGGGATATTGTGGTGCAAATGGTGGCTGAAACGGCTGGAAGTGAGGGTATTGCCAAAACGGGGGACCCATTGGTTGCCCTTGGTTTGGATAGTTCTGGTAATTATGGGGGTTCTGTTGTCCCCGTCCTCTACCTCTTTTAGCCCTTGGTGGGATATTGGTAGTATCGTTGTCGTCACCACTTTCGGAGCCACTGTTCGAACCTCGTCTGGACGAGGTCGTGCTGGAGTCCGAGTTATAGTTGATTCCCGGCGGGACGTAATCGTCCTTTAGGTACGGGTAGACTTTCTCCTTGGAAAATCTTTTAATATCCTTCTGGAGCTTAGCCACTTTCTGATTCATCAGGTACTCCTTATGCTCTGCCATTTCCTTATTTAGTTCGGCCAATTTAGTTTTGAAGCCTGTGTTCTGGCCTGCGGTCTTAAGTGCGGCCTCGGCTTCCTGAATACGGACTAGTAGTGCATCTGCCAGTCTTTTGGATGTGTTGACAATCAGAATCAAGAGATCGTGGGTGCATTTCCATGCTACCTGGGACCACTCAATCTTGAACTGTCCATCCTCCCAGAATATTCTTGGGAAGTTCTTCACTATTAGGCCATTTGGGGCTATTTTGGCTTTAAAGTATTGTGCCATCATAGCTCCGTGTATTGTGATCCTGATCCATTCTCGTTTCAGGTCCGATAAAGTTTGCCACTCGGTGGTGTTACTCCCGGAAGCGGTTTCGACGTCTATGCCAAAAAGTGATGGAGTTCTCATAATAGCAGCTGCGTCTTCTTCACCAAAGCTGAGTCCCTGACCTTCCATTGTGTGCTAGTCAGGTGGAGCCGGTAAAGAGAAACGAAGAAAGAAAAGGTTACCCTGGTTGGGTAAACCGAGTAAATCACAATTCTGTGAGTTACTAGTTGGGGGATATGAACAATCTCACCCACCGTTGTATAGCTCCCACGGTTGGCACCGTGCAGGAATCGTCGTCAACAAAGAGGGAGTGTGATCAATGGATCAACCGGGCACCGATTACCACCTCAAAAGGGAGGTGGAAGGTCCAGTTACAGCGTGTGCCCGTGTGTAGTGTACTCAAACAACAAGCGGGGTTGCTGAACCGTTCCTAAATAGGGGAGGGAAGGAGAATGGGCTGTACCATAGGGGTATAATATCACCCTTGGGCATCCATTTGGTTGGACATGTTTGCCTCACACACCCCGAAGGATGTCATGCTTCATCATCGGCGGTTGCTCCTCGTCGGGGAGGCGGTGCAATCCCCGACGGGCTCACCTCAAAGAGGGGCTCTTTAGCGGAGATCTTTTTGTCCACTGGCCTGTTGATGAAGTGTGGGTATGTGGGCTAGGGCAATAGTATCCTAAAAGAAGTAAGTTAAAAGATAGTAGAGGGTCCCGGAAACAACTTTATTCTGGAGGTACTCCTACTATCATTAAAAAGGTGAAGTTTAGTTTGTAAGGTCACGGAGAGTTACGTGCCGTGTTTCAAACTAGACTGTTGTGATGGTCGGTCAACATGTTTCTCGCTTGGGTTCTTCCCGCGATTCTTCAGGACCTAGTGAAAGTGTGAGTGAGAATATTAAAACAAGGACATGCTAGTGTCATGAACCTAGTGTGTTACCTCAGGGGAATCCTGTGCCTGAAGTATGGAGATATAAAAAGAGACATTAATGCAGGTATCGTTACAATTGTCAACAACTTTTATAAATGGTAACAGCCAATCTAAGCATCTCAGTGCAGTGAAGTGAAGGTGGTGTGTGTGAAGTTACACATACGAACATGCCTGTGGTGTAGTGAGAGTGTGTAGTGGAGTGAACACTCTCGTACCAATGTCCGTGGTGTTTAAAACAATGGTAAAAACCAGTGGTTAAAAACACAACTGCTATCTCTAAGAGAGAACTCTAATCAGGGAAGGCAATTACTGACGTGATGGATATCAGACTCACCCAAAGGATCTTGGATTTCTAACCACCTGAGTACTCGGCGGGTCGGAACAACAGAGGTTGCCTCTAGATCAGGCTAGAGAGGGAGAACTAAGGTTAGGGAAGTTCAGGGTATCAAGTTCTACCGTGTTTGGCAACTCTGGGATTGTCAAAACTTACCTCTGGTTATCCGTGTCCGTACTGAGTCACCTACCCATCACCGCCGAGCTCGAATAGGTAATGAACAACCGGGGTGTGAGTTATTTATAGGTGGACTCGTCATGAGTAGGCGTCGGGTCACGCCCTGAGTGTAGGTCACGTGGTAACCAGGGTAAAAGCGGCCATGATGGAGTGGTGTACTCAGTGTTTAAGCAGGTATTGGTTAAATCCATTGGTAACGCATGGTATGTTCATAATGAATGCCAGGGGATATCCTCGTTCAGACCTTGTCTGTCTGTTGAAAGGCGGTGTACCCACCTTTGTTCTTTACGGAACAGAGCGTTTTTAGGGCAATTTGGACTTGCCTCAAGGATCACCCATTGTATGCAGTCGGCGCTATGTTGGTTCTCAAGGAAGTGTTTGCACATCTTGGTGTGTGACTTTTTGCACCGAAAGTTACTGCGGTGTTCGGTGATCCTTGTTTTAATTGTGCGTGTGGTCATCCCGATATACTTAAGACCACACGGGCAAGTTAGCATATAGATGCAGTGAGTGGTATTGCAGTTTGTGTGCCCCTGGATAACCCACTTGAAGGTGTCGGTGAGCTGTATTGTCTTTTGGGGAGTGGTGTATTTGCAAACCCCACAATTACCGCATGGGTAGTGACCGGTGACAGGTGGCATGTTCCATAATGTCTGCTGGGAACTTTTTTTATTAGTAGTCTTCGGTCTCGTGTGGATCAATATGTCCTTCACATTCTGTGTCCTCTTGAAAGCAAACCTAGGTTGTTCAAAGGGTATATCCCCGGTATTAAGGATTCCCCAGTGACGTTTTATGGTGTTTTTTATCTTGGTTGACAACGGGGTAAATGTCGTCACACAAGTGATAGGTTGATTTTCAACGGGTGGTTTTTCCTTTCTCTCAAGGATTGCCTCTCTGTTGTTGTTTCTTGCTCGCTTTTGTGCTCTTGTAACCTCTCCTCTAGGGTAACCTCTGTCTAGTAGGTTTCTAGAGAGGATGGTTGATTCCTTCTTGTAATCAGCAATGTTACTACAATTCCGCCTGATACGCAGGAATTGCCCAAAGGGTAGATTGTTCCTCAAGGCTTTTGGGTGGTGACTCTCAAAATGTAGGAGGCTGTTACGGTCTGTTGGTTTCCTAAACATTGTTGTCTGGAGTCCACCCTCTCTCAGTTGTACGGTGAGGTCGAGAAAGGCAATCTCTTTAGACGAGGAAGACATTGTGAACCGAAGGTATGGATTCAGTGAATTAACCCATACGAAGAATGCCTCGTGTGAGTTGGGACGACCCGACCAAAGGATCAGGATATCGTCAATGAAACGCTTCCACATAATGATGTTTGCTGAAAATGGGTTGGATTGGTGGTGGATGTGTTTGTCCTCAAAATCGGCCATATACAGACATGCCAACGACGGCGCAAAGGTGCTGCCCATCGATGTGCCTTGGGTCTGGTGGAAGAATTGACCCTTGAACTCAAAGAAGTTCTCAGTGAGTGCAAGGGTTGCACATTCCATAATAAATGACACTGGTGTATCAGAATCCCATTCCTCCATCCTCAGGCGTGATTCGATTACCTCTAGAGTAGCCCTCTGTGGGATGTTGGTATAGAGGGCTTCAACATCTAGGGTAATCAAAAGATCAACTTGGTTGACGTTGCCGATTGAGTTGAGATGCCGTAGGGTGTCGGCAGTGTCCTGAATGTAGGAGGGGATGCGTTTAACCATCGGCTGGAGAAAATGGTCGCAAAACTTCGACAATGGTTCTAATACCGAGTCGATACCAGAAACTATCGGTCTCCCCGGGACTGGTCTTGTCCCTTTATGAATCTTTGGAAGGGTATAGAAGTAGGGAACCCTCGGGTTCTTTTGTTTCAGAAATTCTGCCTCCTTCTTGCTAATCCAAAGTTCACATTCAGCGGTTTCCACCAAGCCTACGATGGTTGTTTGTAGGCGAGGGGTCGGATCACATGGAATGGGGGTGTAGTACCGATTGTCGTTAAGTTGCCTAAGGCACTCGAGCTCGTAGTCTTTGGTGTTCATTAAAACAGTGGCCCCGCCCTTATCGGCTTGTTTTATAGTGATAAGAGGATCGTCTGCCAATGTTTTTAGTACCTCCATGTCTTTCCGAGAAATATTGGAGTGGGTCTTTTTCCTGTCAAGGGTCTCGATGTCTTTCAATACCGCCTGTTCAAAGGTCAGGACTTCATTAGGAACCATCCCATTGTGGGGTGTGAATGTCGACGGGTTATGTAAACCTGAGTCTTGTGCAGGTTCTTGGGGTTTACCTTCGAAGAAGGCCTTGAGTCTGACCTTTCTGAAGAAGGATTGCAATTCCCTGGTCTGGTTGAACAGGTCGATTTTCGGTGTTGGGACAAAGCCCAGTCCTTTTTGAAGAACTTGTTCCTCGTTCTCGGTCAGTATGCGATCCGAGAGATTGACCACCAGGCTCATTTTGGCCCTGACCTGTTCGTGTTCCGGGTGTCCATTCCGTGGGGGCGTGTGTCCTCCCACTGCACTTTCTTCTCGGTGGCATTGCCTCGCTTTCGCCCGCGCCCTCTGCCCCAGCCTCTGCCTAAAAAAGGGGGGCGCGCTGACCCTTGGGGCGCAAAGAAAGGGGGATATTGTGGTGCAAATGGTGGCTGAAACGGCTGGAAGTGAGGGTATTGCCAAAACGGGGGACCCATTGGTTGCCCTTGGTTTGGATAGTTCTGGTAATTATGGGGGTTCTGTTGTCCCCGTCCTCTACCTCTTTTAGCCCTTGGTGGGATATTGGTAGTATCGTTGTCGTCACCACTTTCGGAGCCACTGTTCGAACCTCGTCTGGACGAGGTCGTGCTGGAGTCCGAGTTATAGTTGATTCCCGGCGGGACGTAATCGTCCTTTAGGTACGGGTAGACTTTCTCCTTGGAAAATCTTTTAATATCCTTCTGGAGCTTAGCCACTTTCTGATTCATCAGGTACTCCTTATGCTCTGCCATTTCCTTATTTAGTTCGGCCAATTTAGTTTTGAAGCCTGTGTTCTGGCCTGCGGTCTTAAGTGCGGCCTCGGCTTCCTGAATACGGACTAGTAGTGCATCTGCCAGTCTTTTGGATGTGTTGACAATCAGAATCAAGAGATCGTGGGTGCATTTCCATGCTACCTGGGACCACTCAATCTTGAACTGTCCATCCTCCCAGAATATTCTTGGGAAGTTCTTCACTATTAGGCCATTTGGGGCTATTTTGGCTTTAAAGTATTGTGCCATCATAGCTCCGTGTATTGTGATCCTGATCCATTCTCGTTTCAGGTCCGATAAAGTTTGCCACTCGGTGGTGTTACTCCCGGAAGCGGTTTCGACGTCTATGCCAAAAAGTGATGGAGTTCTCATAATAGCAGCTGCGTCTTCTTCACCAAAGCTGAGTCCCTGACCTTCCATTGTGTGCTAGTCAGGTGGAGCCGGTAAAGAGAAACGAAGAAAGAAAAGGTTACCCTGGTTGGGTAAACCGAGTAAATCACAATTCTGTGAGTTACTAGTTGGGGGATATGAACAATCTCACCCACCGTTGTATAGCTCCCACGGTTGGCACCGTGCAGGAATCGTCGTCAACAAAGAGGGAGTGTGATCAATGGATCAACCGGGCACCGATTACCACCTCAAAAGGGAGGTGGAAGGTCCAGTTACAGCGTGTGCCCGTGTGTAGTGTACTCAAACAACAAGCGGGGTTGCTGAACCGTTCCTAAATAGGGGAGGGAAGGAGAATGGGCTGTACCATAGGGGTATAATATCACCCTTGGGCATCCATTTGGTTGGACATGTTTGCCTCACACACCCCGAAGGATGTCATGCTTCATCATCGGCGGTTGCTCCTCGTCGGGGAGGCGGTGCAATCCCCGACGGGCTCACCTCAAAGAGGGGCTCTTTAGCGGAGATCTTTTTGTCCACTGGCCTGTTGATGAAGTGTGGGTATGTGGGCTAGGGCAATAGTATCCTAAAAGAAGTAAGTTAAAAGATAGTAGAGGGTCCCGGAAACAACTTTATTCTGGAGGTACTCCTACTATCATTAAAAAGGTGAAGTTTAGTTTGTAAGGTCACGGAGAGTTACGTGCCGTGTTTCAAACTAGACTGTTGTGATGGTCGGTCAACATGTTTCTCGCTTGGGTTCTTCCCGCGATTCTTCAGGACCTAGTGAAAGTGTGAGTGAGAATATTAAAACAAGGACATGCTAGTGTCATGAACCTAGTGTGTTACCTCAGGGGAATCCTGTGCCTGAAGTATGGAGATATAAAAAGAGACATTAATGCAGGTATCGTTACAATTGTCAACAACTTTTATAAATGGTAACAGCCAATCTAAGCATCTCAGTGCAGTGAAGTGAAGGTGGTGTGTGTGAAGTTACACATACGAACATGCCTGTGGTGTAGTGAGAGTGTGTAGTGGAGTGAACACTCTCGTACCAATGTCCGTGGTGTTTAAAACAATGGTAAAAACCAGTGGTTAAAAACACAACTGCTATCTCTAAGAGAGAACTCTAATCAGGGAAGGCAATTACTGACGTGATGGATATCAGACTCACCTAAAGGTCTTGGATTACTAACCACCTGAGTACTCGGCGGGTCGGAACAACAGAGGTTGCCTCTAGATCAGGCTAGAGAGGGAGAACTAAGGTTAGGGAAGTTCAGGGTATCAAGTTCTACCGTGTTTGGCAACTCTGGGATTGTCAAAACTTACCTCTGGTTATCCGTGTCCGTACTGAGTCACCTACCCATCACCGCCGAGCTCGAATAGGTAATGAACAACCGGGGTGTGAGTTATTTATAGGTGGACTCGTCATGAGTAGGCGTCGGGTCACGCCCTGAGTGTAGGTCACGTGGTAACCAGGGTAAAAGCGGCCATGATGGAGTGGTGTACTCAGTGTTTAAGCAGGTATTGGTTAAATCCATTGGTAACGCATGGTATGTTCATAATGAATGCCAGGGGATATCCTCGTTCAGACCTTGTCTGTCTGTTGAAAGGCGGTGTACCCACCTTTGTTCTTTACGGAACAGAGCGTTTTTAGGGCAATTTGGACTTGCCTCAAGGATCACCCATTGTATGCAGTCGGCGCTATGTTGGTTCTCAAGGAAGTGTTTGCACATCTTGGTGTGTGACTTTTTGCACCGAAAGTTACTGCGGTGTTCGGTGATCCTTGTTTTAATTGTGCGTGTGGTCATCCCGATATACTTAAGACCACACGGGCAAGTTAGCATATAGATGCAGTGAGTGGTATTGCAGTTTGTGTGCCCCTGGATAACCCACTTGAAGGTGTCGGTGAGCTGTATTGTCTTTTGGGGAGTGGTGTATTTGCAAACCCCACAATTACCGCATGGGTAGTGACCGGTGACAGGTGGCATGTTCCATAATGTCTGCTGGCTACTCTAGAGGTAATCGAATCACGCCTGAGGATGGAGGAATGGGATTCTGATACACCAGTGTCATTTATTATGGAATGTGCAACCCTTGCACTCACTGAGAACTTCTTTGAGTTCAAGGGTCAATTCTTCCACCAGACCCAAGGCACATCGATGGGCAGCACCTTTGCGCCGTCGTTGGCATGTCTGTATATGGCCGATTTTGAGGACAAACACATCCACCACCAATCCAACCCATTTTCAGCAAACATCATTATGTGGAAGCGTTTCATTGACGATATCCTGATCCTTTGGTCGGGTCGTCCCAACTCACACGAGGCATTCTTCGTATGGGTTAATTCACTGAATCCATACCTTCGGTTCACAATGTCTTCCTCGTCTAAAGAGATTGCCTTTCTCGACCTCACCGTACAACTGAGAGAGGGTGGACTCCAGACAACAATGTTTAGGAAACCAACAGACCGTAACAGCCTCCTACATTTTGAGAGTCACCACCCAAAAGCCTTGAGGAACAATCTACCCTTTGGGCAATTCCTGCGTATCAGGCGGAATTGTAGTAACATTGCTGATTACAAGAAGGAATCAACCATCCTCTCTAGAAACCTACTAGACAGAGGTTACCCTAGAGGAGAGGTTACAAGAGCACAAAAGCGAGCAAGAAACAACAACAGAGAGGCAATCCTTGAGAGAAAGGAAAAACCACACGTTGAAAATCAACCTATCACTTGTGTGACGACATTTACCCCGTTGTCAACCAAGATAAAAAACACCATAAAACGTCACTGGGGAATCCTTAATACCGGGGATATACCCTTTGAACAACCTAGGTTTGCTTTCAAGAGGACACAGAATGTGAAGGACATATTGATCCACACGAGACCGAAGACTACTAATAAAAAAAGTTCCCAGCAGACATTATGGAACATGCCACCTGTCACCGGTCACTACCCATGCGGTAATTGTGGGGTTTGCAAATACACCACTCCCCAAAAGACAATACAGCTCACCGACACCTTCAAGTGGGTTATCCAGGGGCACACAAACTGCAATACCACTCACTGCATCTATATGCTAACTTGCCCGTGTGGTCTTAAGTATATCGGGATGACCACACGCACAATTAAAACAAGGATCACCGAACACCGCAGTAACTTTCGGTGCAAAAAGTCACACACCAAGATGTGCAAACACTTCCTTGAGAACCAACATAGCGCCGACTGCATACAATGGGTGATCCTTGAGGCAAGTCCAAATTGCCCTAAAAACGCTCTGTTCCGTAAAGAACAAAGGTGGGTACACCGCCTTTCAACAGACAGACAAGGTCTGAACGAGGATATCCCCTGGCATTCATTATGAACATACCATGCGTTACCAATGGATTTAACCAATACCTGCTTAAACACTGAGTACACCACTCCATCATGGCCGCTTTTACCCTGGTTACCACGTGACCTACACTCAGGGCGTGACCCGACGCCTACTCATGACGAGTCCACCTATAAATAACTCACACCCCGGTTGTTCATTACCTATTCGAGCTCGGCGGTGATGGGTAGGTGACTCAGTACGGACACGGATAACCAGAGGTAAGTTTTGACAATCCCAGAGTTGCCAAACACGGTAGAACTTGATACCCTGAACTTCCCTAACCTTAGTTCTCCCTCTCTAGCCTGATCTAGAGGCAACCTCTGTTGTTCCGACCCGCCGAGTACTCAGGTGGTTAGTAATCCAAGACCTTTAGGTGAGTCTGATATCCATCACGTCAGTAATTGCCTTCCCTGATTAGAGTTCTCTCTTAGAGATAGCAGTTGTGTTTTTAACCACTGGTTTTTACCATTGTTTTAAACACCACGGACATTGGTACGAGAGTGTTCACTCCACTACACACTCTCACTACACCACAGGCATGTTCGTATGTGTAACTTCACACACACCACCTTCACTTCACTGCACTGAGATGCTTAGATTGGCTGTTACCATTTATAAAAGTTGTTGACAATTGTAACGATACCTGCATTAATGTCTCTTTTTATATCTCCATACTTCAGGCACAGGATTCCCCTGAGGTAACACACTAGGTTCATGACACTAGCATGTCCTTGTTTTAATATTCTCACTCACACTTTCACTAGGTCCTGAAGAATCGCGGGAAGAACCCAAGCGAGAAACATGTTGACCGACCATCACAACAGTCTAGTTTGAAACACGGCACGTAACTCTCCGTGACCTTACAAACTAAACTTCACCTTTTTAATGATAGTAGGAGTACCTCCAGAATAAAGTTGTTTCCGGGACCCTCTACTATCTTTTAACTTACTTCTTTTAGGATACTATTGCCCTAGCCCACATACCCACACTTCATCAACAGGCCAGTGGACAAAAAGATCTCCGCTAAAGAGCCCCTCTTTGAGGTGAGCCCGTCGGGGATTGCACCGCCTCCCCGACGAGGAGCAACCGCCGATGATGAAGCATGACATCCTTCGGGGTGTGTGAGGCAAACATGTCCAACCAAATGGATGCCCAAGGGTGATATTATACCCCTATGGTACAGCCCATTCTCCTTCCCTCCCCTATTTAGGAACGGTTCAGCAACCCCGCTTGTTGTTTGGTTTCCCCCTGTGTCATGGTCCACTAGGCAACCCCTCACCCTAAGGGTATCTGAGGGTCTCCACCATAGGGAATCTCTGTCTCTGGTGTGTCTTGGGAAAGTAAAAGGCTGATGCTGGGATGGAGTACTGAAGTGAGGCTCCTCTACCTTTGGGCTCAACTTCCTCCAATCACCATCCATCATGTGTGCCTTTCTTTCTTTAGCTGAGATGCACTGAGCTCTCAGGGTCAGCCTCTGGCTACCTAAAGCTGGAGGCTGAGTTCCTCTGTTTGGCTTACTGGAGGGACAGGTCAGGTCTGGGGTTTTTAGGCCCCATGTTTGGCTGTGCCCAACAGTGTCCAGCTGTGGGAGGTCCCTAACTACTTTTAAGGGGGATCCCTCAGGAGTCTGTTTTATTTTCACTTGGCTAGGTTTACCAGCTTCAGTGATCCTAATCTGCTGATTAAGGGGTTCTTTTGGACAGGGGGCCCTTTGGGGTCCACCACTGGCCTCCCTGACCTCTTCAGCCCTGGGCTGACTGAGGCAGGGTAGAGAGGTGCAGGTTACCTGCTCCAGACTGGGTCCCACCTGGGAAGGGTCCACTGCCATCAGGGGCTCTGCCAGGCTAGGCCTGACTACCTCTGGGGCAGTTCCTTCAACAGGGGTAGAGTCAGTTCCCTGAGGAGGCTGGCTCTCACCTAGTGTCTGGGTGGGGGAAGACTCTTCTTCCTCCTCAATGCTCTCTGTTTGAGTGGAGTGATCCATTGTTTCAGGCTTCACAACCTCACTATCTGTTTGAGTAGAGGCTGAGACCATTTCAACTTTGCCAACCTTTTCAGGAGGGCACTCAGTCTGTGTTTGGGCTGTGACTGTCACAGCCCTCCTATCCTGTTCTGGAAAGTCTGTCTGAGCCTGGGCAGTGGCTACCACTGCCCTTCCAACCTTTTCAGGGAGGAATGGTGCTTGGACTGGGGCTGTAGCTATTACTGCCCCACTAACCTGTCTGGATAGGCCTATCATTCTGGAGTGAGTTTCTTGTTCCACCTCAGCCCATGCTGAGAGTTCCAGGTCATTCCCCAGTAAGCAATCTACAGGTAGGTTATCTGTCACTGCCACTCTCAAGGGCCCTGTGACATTACCCCAACTGAGCTTGACTACTGCCATGGGATGCCTTCTCTTCACTCCATGAATGTCTGTCACCTGATAAGTAAAACCAGGGGTCAGTTGAGCAGGGGGGACCAGATGGTCAATCACCATGGTGATGCTGGCCCCTGTGTCTCTGAATGCCTCAACTTTCTGACCATTCACTAAGACCTCTTGTCTATACTTTCCCAAAATGTGGGGTCCAGTAGTGAAGTTGGCAAACCCCATGCCAGTCTCACAGACAAGAGTGTGGTCAGGGGACCTGGCTAGGCCATAGTCCTCCTGATTGCCCAAAGTAATGCCCACCACATTCTTGGGGGCACTCCCACCACCTGGGGGATTACCACTAGTGGTAACAGGAGGTTTAGGAGTATTACCTGGGGGTATATTTCCCTTATTGCCATTTTAGGGCAACTGGCATCACTTTTGTAATGGCCCACCTGTTTACAGGTATGGCAATAAGGTTTCTTCTGTTCTGAAGGAGTGTTCTGGGACCCACCACCCTTGTTGGAGTTTTGGGGCCCTTGGGAAGTCTTCTCTGTGGATTTATCCCCACCCTTCTCTTGAGGCTTGGTTGATTCCTTCTTTTGGTCACCACCCTGGTTTTTAGGCCTAACCCTGGTTCTGACCCATTTGTCTGCCCTCTTACCCAATTCCTGTGGAGAGGTCAGATCAGAGTCTACCAGGTGCTGGTGTAATAACTGGTTCTGACAATTATTTAAGATTTGCTCCCTCATAATTAGATTGTACAATCCTTTAAAATCAGTAACCTTACTACCCAGTAGCCAGCCTTCAAAAGCCTTAGTGGCACAATCAACAAAGTCAGTCCAATCTTGAGACTGAGTTTTCTGGGTGTCTCTGAACAGCATCCTGTATTGTTCAGTGGTTAAACCAAACCCATCAACCAGTGTATTCTTCAGGATTTGGTAATTGTTAGCATCCTCAACTCTAGTAGTGAGGAGCTTATCTCTACATTTACCATCAAAGGAGAGCCACAAGATAGCTGCCCACTGACTTTGGGGAACACCCTGCACAGTGCAGGCTCTCTCCAAAGCAGTAATCCATTTGTGGATGCCATCCCCTTGTTTAAAGGGGGGCACTATCTTATTCAGGTGCTTTGTATCAAAACTCCTTTCCCTATTGCTAGGTATATTGCTGCCACCAGTGGGCTTTAGCCCACATAATTCTTGCTCTCTAGCAAAGGCAAGTCTCTCTTTGGCCAGGGCAAGTTCTTCCCTTTCAATCCTCAGTTTGACTGCCCTTTCTTCAGCTTCATACACTCTCCTCTTAGGGGAAGTCATCCCTCTGTGAGAAGAGTTGGTTCGAAGGGATCTGTTAGAGCCTCTTGATAGAGACCTAACTCGTCCATTCCCAATGTTAAGCTGACCTGAGAGTGGCCCCAGGGGTCCCCCAGTACCAATCTCATGTCTGCTTGAGTTGGACCTGGTTAGTCTGCTGACTTCTACCTGTCCCTTATCTGCCTCATCCCCTGACAACTGATCCTCATCCTCATCCTCAGCATCATCTGCTTCCTGGAGGGGATGGTCATGGTTATCAAAGGGTCCCTGTAAGGAGGGCATACTCCCATCTGGATTAGGAGAGCTAAAAAGTTTCTCAGCTTTCCTGGCATCATAAGTCTCTAAGAGACCAATCAGAAAGGAAGTTGTGGGGTTAGACCCCTGTCTTATCTTCCTGGAGTTACACACCTGTCTCAACTCCCTGAAGCTAAGAACAGCATATTTGGAAGGGATGACCTGCGGAGGGTCCACTGACACAAGGGGAGACTCAGAGTTTCCACCTTTGTCTGACATGCTGTTTCTAGTGTGGTGTAAGTGATGCACCTACCTACACTATGTGTTTGCCTACTGATCCCTTGCTAAGAGTTGCAGCCAAGGTGTGCTAAGCCTTGAGGAGCTGCAACAGCTGGTTCAGTAGAACTCAGAGTATTCTAAGCTTAGTTATATGTACCTAACAGTACTTATGTGATCTTTCAACAAGATATTCTTAGGATACGTGTGGTAAAACAACAGCAAGCTCAAATCCCAACCGCTGCTCACCAATGTGAGAAGGTGGCCTGATATGCAGTGCTCGCTATTCTAGTGAACACTATGTATCAGTCCAGCAACCCTTATTGATGATTGGTTGTAAGTCAACCTTATAGACCAGCTATCCTAGTAGCGTGGATACGAGCAGTCTAAGGCTAAAGACTCGAGAGGGCGTGTTAAGCCAGCTGTTTACCACACATATACCCCTTGAATACCAAGTGAAAGGACACCACACAAGTGTTATGAAAATAAACAAGATATTTATTAAGAATCACAACAGCCCTGTACTCTTTATAAGGACAGGGTACTAAGCACAAAACAAAACTCTTACGAAAATACTTAAGTTAGCACAGTATATACAAATGCCCGAGGGGCACGGAAAACCATATACTCTGAAAGTGGAATGCGAAATTACTAGCAGGTAAGTACAGTACTAATAGGCTTTGGAATCGCTAGATCTTGACTATAGAATCTTCAGATTACTTCTAGGAGACCCAGGGGACTCGGGTGCAGAGTGTGCACTCTCACGCGTGATGCGGGACAAAGTCTATGGTAGCTAGAAATTGCAAAGTTAGTGTTCTCGGGCGAACCCGACCTGGTAGGAGGAAAACGAAAGTGGATTCTGACCCTTGGATAGTGAGGCTATGCTGGGGCACCGAAATGCCGAAGTTACCTAGCCCAGGGGCTGCAGCTGCATAGGACTCAAAAGACGTCGGGAATCCTCGTAGACGGACCAGGAGCCTGGAAGAAAGAAGTTGCTGGCAGGCGACCAGTGAAGAAAGTTCGATGGATCCAAGCCTGGATCGAAGGAAGATGACACCTGAAAGCAGAGGGGACCAAGTTCGAGACTACTAGCCAGTAGTCAGGTGGCACCGGGAGGGCACCGGATGGTAGTCACCTCGACTAGGTGAGTGGGTGACACTGTACTCGCAGATCTCACGGACCAGGAGGCGTTGTCGGCGACCAGGATGGAGGAGCGAGCTGTCCCACGAAGATTGAAGCTGTCGGCGTCGCTGGACCCAGGATTGGGCAACAAAGCCTTGGCAAATTCAAGCCCACGCGGTGGACTCAAAATGGCGTCTGGAGTGGACCAGGAGGGTCCGGGGTGCCTCTCTTGAAGAAGGAAGCAAGGGCCAGTCTGGAGCAACCAGACCAGCAGCAGTGATGTCGTCGGGCGTCGTGTAGAAGGCCACAAGCCAGCCGGCTAGTAGCCACACAGCGCGGTGAGCACGCAAAAGCAGAAGGGCCCCACGCAGATCGTGGAGATGCTGGAGGGCTGATCTTCGGTGCTGGAGCTGCTCAGGGTTGGGGCTTCTCGGACCCCAAAGCACTCACCAGTGGAGCACACGGTGGGCTTGTTGCAAAGAAGTCGTGCAGTCTTGGCGATCGTCGGTCCCTCGAGGTCTCGTCGCACTCACAGTTCTCAGCTTTGCTGTAGAGGTGAGTAGAGGTCAGAGGTGCCAGGGAAGCCGGGTCTCGTCGAGCTGGGTCGTCGGATTCGTGAAGAAGGACTTGCAGCAGACCGCAGTGTTCTTAGGATGGTGCCCGCTTGATGCAGGGTGACTACTCCTTAGCCACAAGGGAGAATCTTGAAGAAGGAAATCTTGATGTCTTTCGCAGAAAGTCGTGTCTTGATTCCAAAGATGATCTAATTTGAACAGGGGGCCCGCTCCTATCTTTATACTAAAAAAGGGGGCTGACCCGGTGACTAGGTCCTGCCTATGGGTGGGACTAGGAGGGGGGTGGTTACACCCCTCTGCCATGCCGGACTTTCCCCAGGCCAGGGGCTGGTGTGCCCCTGGAACTGGTTCTGACCGCCCTATGCGTAGTGAGCACCGGGGTGCCACTCAGCAGTCACCTTCCTGTAAAGCCCTGCCTACCCAGGATACACAAAACCATGTCTGGGATGGTGCTAGCACCGCCCCGGACAGGAAACCCTTTGTCCAAGCCTCCCTCGCTGGAAGGACTCCCAGCAGCAGGAGGTCAGACTCGTGTCTGTGGTGGCAGCATCCATTTTGTGGAGCTGAGGCTTCAGTTAACTTTAACCGGGGTTCACAGTTACATACATGTCGTGTCCCTCTAGAAGGGTGGAATGCTAACCCCGTCGCCAGAATTGGCGAGGGGTTAGCATTCCAATTCGTATGACACCTTACTCGACATGTTTTGATAAAGCAATACCAAAGTTAGCATTTAACCGCGAGGATTATAATGCACTTAAGAGTATATGGTATGCGATATCATGGAACAGCTATTAGGACTTGGTTCCGCAAGCTGCAGACAGGCTCAGCTCATGCCAGAGCACCATCTCACACGGTTCCAAGCACTCTGCCTTCAGGATTGTTAAGGTCTGCCATAGGAGTGACTGATAGGAATCTGTGTGTCCATTTTAGGGTTAGATATAGGTATACTATATCTACAGCAAAGAGTGATTACACGACTTTGCCCCAGCTGTCATGCAGCCAGTTGTGTCAAATTTAGGAGGCCAGCCAGGGGTGGCATAATACATGCTTTAGCCCCTGGTAGGCCTGGGTACACCCATGCCCTGAGTTACAGGGTCTGATATGGTGGCCCAGTACCAATTGGAAATGCACCTAGGGTACATCAAATCCATTTTAAAGAGAGAGCAGTTGGCCTGGGGTCCTGATTGGCAGGGTCCCAGGTCGACTATGTCCAAAACCAGCTAAAACACAGGGCAAAAAGTTGGGGGCAACCATAGTCAGGAGGTACCTTCCTACAGGGGGGACTTCAATTTAGTGTTGAACCCAGAATTAGACAGGTCGGCGGGCCCCCCCAGGTCCCCGGCTGCCTCGGCACTGCTCCTGTTAACGGAATTCGTGAAGCTTGACCTGCTGGATGTGTGGCGCCATAGGCACTCAGGGCGGGGCGGGTTCACCCATTACTCAGCCTACCATAACCTCCATACGAGGATTGATTACTGGTTTATTTCCCGGTCCCTGCTTGATTCGGTGAAGGGGTGCACGGTGTTGCCTCGCACACTGTCTGATCACTCGCCTCTACTCTTGCTCCTGTTTGCCCCAGCTAGGAGGATTCCCCCGTTTACCTGGAGATTCCCCCCATATTCCCTCCTAGATGAAGCCTTCAGAGGGGAACTGGCTGATGACATAGAGGTGTTTTTCTCGACTAATGTGGGGTCGGTGGATAGCGTCCAGGTGCTCTGGGATGCATTTAAGGTATATATCAGAGGGATGACGATGGCTAAACACTCAGGGGTGCTCAAGGCTATCAGGCAATGGCTGAAACTGCTTGAAACACAACTAGCTGACCTGGAACGGCAGGCGGAAGACACGGGTTCTGCTGAGGTCACGGACAAACTTAAGACCCTGCTAGAGGAATTTCAGGACGAGGCGGACAGGAAAATTAAGCATATGGGTAAATATGCCACAGCGCGCGCGTATGGAGAACGGGACCGTCCCGGCTCTCTTCTTGCCAAACTGATGCGCAACAGCAGGCCGCCATTAGTGATAGAGGAGTTGGTGACGGCTACTGGGGACGTGGTGACGGAGGAGCAGGATATCCTGGCGGAATTTCATACTTATTATACGGCACTGTACTCGTCGAGGTCTAGCCACCTTGAGGAGGAAATCGACGACTACTTAAGTTACATACAAATGCCCTTCTTGGCCGACTGGCAAAGAGAGTTTCTTATGGCTCTGATCCAGAAGGAGGAAATAACGGAGGCGCTGGAGGGTATGAAGTCTGGTAGCGCTCCTGGGTCTGATGGACTCACGGTGGCTTTTTACAAGGCCTTTCAGGATAAGCTGGTCCCGTACCTGATGCTCCTTTTTGACGATATATGTCAGCAAGGCAGCATGACGAAATCTATGAGGGAGGCGCTGCTCATAACCATCCCGAAACCAGGCAAACCCCCCAATAAATGTGGCTCTTACAGACCGCTATCGTTGATTAACGTGGACGCGAAACTGCATGCGAAGGTTCTGGCGACCCGTTTGGCTCTTTTGGTCCCGGAATTGGTCGCCCCGGAGCAGGCCGGGTTCATCCCGACGCGTGACCTAACCTATAACATCCGCACGGTGTTGGGCACAATTCAGCATGTTCGGCAGGAAAATAAGGCTGTGGCCATTTTCCTAGACATGGAAAAGGCCTTTGACTCTGTAGAGTGGTCGTTCATGCTCAGAGTCCTTCGTAAGTACGGGCTCGGAGAACCATTCCTGCAGATGCTGGGAGCTCTGTACTACAAACCCACTGCGCGACTAAAAATAGGGAATTTGGTCACTGAGCCGATCGAGATTAGCAGGGGCACTCGGCAGGGCTGTCCCCTCTCTCCGCTGTTGTACGCCATGGTGGCAGAACCCCTGGCCTGCGCTGTAAGAAAGGTTCGAGGGAATCAACTTTCCATCGTACCAGATTGGTATCTCGACTTATGCGGACGACACTCTGCTGTATGTCCGTGACCCGGAAGCAAATCTCTCGGCGGTATTGCGGGAAGTGGTGAGATTCGGGGCCTTGTCGGGCCTTCGGGTCAATTGGGATAAATCAGTGGCGTTGCCCTTGACTCCGGTAACGCTCCCGTTCAACTCGGAGTACCCATTGCAATGGACTACGGACTCCATACGTTATTTGGGGATCCACATTCACACTGACCCTGAGGTCCTGATATGAGAGAATTACGGGGTTGCCTATTCCAAACTGGTGGATGATGTTGAGGTGTGGTGTAGGCTCCCGCTTTCCCTTATGGGTAGGATAGCGCTCATGAAAATGGTGGTGCTCCCCAGATTCCTCTTTCTATTCACAAACATACCTGTGGTCCTCTCTAAAGCTTTTTTTCGGCAATTTACCCAGACACTTATACGACTTGCGTGGGGGGGCTAGCCGCTGAGGGCTCAATGGCAAACGCTCCTTCTTCCGTATGACCAGGGGGGTCTTGGGGCTCCGGACCTGGAACGGTACTACAGGATCGCACAGGGGGCACATCTCCATACATGGATTCACGGGGATCCTGGCATCCCGCATGTGAAATTGGAATGCCTCTTTGCAGACCCTATCCCTCTCCCGGCCACGATATGCTATCCAGCCGATCGTAGGGTCGGTAACTTGGACTCTATTGCTGCCACGAACCACGCTTGGCATGCAAAGGTTCGCTCCCGAGAGAGCGTACTGCTGTACTCACCCCTACTCCGAGTGGAGTGGGCAGTATGGTTGGCCCCGCTGACGGAGAAAGGCGTCCTGAAAGCGTTGCGAGAGTTGGGCATTGTCACGGTGGGGGATCTCTTCTTAAATGGCAATATGAAGACGTCGCAGAAGGCCCTCCAGTCCTGCCCTAGGGCGACGCTATTACATAGCTTCCAGTACCATAGGGTTCGTAGAGCGGCGCTGGTAACACTGGGTCCGGAATTGGCAGAGCCGCAGGAAGTGCCTGAGCTTACGTATGTAATCAAGACCCCCTCTTCCCGTAAATTGATCACGGCTCTTAAGAAACTGGGTGATGGGCATCGGCAGTGCCCCCCCTCCAGGGCCCGATTGGCCTGGCAAGCCGACCTTCAGACTTCTATCTCGGACGAGATGTGGCGTTATTGCTGCGCGAACACTAGGAAAATTTCACTTAACAGTAGGCACTGCCTAATTCACTTTAAGTACCTCCAGCGGGTATATTACACGCCTGACAGACTGCACAGGTACGGGCTGCGGGAGTCGGCGGAGTATGAGCGCTGCCACTTCCCCACGGCTGATTTTCTCCATATGTCCTGGACTTGTCCTAATATCCATAAGTTTTGGGTAGAGGTCTTCGCGGACCTTAGCTCTATCCTGGGTGTGGAGATTTTGCCCTGCCCGGCGCTGGCATTGCTGGGTTTCTCCAAGCCGCTGCCGGTGGCATTGAGGCGGCTTGCTGACATGGCGTTGCTGATGGCCAAGCGTCTGGTTGCGTTGTGCTGGATGAGGGGGCCGGTTCCTACGAAGAAGCGCTGGGAGGCGGAACTGCTTTACTGTTGCACGCAGTCGGAGGTGTACACTGAACTGCTTCCACCGAAGAGTCGCCCCAAGAACTTCTGGGGGTTGTTTAAGGCGTTCCAGAGCGCGCAAGGGGACAGTGAGTCAGATCCTGAGGGGGAGGAGTTGGATGAGCTGCAGGAGAGTGGGGTGGCGGTGGTTGACTTTGAGGAGAATTGTGGTTGAGTGTTCCTGTGCTGGTGGTGGGTGGGGGATCCCGCCTAAGTCTTGACTATGCTATGTGCTGGGTGGATGCTTGTGACGGCTGTTCTGGGTGGTGGTTGGCGCAGTCCCTCTCGAACTTTGCTCCGCTCCAATGGGCCCTTGGGTCAGTAGCTATGGATCTTGAGTTTGACTGTGGACGTGGTGATTGGTGGGAGTGGGCGAGTGGACACGGGTTTAGGTAGTCTGGCTAGTTCGTGGGGTGGGGGTCTTGTTTTTGGGTGGGTTTTTAGTGGTTTACTACACCTTTTCCTTTTTCCCTACCAAGAGACTTTATCCTTAGGTCTTCAAGAAGTTGGTTCAATAGGGATATACTGACCGTACTACCTCTGCACACTGAACTGCGATATGGAGTGTCATCACCAACGCCACCGGTTGAACTTTAATTTGTCATATTGAGGTCAGTCATCAACTGCTTACATGATTCGATATTATTTCATATTTCTTTTCCTACTTCCGATGCGCCGCCAGGCCTCCGGGTTGTTGGTGTCATGGCTGTGTGTGTTACCTCTACTCAGGGATCTGGGTGTGACCTACTGCTGCCGCCGGCCTCCGGGTTGTAGGCGATAACGGCTGTGTGCACGATTTAAAGGTGTAATAAAGTACAAATTTAACAAAAAAAAAAAAATCAATGTGTTCTTCTGTAATGTAAATTGTGCTCATGCCATGTTGTCGAGTTCGCGCTATATAATATTGCAAGGAAAATAAAGTAGGGAAAATCGAGTTCACACACTACTAAACGCTCACTCTTAAGTGCATCAGCAGTGCACTGTGAATCGGAGCGTTTCACAGGCCTGTCACAGATGAGAAATGCTATCAAAATGAAATCCTACGAAACAATATACTACTGGCCGGCAGCAATTCATACCCGTACAACGTCAGGACGGGCTGCTAGTTATTGATATATTCACTGCCGGGTGGAATAAAACATACGTGAGAAAAATAAAATGATGGGCGGGAACGTTAGTAGAATATTCAAGAGAAAAGTGTCATTTTGGTATGGTGTGATGACCTCTCCTCATCTTTCTGTCCAATCAAATTGGGGGATCCTTACACTTGCAACATTGGGAGGTGGTACACTGACCTGGAAAAAGTATATAACTAGCGTAGGGTTAGCAAGA
Organism: Lissotriton vulgaris; assembly: GCF_964263255.1. Classification (NCBI taxonomy): domain Eukaryota; kingdom Metazoa; phylum Chordata; class Amphibia; order Caudata; family Salamandridae; genus Lissotriton; species Lissotriton vulgaris. Next base: position 513,283 of record NW_028251668.1, on the reverse strand, counting down.
GAAATTGTCTGACTTGTCCGAATAGCTGACCTGTCACTGACCCAACGCACTCAATAGGTGATCGAGAGCAGAAGTGCTGCGAAGCACTCTGTCAGAAGATTCGCTGACCCAATCTGGGTTCTGGGAAGCTGAAGTGCTGGCGAACCAATTGGGGGTTTGACTGTTAGCTGCAGAGAGGGAGTAGCGCAGGCATTGCAACTGAACGGTGGGCGCCGGTCTTAACCTTTGGTGGTCCTGTCCTGATCCATATCTGGTTTTACCTGTCCTGATTCTGATCCGCACCTGCTAGCCTACTGGCGACTACAACTTTCGGGTTGAACTGTCCTTCAAACTGACCTGTGGCCAGGGTTAGTTCTTCACACCATTCCTAGGTAAATATAAATTTATGTGGGTTCATCATTAATTTGTTCCCTTCTCTTCCCTTCCCCAAATGTTACATATTAGTGCTTGCATATTATGTTCCTTCTCTTTACCCTTCCTATTGATAAAGTTTGACATGTTCCTTTTTTCCCTTCCCTTTTGTTAAATGCTTAAATGTGTTGATCGTATCTTGTGTTCCTTCTCTTTACCCTCCCTATTGCTAAATGATCGAAATCAGTTTAATACATCTTTTGCATAGTTAGATTTTGATTCTGATCTTCATTATTGAGAGTCTATTTGTGTTTAATCTGTGGATCATGACCTTTTAAGAGACTTAGATAAAGAACTTAAAACTTCCAGAGTTTGTTGTTATTTTACGAGTGCAAATGTTATTAAACCTATTATGCTAACACCCTTGATCCCTTAGGACTTTTAGGCACCGGTGACGTGGATTGGTAAGTCAAGGTATAGATGGGTCAAGAGTCCTAAATGTTAAAGATACACTGGTAGTAGAGCGAAGGTTACCTGCATAATTGTGAGTTATTTATTGATTATGGGCCCAGGCAAATATTGATAAAAGACTAGTCGGGTGACCTGCGCGCTCTATCAGTGTATTCTTTTGGTAGCAGAATGATGGTTAGGGTTTAGTTAAGATAGGTAGGTAGTTAGCTGGTTAAGAAAAATATTGCTGCTCATGTGAAATGTATTATTGATTCTATTGGTTTTATGTATTAACCAAAATTGTTCGTACTTGTTATATGTTAGGTTAGGTAGAACCGGAAGCACTATTTAGAGATTTTTCTGTATGAATGTATGAATAAATTATAGCAAAGAGTTCGCTAGCAAAACCTTTGGTGTGATATCACCTAGAAAGGGTCATAGGGAAGAAGTAGCAGGTTCGTCGGAACTTGAGCAAGGGGTTCGCTGGGGAAACTTTGGTCTTAGTATATTCCAGTAAGGGATAAGTCTAAAGAAGTAGCAGGTTCTCCAATGCTTGTGTGAAGGGTAGTACATGAAGAGTAAGCGGAAGGGATTTACTCGCAGTGAAATATATCTTTCCTTTGATTTAGTCACTCAGGTACAGTGGCGAATGTTTTTACGTTGTTAATTAATAAAATTTGCACTTTAAAACAAAAGAAATTAAGTTTTCGTATTACCTTGCAATGGAGGGTCAGTTGCGAAGCTGCGCTGACGTCACTCAGAGCCGCGCTGGTATTGGTTGAGACAGCGGGTGTGTAGCTGAGGTAATAATTGTAAAGGAGGGGTGAGTACAGGCGCGTGAGAACCAGTCTCACGAGATAAACCGCGCAATTATTGGCTGAATTTATTTGAATTCAAAATTTTGATTGGTCACAGGAAAATGAAAGATGCGCTGGTATTGGAAGCATTTTTGCAAACAAATTGAGTGTTATCGTACAGGTTTAAATGTTTAAAATATATGTGGTATTTAAAACCAGGAATTACAGAAACCCGACCTGATAGAAGATACTTAGGGTTTGCTAGAGAACAGATGATAAGGGGCAGACCGTACATAATGTATGGAGGTGAAAGAAAAATGTAATTCATAAAATTTCTTTAAGAAAGATAAACCGATTAAAACCAGAGAAGGATTTATTATTCTACCACCAAATACGCCTGTATCATACATGTTGTTTGACAGGGGCTACCACACTTGTGTATGGTTAGAGAATTGGGTGGAATACACTAAAGATGATGGAGTTTTGGCATTTCCTGAATATGGTACTTTCAATGGCAGAGTTCTATTTAATTTAAGGACACGTATGAATGACTTAAATTCTAGACCTAGACTTACAAAGTATGAGGCATTAGAAGAATGGGAGATTGAAGCTTTTGAACGAGACAGACCCAGAAGTGACAAAGGGTTAAGTAAGTTTTACCCTAACTTTCCACGCGAAACTAGAGACAAATAAATGTAACAATGTTGACAGCCCATGATGGTAGAAGGGTTGTATCCTGTGTTCACACAAGAAAAACTGTCAGGAAGTAAAAGCACAGAAAAAACAAGAAACCTAATGATTAATGATAACCCAGAAGATGATTATTTGGAGGATTTGTTCATGAAAAATCCACTGCCGTATAATGAGCCAAGCACGAGTAATCCTAGTGCTCCGTTTCTGAAACCACCTCTGATTCCGTGAGTGGTATATGAGACTTCATTAGAAAAAGTGCTCCAAGACAGGGAAAGAGAAGCATTAAACACAAGTCCTGAAGCCCTAACAATTCCGGTAACTATTGGCCCAGTTGTTCCTTTGTACGGAGATACACAAGCTAGTCCTAAAACAACTGTTATGACTACACCAGTAGTTCAGCCAAGAAAAGAACCTTTAATAATCGATGATCAGGCAAGTGAATGTGAATCAGTGATTTCCCTGATGGACTTACCAATAAGGGAACCAGTGAGTGACTCGGTTAGGAAAACTACTCCTATAAATTCTAGAGAGGTGCAGATTGAGACATCGTCAGGTACAAGAAGTGCCACAGTAGTAACACCAGAAGAAATAGAGAGATGGTCACGAGAAATAGAAAAACCAACAGCCAAAAGTATTGGATATATATAAATTAAGAATCGAATTAGAGGAATTGATGGCTGGGAATTAGGGAGTGGACAGGTTAAATGCACTTAGTGAAGATGAATTACTATTCATATGTAAAAGCATTACTAGCAATACCAGAGTGGTGCACGGAAAACTGACAGATATGGCTGCTAGAATGAGAATTGACATTGGCAAGTCTAAAGTGTTACAGAAACCATATCGAGCTGAACTTTCTGACAAAGACTTGGAAAACATGAATGTGTCAGGAAGAAAAGTACAAATTAGGGAGCTTTTGACCTTATTGCAAAAATGGGGTGATATAGAAAAATGGAGAACTAGATGGACAAAGAAAAAGGAAGAAGCTCAAATAAAAGTTGCATCTGACTATGTCTTAAAAGAAACAGAAGAGGTGGAAAGGTTGTGTTCCATGAGAGAAGTACCAGGTGGGGGTCATGTACATGTCCCATGGTCCCGACAGGATATTTTGTCATTTACAAATGATTTCCCAAAACTTCGAGGAAAACCTGTAGAATGGCACAGACAAGTTGAGAGACTTGTAAAGGTTTCAAAACGTCTATTGAAAGACTTAGATGTATTATTTGACATTGTTGTACCCGTAGATCTGTGGACAGAATGCAAAATAGCTATTGATTGGCCTAGTGATGAATACCCTTGAGATCCAAAGACAGGAGCACCCTCTGAGGAGGTAATGAAAAAGTATAACCAGGTCATACTCTACCTTAAGAGAAAGGTGCCTGCTAAGGAAACTGATTGGACCAGAATAGATAGAACCACTCAGAATAAAGATGAATCTGTACATGCATATTATGAACGTTTATTACAGCTTTTTAAACAGTACAGTGGATTGGATAACATAGATATGAAGGATATGACGCATTTTATTTATCGGTTTGTGACAGGATTAAGGCCAGAAATCTCACAATGAATAAAGGACCATAAGATTTGTTGGCAGGCCAAACCGATCGATGAAATTGTTAAATACGCAAAGTATTGTGAGGACGAACTTGACAATAAACGAAAAGAGCTAAAAGAAAAAGTAATGTAGGCACAAGTGAAATTAGCAGAGCTACAAGAACTTCAGTTGAGTAAAATGAACAATAATCAGGATCAAAGTGATGGAAATGGGGGTAAGCCAAGTGGAAAATTCAATAGGAAAGAAGCGAAAAGGAAGTTTTTCTGTCACGGGTGTGGCAAGTTGGGGCACTGGAAAAACGAGTGTAAGGCTGTGCAAAATGGTAATATGCAAACTAATGATTTGAATCCACTGACGCAGAATGAGGTGCCACAGAAGCCACAGCAGCAGGTAATACAAAACCAGTTACGCCTAGCACCTATGCCAAATTATAGGAGCAAAGCACAACAGACTGTAGACACCACAAATTGGGAGGGAAGTGAAAAGAGAGACATAGCGACATCACAATTTCTTTTGAGTGATACGTTTTTCAGTGAGGACACCTACTGATGGTGCCTGAGAGGGGAGGACGAGGAGTGCGTACTTGGCGCATCCTTGCCGGTAGATCAATCAGGTCCATACATTGAAGGAAAGGTTGAAGGAAATGATGTCACCTTTCTGTTGGACACTGGTGCTACCCGTTCTACTGTAAGAACAGCAGACATTCCAAACCTACCCCTGTCAGGAGAAGAGATCCAAGTAGTGGGCGTTTCTAATAAACAAATTAGTACCCCAGTTACAGAACCAATGGAAGTTAGGATAGGCAATTTTAAAGAAATGCATAGATTTGTTGTATGTGATTCAAGTCCAGTAAATCTGTTAGGCCGAGACTTGTTGTGCAAAATGAATTGCACTATCTTTTGCTCACCAAGTGGTGTTGAAATCCAAACCCCAGACGAAGATGGAATTTATAAATTAATGTTAGCAAAATAGGAAACTGAAAATAAAAAGTTGACTATAGATGACTTAGCAGAAGAATTACGACAAACTGTAGATCCTAAAGTGTGGGACTTTACTGGAAAAGACGTAGGATTAATGGCAAATTTTGATCCAATAAAAGTGACAGTGAAGGAAGGTGCACTTTACCCAAATACTCTACAGTACAAAATGAGCCCAGAAATAAAAGCAGGTGTTGCAGCAGAAATAAAACGATTGGTTGAAACATGCATTTTACAAGAAATATGCTCATAATTGGAATAAAGAAGCCGAGTGGCAAGTATAGGGTCATACAAGACCTCAGGAAAATTAATAAGATTGTTGTCCCATGCTGTCCATTAGTGCCAAATCCTGCAGTGAGTCTGTATCAGATACCATGGGAGGCAGGATGGTTTACCGTAATTGACTTATGTCACGCCTTTTTCTCGATTCCATTACAACCAGATAGCAGATTTCTTTTCTCTTTTGAATTCGACAGTCATGTATACGTCTGGAATCGAGTTCCTCAGGGGTATACAGAAATTCCATCAATCTTTAATCAGATTCTGAAAAAATGCCTTGAATCTTTGGTACTGCCAGGACAGTCAGTCTTAGTTCAGTATATAGACGACCTATTGTTGGCGTCTAAAAATCAAAATGACTGTGTTGTTGATACCATTGCTTTACTGAACCACTTAGGGGAAGGGGGGCATAAAGTGTCACCTGAAAAACTACAGTTTTGTACCACATCAGTGAAATATCTGGGGCACCAGATAGAAAGAGGTGTCAGAAGTGTTACCTCAGAAAGAATCATGATAATCAGAAACATGAATTTACCCCGAACTCAGAAAGAGATCAGAATTTTCCTTTGAGTAGTAAGTTACTGCAGGCAATGGATTGTGGGATTTGCAGTCCTAGCAAGACCACCAATACAGATGACAAAGAAAAGAGCAAAAGACCCAGTAGAATTGGATGATGAAAGCATGACTGCATTTCTGAAAATACGTGAATGTCTGTGTACAGCTCCAGCACTAGGGATGCCTGACTATTCAAAAGATTTTGCCCTTTTCTGTGACACACAAGATAATTGTGCACTTTCAGTTTTGACTCAACCTCATGGTCTGATGAGACATCCTGTGGCATATTTTTCTTCCACATTAGACCCAGTAGCATCTGCATTACTGGGATGCCTGAAAGCGGTAGCTGCAACTTGCATGAGTCTTGAGCAAAGTGAGTCAATCATTATGGGACATCCTGTAACAGTGTATGTTCCACATGCAGTCATGATTTTGCAAACCAGAACAAAAACCCAGTACATCACTCCTAGTCGGCTGACTAAGTACGAGCGTATTCTTGTAGGTGCAGGAAATGTAACCATTGCCAGGTGTGATATTTTGAACCCAGCAACATTGCTAACTAACTCACATTTTGCAGAAGTGAAGGGAGAAATCGAACAGGATTGTATTGACTTAACTGAGTACAGTACAAAACCACTTCCTGACATAACAGAAGAGCCAATAATTTATTCTGAATATGAGCTATTTATAGATGGCTCATGCATGAGACATGAGGAAGGAGGTTAGAGTGCTGCCTATGCAGTGTGTACTTTTGGGGGTCCAATTTAAGCATCCTATTTACCTAGAGTCAAGTCTGCACAAATAACTGAATTGATTGCATTGACAAAAGCTTGCAAATTTGGGACAAATTGGAAAATAACCATATACACTGATAAGCAATATGGTTATAGGGTTGTGCATGACTATGGCCAATTATGGATGCAAAGGGAGTTTCTGACTTCTTCAGGTACTGCAATCAAAAATGGTCATTATGTAAAAGATTTACTTGAAGCAATCCAACTCCCAAAAGAAGTGGCTCTGGTCAAGTGTGCTGCTCACAAATCTGGTAATGACAAAGTGACAGCTGGTAACCAATATGCTGACCAGCTAGCCCGACATTGTGCCAAATTTAAAATGGCTGTAAACAAGAAAATTGAAACAGGTAAAAACAGCTGCCAACTTATGTTGCTTGAAGGTGTGAGAACTTGGGAAGAAGTGAGAGACTTGCAAAATGAAGCAGAACCAAAAGTAAAGGAAGAATGGAGAAAGATAGGTTGTCAGAGAAGTGTTGAAGATGGTGTTATTGTTTACCTTGTTGGTAGGCCTGTGTTACCTGACAGTATGCTTGCTCCTATGGCTAGGATGTTCCACGGAGACTCCCACTTCGGAAGAGATGCTATGATTAGGTTGTTTAGACAGAGTTGGTTCAATGTGAGATTCAGGAACATTGCAGAAGAACTTTGCCAAAGATGTTTAATTATTTGCCAACAGATGAATCCTGGAAAGAAAACTGTAGTGCTACCAGGAAAGATTGGAAAGGCAGAGTGTCCCTTCATACGATTACAGATTGATTTCATTCAGTTACCCCTTTGTCAAGGACTAAAATACATTCTTGTCATTGTCTGCCTGTTTTCAAAATGGTAGAAGCTTACCCTACACGTAGGAATGATAGTATCACTGTAGCCAAACTCTTACTCAGAGAACTGATACAACGTTTCGGTTTTCCAGTAACAATTGAATCAGACCGAGGCTGCCATTTTTTATTAATGAAATAATTGGCGTAATTTGTGAAGCATTCAATGTTAAACAAAAACTGCACTGTGCATACCGCCCAGAGGCTTCTGGAGTGGTAGAACAACTGAATGGCACAATCAAGTCAAGATTGGGAAAGATGTATGAGTCTGCCCGACTAGAGTGGCCTGATGCTTTACCTCTTGTTCTGATGGGACTGAGAAGTATTCCAGATCGGAACACAGGCTTGAGTCCTCATGAAATACTAATGGGAAGAGCAGTGAGGCAAGCATGGGTACTAGGACACAAGCTGATAAATATATCTGAGGATTTGGTACTGGAGTACTGCAAAGAACTGGCTGACCAAGTGCGTTCTGTCTCTCACCAGGTTGGGGAAGATGCTGTCGCCAGACAAGCCACTCCAGCACATAACCTGAACCCAGGTGATTGGGTAGTGCTAAAGAAACATACTCGAAAATCTTGCCTTGCACCGAGGTGTGGAAAACCAAGTCAAGTAAATTTAGTTACCACCACAGCTGTAAAGTGCGAAGGAGTTCCACACTGGATCCATGCCAGTCACACAAAAAGAGTGACTGAACCTGAAGCTGAAGGTTGTACAGCTGAGGGGGTCTCAAGATGCCGATCCTGAAGTAGCTGAAGAAGAGCAACCAAGCACCAGTCAAGATGAATGGATTCCAATAGTTGAGATACCTGCAGAATATGTGAGAACCAGAAGTCAAACCTATTTAGACAGCCAGAGTGATAGTGAGGACGAGAGAGGAATAAAGGAAGGTAATCAGATCATAGACATACAAGTCAAAAGTGATTCTGAGGAGGATCAGATAGGGATAGATCAGAATATTCAGATAATTGACACCCCACCAAGATCTCCAGAGTCTTAAGAGGGAAAGAAAGGTACTAGGGCAAAAGCTCAGGCGGAAGAAAATCAAGAGTTTGAAGAGCCCGAGCAGGACCAGACAGGTGTAGAAAAAGGTGGTCATGGAGAAGAAGGTGAATCAAAACTAAGTCAAAGTCAAATTCAGCAAATACTAGAACAAGGCCAGATTAGTAACCAGGCAGAAGAAACTGTAATAATACCTGGACCTAGTCAGATAGAGAGGGACACAGAAGACAGCATCGAAATAGATGTGCCACAACTGAATGAAAATAAAAGAGCATTGGAAGAAGGCCAAAGCACAGTGCCAGCTAAAAGACTCAGAAAAGGAGACAAATGGCCTAGGTTTGTCAAAAGCCTGACATTTCATTTAAAAAAAAATACTTGCTTTATACTTTATTCGATATTGTCATATCATAAAAGTACATACATTCATAGAAAATAAACATTGGAGCTAAAAATGTACATTTCATATTAAAAATTGCAAAAATGCTATAAACATTTAAAACATAATTACATGACAATACTAAAGTACGGCGGTATTAAAAACTTCATGAGTTGATGACCATGTCCAAAGGTTTTAAGCTTTAGTGACATTTCATTTCATTTAAAGACCATAAATGAAGAACCTGAGCAAGTGAATGAGATAACAAGTCAAACTGAACAGTCTGTAATACAACCAAGAAAGAGAAGTACACGATTGAAAAGGCTAAATAATAAATTCAGAGGTCCTGAATGGACCTATATTGTACTTGAAGATTTTGAAAACTTAGAAATAAGTGATGAAAGTGATGACAAATTGATTGCTGATCAGACTGACGGAGAAGTGAGACCCACTTGAAAATTCACAGAGTAAAAGACTGTGTAAAAGCTACAAAGAGGAGTTAAATCTCCTCAGTCAGAATTGGCTGATCGTAATGTTAATGGAAGACCGTAAAGAAGCTGCTTAAAAACATGCTGTAGAATATGCATATGTAGTATAGCAATAGTACTCATAGTATGGTTAGGACTGACAATAGCTATTCCTTACGTAATGAGTAGAGACATGAAGAATGATACTAATGAACTACAAACAACAAATACACCTAGAAGAATAGATACACAAGAAAAGGCACTTAGCATTAAACAACAGAAATTAGATTTAGAAGCATCAGATGAGGAAGGACTACATTATACTGGGATTAAAAACAAAACTCACCTAAATGTATTTGCAAACCTATTAGTACACATGTAGAAATAGAAGATTGCTATGTTTGTATCAAGTTACCTACTTTAGTAACCGAAGGCGTTACCTACAACCATTTACCTCTAACATATGGTATTTCATGTAGTGTTTTAGCTAGTTTTTCTAAAAGAAAGGACCTTTACAGTATTACTATTCTAATTGAGATGTGATATTTTCCGAACTTCCTGTACATAGTAACCTGAATCCTGTGCATACTAAAAGTGATGTAACGCGTTATATGGGTGAATACTTTCTAACTATAGGTACAATAGATATAGCTGAAGCACACAAGAATAATTTAACATGCTCATTACAAGAAAAAGAGAAAATATTTTTGAATATGGTAGAGAAAAGGAGAGAGTGTTTCAAAAGAAAAGCAAATGACAAGAATCATAAAATTCCTAAATGGGCTGAAAATATAGGGTCCACCCCGAATGGCAAAACTGATGCTGCTATGTTGCTGGATTTCGAAAAGAAAGGGAAACTCTGTGGCATATCACCAACAAGTAGCGATAATTATCGCTAAATAGGCTTAGCTACGATTTTTTTATCGCTGCCTGTCGCTGGGTATGTTAGTGGAGAAAGCATGCTATTAGCAACGTTTTTCTCCATTGTGCTAAAATATCCAGCGATAGCGGCGAAATGCGTGAATATCGCTGAGAATATAGCGATATTCACCCATTAGCGACGAAATGCTCTTAGCAATGTTATCCACCTCCCATTGGATAACATGGCTAAGAACTGGTCTGAGCAGGCTTTGGTTTTTGGCGAAAGCGGGAATATTTCCATCGCTACGCCAGCCTTGCTAATAGGCGATAGCGACGTTAGCGACTACTTTCAGTCGCTAATAGGTTGGGTATGCCCACTTTGCATGTCATTAGCGATAAATATCGCTGACATGCAAAGCGGGCCCCAAACCCCTCAATATCGCCTAAAAGATGTCACTAACATCAGTTAGCGACAGCTTGCTAATAGAGTGATAGAATTATCGCCACTTAGCGGCCAAAAACGGCCGCTAAACCGGCGATAAATGCCTATCGCCACCCTTGGTAATATGCCCCCAAGTCTCCATAGGGAAAGAACTAGTTATTATAACAATAAATTCATTGGTTCCAGTGAATGTGAACACAATTATAAGGTAATTGGGGGTTGGGGTTTCAAAGATGGAACTGAACCCGTGTTTCCTGGAATTTATTTTATATGCGGAAACAAGGCTTATTACAAATGCCAGATTACTTGTATGGGAGCTGTTATTTTGGAATCGTCTTCCCAAAGATATATCATGTAAATAAAATCACTGGAAGTAATGAAGAAACTGATGGATTAATAAGTAGCAAAAGAACTAGTTTTGGAGAAATAGTAAGTGATATATTTAGTGCATTGATACCTACAGTGGGAGTGACTCTGAATACACACAGAATTTGCAAATTGTCAACAGTAGTGGCTTGGTTATCAACTGACACTGCAGGAGGGTTCTTGATGGTCAATACCGAATTGGTTGCGATCAGATCAATGGTTTTACAAAATCGACTTCCTCTTGATACATTTTTGGCAAAGAGGGTGGAGTCTGTAGAATGTTGAAAGCGCAACATTGTTGCACTTAAATACCTGACAAGAGTGTTGAAATTAAAGGGTATGTAAGAAATATTACACATTTAGGGAAAAGAGCTCAAACCACTGGAGGTTGATAGTGCATGGAAGAGACTGACTGATGGTCTCTCCTCAATAGGTAGCTGGATTTCTAACGTAGGGAAAAGTTTTGTGGGTGGAATACTGATGCCAATGGTCGGCCTACTAATTATAGGGTTAATAATTTGTTGCAAATGTCGTAAACACAGAAAGAGATATACAGTAAATGAAAGAGGGGAGAATAGAAACTGCAATGAAATAGAGATTGAAGAATTAAATGACAGAATTTATAAGAAAATGAAAACTTTTCATTTAAATAATGAGAAAAAACCGAGAAGAAAGATTGAAGAAATTGAATTGGGTGAATTGTGTAAAGTTGGCATTTGTTTTATTAATTGGTGATGATATAAAATATCATCAAAGAGCGGATTGATGGAGCAAGGATTTGCATGTAACGCGACTTGCTTGCACTTAACCCTCTCAACATAACAGTAATAAATTAATCCACATGTTCGTATTACTAACACTGCATTACATTCCATACGAGGGAAGCTTGCATATGTGCTTTTACTAACTGTAATCCGCTTGCAAATAAAATGGCTGCTTCTACGCGGGATTTCTACTGCGCATGCGTCTGTCATACTCATGTGACATGACGTACTCTTTGCTTTGGAGGGAATTTTTCACTTCTGCGCACTAGAACTAAGATGGCTGCTCTGTGTTACAGCATGCATGAAGCTTGCACTGCTGCTTTTGCTAAGCTGTTCGTTCTGCTTAACTTTAACGCATTAGTTAAAAATAAAATTATGGGAATAAAATAGAGATGAGTAGTATACAGTGTATTCATCTATTCTGTGTTCTAGTATTGTTTCTTTTCTACTTTTCATACATCGTAATTTTTGGGCCCGAGAGATTCTATTACTCCATCTTGAAAAGCCAAACTGTGCATGTCAAAACTCCAGAAGGAGCTATGTCATTTGTCATTGAAACTCGGCCAAGGCACAACTTGCTAAAAAATGTTCATGGGAAAGTCAACTTCTGACCTCTGTGAAGGAAACTGAACTGAAATATAGACTACATTGTAATCATAATTGATACATTCACTGCCGGGTGGAATAAAACATATGAGAGAAAAATAACATGATGGGCGGGAACGTTATTAGAATATTCAAGAGAAAAGTGTCATTTTGGTATGGTGTGATGACCTCTCCTCATCTTTCTGTCCAATCAAAATTGGGTATCCTTACACTTGCTTAATTGGGGGGTGGTACACTGATCTGAAAAATAGTATAACTAGCGTAGGTTTAGCTAGAGAAATTGTCTGACTTGTCCGAATAGCTGACCAGACACTGACCAAACGCACTCAATAGGTAATCGAGAGCAGAAGTGCTGCGAAGCACTTTGTCAGAAGATTCGCTGACCCAATCGGGGTTCTGGGAAGCTGAAGTGCTGGCGAAGCATTTTGTCGGTGAAATCGATAACCCAATCCGGGTTGTGACTGTTAGCTGCAGAGAGGGAGTAGCGCAGGCATTGCAACTGAACTGTGGGTGCCGGTCTTAACCTTTGGTGGTCCTGTCCTGATCCAAATCTGATTTTACCTGTCCTGATTCTGATCCGCACCTGCCAGCCTACTGGCGACTGCAACTTCCGGAGATCTGTCCTTCAAACTGACCTGTGGCCAGGGTTAGTTCTTCACACCATTCCTAGGTAAATATAAATGTACAAGCAGCCCGTCCCGACGTTGTCCGGGTATGAATTGCTGCCGGCCAGTAGTATATTGTTTTGTAGGATTTCATTTTGATAGCATTTCTTATCTGTGACAGGCCTGTGAAATGCTCCAATTCACAGTGCACTGCTGATGCACTTAAGAGTGCGCATTCAGTAGTGTGTGAACTTGAGTTTCCTTACTTTATTTTTCCTTGCAATATTATATAGCGCAAATTCGACACCATGTCATGAGCACAATTTACATTACAGAAGAACACATTAATTTGTGGTAGGCACGCGAAGACAAAGCAATTTGCCTGGAATCACAGGATGTTGACCTGATGGCGAGATTCAAACGTAGCTCTCCAGCTCTAAAGTTCGCAATTCTAGAACTTGTGGCGGGAGGTGTGTCTAAAAGTGTATGTCGGTGCTGGCCATCAATGAGAGAGACCTGTGCATTTTTCAAATCGGTGGTGAAAAAATATGAGTATGTTGCTGGAGATGTGGGCCGCCGTGCCACCAATGTACTTACCGGGGGAGGGGAAACACCCATGATTCCGCAACTTTCTTTCCGCAGACCATCACTCCGCATACTTTCATTATGAAAGTACGATGACTCCGCAATGCCATTATAACGCATGATATTACATTTTATATGCTTTACCATGCATACATTTACAACGAAATTCGTTGTAAATGCATGAATGGTAAAAGCATGTTTTTTAAAAATGTTTGAATAAGGTAAGTATGGGTATAGGGGTATATGTTTTGGGGTACTGAGGTATATGTTTTGGGGTGTTTGGGTATTTTAATGGTTCAGATATAGTTTTGGGTTATGGGATACAGGGGTATTTTTAGGTTTCAGGGCTAGGTTTGGGTTTTGGGGTATAGGGGTATTTTTAGGGTTATGGGGTAGGTTTGGGTTTTGGGGTACAGGGGTATTTTAAGGGTTCAGGGCTAGGTTTGGGTTTTGGGGTACAGGGGTATTTTTAAGGTTCAGGGCTAGGTTTGGGTTTTGGGATACAGGGGTATTTTAGGGTTCTGGGCTTGGTTTGGGTTTTGGGGTACAGGGATATTTATAGGGTTCAGGGGTAGGTTTTGTTTTTGGGGTACAGGGGTATTTTAAGGGTTATGGTCTAGGTTTGGGTTTGGGGTACTGGGGTATTTTAGGATTCAGGGGTAGGTTTGGGTTTTGGGGTACAGGGGTATTTTTAGGGTTCAGGGGTATGTTTGGGTTTTGAGGTACGGGGTACAGGGGTATTTTTAGAGTTTAGGAATAGGTTTGGGTTTTGGGGTGCAGGGTATATTTATAGGGTTAAGATGGGTTAGTGTTTAAGGGTGTTGGGGTATTTTATAGAGTAAGGGTGAGTTATGATTATGGGGTGCAGGGGTATTTAAAGTAGGGGTAGGCGGAATTGGCGCGCACTTGGTACAATAAATCCACAATATTTAGTTCCGTCAGATTTCCAATTATTAAAACAGAAACCTCATATATTCAAGGTAAAATAACAAGTATTTCTACATGCTAAAATGCATATAGTCATTTCACAAAAGTGAAATTAGCTTCCAGCAAGCTGTGAGAGAGGTGATGATTTTGAGATCAAGCCCCTGCAAACCATTATGGGACGAGATTAGCAGTGGGAAGTGAATATTATAGTATCCAAATAATTCTACAAAGAGCTGCAGTTCACCTCGTTCTCCCCAGTTGTCCCCAAGAGGCAAATGCAATAGCATTTAAAATATTATATATCAAGCTGCAGTTCACCTCATGGTCCCTAGATGTCCCTGATGATGCAAATGCAATAGCATTTAAAATATTATATATCAAGCTGCAGTTCACCTCGCCGTCCCTAGATGTCCCTGATGACGCAAATGCAATAGCATTTAAAATATTATACATCAAGCTGCAGTTCACCTCGTCGTCCCAAGATGTCCCTGATGAGTAAAATTCAAAAACATTGAAACCCTTTCATGAATGCTAAAAATGATGCTAAGCTTATCCCATAATGCTTTGCAGGGCCTTTTAGTTGTATTTTTGCCCATAACTGTGCTTGGGGTGGTTCTAAGAGAATGGGACCTCCACTGAATTACTATTTAAAGGGAGCAGGAATGTATAGAACCTGGGAAGAAAAAACAACACTCGTGACGGAATGCCCCCAGCGATTGTCACGCCGCCAGCACACACCCACAGCACAATGCAGACACGCCCACAAGGGACTACTTTCCTGGCACGGTTCTTTTACATTTTAAATGTATATGGTGGGCATCTGCATAGCCTATGTCCTTCTGCTGCAACTGCCCTTTCTAAAGCTGTATTGGGTGTTGTGATTGGTGCTGTGGTTCCCGAGTTTACCTGGCCAAAAGGTGCAAATTCTCTCTTTATAATAGTACTAGCAGCCCGTCCCGACGTTGTCCGGGTATGAATTGCTGCCGGCCAGTAGTATATTGTTTCGTAGGATTTCATTTTGATAGCATTTCTTATCTGTGACAGGCCTGTGAAACGCTCCGATTCACAGTGCACTGCTGATGCACTTAAGAGTGCGCATTCAGTAGTGTGTGAACTCGAGTTTCCCTACTTTATTTTCCTTGCAATATTATATAGCGCGAACTCGACAACATGGCATGAGCACAATTTACATTGCAGAAGAACACATTCATTTGTGGTAGGCACGGGGAGACAAAGTGATTTGCCTGGAATCACAGGATGTTGGGCTGATGCTGAGATTCGAACGTAACTCCCCATCTCTAAAGTTCGCAATTCTAGAACTTGTGGTGGGAGGTGTGTCTAAAAGTGTATGTCGGTGCTGGGCATCAATGAGAGAGACCTGTGAATTTTTCCAATTGGTGGTGAAAAAATATGAGTATGTTGCTGGAGATGTGGGCCGCCGTGCAACCAATGTACTTAGGGGGAGGGTAAACACCCATTATTCCGCAAATTTCTTTCCGCATACCATCACTCTGCATACTTTCATTACAAAAGTACCATGACTCCGCAATGCCATTATAACGCATGGCATTGCATTTTATATGCTTTTACCACGCATACATTTACAACGAAATTCGTTGTAAATGCATGAATGGTAAAAGCATGTTTTTTAAAATTGTTTGGATAAGGCAAGTATGGGTATAGGGGTATATGTTTTGGGGTACTGAGGTATATGTTTTGGGGTGCTTGGGTATTTTAATGGTTCAGATATAGTTTTGGGTTATGGGGTACAGGGGTATTTTTAGGGTTCAGGGCTAGGTTTGGGTTTTGGTAGCGGTATTTTTAGGGTTCAGGTGTAGGTTTGGGTTTTAGGGTACAGGGGTATTTTAAGGGTTCAGGCCTAGGTTTGGGTTTTGGAGTACAGGGGTATTTTTAGGGTTCAGGGCTAGGTTTGGGTTTTGGGATACAGGGGTATTTTAGGGTTCTGGGCTAGGTTTGGGTTTTGGGGTACAGGGGTATTTTTAGGGTTCAGTGGTAGGTTTGGGTTTTGGGGTACAGGGGTATTTTAAGGGTTATGGGCTAGGTTTGGGTTTTGGGGTACAGGGGTATTTTAGGGTTCAGGGGTAGGTCTGGGTTTTAGGTACAGGGGTATTTTTAGGGTTCAAGGGTATGTTTGGGTTTTGAGGTACAGGGGTATTTTTAGGGTTTAGGGATAGGTTTGGGTTTTGGGGTATATTTATAGGGTTAAGATAGGTTAGTGTTTAAGGGTGTTGGGGTATTTTATAGAGTAAGGGTGGGTTATGATTATGGGGTGCAGGGGTATTAAAAGTAGGGGTGGGCGGAATTGGTGCGAACTTGGTACAATAAATCCGCAATATTTCGTTCCGTCGGATTTCCAATTATTAAAACAGAAACCTCATATATTCAAGGTAAAATAACAAGTATTTCTACATGCTAAAATGCATATAGTCATTTCACAAAAGTGAAATTAGCTTCCAGCAAGCAGTGAGAGAGGTGATGATTTTGAGATCAAGCCCCTGCAAACCATTATGGGACGAGATTAGCAGTGGGAAGTGAATATTATAGTATCCAAATAATTCTACAAAGACCTGCAGTTCACCTCGTTCTCCCCAGTTGTCCCCAAGAGGCAAATGCAATAACATTTAAAATATTAAACATCAAGCTGCAGTGCACCTTATGGTCCCTAGATGTCCCTGATGAGGCAAATGCAATAGCATTTAAAATATTACACATCAAGCTGCAGTTCACCTCATGTCCTTAGATGTCCCTGATGATGCAAATGCAATAGCATTAAAAAAATTATATATCAAGCTGCATTTCACCTCGCCGTCCCTAGATGTCCCTGATTAGGCAAATGCAATAGCATTTAAAATATTATACATCGAGCTGCAGTTCACCTCGTCGTCCCAAGATGTCCCTGCTGAGTAAAATTCAAAAACATTGAAACCCTTTCATGAATGCTAAAAATTATGCTAAGCTTATCCCATAATGCTTTGCAGAGCCTTTTAGTTGTATTTTTGCCCATAACTGTGCTTGGGGTGGTTGTAAGAGAATGTGACCTCCACTGAATTACTATTTAAAGGGAGCAGGAATGTATAGAACCTTGGAAGAAAAAACAACACTTGTGACGGAATGCCCCCAGCGATTGTCACGCCCCCAGCACACACCAACAGCACAATGCAGACATGCCCACAAGGGACTACTTTGCTGGCACGGTTCTTTTACATTTTAAATGTATATGGTGGGCCTCTGCATAGCCTATGTCCTTCTGCTGCAACTGCCCTTTCCAACGCTGTATTGGGTGTTGTGATTGGTGCTGTGGTTCCCGAGTTTACCTGGCTAAAAGGTGCAAGTTCTCTCTTTATATTAGTAGTATAGATATAGATAGTATAGATGTGCGTTTGTCATTAATTTGTTTCCTTCTCTTCCCCTCCCTAAATGTTACATATTGGATAATAGTGCTTGCATATTATGTTCCTTCTCTTTACCCTTCCTATTGATAAAGTTTGACATGATAAATGTTTTGATCGTATTTTGTGTTCCTTCTCTTTAACTTCTCTAATGCTAAATGATCGAAATCAGTTTAATACATCTTTTGCATAGTTATATTTTGATTCTGATCTTCATTATTGAGAGTCTATTCGTGTTTAATCCGTGGATCATGACCATTTAAGAAACTTAGATAAAGAACTTAAAACTTCCCAAGTTTGTGCTTATTATATGAGTGCAAATGTTATTAAACCTATTATGCTAACACCCTTGATCCCCTAGGACTTTTAGGTACCGGTGACGTGGATTGGTAAGCAGACCCTCCAGTTTATCGCGATTTCGCGATTCACGAAAAAATCGCGAAATCGGCAGATTACCGCGATGGCCGCGAAAATACCCACATTGGCCGCGATATTTACAAGTGAGACAGCAAAACAAACAATGCCTGGCTGTGCGCGCCGCCCTCCCCCCCACTCGTGTGTGTCAGCAGCTTCCTGGGACACACAAAAACAGTCAGACTAAGCCTCATTAACAAGTGAAAGGTCTTTAAATGACCTGTGAAGTACTCGGGTGCGGCTGGCAGTTCAAAGCTGCCAGCCGCACCCGAGTACTTCACAGGTCATTTAAAGACCTTGCACTTGTTAATGAGGCTTATTTTTTCACGCCCCCGCCTGTTATCCTCGGCTCTGGCAGGTGTCAGGGGCTTGCGGTGGTGCAAGCTTTCATCAGACAGTACAAATACAGAGCAAGCAGCAAATGTGTAAAGTTCATTACACGTATGAGAGGGAGAATGGTCAAGAGTTCTGCACGCTTCTCACACGCAGACAAAAGGCGCAGCTAAGGCTTTGTCACTGCAAGCTTATTCTTTTCCTTAGACACAGCTGAGCTCTGGAGTTTCCCAGGTTCATTCAATCGAGTCTTTCTTTGGACTAGATGAGCAACTGGGCGCTTACCTCAGGGAAGGGGCGCTGTATTTAGAAATAACCTATGAGTTAAGAATACTTGTGGCAGAGTTCCTTGGGGGTCAAGTTTTCAGACAGCATTAAAAATGACCAGATAACGCTTGTGATTATTGTTCCTGCTAAATGGAGAGGGAGAGCAGATTTTTTTTTCTAAATTAGAAAAAAAATCTGTTTTTCTTTTTTCTTGCTCTAGTACTGCGAGACCCCGGGGTTTCTCTCCAGAGGATGCGAGCGACAGTTACCAACGGCTTCCTGCACGGAGGATCACAGACAGGAGGGAGAGAGAAAGAGGGGTTGGAGGTACGTGTGAGGAGAAGAAAGGGGTGAAAGAAAGGAAGAGTGGCTGGGGGCACATGTGTGAGGAGAGGAAAGGGGTGAAAGCAAGGGAGAGTGGGGCGTTTAGAAGGAAATGGCAGGGGTAAAAGAAAATGGGAGGATAAAGGTGAAAGGTGGAGCGCAAAGGTAAAGAGGGGGAGCAAGAATGAAAACGGAGGGTATGGGGCAGGTGAGACGAGAAAGAAGGGGTGAAAGAGAGGGGGGGTGAGCAAAGAAGTCATAGAGGTGGGAAAGAAGGAAAGGGTAGTAGGGGGTGAGAGAAACTGGGCGAATGAAACTGAAAGGTGGAGAAAAGTAGAGAGGAGAGAGCAGGAGAGAAAGAGGGAGGGTGAATGCGCGAGAAAGAGGGCGAGAGAGGAAGCGGAAGAAAGACAGTGTCTGGAAGAACGAAAGTATGAGAGTTATAGAGAGAAGAGAGGGCGAGGAAGGCAGAGAGGGAGACTAGAGAGGCAGGGTGCTAGAGAGATCCGAAGATGGAAAGAGAGAGGGACAGGGGATAAGAGACTGGGCTGATGAGAGAGATATCGATAAGGAGAGAAAGATGTGTGTGTGTGAAAGAGGATGAGTGAATGAGGCACAGAAAGGAAGGGGCATGAGAAACAGAAAGCTGAATGGGACAGTGGAAAGAGTGTAACAGGAAGGAAGATAGAGGAGCTAAAAGCGGCAAAATACAACTAAGAGAGGGAGAATTGGGAGGAAGAAAGAGTGTAAGGAAGGACGGGTGACGGATGGGGTCACTGGAGGCCGCTTTATCAAGGTCCAGGGCCAAATAAAATGCCGCAAAATTGCCGCTAAATTTCCATTTTTGTGCCGCTAAATTTCCATTTTTGTGCCGCTAAATTTGCTAATCCATGCCGCTATATCCTGGGGGGTCTGGGTAAGTCAAGGTATAGATAGGTCAAAAGTCCTAAATGTTAAAAATACACTGGTAGTAAAGCGAAGGTTACCAGCATAATTGTGAGTTATTTATTGATTATGGGCCCAGGCGAATATTGATAAAAGAGTAGTCGGGTGACCTGCGCGCTCTATCAATACCCAAATGTAGGTTATGTGAATCGGGACAAGAGCATATTATACATTTACTGTGTCTTTGCCCTGAATTAGAAAACAAAAGGAAAATTATACTTAAGAGAAAATTTAACGATCGTGGAGTAAGGACATGTAGGCAAGCTTA
Source organism: Lissotriton vulgaris (assembly GCF_964263255.1). Classification (NCBI taxonomy): domain Eukaryota; kingdom Metazoa; phylum Chordata; class Amphibia; order Caudata; family Salamandridae; genus Lissotriton; species Lissotriton vulgaris. Next base: position 493,049 of record NW_028251668.1, on the reverse strand, counting down.
GATGGTATGTCTAAGCTCTGATGATTTATCTATGAATTCTGCATTTGTAAAATTTTTGTTGAGGCTTGGAAAAAAATTAGAGGAGTATGGATTGAAATCCTTATCTACTATATTTTAAATATATTGGGGCTAATTTCCACGCCCCTTGCACCACTTTTGCGTCACTTTTCCCCAGGGCACAAGTCCTAAAAAAAGAAGTGGGGGGGAATCTGTCACCGGAAGTGACGTCACGAAAGGTGTCTTGCACCATCGGGCTCATTGCCCCCCCTCACTCACCCCTTAGATGCGATTGCATCTGAGAAGTCAGCACATGAGCAGCGTGCTGTGAGCTCCGATCTCGTCCAAGAGAGGTCAAAGAGTGAAGTCCAGCTGTTTGGCAGGGGGGACGATGTCCACCAGGTAAAATAAGTGGGGGGACGTTGTCCACCCGTGTGGTACCCCAACCCGAGCCCTGCCTTTCCCATGTTAAAAGTGACGCAAAAGTGGCGCAAGGGGCTTGTAAATCTGCCACATTGAGTACTGCATTTTAAAGTATAAGTTCTCTCCAAATTTGGTCCCCCTTATATCTTTCCTGGTGGGGTAGACTGGATACTATCAAAATGATGATTTCCCCCCATATACTCTACACTGTTTCTATGCTCCTTACTAAAATTCCTAATGTATATTTTTCCCATATAAATTCCATTTGTACCAAATTCCTGTGGAATAATAAACACTCTCGAATTGCTTTAGGTAAACTTATTAAACCTAAGGAGGAAGGTGGTGTTTGCTTCCCTAATTTTAAAACCTACCACTCTGCTTTTTAGGTCGAGGACCTAAAGGCTGCGCTTGCGCAGTATGGGGCCGGAGAATTAATGTTTCTTAGTAGGACTCTCCTCCATCCTGAGGGGCTTAGGTCCCTCTCACTCCCCACCCTCTAATGTCTCTCTTTCCCCCTGCTGGTGTCTCTGGCCCTGGAGCTGCCCCCAGCCCTGAGGTAAGAGTTTGTTGGGGGGTACGGGGTGGCATCTGTCAGTGATGTTGACCGGGGCACTTGACCGGGGGAGCGTAGGTTGCAGGGAGTGACGTGAAGGGTTGTGTTTGCATGTGTGTGGGGAGGGATGCATGTGTGTGTGTGTGTGAGGAGGGATGCATGGTGTCCCTGGCGAGCTGGCATGTGTTTGTTGCTGCATCCGAGGCTGTCTCTTCAGTGAGGGCCCACTCTTGCTCTCAGGGTCGAACATTGCCGGTTATTGCTGGGGGCTGCCCCCCCCTCACCCTGTCTTTGAGAGTTCTGTATCTCAGTCAATGACACCCCTGACTGCTGAGGGGCCGTTGGTGCCATGCTGCCTCTGAGGCGCTTTGGACTCTGCTTGGTGAGGGACTCACTGTGCGCCCCTTGCCTGGAGAGGGCCAGGTCCTGCGCTCTGAAGGGTTGTTTGTCTTTCCCTGGTGGGGAGTTGACTCTGCCCCCTCCCTCCTCAGACTATCCTCTCAGCTAGGGACTGTCTCTCCTCCCTCATCCTCCTTCTGTCTGTGAGGGGTCTTCTCTTGGAGGGAGCTGCGTGTGCTCCCGGTGACAGTCAGTCTGTCTGTCCGTCGAGGGGCTCTTGGTGCCATGCTCCTCAGAGAAGCCCAGCTGCCTGCCCTCCTCCCACCCGGGTGTTAGTATTTCTCAGGGGCGGTTTGTGCCACGCAGCTGCCCCAGGCCCTTGCCTAGTCTGACGGGTGATGGTGTCCTCGCGGGGGGGGGCGACTGCACTCGCTCTCTTTGAAGCGTTGTTTGCCTTGAGGTGGGAGCTGCGGGCGTCCCACCGCCCCAGGGGCCTGCCTCAGTCAGGGGCACCGGGGGTCCAGTGTGGGAGCTCTCCTGGAGGGGGAGTCCGGTGCCCTTCACGTACCGGGTGCCACTCCCCGGGGAGGGCCGGGTCTGTTAGCTGTCTTAGAGGCGGGGAGCTGCGTGTGCCTCTCTGAGGCGGTATCTGCCCCTGTCAGGAGACCCCAGTGGGTGCCGGGCCTCGTGTGAGGGGTTTGTGCGTGGACCGGGTGGACTCATCGTGCTGTCGGTGAGGAGAAGAGACCCCCCTCCGGACACTGCCCGCTCTCACTCTCCATGAAGGAATGTCTGTCATTTTCTGTGTGGAGAGATGCTGCTCCCCCCCCCCAACAGAAGGAGTGCTTGTTTATTTATTTCTGGTATGTCCAGAAGGGGCCAGCTTTTGTATGTGCGCTCCTCTGTTTCTTCTCTGCGCTATGTGACTTACTCTGAAATGTTCATAGAGGGGGAGAGGTCCACTGATGGGAAGACAAGGAGCTTTGGGCAGGACTGGGCAAAGTTCAGGTTAAAGTTCATGGAAGGCAGAAAAAGCAAAAAGCGAAATGCAGGCTCACCGACCAACCAGTGTGCCAAGTTCGTGTGTTGTCCAACAGATGTGTGTTGCCGCTTTTGGGAGCACATCACACCAGATTCTGTGGACTTTGATAAGTGATGTGAAAGAAAGCACATTGTTTGTTGTAGTGCAAGCGCTGTTTCTATGTCTCGGCGGGGGTTGTTAATTTCTTCCAAATCCCAGAATAAATAGCTAGCAGTACACAGCTGTGCCTCCATGCTGCGAGACACTGCCTGCCATGCAACTCGACAAATCTTTGGGCCGCATTGAAAATTGTGAACGCAAATTCCAGCAGTCAGGCTGGGTTTGAAAGTTGCAAATTCTGGGCATAGTATTCATTTCCACCGTCAATTTGAACGTTTGAGAAGGTGGCAGTGTGATAAATTCCACCTTTCGTAAATATATGCCCTGATGCAAGTTTTACAAAAGTAGTAACTCGCAGTAGGGAGAAAAAGTTGGAATTACACCCACAGCAGCTACATTTTTACTTTTATTCCCTTGAAAAGTTAATGTTCTCCTTAACTTTCCGTTGACTCCCGATCCGGTGTCCAACAATGAAGAACCACGGTCGAGTTTAGGAGTGACTGTGAGAATGTAAAACACACTGGGCCCGATTCACAGAATGAACTTAAGACTCAATCCTAAACTTACTACTATTTTGGTATTCACAGAATGCACTTACTACTTTTGGCATTCACAGAATGAACTTACAACTTTTGGTATTCACAGAAGTTAGGATTTTGTCTTAAGTCTGTCTTAAGTCTGTCTTAAGACAAAATCCTAACTTCTGTGAATACCAAAAGTAGTAAATTAATTCTGTGAATGCCAAAAGTACCAAGTGCATTCTGTGAATACCAAAATAGTAGTAAGTTTAGGATTTTTTGGACATCCCTGTTCCCAGATGGGTTCTTTTTGAAAGCTCGCTGTTAAAGGATTTTTCTTTTCAACAGATTGTTTTTATGTCAAATTGCTCTTTTTTGCCCAAGGAACCTGTTTTGAAATACTCCCAAACGTTGCTTTATAATATATTCTCTAAGGATTTTACCCCTCTTCAATGCTTTTTGTCTTCTATTGTGTGGTATAACAAATTTCTTAAATACAAAGGCAAATCTTTTTATTACAAGTATTGGAAGGAAAAGGGTATCTTGTTCATCCATCAATTTCTTTCTAACTATTCTGTCATTCCTTTTCATGAATTACAAACCTCTCATAAATCACCTGACTCCTCCTAAAGAATATATCATAATTACAAATGCCATAGAATCTCATTTGTCTACATTCTCACTAACTCCTACCTTACGTACTCTCATTCCCTCTACTCCTCTATATCCTTTATTTTCGACTCACCGTCCTAAAGCTGCCCTTGTATATAAATTACTGTTATCAAATGCTATTGTTCGTTCTAAGTTATCTATTGAGATTGCTTGGGAAACTGACTTGTCCGTTTCCCTCTCTGTTATAACTTGGGACAGATTTTGGTCCAAATTGTTTAATGTTTCTGCTGCTGCCCGTATCACTCAATCTTTGTTCTTTATTTATCACAGAGTTATTATTACTCCTGTTAATATTTGTAAGTTCTCACCAACCTCTTCCCTACTTTGTTGGTCATGTTCCATTGAAACGGGCACACTCAAGCATCAACTGTACGAATGTCCTTCTGTTTTATCTTTTGGAACTCTGTTTGGAATATTGGCATGCAAATGTTTAACTGTACCACTTCTTTATCACTATTCAATTTTTTAGGTTCTTTATCACCTGATATAGATATTGTACCTTCCAATGCACGATTACTTGATCTTTTCATTGCTCTAGCTTTTAAAGTTATTTTATCCTCCTGGAAGGATAATTCCAAATTGTCTGTACTTACCTGGTAGAATTTTATTTGTGTTGAACACAGGATTACTACCGCTTCCTCTTCTTCTGTTTCTCAAAAAATTAAATCTGACCTTCTTTGGCTCCCCTTTACTACCTACCTTTCTTCTAAATCCTCCATCTGTTGACTTTGTCTCTTCTTACTCTGCAAATATTCCCCTTATTCATAATTTGGATCTTTCTTTATTTCCCTTTCCTTTTCTTCTCCCCTTATCTTCCTTCTTCTTTCTCTCTCTCTATCTTCCTATCCTTTTCTTTTTCATCCTTCTAGTGTATTTTTTTTCATATGTCATATGCCTCATGTTTTATTTTATTTAGTTAAGCATTTGTCTGCATATGCCTTATGTATTGTATCTTTAAAATCCTAATAAAAATCGCTTAAACAAACAAAAAAAAAAGTATGTTAGCATATTTAAGATATGGTATCAATCATATATGTTCTTTTAATCTTTTATATTTGATCCCATTTTTGGAACGCTTGTAAGATTATAATTAATCAACAAATAAAATAAATTGAAATTGAAAACCTTGTCTGACTGTACAGGGACCTCACTCTGCGAACTGTACATTTTGCAGTTGACTACAGGGACACCTAGTAACGAGCTGAGGTACTGCACCCCACGCTTCTAATGCCAGGCTGCAGCCTGTTGTGCTCATTTTCCAAACAAAATGAGTAGATAAGAAATCATTGGTGCGGGAGAAGAGGAAATGTTGTTATGTTTTCAGATCCACATTCATGACGATTTTAATTATGATGAGAATATATTATCATACTGTAGTTTGGAAACTTGAGGTTCGTGGGTCGCACCACCGCGAAGCCAGAAAGCACAAATAAATGGACATACTTGTCAACAGGTGAGAGAGATTGTGCGTACAAAACAATTCAAAAAAGAGAGGGGCCCTTTATGCAGCCAATCAAACAAGAAGGCTGGTTCCATTATAGGATATCCATGCAGGAAATGACGTCTGCAGGAACCACAATCCTCTTAGAAATTTGCATGCCCAGAATCCTTTGCGAAGGAACAACAATGGTTTTATTCTCATCTGAATACATAACATATTGTTAAATCAATATCCAGGAGGACAAACGGTATTAAAAGTAAGTTTATTCCAAAGTAGGAAGCAATCCCTGGCACACATCCGATGGCTCCGTGCAACAGCAGTAACTGATCTCCAGTAACTGAATGGCATGGAATGGTACATTACAAACTGCACAGTGTAGCGAGACATATACATTTGAATGAATACAGATCACGAGATACATTTGAAAGGAAATACACTCGCGAGGCAGGCGCGAGTATGTGCACATGAATACAAGCGCGAGGCAAGAGAATTAACATGTGAACACAACACACCTTCCTCCCTTATAACATGAAACAAATAAAGGAATAAAAAAAAATTTAAAAAAAATGTGTAAAACTTAAGATTTTCCCACCATGTAGGCAACAAAATCTGACAACCACTTTGGTTTCTTCGTGGCTCTTTTCTGCAAAGAAACATTATCACTTTGGGATTGAGGAATACGCTGATTGATATTGCTGGTGTTGGAACAACAAGGTGTTACATCTCCACCATGATTGATGTTGCTAGTGGTGGAACAACAAGGTGTTACATCTATTTCATCACAAACAGCATCTCTACTCAAATCCTCATCCAAATATGAAAAATCTGAATTTTTCAATGTAGATTCTTCACAATAAATATTCTTATCAGCCTTGAGAATAGCAATTCTACTGAGATTCCAAACTTTACTGTCTGATAATCTTACTGAGTTTTTTAAAATTTCAATGACTTCAAAAGGACCCATAAACGCACTTTCCCCTTTCTTGACCTTCCAGGGTTTTTTGACCTTAACCATCATCCCAATTTCTACCTTAGGATCCGTTTTAGAGCCAAATTTCTCATCAAAATACTTCTTATTTGAACAATGGGTATGAATAAGGTTCTCTTTGACTTTCTTCAGATCCACATTAGAGGAGGATGATTTCACTAACCATGATGGATTAACCTTAGTCCTAGGAGTTCTTCCTCTCATGATTTCAAACGGAGAATAACCCGTCATTGAATTCATGGTTGTTCTGTACATCCAAATTTTCTTAAAAATTTCAATCTCCCATTTCTTGTCATCCTTACCCACAGATTGTATAGCACTCTTGAGAACTCTATTGAACCTCTCTATTACTCCATTCCCAATTGGATTATATAAAGAAGTGGTAGAATGGACTATGCCAAGCCTTGAAAAATAATCATTGGCTTTTTTTGAATTGAATTGAACTCCATTATCGGATATAATTCTTACTGGTAGTCCTTCTTCAATGAAAACTCTATCCAAGAAACATAAAACTGAATCAGTATCTATTCCTTGAACAATTTTGATCACAGACCACTTAGAGAAAACGTCAATAGCTGCAATTACATACTTAGAATCACAACCAATGGGGCCCATAATGTCTATAGCAATGGTCTCCCATGGATTGTCAGGAATAGTGTGCACACCCATATTGGGTTTCAGAGTAACCAATGACTTGTCAGAATTCGCGCAAACCACACAATTCCTAACCATTCGCTCAATAAACACATCCATGCCAGGCCACCAAAATAAACGCTTGACTAGTTGTTTAGTTCTGACCATGCCACTATGCCCTTCATGACCTTGTAAGACAAAAACCTTCCTCACACCTGCAGGTGGGACAATACGTTCACCTCTCTTAATGATATCTTCGCAACATGAAAGTTCTGATCTTACTTCCCAGAAACTCTTCAAATTTGAATCAAGGTACTTTTTATCAGGCCAGCCGCCTGTAACGTAACTTGTTACACTTTTTAAAGTTTCATCAACCTCAAATTTCTCCCTCCACAGAGTCTGATCAATGGAAATAGGACCTTCATCATGAATCAAAGCAATTTGAAAATCATCCCACTCATTATGCAAATCTTCTTGAATAGGTAAAGGCATCCTTGACAGAAAATCGGCAGAAACATTTTCCTTCCCAGGTACATATTGTATATCATAAATGAAATCCTGTAAGCGCATGGACATACGTGCAATACGAGCAGAAGCTCTCAACATCCCTTCAGTGGTAAGAAGACGTACCAGTGGTTTATGATCACTCCTCAGTACACACTCTTTACCCCAAATAAATACTCTGAAATGCTCCAAAGCCCATATGCACGCTAAAGTCTCCCTTTCTATTGTGGAATATTTTCCTTCAGCAGGAGTAAGAGCCCTAGAAGCTTGTGCAACAATGACCTCTTTTCCTTCCTTAGTCTTTTGGGTAAACACAGCCCCTAGACCCTTCGAACTAGCATCAGTGGTGATGATATTTTGTAAAGATGGATAAAAACAGGAAAGAGCATTAGCAGAACAAATGGCACCTTTCACATCACAAAACTCTTTCTCACATTCATTAGTCCATTCAAAAGCAACTCTATTCTTAATCAACTGTCTAATGCTGTATGTTCTGCATGAAAAATCAGGCACATACCTGGCGTAGAATTCAACTAACCCCAAAAATGATCTCACATCATCCTTTGATTGAGGATGAGGGGCAGACTTAATAGCTTCTAAAAGAGAGGGTTTAGGTTTGATACCTTCTTCACAGAGTTCATGGCCCAAGTAATTCACAGAATGAACACCAAATTTACATTTTTCATGCTTAATAGTAAGACCGTGTACATTCAGTGCACCTAAAACCTCTTCTAAAGCAGCGATATGTTTATCTTTGTCATCATTAAACACCAAAATGTCATCCTGAAAACAGATGGCATTTTTACAGTCTTTCAGAATATCTTGCATTACCCTTTGAAAAATAGCTGCCGCAGATGCTAAACCAAAAGGCATCCTGTTGAATCTGAAACACCCAAAAGGTGTAATAAATGCAGTTAAATCTTTGCTTTTTTCATTAAGCTCTATTTGGTGGTAAGCCGCAGATAAGTCGATGGTTGAAAAAAAATTGGAACCACCAACCACAGATAACATTTCAGAAATACGGGGAAGGGGAAACTGATCTACAACAATATTGTTGTTGAGGTGGCGAAGATCAATGCAGAGTCTCACCTTACCATTGGCCCGTCTAGCAACCACTATGGGCGAAACCCATTCAGATGATTCAATTCTATCTATTATGCCCCCTTCCACTAAAGCGTCTAACTCATTTTTTACTTCTTCCCTAACAGCAAAAGGAATATTTCTGGCTTTGTGCACCTTTGGGCAAGCATTCTCTTTTAAACGAATTTCATGTTTAAAGTTGGATAACCTCCCAATACCTTTCGAGAAAACATTAGGAAACTTATTTAACATCAGTGAAGAAATCCCATTCTGTTCATCAACTAACATCACAGGATTGGGGCTATTGGGATCAAGTATGATATCAAGCTTACCAAAATCAAACCAACTAAGCACTGAAGGACCCTTCTTTGAAACATATAATTTTGCAATGCATTTTCTATTTTTAAATCTGAAAACTAGAGTCCTGAACCCTAAAATATCTATCGTTCCGCCAGAATACCCTTCAGGGTTGATATCACTTTTCTCTAGGTGACTACCTAACCTTGGCACAAACATTTTATTCCAGACAGATTCACACACTATAGAATAAGGAGATCCAGAATCTGCATACATGTTGATCTTTACACCACCAATAACCATGTCGCATAAAGGCTTTTTCTTAATAGTGGTATCATTTACATTCAGGATGACTGATTCTTTTATGTTAAGGACAAAAGAACAGTTGTTAGAATAATTTGTGAGGTCTTCATCATCACTATAGTCGCTTAATTCAATGCATTTCACCTTTTGGTTAACTTTTCCCCTTCTACACGCAGAGGTGAAATGACCCATTAAGCCACAATTTGAACATTTCTGTTTTAAACCTGGACAAACTTTGTTATTGGCTAAGTGTGACTTACTGTTGCACCTAAAACACTTTAAATTACTCTTGGAATCTTCAGAATTTCCTTTTGAAGGAAATGTTTGTCTCTTTTTAGAAGAATCTCTATTTTTGTTATCATACTTTTGATTAATCTTTGACACAATATCTTTACTGACAGAGACTTCCTTCCCTTTGACTTGTTGTGCACTCCTACAAGAAAGTTCTGCTTTTCTTACAATGGATACAACGAAATCTAAGTTCTCATCACCATTGATCCATAATCTTTCTTGTATAGTTTCATTTTTTGAGTGCATAACAACCTGATCTCTAATTAGTTCTTCTTGTAAGTTGCCAAATTTACAATCTAATGCTAGAGTTTTTAAAGAAGATACAAAATTGTCAACAGATTCTTCAGTTAATTGTTTTCTCTGGAAAAACTTAAATCTAGAAATTCCTATACATACTTTAGGAGAACAATATTTATCAAAATCATATATTGCCTTATCAAAAACATTCATATCACCACTGGCTTGTGATGTGGGCAATTGATTAAAGGCTTTTAGACCTTCTGGTTCTAAAGAATGTAAGAAAATACCCTTCTTTTCAGGAGCTTTCATCTTTCCATTTGCATCTAAAGTTTCTATGTAATTTAAAAAATAAGCCTTCCATTCTATCCAAGGCATACAAGGAGAACTACCTGCTGACCAGTAACTTTGTGGTGGGGAAAGAGTATAACCTTGTGCACACATAATGGAAGAAAATAAAGGCTTAATCAACACTCAATGTTAATAGTGTGTATACCTTGCTCTCAAAATAATAAATAAATAATAGAAATCATTAAATATATATCCATGAAAATTAGATGGTAAAATCCAATGAAGAAAAACAAAGTACTTGTAAGTGGTTGAAGAAGGAAAGACGAATAGTCACAAGTACCTTCAAGAAGAATGACGTTTTGCTGTTTAAATTCAGTTTTGTAGTTGAAGGAAACAAAAACGAAGAAATCACTTTTCTTTCTTCTCCTCTCACTCCGTAGGTAATGAAATGAATTTACCGTTTTTTGAAAGAAACCGGTATAGAGTAGAAAACGGAGGAAAAAGAAGTCACCTCTTTACTTTTCATTAATAGCAGCCGGAGAGTAGCGTCTCACGGAAATGCACTGATCGCTTCCGCCCACAATCATCCACACACGTCTGTACTGGTATGAAGAGAGTGTATGCGCACACGCAGCGCGGCAGGAAGCTGAAGAAAAGACAATTAGAGGTGCGTAGGAAAGGTTAATTAATTTAAAATCAAACCACAGTGGATCGGTGTCAGTCCGACTTGTTTGTAGTCGATTTCCGTTGAAATTGAAAGAATGAAGCACGCGTTAGTATTCAGTAACGTGTTCAGTATCCTCGTAAATTAGTTAAATAAAATCAGATGTCAGGAAATGCTTCCAAATGGTCCGTAAATGCTCCGTCCCTCGTCGCCAAATTGTTAAATCAATATCCAGGAGGACAAACGGTATTAAAAGTAAGTTTATTCCAAAGTAGGAAGCAATCCCTGGCACACATCCGATGGCTCCGTGCAACAGCAGTAACTGATCTCCAGTAACTGAATGGCATGAATAGTACATTACAAACTGCACAGTGTAGCGAGACATATACATTTGAATGAATACAGATCACGAGATACATTTGAAAGGAAATACACTCGCGAGGCAGGCGCGAGTATGTGCACATGAATACAAGCGCGAGGCAAGCAAGCACGAGAATTAACATGTGAACACAACACATATATAAATTGTTAAATTGCAATTCTGCTGGAAAGCCAGATTTCCACAGGTATTCGGGTGCATAGATGCGACCCATGTGCCCATATGTCTCCCATTCCATCTGGAATACCTATTCTGGAACTGCAAGAATGTAGGTACCATGAAGTTAACGTTAACATTGAAATGTATTTTTCCCTTTAGTCAACCCTGTATGTTGTCTCACACATTACTTGCTTTACTAGGTTAGCAATGGATCCTCAGACCCTACCTGTCTCCCACAACCGGGCGCACCAGGATCAAGTGGACATTTGGTATCCTCAATTTTCGCTTCAGGTGCATGCACAAGAGTGAGGGACTCTTGCAGTGTGCGCTCAAGCCTGCTTGATGCAACTGGGTCCCCTGAAGACATCTGGCAAACTGTGCTGGGCCCTGCCATTTTCTTCACCTCAGTGCTCATGAGCCAAACCAACCTCTCCAGAGTCTGGAAACCTGTGACACTCCTTGCCCTGCACAAAAGGTGAGAGGGTTGGTGTAATGGAGCTCTGTGCCTGCCTAGCCAGATAATCATTACTTTGATAACCCAGCACCAGTTAGCTCGCTCTGACTCCTGTCCCGACTCCAGAATACCGTCCCCCACCAGCCTTGATCCACCTCTCCACTGAACACCCCTGTCCCCTGCTCCCCAGTCTCCACCTCCAACATTGTAGCAAATTGTGCAGATACGGGCCCCTCTGGGATCCTCTGGAGGTCGCCTTTCTTCCCCATCATAGCTACCTCCTGTGAGGGCTAGGCCTCTCCCAAATCCCAGGTCCCTGCTCTGCATTGCTGTGGGCCTCGGTCCCATCTACCAACACTGTTTGCCATGAGGGCCCTGTAAGAGCAAATCCCTCAAAATTACTTCCCACCGCCCCCACCTCCTGCCCCCCAACTGACATTTTCCCTGCCTGTACTGCCCTCCCACATTGTTTTTGCTCCCAGTGCAGCCAGCCCTAAAAACCAGTAGCTCCTGGAGCCAGGCCAATGCTATTCAATCTACAGACGGGCCCGCATGTGCGACCTCCTTCCGGCAAGCCGCTTCCCTCACTTGACTGCCCTCCTCGCTCTGTGACCCCACCTCCTGGTGCTGGACAGCCATTATGGCAGGGTCCACACCATGCAAAGCGGCCTCGCCCTTGCCCTCTCCACACGGGGCGGCTTGCCTATTGGTAGAGTGGACCCTGACACTCCTCAGTCGCCCCCGCAGCCGTCAAAGCCAGTTTCCTAGGCGGCGAATAGGCTATCACTGCCGCAGTGTGAGGTCCGCCGAAATGGCCGGACCACACCAGACACGGCCTCCCCATCAACCAGGTCCATACTCCCTGCTACAAGCACGCAGCGCATCGCCTCCGCAGCCTTGGCTTCTACAGATGCCATGCACACCACACAAAAAACACCCAATACTAATAACCTTGCACTAAGGACTCCCTGCCACCAAGTCACCTGTACTTAAAAAGGTGGCAGGGAGGGGGCGTGGCCAAGATGGCGGCTCGATAGGACGTGCTCCGCGGCTGCTCCCTGCACCCGATCCCCCGACAGGGACCCTAGGGGACCTTCGCCCCTGCCGAGCCAGCCGTCGTTAGCGGACAAGCTCCACGTCTGCTGCTGGGGCACAGGGGCCCGAGACGGGGCTTGGTGGAGGCGAGAGACGTCGCGAAGCGGAGGGGACCCGCCGCCGCGGGACGGCGCGCCGCAGGAAGGCGCGAAAACAGCATCCCGGGCCCCGACGTCGCTCGGCCCGGGGGAGCCTCCCGCAGCGCTTCTGACTCCGGGGCTGGGAGTCGGGAGCTCCTACGGCGGTTGTGCAGGCTTGGGAGTGGCCACGGGCAGGAACGGCCAATGAGCCGGGCGGCGGTGAGGAGGACTGCGGGGTGCCGGGTTCCCCGGCCCCCAGAACTACGCGAGGCCCCGGCTTGGGCCTAGTCGCGGAGGACACAGCCAGGATCCCCGGACGGCCGCATCACAGTATCGAGTGGGGCCCGGGCGGCGCCGAAAACGACCTGAAAGCAAGTCGGCGGAGGGGTCTGGAGGGTGGACACCCCCGCCACACGCGAAGGCCGGTGGGGGCCCGGTGGAGAGCTGCGGACACCGGACACCAGCGAGTCCCTGGCAGCCTGAGCGTGGAGGTACAGGTAGGCGGCCAAAGAGACACTTGAGGCGAGTCAAGGAGCCTACCAACTCTTGCCAGTGAATAGGGCCCCAAGAACAGTGTCCACACGTGGCCCCATGGGCCGAGACCCCGCCTGCGGCAGCGCTCTGCAGTACGGTGCATGAGGAGGATAGGGGCCCCTCGGAGGAGGGGAGAAAGAGCGGACCGCCGGTGTGACCGGAGGGGGCCGGGGCCGAGACAGGCAGCGGAGCTATCGGCTCAGCCCTTGCTACAGGGGCACCTTGAGCAGGAGGAGCATGACGCAGAGGCCTCTGCGGCATTGGGGAGGCGCTCGGAGCACAAGGCCCCCGGTCCGGCCACAGCAGGATCAGCAAGACGACCCCCGGGAGGCAACAAACTGTGGGAGAGACTGACCCTGGGGGTGCCGGATCAGGCAGGTCGGTGAAGGCCTTGGAACCGACCACGTGCGCCACAGCCCGCATGACACACCGGTGGGGGCTGCAACGCGGGGGCCTACAGCCGAGGCACGAGAGGCTCGGAGACTAGCAGAGCGAGGAACAGAGGCGTTGGGTGTACCCGGGCCGTCCCCCCCTAGCCGGGCACAAGCACACCGAGGGGGTCAACGATCTGACCAGGGACCACGCCCCACCTGAAGCCTCCAGCCAGGGCTAGGAGCGCCATGGCGTCCCACAACCGCAAAGGGAACCGCACTATCTCTGATCTGCTGACCAAGGGATCATCCAAGGGCGACAAAAGCCCAGACAAGCCGGCCCGATACCCCCCCCCCCAAGGGGAAGGACCACACGGAAGGCAAGACCCCGGCGACCAAGGCATTCATGGAGGCCCTCTTCACCTCCCTTAAGGAGGACATCCAAACCTTCCGGCAGGAGATGACCGGGGAGTACAAGGAGCTCCGGCGCGATGTCGACGATCTGGGGGAGAGAGTGGCTGCCAACGAGCTCTCAGGTCAAGCCAGAAGTGAGGAAATAGAACTTCTCCGGCAAGAGATCGTTCTCCTCCATGACCAACAAACTGACCTCCAGTCCCATACGGAGGACTTGGAAAACCGTTCTAGACGGAATAACATCCGCGTCCGGAACGTGCCACTCAAAGCGGAGGGTGACGACGTGGCAGGGTACTTACAGGAGCTTTTCAGGATGGTGTTGGGCGAGGAGGATGACTTTGTGATCCGCATTGACAGAGCCCATCGGGTGGGCCTGGCCCGCCGGACCCAGGGCCCCCCCGGATATCTTGGCCTTCCTGCCGGACTATCCCCTGAAGGAGCGCATACTGAAGGCGGCGCGCCTCAAGCAGCCCCTGAGTTTCCGAGACCACAATGTGGAGCTTTTCCAGGATCTGTCGGCGATCACCCTACAGAAGCGGAGCTCATTCAGGGTCGCCACCGCCTTCCTGCGCAAGGAGGGGGTCCCTTACTCCTGGGGGCACCCTTTCAGGCTAGTCTTCAGGTGGAATGGCGCCCTGCACCAGCTCCGCTCCCTGCGGGACACCTGTGCTGTTCTGGGCATCCCACACGAGGAGGCGCTGACGGACGATGTGGACGGGGCCGGTCGCCTGGGACGGCGTCTGGTTCTCCTCGGACGACGGGGGACGGCTGGCAGAAAGTGCGTCGAGGCAGGCAGCAAAAGAAGCCTCTTAAGCCTAACCCCGAGATAGTGGCCCAGGAACAGGCTGCAGCGATCCAAGTAGTCTCCAAGGACACTGGTGCCGACCCGTGAGACGACTTCAGCGACGGTCGACATCAGCTAAGTTTTTGCCTCCTGGTCGGGGGGGGAGGGTCGGGGGGCCAAGAGCCGCTGCTGCCACACACCCATACATTGACTCATCTACCACAGGCCTAGACTGACGTATGACTGGCCTGGGACTATGTTCTCCTGTTTGGGGCATGGGATTGGGCGGGGATTTGGGATGGGGCGAAGGTTGAGGGGGGAGTTGGGGTTAGGGAGGGCGCAGATGTCCGGGGTGGGGGACCCAAGGGGGGTCGTTCCAATGAGGCGGGGCAGGAGGGACACAAGGGAGTTCTGCACGTAGGTTGGTGGAGGTGGTCACAGGGGCTGGAGGGCACACCTGGGGCAAGAGCAGCGTTAGCGGGGCTGAGCCTTCGTTCCTAAATGGCTACTGACACTCTACAGGTTTTAACGCTCAGCGTTAAGGGCCTCAACAACCCCATTAAGAGGAGGGCGGTGCTCTCGTATCTGGAGAACTCAGGCGCAGCTATCTGCCTCCTACAAGAAACACATTTGCTGGCAAAAGACTGGCACCGGATGCGGTCCAGAGCTTTCCCGACACAGCTCTACTCCTCTACCATGGAGAAAAAGGCAGGGGTGGCCATTCTGTTCGCTAAGCATTTCAAAGGCCAAGTAAGGGACAAAGTGGCGGAAATAAAGGGCAGACTGCTGGCGTACACTGTTAGCATTGGTAATGTGGGTTTTACAGTGGGAACCATATATGCACCCAACGCTAAACAAGAATCATTCCTCACCAGGGCACTGGCGGAGGTACTGGGGGCTGCAGCCAAGTACACCCTGGTGAGAGGGGATCTAAATCTGGTGATGAACAACGCGATGGACAGATCGGGGCGCAGATTTGGCGACTCGGGCGCCTTATCCACACAGGGAAAGCAATGCCTCACTAGTAGGGGCTTCAAGGATGCATGGCGGGAGTTACACGACACGGCACCAGGGTACACCTTTTACTCGCACGTTCACAAGACTTACGCCAGGTTAGATCATTTCCTAGCATCGGCGGATATCACTCCCATGGTAACTGACGTGGAGGTCGTCCCAGCGGCCCTGTCCGACCATGACGCAGTCCTTCTGAGCCTGCGGGTCCCCCGATCTCATTCTAGCACCGGGAGATGGCGGCTCAGAGAGTCTCTGCTCACGCGCAAAGCAGTCACTCAGCAATTGACCCAGACTATCTCTGACTATCTGGGCAGGAATGACACAGGGGAGGTGGCTATGCCCGCGGTATGGGGGGCACTTAAGGCGGTGGTCAGGGGGGATTTATTGGCGATCTCGGCCACTGACAACAAGCTACGAAGAGAAAGGCGCCAAGAGTTATCTGCTCAGGTGCTGGAACTCGAGCGGGTGCACAGTCGAACAGGGGCCCCCAGGATCTGGCGCCAACTGAAAGCTGCCAGGGCCCAACTGGCTAACTTAGATTTATGCGGCTCTACGCCTCAAGCACACTTACTATGTAGGGGGGGACAGAACAGGTCGACTGCTGGCTAGCAAACTCAAAGCGCAAACGGTCAAAGCCAAGGTGCAGGTCATTCGAGGGGACGACGGTCGTGAACACTGTGATGACGGGCATATTGCCATGGCTTTTAGGGCATTTTATGCCAAGCTGTACGAGGCTGAGCCGGCGGCGGAGGCGGAGGTTGGGTCGGAGTATCCGGAGGGGGCCAACGTGACTGCTCTGAATGGCGCAAACGCTGAGGCGTTGGAAGCTCCCATCCGCTTAGAGGAGGTGGTGTCTGCCATCGCGCGCCTGAAACCACTCAAAGCGCCAGGCCCGGATGGCTTCTCCGCGGGCTTCTACAAGACCTTTTGCCACCTCCTGGCCCCGGTGCTGACAAAACTATTCAGCTCATTCCAGGGCCCGGGATCGATCCCGCAGGAGATGCTCGAGGCGGACATAATCGTCCTACCGAAACCTGGAAAGGACACTTCTCAATGCGCGGCCTATCGGCCCATATCACTTCTGAACGTCGACCTGAAGCTCTTCACCGGTATCCTAGCAGCTAGGCTGGGACCCTGCCTCCCGGGCATCATCGAGCCTGACCAGGCGGGCTTCGTACCCTCCCGCCAGTGCGTGGACAACACCAAGCGCCTGATGCACGTCATCGACAAAGCTCACTATAATGATTCGGACGCTGCCCTACTGTCGGTGGACGCTGAAAAAGCGTTCAACAGAGTGGATTGGTCCCACCTGGACCGGACCCTGTCGAGGTTTGGGCTCGGGGAGCGGTTTAGAGCCTGGGTGGCAAGCTGCTGCGCGACTATTAGAGTGAACGGGACGAGCTCCAAACCGCTGGACATACGGCGCGGCACGAGGCAAGGGTGCCCTCTCTCGCCGATGTTGTTCGCCTTGTACATGGAGCCGTTCGCCCAGCGAGTGCGAGACAACCGGGATATAAAGGGCATCACTTTCGGTGGGGAAGAGCGGACCATCAGCTTGTACGCTGATGACATTCTGGTCGCGGTTGAGAACCCGGAGGTGTCGATCCCTGCCTTTTTGCGAGAAATGGAACGTTTCTGGAAAGTCTCAGGCTTTAAAATGAATATCCAAAAGTCTGTTATCCTTCCACTGGGGTCTAATACGAGACGGCATAACCGAGGATCGCTTGTGGTTGGGGACCTTCAAGTGCAGCTGGAAATACCATACCTAGGCATCAACTTGTCCCCCTCGAAGGCCCAAACAGTGGAAAACAACTACAACACACTATACCACCGTGTCCAGGGAGACCTCTCCAGATGGCGACATCAACCGCTGTCCTGGCTCGGCCGGGTGGCGGCCGTCAAGATGTCTGTGCTGCCAAGGGTGCTTTATCTATTCCAGACAAACCCGGTTACTCCTCCGCTGGGCATGCTCAGAAAGCTGCAAGACACGATACAGCAGCACATCTGGGCTGGCAAGCGACCTAGAATGCGGCGTGACCTCATCTCAAGAACACAGGCCGAAGGGGGGCTAGGGTTCCCGGACCTGCAGCGCTACTTCCAAGCTACCCAGCTGCGG
Source organism: Lissotriton vulgaris (assembly GCF_964263255.1). Taxonomy (NCBI): domain Eukaryota; kingdom Metazoa; phylum Chordata; class Amphibia; order Caudata; family Salamandridae; genus Lissotriton; species Lissotriton vulgaris. Next base: position 475,277 of record NW_028251668.1, on the reverse strand, counting down.
TACCTTCTGGAATGGTCCAGACCGACCTCAGAGAAAAGGTGGCTCTTTCAGGACAGGGCGATGGCGGGTAAGCCGCTTTGGCAAGTTCCATTCCTAGCACGCCGAGACAGACTGGCGTACATCAAGAAATCTCCCATTACCAGGACTCTCCTACAGGTATGGGACGCGGTGGCTACATCCAGAGACCTTACCTCCTTCCCGTCGCTGATGACGCCTCTATTCGATAACCCGGCGTTCGCCCCGGGGATGTCCCCAAACGCCTTTTCGCAGTGGCGATCCTCAGAATGTTACTCGGCGGGACACATGTTCGACAGGCAGGACTTTATGACACTGGCGGCCCTTAAAGAGAGCTATGGGATACTCGGGCCGCACGCCTTCCAGTACTTTCAATTAAGGCACTGGCTTACCCACAAAGACATCACCCCGCAGGTGAGCCGCTTCCTCACACCCTTTGAGAAGTGGCTGTTAGCCAAATCAGACGACAGGAGGGCGATCACGGAACTATATAAATTCCTAGCTCCTCAGGCGCAGGTGGCTAAGTCTGCTGGACAGATCAGATGGGAGAGAGAGATCGGACGAGACCTGTCGGACAGGGAATGGCAGGACATATTTTACAGGGCCCATCACACGGCTAGGAATATGGCGAGTAAGGAAGCCGCGGTTAAAGTGGCCTGCTACTGGCACTTGACACCGGAACGCCTCCACAAGAGCCACCCCCGGCGCGATCCAAAGTGTTGGCGGGGCTGCGGTCAGATAGGGACCATGCTTCATTTGCTGTGGGAGTGCCCGGAGGTGCAGGACTACTGGGAGGAGGTACTGAAGGACATAGATCTGCACTTTGACACAGAAATCCCACGTTTCCCGGCATACACGATCTTAGGCCTACCTAACAAACTGACCTTCCCACTTAAATCCATCTGAGGGAAACAGATGGGGCATGCCATGGGGAGCAGCGACACACCACATCCTTTCGTTATGGGGCAGCTCACGCAGACCATCTCACACGGGTTGGCTCCACAAAATCTGGTTCATAATGGGTATGGAGTGCATACTGGCCTCCCTCACGCAGACCGCAGACACGTTCCGAGAGGTGTGGGCGCCCTTGATTGCACTACTCTCCACTGAGTTCCACGAACTAACATGCCCCAAATACCTTCGAGTCCTTAGATTGGTGGATTAATTCCGCAAACCGGCCGCCGCTCAGGGGCAGAAGAAGGGCAAGCAGAAAACTAGATGATACCCCTACCTAGACATTGGCGGACCACACCCTGGGGGGGAGGGATGGGAGGGGGGAGCAGGGCGGGTACCGCGGTTGTTCAGTTGGGTGGGGACCCGGGCGGGGGGGTGGGATGGGGTATGTTGGGGAGTTCTCTCACTTGAAAATGGCCTTCGATGCAAGCATGGACACATGGCCCGAGGCCGGTTGGCCCTGAGGCTCTCTCCCGGGAGTCATGAGGGTAGCTCGCAAGATATGGTGAATTGTTTTTGTCCTGTCACTGTGATGTACTATGATGCTGCCAATAAAAACATATTTGATCCAAAAAAAAAAAGTGGCAGGGAGAGGCTCACCATCTTCAATAAGGCAAACTAGGACTACTCTGCTTCTCCCAGGAAATACATTTCCTGAACTGGGTGTGCACTTTTTTAGCTCCAGGTGCGCCACATTCACAATTTGCAAATCGTATCATGTTGCATGTACCAGTTCAGTATTTAAAAATATTGAACCAGACCACCATTGGCTTGAAGCAAATCTTTGTAAATCATCTTAAGTTTTCACATTTTAGGAGTCGCAAACTAAGAATTGGTAAATGAGATTTTCATAAATCAGCCCCCAGTAACTTGTCTTCAACACATGCCATTAATTAGGCACCTCTAATTACATACATTATGTGTCTTTATGCATTTCAAACCCATGCAACATTTAACAATTCTGCATTAACGCCAACGTTCAATTAAATACAGCCAATAGTTTGACATATATGAGATGGATACTGGCATTCACAATTTATTGGTCCAGTAGTAGGAGCTTAGCTATCTGGCTCGCCAAACTCAGATCATGGCAGACCTGAAGGTTCCTCCTCATTAACTCAGTTGACAAATAACTGTGTATAGTTGTATTGAGACTTATCGTACGCGGACGACGTAGTACTGTTGAGCCAGACAAGAATCGGCCTTCAACGCCTGCTAGACGACCTGTCCAGTTACACAAAAAGGAACCTGTTAACAATAAACATCAGGAAAACAAAGACAATGCTCATAACACGACGACGCAAAAACCCGCCAAGCTTCCGAATAAATAATGATCAGCTGGAAGCCGTAAACAGCTACAAATATTTGGGGGTACACCTAGCAAGCGCCTAAATTTCCTAGTGCACTTCAAAGTCATAGAAAGAAAGTGGGCTAACCTACTGCACGCTTTCGCTAGTTTGGCAGTTGAGCTAAAGGGTCCTCTTGTCTCCCCTTTGCTAACCGCAATGAAAGCAAAACTATTGCCTACAATAGCATATGGGAGTGTTTTACACCATGGGAAAAGCGCCACCCTGCTGGACAAAATACAAACCAAAGTCTACAAACGGGTCTTCTTGCTATCGAACAATTCTTCTCCAGCGCAAGTAAGACTTGAATTCGGACTGCAATCTCAAGACTTACTGAAAAAATACGAGACCATCAAATTCTGGTACAATGTCTGGAGGAACAAGGAGAACAAAATGAACGGCGCACTCTGGGAAGCGATCCAGACAAGCCCGAACTCTGAGCACTCAAAGTACCTTAAGCTCTCACTAGAGGTAACTGAGCTGGGAACATTGTGGGAAACAAAACTGCCAGTTCCTTCGTTTAACCAGGTGGTTAAAAGGATTGCTAAGAAACATTCGTTCCTCAATGACAAAATAATTTTTAGTACCCGAACTCACGCTTGGATGACTATTAAATAGTATACAAGGCCTGCCCCAGCACCCTATTTAGACACTGCATTCTCGTTGACACTCAAACTCAAATTCCTCCATTTAAGGCTGGGCATTCTGCCCACAAGACTAGACCTACCTAAATGGAGACCACAAGAAACAACGGAATGCGACCTTTGTTGTGCAGGTAAACAAGACATTATACACATAGTTTGCATTTGTCCAGCTATGTATCAAGGTCGGCGGTACTGGCTTAAGGATAAACTCAACGAGCAAGGAGTCCGCACCTGCCGATCCGCGATAGTCCAGATTCTTTGTTCATCGGATCCCCAACTGATCTGCAGATCAGTAAAATAATTCCTGGACAGTTTCGTGAAAAAACGAGGCCCGCTGCCATAGCCCTGATCTTCATTGAGACTTAAGATCACTGAAAGACAAATTTGTGCTCTGGAAAAGTTTTCTAAAACTGGTGATAGACTCTCTGCTACATAGACCTCATACTTTTCCTTTTATACTTCTTTCCCTTCCCCTTCCTATTTATTATTCCTTATTAAAGCCCTAAAAGTTTGTTTTAAATGCTGCAAAATGCTATATAGTGTAATGGTTCTACTTAACCGAACAATAAAGAATTTAATTACGTATTGAGACACTTGAACAGCCCAGCTTGATTCAGCCAAGTATGCATTACTACTTCTATCACACTCTAAGATGTCCACCATGTTAGCCATCTTATCGATCAGTAGAAACAAGTGATGTACACATAAGCCACTTACGAGAACACTGAGAAGCCAGGTTCTTAATCACAAACCTGTTTAGTCACAAAGTTTATGCTAGCCGTGAGACTCTATTTTTGACCCACACACCAGAGGAAACTAGGCATTTTTCACAATAATTCAGCTAAGACTACCAAACATTAACACGTTTACAGACCAGTCCCTTAGGGGTTAACTTTTCAAATACAAAGTTGAGGTGCACATGAATACTTTTATACAAGGTTTACTAAAAATAATAAATTCCATAACAATGTAGATGCTGATTATACATGCGTGGTCCATGACACTTGTTTGACCTCATGCACTAGTTCTTTTCCTTCACTTTTGGTGGTGTGTAATACCCGAAGACTTATCGCATTGTGGACTCAGCTGCACATTTAAGCCGTTTGTCGCATAAGCCAAAATGTTACTTACGCAATAGACATCTGTTCGTGGCATGTAGTGCTGTAGATTCACATGCTGTGCACACTCCTGCCATCTAGTGTTGGGCCTGGATGTACGCAAGTTGTTGTTTTTTTCCGAAGAAATCTTTCAAGTCATGAGGTAATGTGACTCCTCGTGCTGGTCCTCCTCGATACCATTGTTAGATTGGTTTCCCCGCACAGTGGGTGAGGATGTAATGTAAAAATAAAGTGATGTAGAGAGATGTCCATGAAAACAGAGAAAAGAAAGATTGAAAGATTAGTGCAATGGCCATAGGTATCAGAAGTGCATTTGGATCTACAGCTCTACACGCCATGAACAGATGTCTATTGGGTAACATTTTCCATTTGAAGCATGTGTGGCTATAGGTACACATGCAGTGCATACACTAAAGCTTTCCCCTCCTCCCCACCCCCAAAAGCTGTAGCTAGCTGGTGGGTTTTGCAGTAATTTGAAAAAGTGTGCAGAGTACTTACTGCCTGTCTAATGTTGGCAGGCTAGCCCATCGACACAGTAATGTTTGGTAAAGATGTGAAGTTTATACCAGGTTGCTGCTTTGCATATGTTAGCTAATGGAATGTTTCACAGGAAAGCCATGAGGCTCCATTTTTGCAAGTGGTGTGGCCTCTAGGAGGAATGGGTAATGTCCTCTTAGCTTCAACATAGCATATTTGGATGTACTTTACTATCCAATTGCAATGCCTGAATTGAGACATCCCTGTGTGGGGTTTCGAAAAATCAACAAAGTTGTGTGTTTTTAAACCATCCATTCCTGCCATTGTAGTACATGAGGGCTCACTTAAGATGTATGGAGAGCCCTTTCCGCAACCAAATCTGGCTTTGAGGCGTTCAATGGATTAGTTATGGTGTAACTGAGACACCTTAGGGAGGAATTTGGGGTTGGTGCAGAGGACAATCCTATCCCTGTGGACTTTATAAAAAAGGTTCTTCCAAAGTCAGTATCTGAAACTCACTGACGCGTCTAAGTGAAGTGATGGCAAGCAAAAATGCCCCTTTCAATATAGAAACTGAAGAGGTCAGGAATGGAGGGGCTCGAATGGAGGACCCATAAGTCTTGTCAAGACAATGTCTAGGTTCCTTGTGGGGGACAGTTGAACAACCCTCTTAAGTCTCTCAAAAGAAAGCCTTGATGCCTTGAATTCTAAAGAGTGATGTGCTGTCTGCTCTGAAGATAGGCAGCCACAACAGTTCAGTGCAGCCGTATAGCAGTGAATGCCAAACCAGACACCTGCAAGGGAAGTAAGTAGCAGACAATATCCTGCACTTTAGCTGCCAGAGGATGGATGTGGTTTGAGTGACAGTAGTGCACAATTCTCTTCCACTTGGAGCATTACAGTCACAGCTGGCAGGCCTGCATGCTTCCCTCATGAATTCAGGGGGAATATTAAGGTACCCAAATTCTAGGACATCAGGAGCCAGATCACAAGTTTGAGAGATCTATGATTCAGGTGCCAGATTTCATTCTGGTTTATTGTGAGAAGGTCCAGCCTGTTGGAGTCTTTGGTGCAGAACCATTGAGAGCTTGAGTAGAGTAGTGGACCAAGGTTGGCAAGCCAGGTGGGAACCATCAGAATGAGGGTGACATGTCTGTAGAAGCCTCTGTACCACAAAAAGGAGTAGTGGGAGAGGAGGAAAAGCACAAGCCGATATTCTTAACTAATTCATCCACTTTGCATTGCCCCTGGACTGTGGGTGTGGAAACTTTGGGGCAAAGCTTGGGAATTTGGCGTTTTCTGCTGGTGCGAATAGGTTTCTCTCCTGGAAACTCCACAGGTGGAAGGACAGGAGGAGAACTTGCAGGTAGAGTTCCTACTGTGGACTTTACGTTCTACTGAGGTCAGCAAAGCCGTTATCCAATACTGGTAGGTATATAGCAAGTGGATTTTCTGTCAGAGAGCACACCACCAAATGCACTGGGCTAGGAGAGAGATGGGACAATCTGGTGCCCCTTGCTTTTGAAAATACAGGACTGTTGCACTGTCCATCTTAAGGACTACTTTGCCAATCAAATGGGGGAAGGAAAGCTTTCAATGCAAGGTGAACAGCTAGCAGTTCCAGGTAATTGCTGTTGAGACCCTGGTGACTGGGTTACCCACTAGCCTTGGATAGCCAGATCCTGTATGTGTGCAGCCCATCCTGTGAGGGAGGCATCCATTGTAATTGTCCTCTACGGCACAGAGTTGAGAAAAGTCCACAATTGCAGAAAGTGACAAGGCATCGGCAGACACAAGTTTGTCCCAAAGACCCTCCACTTGAGACCACTGATGCGTTAAACACTCCTGCAATTGACAGTTTATAATATGGCATGGGACACTTTCGCAACCTCCTTCCCGAAATTCAAGACAGTACTCAAAGCCCTCTTCCTAGGGCACTCTTGTCCGTAATGAAAATTACACAATTGACTGGGGGAAGGACAGTTATCTCCCCTTATCGAAACCCCATAGCCTGAAGATGCGCTCTCAAACTCTGTTCCTTGTCACTCCTAAATTGGTGATCTGCAGATTATTTCTCCTTTTGTTCTGTTTTTGTTATCCGCCCAAAATTTCTTGTTCATAACTGTACATGTTGTGAAGCGCTCTGATACCCTCGGGTCCAGCTAGTGCTATACAAAACTTCAATAAAATCAGGAGGATAGCATGCCATGGAGGCACAGGACTATCTTAACCATGACTTGTCAGTCTCGTTAGAAAAGAGGAATGAGTGTCCGAAAAGACTATCCTGGCAGCATTTTAGTTGGCCATCCCAACTTTTGAGTTGAGGATTGCCACTAGGTAGGGTTGGGTCTGGAATTTAGTCGCATTTAGCGTAAAATCTACTTTGAGAAGTCGTTTCAGTCAATCAATCAGGGAATTGTAAGTGCGCTACTCATTTCTATTTCTATTTAAAATTATTTGTACAGCGCACGTACACCGGCGGTTTCTTGGCGCTAACTCATCCGAGAGGGTCTCAAGGCACTGAAAGGGGGTGGGGGAATTGGGGGAGAGCGATCTGTTAGCTGAAGAGCCAGGTCTTGAGGGTCTTCCTGAAGGTGTTCAGCGAAGTGGCGTGTCTGATGTCTGCTGGTAGCTCGTTCCAGGTCTTAGCCAATATGTGAGAGAAGGATCTTCAGTCTGCTCTGGCTCTGTAGATGCACTGGGTTGTGGCCAGTGCGAGGTTGGCAGATTTCTTTTGCATGTGTGGAAGTTGATTGTCGTTGAGGTATTGGGGTCTGTTGTGTAGGCATTTGTAGGTGTGAGGATTTTGAAGGTGACTTTTCTCCACGGGGAGCCAGTGGAGTCTTCCTAGGTGTTTGCAGATGTGTTTGTGTTAGGGGATGCCAAGGACCAGTCTGGCGGCAGTGTTCTGTATTGTCTGGAGTTTGCGGAGTAGGGACGTGATGCCGGCGCAGAGTGTGTTTCCAGAGTCCAGTCTGCTTGTGATCAGTGCATGGGTGACAGTCTTCCTTGACTCAGGAGATCCACTTAAAGGTCTTGCGGGGGGTGTTGAAGCAGCTGGAGGCGACACCATTGACCTGTCGGCTCATGGTGAGAGATGAGTAGAGTATGATGCAGAGGTACTTGCCGTGGTCTGAGGAGGTAGGTGGGCTTCCAAGGGCAGTCGGCCACCAGATGCTGTCTGATGGCGACATGCATGTTTGCAGCATTTCTGACAGTTGGCAATTTTGATGAGCCAGTCATCCAGCTAAGGAAAGCTGCAGATGCCCTGCCTGCGCAGGCGAATGGTACTCACTGTGCAGCACTTGAATACCCTGGGTGCAGTGGTGACTCAGAAGGGGAGCACCTTGAATTGGTCATGCTGTCTACTGACTACTAAGGCACCAAGAGATCCCCCTGGGGTTGATTCGTTGCGCCTTATAAATGATTAAATGAAATAAATCTGAAGTACCGGTGCTTCGGAGTGATTGGAATGTGAAAATAGGCATCCTTCAGGTAGAGAGTGGGCATGAAGTTGCCTTGTAGTAGTACAGTGGCGTAACAAGGGGGGTGGTGTTCCGCCACAGGTAACAAGAGTTTCTGGGGCAGCAGTCTCCTTCCGCTCCTACCTACCATCTCCGGTCTGATAATCAGCCTCCCGCTCTACATTTGGCCAAATCTCACCAGCACCCCCCTGCATCTCCCTCTCTTTAAGGGTGTCGCCGCAGGCTGCCATAAGGCTAGCTACGCTACTCTAGTAATGGGATGACTTCCTGAAATATAACCATTTGGATGTGCTCTGAGAGTGTATTCCTTCAAGGGCATGAGGTCCAGAATTGGTTTGAAGGAGCTGCCCTTTTTGGGGATTAGGATGTACAGAGCATATACATCCATTGCCTGTTGATTGGGAAGTGCAGTAACAGATGGACAAATGCTGATTAAATCAAACACTTCACCTGGTCAAGAGATCGGAGTTAAATCCATGTTTCTTTTGCCATAGTGAGCAAAAGACCGATTTAACCCAGATCTCAATTGGGGGATAATGTTTGATTTACTCCACATTTTGTCCATCAATTGCTGCTGCAGCACGTTTTGCCCTGAGTGGGAAGAGTATGCCAAGACGTGGGTCCCTTGCTGGCTCTGTCACTGGATTCAAGCTAGCCTGGCTGATGAGGGGTGATGCCCCGAGACCGGTGCTAGTCTCCGGTCCAGGGAGGATCCGGCTTGGCTATTTGGGCTGGACTATTCAGAGAAGATCAGGGTCAAGACTGAGCTTTGTGGAGAGAGGCAAGGTGGAGGAGTAGAAAAGGGCAAGTAGCCTTGTCACCGTATTGCCCTGCTTGAGAACAGGAGGCAAGTCCAAAGCTCTCCAAAAGCATAGCCGATGCTTGGAGGGTCGAGAGCCACACCCTGGAGGGCAGGGTATTATCGGACCGATATGGGGGTGGAGGAGCGGTTTCTACTGGAGTTGATCTCCCCATGTAGCTTGTGAAGGATAGTTTTTGAAAGTGCTTGAGCCCAGGCTGGTCTTTGATTTCGGCATTGAAGTACTCATATCCAAGGCAGTTAATGACTTCAACAGCGAAGGTGTCCTCTCGGTTGGACAGGTCGGCATGGAGGTGGATGCAGTTGGCCCAGTGTTGGCAAGGACAGTTTCTTTGGTGCCAGTTTAAAGCTGGTTGTTGTGTTCAAAGGTGGTGGTTGGTGCAGACCATGGCCCAAAGGCAGTGGTAGCTGGTCTAAGGCTCCAGAGTGGTAGGACATTCCTTAGGCTGGATCTGCTCGACATGCAAGTAGTGGCAACGGGGAGGAAGTCTACTCTGGAGGCAAAAGCCCTCGCCCTCCCGATCAGAGTCCGAGCGGTCAGCAGGGGAGAAGTTCTCATATGCTGCTGAAGGTTGTGGGTGAAGAACTCTCCTCTAGGTCCTGAAAGCCTAAGGGGTCCAGTGAGCTTTTTTTATTTAAAGTGCAAGATTTTTTTTCTTTCCGATTATCCATTGTAATTCAATTTGAGATTGAATTTTGGAACTAAATGAAATGATTAAGAACACCCTGTAGAATGGATCCATCCAAAATGTTTTGGGGACGATATACAATGTATATATTCATGAATATGTTTAGCGCTCGAGACATTGTATACAGTTATGTCCTTGCAACCCAACCGTTGTCTACCATTTATTGGCACAATTTTCCCCCGCAGCCTTCTGGGGCAGTGCTTGCCGCTGTCGCCACATCTTCGGCTGGAGCTTGGGTTAAGTGCAGCTTGATTGCTGTCCTACTGAACGCACAGATATATTTTTCACAATGCTTCCTCTACCACTGCCCCTCCTACCCCAGCAGAGTGCCACACCAGCTTGGCCCCGTTGCTAGTTATCAATCCCCACCCAATTAGGTGGGAAAGGTGCTATGACGCAGTCAACGCTAGCAGTGTCAGGGCATTTTTTTCCATCGTTTTGATCTACACCAAAAATGGGTTGGAGAGTTGCCCAGTTTTTTGCATTGTTTTATCTCCTGGAACAAAGGCACTCAAATACATCAGTCACCCTTTCATTTCCAACAAGAGAAAATCGTATTTTATAAGTATCTACAAGCAGTCGCCGTTGATAGATTTCCTATATAAGCAATATCATTTTTCACCTGTTAAGAAGTTTATGGAATTGTTCTGTAAAGCAAAATAAGGTGAACATATAAACCCTTTAGTGAATAAAACATTACATTCTATACATTTAAAAGCTTCTATATCCTCCATAAATCTGTTATCATTTCCCTGTATTGATTATACAACCAGAGTTTGTTGGAAATGTAATGGTATTAGTAAATGTTACTTTTTGCCAAATCCCTACATTTGTCTGTATTAGTTCTTAGTTTATGCCTGTGCACACATTAGCATTGCTAAAGTGCACATGCACACATTACCATTGCTAAAGTGCACATGCACACATTACCATTGCTAAAGTGCACATGCTCTACCCTAACACATGGTAACATTGTCTCATACCCAATTGAAAAATGTAATTTACATACAAGTCCCTAGTAAAGTGCACTACATGTGCCAGGGCCTGAAAATAAAATGCTACTATTGGACCTACAGCAGTGATTGTGCAACCCACCTAGGTAGCCATCTGCCCAGTTCTCAGGCCTGCCACTGCAGGACCTTTGTGCAGTTTACTGCCACTTCAACTTGGCATTAAAGTCCCTTGCTATGCCTTAAACTCCCCTTTTATTTCACACAAGTCAACCCCAAGGTAGCTCGAGGGGCATGGTGCTGTGCAAATAAAAGGTAGGACATGTACTTTCATTTTACATGTCCTGGTAGCGACATCGTGAAATGGGACATCAAAGGAGCCCATTTAACCCCCCCACACCACTAATGTTAGTTTTTTCCAGGACTATTTTCTGCGATCAGTATGTGGACCAATAGAGAATTTTACATTGAATAAAGTATGAAAATATTACCTTAAAGCTAGCGAAACTCAAGGTTAGTATGTGATCCTACAGCACAGAGACCCATCCATAGAAGATGGAGGAAAATCCCTCATACTGAATCTAGAGAATTTTAAAAGATCTCAAAATAAAATACAAGCAATTTACAAAATAATAAATTTATACGCCCTCTAGTGACCACACTTGGCTAAGTGCTAACCCAACTACAAACTAGAGTTTTTTAAATGATGAAGAGTTGTTGCCTAGAAGAGCAACAATCCAGTAAGAAAAGAATAGAAGCCATCTACAAAAGTAGGATCTAGAAGGCAAATGCCTACTCACTTCATGCAACGTGTGTGAATACCTTCAGAGAAAAAAAGCACATCCTTAAAAGGGAATGACCTTCAGAAAAAGATATTGTAATGACAAAGATTTATAACAGCCCCAGAAGAGCCTGGATGTTAAGTAACCTTCATAAGAAGGAATAGAATCGAAATACCGTCTCCCTGGATACTAATAATAGCATGACATCCCAGGAAGAAACCATCATGACCAGGGAACATGAACAACTCAACCATGTCTACAGGAAGAGGCGAAAGAGACACTCAACAACAATGGCTACAAGACAGCACCTGAAGAGCAAAAGTATTAAGGCTCAGAAGATATTGTGGCCAACAATGATTACGTATAAACAGACTCCTGTGGAGGAACAAATATAAAGTACACAACAAGAAGTACCAAACTTCACAAATGCGATATTGTATGTTAGAGAAATAAATTTACAGAGGGTGGAACTCTGCACCCCCAAGTAGTGCCCAAGCCTAGAAACCCAACTCCGCAAATACAGATTTAGAATTGCACATAGCATACAAAAGATACTCTACAGCAGAGGTATTCAAACTTTTCCAGGTTGAGCCCCCCCAGATGTTGCCCCCCCACCCCCCCACCCGACCGAAACCTCGGGAATCCAGCACACCACGGGCCATACAAACAATGCTCAACACAACAAGAGTGCCTAGCAAACTGCAGGCCTGTGAGTGGGTGTGGCGAAACGACCGAGGCGTACCACACAACTCAAAACACAAACCTCCAAGGCAAAGGAAGTAATCCCAACCCTCCCCATCCATCATGTACACCTTGTCATCCACCAACTCCCCCACCATTCATTCCGTCCCTCCATCTGTGCCCCATCCACATCCAAACCCCTTCAACCACTTGCAAACCCATCCACCATCCATCCCTCCATCCATTCATCATCTCACCCATCCATCCCTCCATCCACCCCATCACCCATCCATCCATCATCCATCATCCATCATCCATCCATCCCTTCACCCAATGCATCCCTTCACCCAATCCATCCCCTCACCAATCCATCCCCTCACCAATCCATCCACTCTTCCACCCATCCATCCACCCACTCATCCATCCAACCACTCACCCCTTCACCCAAGCTATCCTCCCACTCATCTATCCACTCCTCCATTCATCCATCCACTCTTCCACCCATCCATCCACTCTTCCACCCATCCATCCACTCTTCCACCCATCCATCCACTCTTCCACCCATCCATCCACTCCTCTACCCATCCATCCATCCACTCACTCATCCATCAATCCATCCACTCACTCATCCATCCATCCAACCACCCTCTCACCCATCCAGCCATCCCCCCATCCACCCAGTCACTCATCCGTCCACCCACTCAACCCCCACCCATCCATCCCTCCCGCTCTCCACCCTCCCCCCACTCATGCATGCACTCTGACCCATCCATCTCCATGCTCCTCTCCTCACCCATCCATGCACACACCTGCCCATCCACTCTGCCAATCATTCATCCATGTCCTCACTCATCCATCCATCCATCCATCCTCCCCCTCTCCCTCCATTCCCCCCTCACCCAGCCACCCATCCCTCCATCCACCCTTCACCCATCCACCCACTCATCCATCCACTCATGAATCCATCCATTGACCTCTCACCCACCCCTTCACTCCTCCATCCATCCCCGCGTCCATCCACCCTCCTCAATCACCCATCCATCCCCACATCCACCCCTTCACTCATCCATCCCTTCACCCATCAATACATCAATCCATCCATCACCTCTCTCATTCATCCATCCACCCACCCACTGACTCGTCCACCATCCACCCCCCATCGATCCATCCACCATTTCACTGATCCATCCATCCCTCCACCCATCCATCTACCCTTCCAACCATACACACATCCGTCCACTCCCATCCATCCCTCCACTCATGCATCCATCCTCTCTCCCACCATCCATCCACCCATTCACCCATCCATCCATCCATCCATCCACCCCTTCACCCATCCATCCACCCCACCACCCATAAATCCACCATGTCACCCACACATCCACCATGTCACCCACACATCCACCATTCCACCCACACATCCACCATTCCACCCACACATCCACCATTCCACCCACACATCCACCTCTCCACCCACACATCCACCTCTCCACCCATACATACACCTCTCCACCCATACACCTCTCCACCCATACATCTATTCACCCACATGGCAACATAACGGACGTCTGGTGGCTGGCTCCAACCGACATCCCTCACACATTTGATGATTCAAATTTGAATCTGCAGACCAACATCCGTGAACACAGACACTTCGGTGCCCCACACAAAGATCCTCATGAGTTGATAACCGCAGACCAGAGCCCACCGTCCCGATTCATGGCCCAAACCCGGATTGCAACCTCTCCCTCCCATCCCAAAATAACTGCCACCCCCGCCCCTCTCACTCCCACCCCCTTGAAAGGCTGGGGCCCTGGGCCAGAGCCCACCCCGCCCGTGCCTCAAACCCTCTCCGGAAACATTCTCTCCCTTCTGGGAAGAGCTAACTCTCCCAGGAGGGGGCCAATTCACGGAGTCGATAGCTTCAGCTGCAGTGGGAGGCAAGGGGTCTCCTCTGCTAAAGCTGAAAGCGTGTCTGTTTGTTTTCTTTAGTTTTTAGCAGAGGAGACTCCTTGCCTGCACTGCAGCCGAAGCTGTCGACTCCATGAATTGGCCCCCTCCTGGGAGAATCACCCAGACAAAGGAACGGGCACAAAGGGAAGATCGGAGTGGAGCGCGCGCCCCCCCTGGGATGGTGCAGTGCCCCCCCCCAGGGGGGCGCGCCCCACAGTTTGAAGAACCCTGCTCTACAGAGTACAGAACGTACCATGAAGGTATCAACTCTTGAGCTCTTCTGCAGAGTAAAGCAAACTGCAAGGCCAGAACAATCAAACACCAAGCCAAATCAACCACTGCAAAACTGTCAACAGCTGAAGTCTGCATCAAGCAGTAAATTGCAATCCAGAAAGCCACATATAGTGGAATATACTGAAAAGAATACAACTGTACTGAAAAGAATTCTGCTGAATAAATGAACTACTATAATCTTAACTGACTGGAAGTAAGGGTTAGGTAAAACGTATAAAGAATTGAAAGGTTAGGTAAAAACCTTAAACTTCAGCAGTAAGCAGAAACACCACGTTGGTTACTAATAGATGAATACATATTGCAACTCACTCATTTAGAAACCCTTCTGTCTACCCAAGTCAGAAAGAAGAGAACAAGCAGATCCTTCAAAGACATCTAGGTGTCTATCACACCATGCAGCTCCCGAATGAGCAATAACACCAAATAAATGTACATGAAACAGTACATCTTGTAGGCTATTCTGTGCGGGCTCTGATAACCACTACTGACACAGCCAGGTAAGTCTGCGCAGTGCAACTGATTGAGCCATAGTAGCTCTACCCACGAAACTAGTGGCTGCCTCTCGTTTATCCTACCACCGACTGTAGCAGTTTACTTTTGGCTTTCCTTTTTGGGGGAAAAGATTACAGATCCAGTCTTGCAGCTGATGAGGATTCTAAAGTAATGCATCTGCAGATGTCTATCAGATTACTATTTTAAAAATGCCACTTTCAGAAAGCTGGCATTTCTATGCTCTGTGTGCCTTGCTGCCCATCTCAAATCTACACCTGAGCTGGGTGACAATCACACTGTGCATTCCCTCAGAGCCTGGAAGACAACACTGTTGACAGGGATACTTGTGCACTTCAAAGCCTGTCTTTGCAGTCTGCACCCAAAGTCACATTTGGGTCCTAGTACTGTTGTGTAGGCTCGGAGTAAATTTTCCAAATTCATGCCCTTATATAGGTACAATTCACATTGCCCTTATATAGGCATAGAAATCAAGCCTTTAGACAGTCCATGCACACCAAATACAGACATGGCTACTTCCATTCATACCAAACGTTACAACGATTTCTTGGAAAATCTGCTTAAGCAGTCAAGGAACTTACCCTTGCTTGAATATTGATTTGTCAGAGAACTCATGTACTTTGCAAAGAATGACTATTCCCTAGGGGTTCTTTCCTGATGTTATTATGCCAGACTTTACGTCAAACTACGGCATTCCTGGGCACCTCCAGGGTATACATATACCTTCACTTGCTCTAGCAAGACACAGTGGTTTGGAGCAGTTAGACTATCTACTTGCCCGACGCAACTTGCTACAGCAAGTGCCGAAGGAAGCCGACCATCCAGCTGACGCACTGATCAAGAGGCTGCTCTTCTCCTGCAGATAATCCAGCTCCAGTGTTTCCAAGATCCCCTTGCGGGGTGTTGGGAAATAGAGTCCTGAGACAGATACCAGACCTCCTTCATTCTAACCAAGGTATGAAGCGGATCAGAAGCTAGAGAAATCTTGGATAGATTCTTGGCAAAGAAAACTAAAACCTATGCAACACAATACTTCTTCCCTCGTACTAGACTTAGGTTAGGTACACTGGGGTAGGCGTATTTTAGAAGCACCAGTTGAGTATTTTTAGTCTATGTATTTTTATATGGCTTAGAAAGCCTACAATGCTCTTACGGTATTATTTCAATTTACTGTTTACGCTGTATGTATTATACTTTGTAGTCTGCCTAACGGTTGTAGCAGTTCACTTCTCTTGCATGAGAAAGAAGACTGTTCAATAAACCTTTATTGAAAATGCCAGTCTATTTCTCTGCAACTCTGTAGAAACGAAGCATGCACGATTGACTGAGTGAAATACTTATCTATTGTTCCCGCGACAGATATATTTCATTTTTGGGAAACAAAGTTGTCATGTTTTTTTTTTACAAATTCTTACCAACTTTGGCATACTGGAAATTTGTCATTTTGGTCTGGTTTAATTGAAAAAGTCACTTCAATTTGATAAACTGTGGTCGAGTCTTTGGGGTGTTTCCACAGAGTTACTGTAGAAGTTATTGCACCAATACTTTATGCCAGTGACTCCCAACCTGTGGTTAGTGGACCCCTGGGGATCTGAAACTAGGGTAGCTATGGGTTGGGATGGTATGATGTTTACATTGTAAAGATCATGGTGACTCAGGTAAGTTTTGTTGGTCAGGGGTGGCACCCGTTGGGTGTCTTTAGAAAGCCCTCACCCACCAACCTAGTTGGTGGCATGCTTCATCATCGGGCCCACCCAGTGACACCTAGCGTGTCCCGGGTGTGCTACGATGCCTGAATACAGCGGAGCAGGTATGTCACTGTGTGTGCGGTGAGGGATGTTAAGAAAGTGAGTTTAAAACGGCTTGGCGGGGGTCCCTATACCCAGAGGGTAAAAGACTTTATTAATAGGGCCTCCGTCAGCGGTTAAAAATAAGGCTGTGGGACGTAAGAGGCGAGTTACGACCTCTCACGTCCTTTAGAGTGTCAACATGTTTCAGCCAGTGCCTTATTGATATGCTGGCTTTCTTTTGGACAGTTAAAATGGGTGTGGGTGTGATTAAAACTAGTGGGTGTGTAGTGTGGACTATGTGTCTACACGCCCTAAAGTGTACCTAACTGTGAGAGGGGGGGATTCCCTTCTCAAGATCACCTGTACATGTAACATAAAAGACAGGGACAAAACATACAGTGGAGAAAGAGTCACTTGGAGGTATGAACTTCATATCATGGCAGCCGGCTTAATAGCGATGAGGTGCAGGCTATAAGCGGCTCAAGTGTAATGGTATTGGTGGTACCATTATGGTGACATATCGCACTAGAACCACTGGGGTTAGGAGACCTGTAGGGAGAAAGAGGTTGCGCTTACCCATGGTCGAGGTGGTAGTGATTGGGAGTGTAGCTATACATTAGCTAAAGACGCGCTGTACCCAGCGGCATGTAGTGCTCTTGCCGCACGCATGCGCAGCGGCTCCTTACTGCCGCGCATGCGCTCATTGCACCAACCTCAACGCGCATGTGCTAAGAACGCCCGCTACACCGCGCTCCGACGCGGTAGACCTGGCACCAACCTGAGCGCGAGCATGACTCGGCAAACGAGTCTTTCCACCATTCTTCTCATTTTCCAGGTGCAATCGTTTCACCAATTATCCTCAGTATATAATCCAGGAACAGAGGCCACTCTTTACCGGTTCCACGAAGGAGGCACACTAGGTCCACAGCCGGCATCGGCCAGTAATCCTGTGAGTATGCTGTCACTACCACCTCGACCATGGGTAAACGCAACCTCTTTCTCCATACAGGTCTCCTAACCCCAGTGGTTCACCCTTTATCTCCCCATAGGGCCTACCCTTTGCCACTTCTAAGTAACCTTGAAGAGGACACCACTTAAAACTAGCGTAAGATACAGTCCTTACGCGTCATTGTGTTCATTGTGTTCACCTTTTTCACCATTGTTGCAAAATTTCGTTTTTTTAATACCACTTCACTAACGAAGTTCTAGTGCGATATGTCACCATAATGGTACCACCAATACCATTACACTAGAGCCGCTTATAGCCTGCACCTCATCGCTATTAAGCCGGCTACCATGATATGAAGTTCATACCTCCAAGTGACTCTTTCTCCACTGTATGTTTTGTCCCTGTCGTTTATGTTACATGTACAGGTGATCTTGAGAAGGGAATCCCCCCCTCTCACAGTTAGATACACTTTAGGGCGTGTAGACACATAGTCCACACTACACACCCACTAGTTTTAATCACACCCACACCCATTTTAACTGTCCTGAAGAAATCCAGCATATCAATAAGGCACTGGCTGAAACATGTTGACACTCTAAAGGACGTGAGAGGTTGTAACTCGCCTCTTACGTCCCACAGCCTTATTTTTAACCGCTGACGGAGGCCCTATTAATAAAGTCTTTTACCCTCTGGGTATAGGGACCCCCGCCAAGCCGTTTTAAACTCACTTTCTTAACATCCCTCACCGCACACACAGTGACATACCTGCTCCGCTGTATTCAGGCGTCGTAGCACACCCGGGACACGCTAGGTGTCACTGGGTGGGCCCGATGATGAAGCATGCCACCAACTAGATTGGTGGGTGAGGGCTTTCTAAAGACACCCAACGGGTGCCACCCCTGACCAACAAAACTTACCTGAGTCACCATGATCTTTACAATGTAAACATCATACCATCCCAACCCATAGCTAGTCTCTTTTTGATAAATCTACATATAAACTGGGGATCTGGACTAGCTATCTGGTCCTCTCTCTCCCTCTTGATACACGCACGATCTGAAACTAGGAACATTTACAGATTCGGTGTATATTAATAAAGAAGCAAAATTGATGTGCATTTGACGAATGTTTGCTTCCAGGAATGGCTCATTCTGGGACCCTGTGTTCCAGTAACAATTAAGTGGCGGTCCCTAGAAGGCATTTACAATGCAATGGTCCCGGCATTATTAAAGGTAGAGCTATTGGCATTGCTCATGACTTTTTTTTTTTAAACATAAATAAATGGTATTGTCATTTACAATGGCAATAGGTGAGCATTAGAGAGTAGTAGAGATTATTCGTGGGCACCGAGCCCCACACCCACACATACAGAGCGCCCCACCCACACACACAGAGCCCAATCCACCCACACAGAGCCCCACCCACACACACACAGAGCCCCACCCACACACACAGCCCCACCCACACACAGAGCCCCACCCACACACACAGCGCCCCACCCACCCTCACAGCGCCCCACCCACACACACAGCGCCCCACCCACACACCCAGTGCCCCACCCACACACACACAGCGCCCCACCCACACACACAGCCCCACCCACACACACAGAGCCCCACCCACCCACACAGAGCCCCACCCACACAGAGCCCCACCCACACAGAGCCCCACCCACACACAGAGCCCCACCCAAAGAGCCCCACCCACACACACACACAGAGCCCCACACACACTGAGCCCCACACACACTGAGCCCCACACACACACACACACTGAGCCCCACACACACAGAGCCCCACACATACACACAGAGCGCCACACACAGAGCCCCACACACAGACAGAGCCACACACAGAGCCCCACACACAGACAGAGCCACACACAGACAGAGCCACACACAGAGACTGTGGTAGGATGGCGCGGTGGTGCTGTGCAAGGATGGCGCGGTGGTGCTGTGGAAGGATGGCGCGGTGGTGCTGTGGAAGGATGGCGTGGTGGTGCTGTAGAAGGATGGCACGGTGGTGCTGTAGAAGGATGGTGCTGTGGAAGCACTGCTGCACTTCATGCTGTACGTGTGAGAAGCCTCCACATACTATGTTGTGCTTGCCTTAACCTATGTTGTGCTCTCCACAGCCTATGATGTGCTCGCTCAATCCTATGCTGTGCTCTTGCAAGTGATGGAAGCTTTCACTGTTAAAGCTCATGTGCTTGCTGAACCGACGTCTGCCTCTTGCAGGTGATCAAAGCGTGCACTACTACACTTGAAGTTGCACGTGTGTGTGTGTGTGTGAAGCCCCCACATCTCATGCTGTGCTCTCACCATCCCACACTGTGCTCTTGCAAGTGAGTGAAGCTTACACTTCTACAGTCCGTGCTGTACACGGGCTCCATGTAACAGAAGCTTGCACCTCTCATGCTGTGCCTCTTGCAAGTGAGTGAAGCTTACGCTGCTGCTGTCCACCCTGCACATGTGCTCTGTGCAAGAGAAGCCTGCACCTTGCATGCTGTGTCTCTTCAAGGTAGTAGAAGCTTGCCCTGCTGCACTTCGTTATACGTGTGCAAGGGAAGCTTGCACCTCTCGCGCTGCTTCATGCGTGGTTGGTGTGAGAATCTGGCGCTGCTATTTGTCTAGCAGACGATGGGAGGAAACATCCAGCGCATGTATGCAAGGATGTTTAATTGCTCCTATGTGTCTTACATGTGCAACACGTGTGCTCGTGGGTAAAATGTTTACTGTGTACTCAAAAGTTGTTTGTATGTGTGCGGCAGAACTACCTTTACCTTGGCATCGGCGCCTACGCTCGCATCCATACTGTGCCAGGCGGTGCGCTGCGCATGTGCGGTGTCAGTGCCAAGAAGCCCACACTGTCTGGGCGGTGTGCATGTTCCACATCAAGGGCTTCACATCTCAGCGCCACCCGGCAGCCCCTTTTACCCACACTAAATCTGGTGCAGATGCGACCTGAGGCGTGGCCCTGGCCCACTGTGCGCTGGGCCTGTGGGAGGAGCACTACATTCACAAGCGGGCAGTGCACAGCATTCGGTGCACTTGTGAGAAGTGTGAAAGTGACGAGTTACCCTGTGTTCGTATGGTGCAGCGTGAAGACGCGGACCAAGGCGACCATCTTACTGTTCTTCAATCAATGGGGGTGGGGAGAAGGAAATTCCTGATCCATCCAGTTTCCTTTGGTTCAAATCTTTCAATCAATTGGGGGGTGGATCACTTGTCCTGCCAACCTGGATTTCTCAGGTGTTTGGTACGTCCCTCGGTAAAAAACCCTCATGCACTCGAGTTGTTGTCGTAAATAGAGGTATATCTTGATTCTCCACTATGGTACTCGGGTGTCTGCATAATCACAGGGTTAATTTGTATGCAGCCTCCACCAGGAGGTAGTCATCCAAGGTTATGTGCAGTAGTGTCCAGTGATTTGTGAAGGTGGTGAAGGTTAAAATAACTCGGACAGCCAGAAGGTGAATTTATTGTTCTGGGTTAGAGTTAATAGCAGTGAAAATATTCCTGGTATGCGTTCAGAGAGTTTTTAGGGTTCTCTACGCTACCTTTTTTCGTGGTCTAAAAGGTCAACATGTTTCAGCCCTTATTGTCAAAATGATCAGTGGGCTTTCTTCAGGACCGGGGTGTGAAGGTGAGAAGGCGACGCGTTAATCCCTTCTTCTTAGAGTCAATCTTTGTGCCTACAAAATAAAGATATGTCACCTTGGGGGAGGGTGAAGGGACTTATTTTACATATTAAAATGAACAACCAGCATTGCATTTCTGCTGGAGGTGAATTATCAACATTGCCATACATCGCTTAGCACTTGTCCTGCCTCGAGTAACCACATACCCAAGCCCTACCAATTATAAAACTGGTAGTTCCCAGTCTTTAGTTTTAATCACAATTCTTTCACACGCTTCTAGTATTTAGGTCCATATCTATGTTCCTTAGTCATTAATTCAATTATAAACCATCAGGCTCTCACTCTTTAAATGATGTTTTTCAGCATTTAGTAAATCACAGAATATTCAAAATTATACAAAATTATGCCCATACTCAACATTGTTTGTTCGTAACCAAAGCGCATATTCTCATGTTGTCAAGTGTGCTTCCTAAAGAATGTGCATTCGTACTTGCCTTTGTTAGAAACTACTCATCTGTACTGATACTTAAACGCATTGTGTTGTTATACTAATATTTATCATTCGCGATTCCGACAGAATGTATTTATTATTTATTTATTACTGGCATTTATAGAGCGCAACCAAATACGCTAGACTGCAGTAATGTCTCTCCTTAGAAGTAGGTACAGAGGGCTGAATGATTGGGTTACTGGTCGAATAACCACGTTTTCAGTTTTTTCTTAAACTGTAGGAGTGAGGGGCTGGATTTAACGTAGTGAGGTAGGGTGTTCCAGATCTTAGAAGCTGCGGCAAGGAAGCGACGGTCGCCCCATGTAACTGTCCTACTACGTGGAGTGATTAGTTGATTCAGTGCAGAGGAGCGGAGTGCTCTGACTGGTTTGTGAGGTTTTAATTGCTCTTTAAAGAAACAAGGCCCCTGATCCTGCATTACCTTGTAGACTATACACATTGCTTTAAACTTTATCCTATTTTGGATAGAAAGCCAGTGATAAGTTCTCAGAGTGTCTGAGATGGGGGCGAATTTGGGTGTTTTGGATAGCAGGCGTGCGGCCGCGTTTTGTACCGTCTGAAGCTTTTTTGTGACTCTTTTTTGAGCGTTCAGAAAGAGTCCGTTGCAATAGTCTAGGGAGGTAAGGACCAGTGATGTGACCAGGGTCTTAGCGGCCGTGTCAGGTAGAAAAGGCAGGATTTTCCTAATCATCCTGAGTTTAACATGGGCCGTGGAAGCTACCTTGTTGGCATGGGCCATAAAGTTGAGCTGGTCATCAAACATAACTCCCAGATTTCTGACCTTGGATGTAGAACAAGGTGGGGTGTCAAATGTAAGTATCATTTATCGCAGGCGCTTTCTCCAAAAACGTATCTGTTCGTGCGCTCTATATTAGCCTGTGCGTTATTCTCACATCAGCCCCGTTCGTTTGCCCAAACTGTTTTTAATCGTTCTAACGACTCCTTGCGCACTTAGTATCGCATGCAGTCCACATACCTCTGCACGTGTTTTAAAACGTGCTTCCTCGGGTGCCCAGGGAGTTTGTGAGGAGGTCTTTTTCTATAATTCAAGAAGGAGGCAGGGGTTGGTAAAGATAAGAAGACTACAAATACTTATCAGTTTGTCGGAAATGTTCCGTTTTCCTCGTGCTACCTGTTGATCCTCCTGTTGCAACTTGTGCTGACTCTGCCGTCCTGGACCCGGTAGGGTTGTCAGGTTCACGGAGAGTCTCTTATCTTCCTGTTCTTTCGTATAGATAGTGAAAACAGACTATTACAGCCGCATTTTACTTTCATTAAAGTTCAGTGATAAATTAAAACGACCTTGTTGCAATGAGGATAACCTAATTTCTCGGATATCTGTTTTCATGTTCCCAAATATTGTCTAATATATTTTGTGCAGCAGACAATTTTTGGGCTCATTATATCACTCGAGGTTTTGCTGGAAGATCTGAAGTTATAATGTTGTTAAATTAGTTTATGCACTCGTATTAATGCACTTTGTCTTGCATGTAATCTGGCCCCTGATTTTAACAATATGCATAGTTCTTATGATTTTATACCCTTTGGATAGCTCATGAGTGATTCAAGGGAGCTAGTCCTTACTCCCACACGGGCCTCTTAAGGAGTGCCCAGAGCTTTTTATTATGGTGTCAGACAATGTGAGTGGGACTTTATCTCAAGAGATATGGGTTATTAGTATACCTATATCAGATAAACAGATCATCAACGCCCACCAAAATCCTTACCAGCACCAAATCCACTTCTGGAAACGTTATATTGACGATATTCTTTTAATTTGGAATGGTGACAAAGAAAGCTTCATCAATTTCCACACATGGCTAAATGCGCAAGATGAATGGCTTAAATTCACCTATACTGCTGACAAGAAGAGCATAGACTTTCTAGATATAACCATATTTGTGGAGAATGATCATCTCTACACCAAGACTTTTTTAAACCAACCTCAAAAAACAGTCTTCTGTCCTTTAACAGCTACCATCCCCGCCCATTAAGGGAAAATCTCCCCATTAGCCAATTTTTACGGCTTGGAAGGAACTGTAGCAAAACAGAAGATTATAAGTCACAAGCCAAAGACCTCTGTACCAAACTGAAAGCACGTGACTACCCAGAAAAAGTCATCAATAGGTGCAAAAAGAGAGCTAGAAACCAGAATTGTGCGGGCCTCCTGGAAAACATAGTAAAACCTCCACAGGAAGATCTCCTCACATGTGTCACCACGTACAGTCCAGTTGCGAACCAAGTAAAGAAGATCATAAATAAACACTGGCGAATTCTCACATCTGCGAACATCTCTTGGCCGAAACCACGCTTTGCCAATAAACGAACTGGGAACTTAAAAGATCAATTGGTCCATACGAGACCAAGGCCCATCGCCCCTCCAAGACAAACCACCCTGGGGTATTTACCACCAACCGTGGGACATTTTTCTTGTGGTTCCTGTTCGGTTTGCCCACTTACGAGACCAACGAAGGAACTACAGCTTTTACCAAATCTCAAATGGACCATGCGGAGCCACACAAACTGCAACACCAGTCATGTAATTTATATGATTACATGTCCTTGCAGTATGAGTTACATCGGGATGACGTGGCGAAACTAAGAATCTGCAAACACCGCAGCAACGTCAAATGCAGGAAGGCGACAACAAAAATGGCAACACATTATCTGGAAAAAGGCCACACAGCTGACTATTTGCAGTGGCTAATCCTAGAAACATTACTGATCAAGGACCATAATGCAGAACGCATCCTATTGAAAAAGAACAGAGGTGGGTGCACCGATTGGGTACGGATGCACGAGGCTTGAATGATAATGTTCCATGGGCAAGCATGAGTAGATCATGAACATTCACTCCTTAAAAGGCCTGATATAGGTACACTAATAACCCATATCTCTTGAGATCAAGTCCCACTCACATTGTCTGACACCATAATAAGAAGCTCTGGGCACTCCTTAAGAGGCCCGTCTGGGAGTTAGGACTATCTCCCTTGAACCACTCATGAGCTATCCAAACGGGTATAAAATCATAAGAACTATGCATATCGTTAAAATCAGGGGCCAGATTACATGCAAGACGAAGTGCATTAATACGAGTGCATAAACTAATTTAACAACATTATAACTTCAGATCTTCCAACAAAACCCCGAGTGATATGAGCCCAAAAATTGTCTGATGCACAAAATATATTCGACAATATTTGGGAACATGAAAACAGATATCCGAGAAATTAGGTTATCCTCATTGCAACAAGGTTGTTTTAATTTATCACTGAACTTTATTGAAAGTAAAATGCGGCCGTAATAGTCTGTTTTCACTATCTATACGAAAGAACAGGAAGATAAGAGACTCTCCGTGAACCTGACAACCCTACCGGGTCCAGGACGGCAGAGTCAGCACAAGTTGCAACAGGAGGATCAACAGGTAGCACGAGGAAAACGTAACATTTCCGACAATCGGATAAGTATTTGTAGTCTTCTTATCTTTACCAACCCCTGCCTCCTTGAATTATAGAAAGAGACCTCCACACAGACTCCCTGGGCACCCGAGGAAGCACGTATTAACACGTGCATAGGTATGTGGACTGCATGCGATACTAAGTGCGCAAGGAGTCGTTAGAACGATAAAAACAGTTTGGGCAAACGAACAGGGCTGATGTGAGAATAACGCACAGGCTAATATAGAGCGCAGGAACAGAGATACGTTTTTGGAGAAAGCGCCTGCGATAAATGATACTTACATTCAGTCGGAATCGCGAATGATAAATATTAGTATAACCCAATGCGTTTAAGTATCAGTACAGATGAGTAGTTTCTAACAAAGGCAAGTACGAATGCACATTCTTTAGCAAGCACACTTGACAACATGAGAATATGCGCTTTGGTTACGAACAAACAATTTTGAGTATGGGCATCATTTTGTACAATTTCGAATATTCTGTGATTTACTAAATGCTGAAAATCATCATTTAAAGAGTGAGAGCCTGATGGTTTATAATTGAATTCATGACTAAGGAACATAGATATGGACCTAAATACTAGAAGCGTGTGAAAGAATTGTGATTAAAACTAAAGACTGGGAACTACCAGTTTTATAATTGGTAGGTGTTGGACCCGGCCCGTTGGGCAGGTTCACCCCTAGACTTTTTGCTTTTTCCTAGCCTGTTTATGGAACCTGGTGTTGAGGATTTTAGGCCTCTGCGCACTTTTTCACTGTGGTACAGTGTAAAGTGCTTGAGCTCTCTGTATGTGTGGTGAGTGACCTGCCCTCCCATAGGAATGAATGGGGAATATGTATGCCCATGGTAGTTCCTGATGTGTGGGGAGAGCAGGGGCGAGTTTGGTATGTATGAACTCGTGAGAATGAATGCTGCAAAATGATATATGCGTCATGATTGTCTAGTCTAGAAGTACTACTTTTGGAAGTTGGCATATTTGTGTAAGTTGGTGCTGGCGTGTGATTGGCTGGTGAGCTTGTGGATTGACTGTCTGGTTTGAGGATGACAGGGGCTAGAGAGCCCAGGAGGTTGTCTGAAGTCAGCCCATGGATGAAAGGCAGCATCTGCTGCCAAGGAAGTGGGAGGAGATGGCACCTGATAGTGAAGGGCTGTGCCTGCCTAACTACAAAGCTGGCTCCACCTCCTGCTGGACGACTGTCACCTCTGTCCCCGATACTGAAGGGACTTCCCTATAACCAGTTCTGGCTGGATCTCACACTGCCTGCTTCAAAGGACTTCAAAGACTTTTCTGTGTATAAGAAGGGGCTGTGTCCCCTTCCAAAATGTTCTTGTTTCTGACTTGAATCTGCCAGGGCCGGGCGCTGCCCAGCCCCTGGATGCCTGGAGGACTTCTGGGGGACCCCTTTGCCTGTCCTGGGAGGATGGGGGACTTTGCTTTGCCCTGGAAGCCCTGTCCTGTGTGCTGGGACCTTGCTGCTGGAGACTTTGCTTTTGCCAAGGCTTATTATAGCCTAAAGAGCGCCTGGAGGACTTGGTTGCTGGACTCTGTGCCTCTGGCGCAGGGAGCGCTTCGTGTTGACCTCTGGACCTTTCATGGGTTGATAGCGCTGGAGAGCACTGTTTGCGAGCATTTTACCGCCACGCATTTTGCGTGGGGATTGGCAGGCGCCCACCCTGCAATCTTGCCCGCATTTTACTTATTTTGATCGCGAGTGCCCACCTCGCTCATGGCCGTGATTTTATTTTCCTCGAGGGAGCCCACTCCTCGGGAAACTTTGCCTGCCCGCCTGCCTGTCTAGAAAGGGCCGCCGCGCTGCCCGCGGCGACCCGGAAGTGACTGGTCGGCCAATCCGAGCGCGGCCGGCCGGAAGTGCCCGCCCCTGAGGCCGGGGCACGAGGGAAGCGGCGGGGAGAAGATGGCGGCCGTTGCTGGGGCTCCCGTGTGCAGAGGGAGCCCCGAGTGAGGAAGCCCTGCCCGAGCGAGAGGTGCGGCCTGCCGAGACGAGCGGAGGGGGCGTGAGGCACATTGCCGGTGCCTGCCCCCACCGCGAGGCTCCCCGATTTGAGGGAGAGCCCGAGGAGTAGAACCGGCGAGCGCCTGACCGACCGGTGAGTGGGGCAGAGCAGGGGAGGGGCACTGGGACACATTGTCGGTGTCCGCCCCCCCGCAGTAGCGCGAGCTCGCGCTCTATGTGGAGAAGCCACGAGGGCTTCAAGGGCGGCCCCAGATGGCAGTGGGCCGCCCCAACGTCGCGCAGAGCCTGGAGGCTCCCACAACCCGGGGGCAGTATTTGTGCCAGAGTCCCCCGTGAGGGACTCCAACGGAGCGAGGACACTTTGGGCGGCCCCGCTTGGCAGAGGGCCGCCCCGACGATCGCGGGGCATATTACTTGGAGCCCTGTGAGAGGCTCGTGCCCGCATGTTGTATAGTGAGCCTGTTCCGGCTCAGAAGGGCGTTCTCTTGACTCTAGTCCCCCGTGAGGGACTCCAACGGCCCTAAGTTGTGTACAGAGCCTGGTGGCTCAGAGGGGCCATATGTGTTATGCCAGAGCCTGTGTGGCTCAATGTGGCGCAGTTTGTGCTAAAGGGGCACCCCTTTATTTCAGAGCCCCTGCCACAGTTTGTGATTCCCCAGCTGCCCAGCACTTTGTGGGCAGCTGCCACGTTTAGGCTTTTGGTGCTTTTGGACTGGCGCTGCTTGACGGCGCGCCCTGACATTGGACACAGGGCATCTGCATCACCTCCCTGAAACAATGCGAGGACCTTGCCACCTTTTTTACTGAAAAGGTGAGGAAGATCTACGCGTCCTTTCCACAAGACGATGCCACGCCCACTAACACCCCCCATTCGACGGCAGAGACATCAAAACTGCTAAGAATACCCGACATATCCCTCGACGACCTCGCTAAACTATGTAGACAGGTCAAGTCTGGTTCCCCAGCAGACCCCATGCGACCGTCCAAATTCTTGGAATCACTTGATTTCTTTCTCCCCCCGCTTGCCAAACTACTCAATCTCTCCTTTTCCTCAGCGGTGGTCCCCACCTGTTGGAAATCTGCTTGGGTTTCACCCATCATTAAAAAACCCACATTGGACCCCAATAAACCAGAAAATTTCCGGCCTATTTCCCTGCTCCCCTGGACGTCAAAACTGGCTGAAGCTCATGTCAACAAAATACTATCCCATCACATGCAGCAAAACCATGTCCTGGACCCTTCCCAAAACGGCTTCAGGCCAGGTCACAGCACTGAGTCGGCTCTGCTGACCACTACGGAGCACCTTCGAGGTATCCTAGACGCCGGTCAAAGTGCCGCGCTGATCCTGTTGGATCTCAGCGCGGCCTTTGACACGGTCTCACACAACATCTTGCTGAAACGACTTGAGGCCATTGGGATTGGCGAATTAGCCCTTGAATGGTTCCAGTCCTTCTTAAAAGACAGGTCCTTTTAAGTTTCAGCCCCTCCCTACATCTCTCAACCCCACTCCATCGGGCAAGGGGTCCCCCAGGGGTCGGCGCTTAGCCCATCCCTATTTAACCTATACGTTCAGCCACTCGCAGTGGTAGCAAAAGAGTGGGACCTTACGCTGGTGTCATACGCTGACGACACACAGCTGGTCATCACACTCTCAGAAGGTCCATCACCTTCGGCAACCAAATTCAGAGATGGCCTCGCAGCAGTCGCACAGTGGATGACACTCAACTGCCTGCAGCTGAACGCCGGGAAAACGGAGGTCCTCCTCCTGGGAAAAAACCCCACCCTATGGAACCATCATTGGTGGCCCTCTGTGCTTGGCCCCACCCCCGTGCCAAAAGAAGTCGTCAAAAACCTAGGTGTCTGGCTCGACCCCACACTTAACTTTCAGTCCCACACAAAGAAAGTGGCAGCCACGTGTGTGGGTCTCATGAGGAGCCTCAACCCCATACTTGAATTCTTTGACTCCAAAACCCGTCAACTCATTATGCAAGCTATGATTCTCGCCCGGCTGGATTATGCCAATGTCTTACTCTTGGGGGCAAACAAAGCTGAACTAGCAAGACTACAGCGTATCCAGAACTCGGCCACCAGAGCAGTGGTTGGTCTCCCACGCAGGTGCTCTGCCAGAGCCACCATTCGCAATTTGCACTGGCTGCCAATTGAATCTCGGATCCAATTTAAAACCCTGACCATGGCATTTAAAATTCTCAAATCTGATTGCCCTGAACTCCTGCGCCCACTTCTGGTACCATACACGCCCCAGCGCAACTTGCGCTCTCTGGGACAACACCTCATGATGGTCCCCCGAACTAAGCTCTGTAGACAGGGTGGACGTTCCTTCAAAGTCTTAGGAGCTAAGCTATGGAACTCCCTACCTCCGCACATCCGTGCCCAAACCAATCTGATCGCCTTCCGAAAGGTACTCAAGACCCATCTCTTCTCTGTCATCTAATTCCTCTGTTGGTTCCCCCCTCCCCTCAGGTACTGGTTAGGTCAGCGCCGGGACGCTCCGTTGCTGGGGCAGCTGTTTGCGCTTTAACAAATAAATAACATAACATAACATCTGAGCCCCAACAAGGCCAGTTGGCCTAGGGACTGCCACAGGTGGTGGCTTATGTAAGTTAAGCGCAATGTGATTCCTATGTTTTTAATAGTAATTGCCTACTGTATGGCTTTGCACTATTGTGTTTTGGCACCTCTGAATGTTTCTAGGCATCATGTGTCTCTTTCCATGCGCTGTACCTCTGAATGTTTAGTCGTGTCTTCTTGCGCTGCACCCCTGAATGTATTTTATTGCATCATGTGCTTTATTCTTAACACCTCTGAATGTATTTTATGGCATCATGTGTTTCTCTTTATTACTCCTCTGAATGTGTTTTAAGCATCATGGGTAAGGTGTTCTGGTTTATACCCCTAAATGTGTTTATTCTTAGGTGGTTGTCCTTTTTAGTACAGGTGGTCCTAGTAAGGTCCTGGTTCCTGTTACCAGTGGATACTGGTTGTGATCTTTGATTACCATTTTATGTTTAGTATTACTTATTCTAGAAGTGCTATATCTGAATATGACAGTGGCCCATGTGGCCCTGTCTTGTGAATAATCTCATGTGAGTATTGCCCGTGCCAGTTGGCACAATGTATGTGTGAGATTTTATCTGATGTGTTTTTACAATACAAAAGTTATTTTTATAATAACCTTGTGTGGAGTCTTTTGTGGTGTGCCTAGTGTGTTGTTGCTGTTGTGCGCTGGCGCAAATGCTTTACACATTGCCTCAGAGTTTAGCCTTACTGCTTGTGCCAAGCTACTAAGGGGGTGAGCAGGGGTTATCTTGGCGTGTGACTTCCTTGCCCTGACTAGAATGGTGGTTTCTGCCTGGCTTTGGCGTCAGCCGTAGCCTACCAGAAATAGCCAGTTCTAACAGTAGGGCTTGGGTATGTGGTTACTCGAGGCAGGACAAGTGCTAAGCGATGTATGGCAATGTTGATAATTCACCTCCAGCAGAAATACAATGCTGGTTGTTCATTTTAATATGTAAAGTAAGTCCCTCCACCCTCCCCCAAGGGGACATATCTTTATTTTATAGGCAAAAAGATTGACTCTAAGAAGAAGGGATTAACACGTCACCTTCTCACCTTCACACCCCGGTCCTGAAGAAAGCCCACTGATCATTTTGACAATAAGGGCCGACACATGTCGAACTTTTAGACCACGAAAATAGGTAGCATAGAGAACCCTAAAAACTCTGAACGCATACCAGGAACATTTTCACCGCTATTAACTCTAATCCAGAATAATAAATTCACCTTCTGGCTGTCCGAGTTATTTTAAACTTCACCACCTTCACAAATCACTGGACACTACTGCACATAACCTTGCATGACTACCTCCTGGTGGAGGCTGCATACAAATTAACCCTGTGATTATGCCGACACCCGAGTACCATAGCGGAGAGTCAAGATATACCGCTATTTACGACAACAACTCGAGTGCATGAGGGTTTTTTACCGAGGGACGTACCAAACACCTGAGAAATCCAGGTTGGCAAGACAAGTGATCCACCCCCCAATAGATTGAAAGACCATCTTACTGTGCCAGGACTTAAAAAAAAAATATATTTTTATAAACACTATGTACTGTGAGCTCCTGAAAAAAAATCCCTGTCCTACAATAGCTTCTTTACAGAGTCTTGGGCAAAGAAAGCGGTATTGCTGCTAATCAAATACCATTTATTTTACCACAAAGGTAGGCCAATTGGCTTTGTCAGTGCATGTGACCAGTGGCTAAGAGGGTCCGAGCAGGGTAGCACTATTTCTTGAATAAATAACAAGATCCAAAGAGGGAGGTAGTCTCATTCTATTCTTTGTCATTCACGGGGGAGGGGAAGCAGTTCTATGTTTATCCATGTCTGGAAGGCAGCCCATGCCAGAGACCACAGATGCTTTGCACATCCACTCACTCTGCTCTCCAGCGCCAGACCCACCAGGGTTCCCGCCCTATTCCCCCATTTGAGCATTTGTGCTCCAAAAAGTGCCCCAACTTCGTACACCCGTAAGTCATGACACGTTTGGTCTACTGGAGTGAAGGCTGCTTCTCAATGAAAGTAAGTCTAATAAAAAAAAAAAACTAAGAGTCATTGTTTGAGATTTTATCGACCAAATAAACATCTTTAGTGTATACTAGCAGCCCGTCCCGACGTTGTCCGGGTATGAATTGCTGCCGGCCAGCAGTATATTGTTTCGTAGGATTTCATTTTGATAGCATTTCTTATCTGTGACAGGCCTGTGAAACACTCCGATTCACAGTGCACTGCTGATGCACTTAAGAGTGCGCATTCAGTAGTGTGTGAACTCGAGTTTCCCTACTTTATTTTCCTTGCAATATTATATAGCACAAACTCGGCAACATGGCATGAGCACAATTTACATTACAGAAGAACACATTGATTGGGGGTAGGCACGGGGAGACAAAGCGATTTGCCTGGAATCACAGGATGTTGAGCTGATGCCGAAATTCTAACGTAGCTCCCGATCCCTAAAGTTCGCGATTCTAGAACTTGTGGTGGGAGGTGTGTCTAAAAGTGTATGTCGGTGCTGGGCATCAATGAGAGAGACCTGTGCATTTTTCCAATTGGTGGTGAAAAAATACGAGTATGTTGCTGGAGATGCGGGCCGCCGTGCCACCAAAGTACTTACCGGGGAGGGTAAACACCCATTATTCCGCAAATTTCTTTCCGCAGACCATCACGCCGCATACTTTCATTATGAAAGTACCATGACTCCGCAATGCCATTATTACGCATGGCATTACATTTTATATGCTTTTACCACGCATACATTTACAACGAAATTTGTTGTAAATGCATGAAGGGTAAAAGCATGTTTTTTTTAATGTTCGGATAAGGTAAGTATAGGTATAGGGGTATATGTTTTGGGGTACTGTTGTATATATTTTGGGGTGTTTGGGTATTGATATAGTTTTGGGTTATGGGGTACAGGGGTAGTTTTAGCGTTTAGGGATAGGTATGGGTTTTGGGTACATGTCTATTTTTAGGGTTCAGGGCTAGGTTTTGGGGTATAGGGGTATTTAGGGTTCAGGGGTTGTTTTGGGGTACAGGGGTATTTTAGGGTTCAGCAGTAGGTTTGGGTTTTGGGGTACAGGGTTATTTTTATGGTTCAGGGCTAGGTTTAGGGGTGCAGGGGTAGGTTTGGGTTTTGGGGTACAGGGGTATTTTTAGGTATAGGTTTGGGTTTTGGGGTACAGGGTATATTTATAGGGTTAAGATGGGTTAGTGTTTAAGGGTGTTGGGGTATTTTAAGGAGTAAGGGTGGGTTTTCCTTATGGGGTGAAGGGGTATTTAAAGGGAGCAGGGTGAACACCCTGAGCTGGAATGTATAGAACCTGGGAAGAAAAAACAATGAAATATTTGATACAATGCGCGCCCCGCACCCGCCCACACCCCCAGCACACGATATGAGACATGACATGAAGGGTGGAATGTATAAACAGTTGATGGACAGAATGCAGAACAATGTCATACATTCACCCCAATACAGAGATCTGGGCCTAAATCCATCATTTTTTTTGCACTCCACACCACCTCAGCCTTGACCCTGTGCCTCATGGGAACATTCCAGGCCGAACTGCCAAGCCATGTCTTTCCTGGACCAGACTCAAGCATCCTAGGACCAATTTCTGGCTATCAGCCGTCTTCAGCCAGGATAGCTTGTCTCCGGCGGTGTGGAGAGCATGGGACTCCCGTCTGAGCATACCCATCCCACTCGGGGTGACAAATGCAAAAACAGATGGACAGAATGCAGAACAATGTCATACATTCACCCCAGTACAGAGATCTGGGCCTAAATCCATCGTTTATTTGCACTCTACACCACCCCAGTTCAGACATGGCCATATGCAAATCAGCCTTGACCCTGTGCCTCATGGGAACAGTCCAGCCCGAAGGGCGGAACGTAGCACACGCCTCCAGCATTTGTCATGCCCCCCCAGCACAAGCCCACAGCACAACGCAGACACGCCCACAAGGGACTACTTTGCTGGCACGGTTCTTTTACTTTAAATGTATATGGTGGGCGTCTGCATAGCCTATGTCCTTCTGCTGCAACTGCCCTTTCCAACGCTGTATTGGGTGTTTTGATTGGTGCTGTGGTTCCTGAGATAACCCGCCTCAAAGGTTTTTGGCTCTCTTTATTATATTAGTACTAGCAGCCCGTCCCGACGTTGTCCGGGTATGAATTGCTGTCGGCCAGTAGTATATTGTTTTGTAGGATTTCGTTTTGATAGCATTTCTTATCTGTGACAGGCATGTGAAACGCTCCGATTCACAGTGCACTGCTGATGCACTTAAGAGTGCGCGTTCAGTAGTGTGTGAACTAGAGTTTCCTTACTTTATTTTTCCTTGCAATATTATATAGCGCGAACTCGACAATGTGGCATGAGCACAATTTACATTACAGAAGAACACATTAATTTGTGGTAGGCACGACGAGACAAAGCAATTTGCCTGGAATCACAGGATGTTGACCTGATGCTGAGATTCAAACGTAGCTCCCCAGCTCTAAAGTTCGCAATTTTAGAACTTGTGGCGGGAGGTGTGTCTAAAAGTGTATGTCGGTGCTGGCCATCAATGAGAGAGACCTGTGCATTTTTCAAATCTGTGTTGAAAAAATATGAGTATGTTAAAGGAGATGTGGGCCGCCGTGCCACTAATGCACTTACCGGGGGAGGGTAAACACCCATTATTCTGCAACTTTCTTTCCGCAGACCATCACTCGCATACTTTAATTGTGAAAGTACCATGACTCCGCAAGGCCATTATAACGCATGGCATTACATGTTATATGCTTTTACCATGCATACATTTACAATGAAATACGTTGTAAATGCATGAATGGTAAAAGCATGTTTTTTTTAAATGTTCGGATAAGGCAAGTATAGATATAGGGGTATATGTTTTGGGGTACTGAGGTATATGTTTTGGGGTGTTTGGGTATTTTAAGGGTTCAGATATAGTTTTGGGTTATGGGGTACAGGGGTAGTTTTAGCGTTTAGGGATAGGTTTGGGCTTTGGGGTACAGGGGTATTTTAAGGGTTCAGGGCTAGGTTTGAGTTTTGGGGTACAGGGGTATTTTTAGGGTTCAGGGGTAGGTTTGCGTTTTGGGGTACAGGGGTATTTTTAGGGTTCAGGGGTAGGTTTGCGTTTTGGGGTACAGGTTTATTTTTATGGTTCAGGGCTAGGTTTGGGTTTTGGGGTACAGGGGTATTTTAAGGGTTCGGGCTAGGTTTGGGTCTTGGGGTACAGAGGTATTTTTGGGTTCAGGGGTAGGTTTGGTTTTTGGGGTACATGGGTATTTTTAGGATTTAGGTATAGGTTAGGGTTTTGGGGTACAGGGTATATTTATAGGGTTACGATGGGTTAGTGTTTAAGGGTGTTGGGGTATTTAAAGGAGTAAGGGTGGGTTTTGATTATGGGGTGCAGAGGTATTTAAAGGGAGCAGGGTGAACACCCGGAGCTGGAATGTGCAGAACCTGGGAAGAAAAAACAATGAAATATTTGACACGACGCGCGCCCCGCAGCCGCCCACACCCCCAGCACGGTATACGAGACATGGCATGAAGTGCAGATTGTTTAAACAACAGATGATGGACAGAATGCAGAACAATATCATACGTTCACCCCAATACAGAGATCTGGGCCATAATCCATCATTTTATTTGCACTCTACTCCTCCTCAGCCATGACCCTGTGCCTAAGAGAAACATTCTAGGCCCTTTGAACTGCTAAGCCATGTCTTTCCTGGAGCTGACTCACACATGCTGGGACCAATTTCTGGCTATCAACCGTTATCATTTAGGATAGCTTGACTCTAGTGGCGTGGCGAGCATGGCACTCACGTCTGAGCATACCCATCCCACTCGGGGTGACAAATGCAAAAACAGTTGATGGACAGAATGCAGAACAAAGTCATACATTCACCCCAGTACAGAGATCTGGGCCTAAATCCATCGTTGTTTTGCACTCCACACCACCCCAGTTCAGACATGGCCATATGCAAATCAGCCTTGACCCTCTGCCTCATGGGAACAGACCAGCCCAAAGGGTGGAACATACCACATGCCCCCAGCATTTGTCACGCCCCCACAGCACAACGCATACACGCCCACAAGGGACTACTTTGCTGTCACGGTTCTTTAACTTTTTAAATGTATATGGTGGGCGTCTGCATAGCCTATGTCCTTCTGCTGCAACTGCCCTTTCCAACACTGTATTGGGTGTTGTGATTGGTACTGTGGTTCCTAAGATTACCAGCCTCAAAGGTTTGGGCTCTCTCTATTATATTAGTATGGATTCTACAAAGAGATGCAGTTCACCTCATCGTCTCCAGTTGTCCGCGATGAGGCAAATGCAATAGCATTTAAAATATTATACATCAAACTGCAGTTCACCTCGTGGTCCCTAGATGTCCCCGAGGAGGCAAATGCAACCAGCATTTAAAATATTACACATCAACCTGCAGTTCACCTCGTCGATCCTAGATGTCCCTGATGAGGCAAATGCAATAGCATTTAAAATATTATACATCAAGCTGCAGTTCACCTCGCCGTCCCTAGATGTCCCTGATGAGGCAAATGCAATAGCATTTAAAATATTATACATCAAGCTGCAGTTTACCTAGTCGTCCCAAGATGTCCCTGATGAGTAAAATTCAAAAATATTGAAACACTTTCATGAATGCTAAACATGATGCTAATTTTATCCCATAATGCTTTGCAGGGCCTTTTAGTTGTATTTTTGCCCATAACTGTGCTTGGGGTGGTTCTAAGAGAATGGGACCTCCACTGAATTACTATTTAAAGGGAGCAGGAATGTATAGAACCTGGGAAGAAGAAACACTTGTGACGGAATGATCCTAGCGATTGCCACGCCCCCCAGCACACACCCACAGCACAATGCAGACACGCCCACAAGGGACTACTTTGCTGGCACGGTTCTTTTACCTTTTAAATGTATATGTATATGGTGTGCGTCTGCATAGCCTATGTCCTTCTGCTGCAACTGCCCTTTCCAACGCTGCATTGGGTGTTGTGATTGGTGCTGTGGTTCCAGAGTTTACCCGCCTCAAAGGTTCAAAGTTCTTCCTTTGAAATACTAGTATAGATGGATAAACTACCCCAATAGTTCAATGCAGAAATAAACACAAACTTTTTTGTAATCAAGTTTAATAGTGTTATAAAATAGCTGCTCCCTTTGTATACACAACAGTAGATCAGAGGCCGTGCTGTACGGACCGCTACAGCATTTACAGTACACGTTAGACAAGGTCCTATCAAATGCCAAAGCACAAAAGTTACAGCAGCTGTAAGGCTAAACTAGGATCAAAACTAGACACAAACCTAGGCCTTTGACTAGAAGCCTTAAATAGACCCGCATGGCTCCCCAACATACTGTTGCGGCACACCTATGACAGTGACGGACATTATGTGGTTACAGTACATCACATTTATCACGCTTTTTATCATGCTTTTTGCTTGGAGAAGTAATCTTTGCTTTTTGAAACTTCTGGCTTGATGGTATCACTTCCGGGTTTCCAGCCAGCTGGGCACACTGAAATGAGAAATTAAGTGAATATGTAAAAACTTTAACAGCAGTAGATTACCTAAATAAAGGTCTGTTGGACTAAGGCTGCATAATATACAAGGCAATCACAATTCACTTGACGGCAAAAACTAGTCTGCGCTCAATTTTAAAAATCATTCACCCAGATTCAACGCAAGGGGAATATGCAAAGCACAAATTTTCAGAATCTTTCCTTGAACAAGAATGATCCATATGCGTCTTGTAGGGCACATGCAATCCACACTACCTACTGCCTGGAGCATAAATGAAAGGAGCAGCAGGACTACATATTTAAAAGCTAAGCTGCTGTAGGATCTAAAGGCCTGTTGGGCTATACTTCCAACTGGAAACAAGCATTCAGATCCTAGAGACCAGGGTTTTAGTTCAGGCCATTAAGGAGTAGTTTTCTTCAAAGGGACACCTAATATGGCTGCCACCTTCGGCTACATTCACTCCATACTATACCAGTGTTTGTCTATTTAATGGCCGCCATACTCCGGCTCTGGGCATCCCACTGAATATTGTTAATGTACAGTCTTCAGACAATAAGCAAAGACTGAAATCAGGAGAAGTTACCACCCACAGAAGACCCGGCGGGAGAAGTGGCACAGAACCAAGGTCACATACCGTGGAGGATCAGGCTACAACACATTAGTCTAGGCAGACTTAGACAAGCAATAAAACTTTTTGCAAATGCCCTGCAAGACTCCATGCATTCTACCAAAATGAGGACGTTCATTGTGAGCACAGGAAAGCATCCAACAATTGCACAAGAAAGCCACGTAGTTGCAAGACCACATTCACAGAGCCATGGCAACAGAGGTGAGATTTGTGGCTGCTCACAGAAGGTGCTCAAATATCTGGGAAAGTGCAAAAAGCGACTGCCTGTAAACCCAAGCAAATTCACCCACAAAGTTAGAATTTGCCATCTCAGATTCTCGCAGCTTTTGCTGCTCCCCAACAAATGCCACAAGAGTCTGGGCTGGCAATTCCAAGCATGGGATTTTCCTGCAAAGCTGCATGAACAGCTCTCCAGAGCACTGTGATGCCAGGCCATATGGAATTTACTTTTTCTGCAGTTGGTCACCTACTATAAGGTGCAAACTGGTCCGTTGACAACATATCTGAAAGCAGGAACTTTGAGAATATTTTAGAATACCAGATTTGAGAGATACTGAAAGGTTTGCTTCACTGTTAAAAGTTCTTGCCAAAGAAGCCACTTCTTGTGCGCGCTCCATCACATCACCCTCTACAGTCTCACAGCGCGGAAGACTACAAGTACACTTCCATACATTCCATTTGGATCCTAGTTCCATACAGAAAGTACCACAATGGTCACTACAGCGCAATTACCTAATTCAGACATTTTCTCGACAGAAGCAATTTGGTTTCAAAACCCCACATCAGTGGGTAACGTGGGCATAGTTGTGCCCCCCCCTCCCCATATTGTGGCATTGTGTAGGACCCAGTTGTGTTCAGAGCTAGCGCGTTAGATTCAGACATCTAGGTTTTGTCTGCACGCTGAGTGAAGAAATCTCAAATCTGGGCGAGACTCAGCCAAGATGAGTGCGCAATCCCACAAAACTAGAGATTGAAAAAGCCAAGTTGCCAAAAATCCCATTAGGCCAATCAGACCAACATCTATTAACCCCTTAAAGTTTAAACTGAACAATCCAGTAGCCAGGTAGTGGAAAGTCCACTCACAGCCTCAGAACGGCCAAATAGATTAGGAGCGCCTTAAAAAAAACATCTGAGACCTATTGGTCCAAATAACTCCTGATCACAGCAAAATAGAGCCCTTACTTCCTACATCACTCTACCGTTCACTTACTCACAACAAAGCCTCCTCCGATTACCTAAAGCTCTAGGACAGCACCGGGAATGACCCTCGGTGTCAAGTGACCACAACCGTCCAGCAAAAACATCCAACGGATGACTGACACAACTGGACTACACAGTCCTTAAAGGAATGACTTGCAAAGAAATGGTCCTTTCACACCCTCTCCAGTAGATGCTCTACAGACCACCAATGAGACTGCTCCATCCACATCACTAAAGCACCCGATTAGTAAGATCCTAGGAATCCAGATTTGGAATTCCGAAGCAGGTGAACGTTTCCAAACATCTGCAGTAATGATGCACCAGTGTTCTTCACTAAAGGCACATTTTTCACAGTACACCTAGATAAAGAGGTCCATGGAAAAAGTAACCCATGCCAAATATTGGAGGAAATTATTGTTGAAAGACCTCATTCATGGTAGTTGCCCATTCTTCGCTGAAATTTGGAAGAATGTGGTAATGAAGCATCCCAGAATAATTATACCCACCGTCATCAACTTGTGTGGAATTACATGTGTGCCAACTCTGCACATGCAATACACTCATGGTATGATTTTAACAATTTGTGTGCACAGATGGTATGGTTCAAGATTGCAGAAGCAGCCAGTTGGCAGCAGTTTGGACTACAAAACACAAACTCAACATTACAGAGATCATCACTAGGACAAGGCACTGCTACCACAGAGAACACCCATTCAATCCCTTGATCATCCAACCACTATAGTTTCCCGGATGAAATGGGTCTCAAAGGGAAACCTCCGCGTACGCAATTGCTGGGAATCACTCCACAATTAAGGGGCGTGCAATTATTTGCCCATATTCCAAGTGCAG
The DNA here is from genome assembly GCF_964263255.1 of Lissotriton vulgaris. Taxonomy (NCBI): domain Eukaryota; kingdom Metazoa; phylum Chordata; class Amphibia; order Caudata; family Salamandridae; genus Lissotriton; species Lissotriton vulgaris. Next base: position 435,436 of record NW_028251668.1, on the reverse strand, counting down.
ATTTATTTTAAACCAGGGAGAGTTTTACCAGAAGAGTATTTTCGCTGATCGGACCAGAAACCAGGGCATCAATGGATGAATCTGGAAAACGAGAAACACACGTACCACAAAGACTCACAAATGGAGCATGGCCAGGTGCTACCTCATGGAGAAGACAGGCTCTAAAAGAAGCTGGTGTGAATTCATGCAATCTGTTTTAATGTTCCGCAAGTAACTCACGCCATGTCGCTTAACCCGCTGCCATTTTGTATGCACACGTTCGACCTCTCTCCCTCGACATGCACAGGCTTAGTATTCATGCTTGGCACCGATAAGAGTACTCACACTCCAAGCTAGCTCAGCATGCTAAACCCTGTATCTTCTAAGGCCTTCTGCACAATCCTGGTGAGAAAGACCGGTCGCTGCTGGCACCACTGAAGTCTAGCTATGTCACATGCATCCTTTTGTTGGCTTACAGGAGGCATTTATAAACGTTGAACATTTGGGCAGAACATTCCGGTCTTCACTGCAATATTGCTACTTTTGTAAGTGGGGGTGGAGGGGCGATGCATGTTTTATACTTAAAGTAGGTTCACAGCGGCTTCCTCTACACTGGTGGCTCACACAATTGGACCACCTCAGGAGAGATAGCAAAATAGCAAAATATTCACATCACAAATGAGCATAAAGCAGCAGAGACGTGCTCTGCTCTAGAAACGCGCATGGCGCCATGAGCGAATGGACTAAATGGAAGGAGATTTAAAAACACCCTTTGCACAACCGAGTCCCCATTAAGGTTCTGGGACCCTTGCACGGGCCATTAAACTCTGTAAGGACTGGTTGACCACTGGACATTAAGTTTAGATGATGAAATAAACACTACAAAAAAAAGAGAAAAAGATTCATGTCCGATATCATTTTGTAGTGAAAGCTAAACCGTGTAATTTGGATAACTGAGGGGCCTTCCATAAGAATCAAAGATTCAGATCTTACTTAATCTAGTACAAAATAAATGAGCCACTTAACAGAGCTTTAAAGGTCAATGGGCATTAATATCAGTAGTTCCGGGTACAGAAGAGACAAACCCCAACTACATTGTGACCCTTCAACTGCATGAATGGGGTGGAGAACCTGCGCTACCTGTTGAAAAGCTTGTGATGTGGGGAAATTTCCCTTGTAACTGACCCCGATCACACAAGGCTATATGTGCAGTAGACACTACCACAGGGCTCCAGCTTGTAGATCACTGTAAAGATGGCTTACCTTCCCCGAACTTGTCAGTGTGTTGGAACGCCTGCACCAAACGTAGAGTTTCGTCCACAGATCGGCCGACGGGAAGGTCGTTTATGGTGATCTGACGCAGGATCCCCTTGTCATCGATGATGAAGAGCCCTCTGCAAAGAAAACATAGGTACAATCAACCACCAACAGCAAACCAACCACGCCCTCCATGCAGACTACATTGTACCCCACCACCCGTTGCAAGCCGACTGAAATGGTGATTGGGTCTTGTTCAGATTGTTCTACAGGGAGTGCGCAACACCCCACTTTGCTAGAACCATCCTGCAGCACAAATTACCGTGATGAATGTAACTAAGGGGCATATTACCAAGCAATAGCGATAATTATCGCTATTGCTTGGTTAGAGACAAAAAATAACCGCTGAGCTGCGGCGATTTTTATCGCAAATAAACCTTGGTATTACCAAGGTTTATCGCAAATGCGATAAAAATCGCCGCAATGCATGAATATCGCTGAAAAGTCAGCGATATTCATGCATTACCAAACTAATGCTCTTAGCCATGTTATCCACCTCCCATTGGATAACATGGCTAAGAACTGCTCAGGGCAGGTGTTAGCTTTTGGAGATATTCGCGCTTAGCGCGAATATCTCCAAAAGTTGGTAATCGGAGATAGCGACTGTTTTCCAGTCGCTAACATCTTGACACGCCCACTTTGCATGTCATTAGTGATAAATATCACTGACATGCAAAGCGGGGCCCAAGATGGTCGCTATCTCCTACTAGCTGTCGCTAACTGGTGTTAGCGACAGCTAGGTAATAGGGAGATATTTTATCTCAGCTTTCTTGGCTTTTAAAGCCAACAAAGCGGAGATAAACCCCCTTGATAATATGCCCGAGTTTCCAAAATTGTGTGAACAAAACAGTCTACACCTTTGCACAGACTAAGGGATGGAGTGTGTCAACCCACCTGTGTGTACCAAAGACGATACAGGTCTCTAGTGTAGGACCTACCTGGGTGCTCCACCCTCCCCATTTAACGCTAACCCTCAGCAGTCTCTGCTCATGCTACTCCCCAAAACCAATTTCCATGCATTTTTATGAACCTGTACCACCCTACGTATGGACCAGTACGAAGATCAGCGACAATGGATAAATGCCGCTTTTCCAACACCAGACTAACCGTAATTAATAAGACAGTACCCAAGCCTAATCAAAAAGCAAGGAAAGCCAAGCCCACTATGAGAAACTAAGACAAGGTGAAGACAAGTAGCAGAATCAGACTGCACCGCTCATTTGACCAACAAGTCCATCTCATCTCTGCAGAAGATGCCCTGCATGAAACACTAAGAAACAGCGATTCAGCCTATGAATTCATGGGCGCTTGAAGGGCTCGACACAGGTGCCACTGTATGTGTATTGCTGTCCTGCCCCTCAAGATTCACAGATCCCCACCATAAAACCAATTGCATATCACCATAGAAGAATCCTAACCACATAAGAGCTCTAGTACAAAAGCGAGCTAAAGTAACTAGAAGCTGCAGGATCGAAAAAGTTGATAAACAACCCCTTGGATGTTCTCCATGTGCAAGCTGAAGCAGTCTGGAGCCATCTGCATACGCAGAGACATACAAATGTTAAAAGAAATGTTTAATAAGGAGATTAAGAACGCCATTAACCTCTACTGTAGTGGGTATGTCTACATCTACAAACATTCACCACCAAGGTAGGCACATTAAAAAAAGTTTCTCTTCAATGTTCCTACTTTCTATGCCCCCTGCATTGTACTGCACATATAGAAGGAATAGAAGTGTTTGTACTGCAAATGGAACCCACAGTACAAATACTAATACTTTGTGAACACAGTTAAACCGTAAGATTGGCAAGCCTAATCTCATTGCTCCACTACAGGACAAACTTGAATATTACTGTTTTCATAGCACATCCAACCACAGGCCCAGGTCTGTGCACCATGAGAGTTCATCAGGGCAATGAATCTGAAAACACACCGATTACTTCACTAAAAATCTCACCGACAAGAGACAGTCTACCTCCTCCAGGCCAAAAACCTAATAACGCCTCTGCTCAATCAGGAGCACTTTAGCCAAATCCTTGCTCCTGGGCCCAGAGGTCAGCCGCGAGATGGGATTTCTGTACAGTGTGGTAGGACAGGACTTCAGCCTGCTCATGTTCAAGCTGAAGCAGATGTTAACAGCACTTTCTGCAACTGCTGTGTTATGAACCAGAATTTAGAAGATCTTGAAGGATTCATATAGTGGTTATCCTTTGGTGCTCTGCGTTCAAGTGACTTACCTGTAGGCGATCCCTTCATCCTCTTTCAAGACCCCATAGTCTAGTGAAATGGTGCGCCTGGTGTCGGCCGCCAGCGGGATGTTCATGGTGCCCAGCCCGCCTTCTTTCCGCGGGGTGTTGGTCCTGAAACACGAAACAAAATGAGTTTTGGCATCAAGCCAGGTACAAGAAAACTGAACACCCTGGGCTCAATTAGTGCATATTCAATACAATGAAATAAGCACAAGATAGTATTTGAGCAGATATTTTGCTACATAATATATTAGCTACAGCCACACTGGTGTATTTTCAAATCCTGCAGTAACAAAAGCATTTGAAAAGCCCTTTCTAGGCCAAACTGATCGAGCTAACCTTTATAACTAGAATCATGGTCCCCCTCTTAATTAAGAGATTACGGGTTTATACCGCTTACTACCTAAAAACGGTTGCTTCCAGTAACCGACCGACAAGAAACATCCAGAGGGCCTGCACAGGGCGCTTGCCCCAGGCCTCACAAGCTTCTAGCAGCCTGCCCGTCAATGCCCCTGGTAGAATATGGCCTGGACACAGAGTGAGATAAGGTCTGCTTGGAACAGGTAGAGGGCAACCGCGAGGGGCGTAAGCCAGTTGGCAGAGAAGGTCAGCTGCGCTGGAGTTAAGCCAATGATTGGCATTTGTGCCAAAACTTGTGCTCACCTGGATGTGGCCTGGTTGGTAAAGGAATAGCTCGTGAATTACTACATTTCAATTAGCACCATCTAGCAAAGCAACTGTGGTGTATCGGTTCATTATGTTCATCTCTGGACCTTACGCTCCCATAAGAAACGTTCCAGGCGTGAACAAAGCAGCAGCCAGAAGTTCTAGACTTTGGCTCACCATTCATTATGATCAACTCCAATAAAACCACAAAATCTTGTTAAACGGATATTTCACATACTTAAAAATGGCTCAAGACCATGCAGCATGAACAAGACCTTTTAACATGGGCAAAGTTGGGGAAATGGGACAGTATGGAATAAAATTAAAGAGTTACTAGAACAGGTTTTGCAGACCCTACACATGACTACTCTACAGCGCCAGTACATTCACTTGGGTTGATCCAGCGGCTCTAGGTCATGCTTCGAAGTGTAGCCTGTCAAGTGATGCATGGACAGAAACTGTAGGTGGGGGTGGGGTTCGGGGGGGCTTACCAGGCCAGGTGACAGAAGTGAGAGTCCACAGAGGCACCAATCACCTCACAGTTGATCTTCTTGAACTCCTCTGCGCGGTCACTGAATGCAATGATCTCCGTGGGGCAAACAAAGGTGAAGTCCAAAGGGTAGAAGAAGAGAACCAGGTACTTTCCTGTAGTAGACAAGAAGACAGTTAGAGCAGCACACAAGACCCTTCAGACAGGAGGACCAATAGAACAGCACACAAGACCCTTCAGACACGAGGACCAGTAGAACAGCACACAAGACCCTTCAGACACGAGGACCAGTAGAACAGCACACAAGACCCTTCAGACACGAGGCCCAGTAGAACAGCACACAAGACCCTTCAGACACGAGGCCCAGTAGAACAGCACACAAGAACCTTCACAAGGCAACAGCTTATTCAACCTTATCTTAGACGGTCATAATAGGGGGTTAGCTACTAAAGCCAGGGACCCAAAATATAACATTCAGCAATTCTCTTCTATTCATGACATAAGATCGCGGTGTCAACTTGACCACAGCATTGGTGGGGAGAATGACTCCTACATACTTTAATAACTGCTTTGACCTTTAGTGGAGACATCATGCATCACATGAAAGTGGACACTTGGCTGCCATTATTTGTACGGTACAAAAGGGGGTGGTGATGGACGGAGCATCTGAAGCAATCAAACACTCACACCCAGTCAACAGATCTGGGTTTAACCCATCACCGTTCTTTAGCCCACTCTGCCACCCCAGTTCAGACATGGCCATATGCAAATCAGTCTGACCCTGTGCCTTACGGCAACAGTCCAGCACGAACTGCCAAGCCATGCCTTCCCTGGACCGGAAACAAGCTTCCGAGAACCGGTTTCTGGCATTTCAGCCGAGGGGAGGCCTGAGTTTCAGTTTCACTCTTAAACTCTTGACACAGAAACAGGGCTAGGCTTGAGGAAGGTGGTAGGGGGAGAGTCGATGGAAATAAGCCATCCCAGGGGGTGCGTTTAGCCAGCTCTTGCCTCCTCATGGAAAATCTGCAATTGTGGATTTTGAAGATTGGTGCCCTCTGGGACAAAATAATGCCACACTCTTACAGGATGTGGTCATAACTGAGGCGTTTCCCTGCTCTCATTGGTCAGGAGTGACCTGCTGGTTGACCCAGAGAATTTTGAATAAGTATCTGAGCGGGGCAGAGCCCTCCAGATCTGCTGCTTGAAACTTACTGAAGCAAGAAGTGCCCTGCTGAGAAGATTTGCTGTGCAAAGATATCTAAGGCCTGACTTCTGAAGACTGCACCAATTGAAACTGCAGCCCTATGGATTACCTTGCTGCAAAAGGAGTAGAGTGGTCTCCCTACATGCTACAGGTTAAGAGCTCACCTTGACATCCCCACAAAGATCGCATTTAGTGTTGCACCTTTGATGAGAGTTGGTTTATTGCAGAGTTGCTGGAGTTTATACATTTTCATAAGGTTGGATAGGTTCAGGAAAGTGGATTCTTCTAGGTCGTTCCAATGGATATTTAGGTCACCCAAGAACATGTCCTTAGTGTCTGTCACGGAGAACCGTGTTATTAGGTCCGCTAGTTCTTCGGGGAAAAGGGTGCATTCCCCAGGAGGATGCTAAATAGTGTGGAATTTAATGGTGGGCGCTCATGGCAGTGAGTTAGACACCCAGGTATTCAAACGATAGGAATTCTGTAGGTTTAAGTTTGGTAATTTGTATTCCAGCTTTGTGAAGGATGGCTAGTCCCCCCCCCAGTTTTGATCAGCTTGTCTTGTCTGATGTTGCACCCTGGAGGGATAAGAATTTCAAGAATGAGGTGGAGTGGACATTATGCCAGGATTCTGTGAGGAAACGATGTAAATTTCTTCAGTGAGAAGAGCTTCAGCAATGGCAGTGGCGTGTTTTACTGCTGATCTGCAGTTTAGGAGCAAGCAAGAGAGGACGGTGAGCCCCGATGATGGGGGAGTTCGGTGGATAGAGGAGTATTGAGCAGGGGATCTAGGCAAGTGGACAGTATTCTCGATTCCGTTAGTGCCGATAACAGGTATGTGGAAAGGGGTCGACTTCAGGTTCAAAGATGTTAGAGTCTTCGATCTAATCAGGTTTCGGTACCGAAAAGGGTTGGCTATCCCCGTTGGGTCTGAGTGCCTGACTCGATGGACTGAGGGTCGAGGGGTGCTCTGTGGGGCCATCGGAGATGCATTGAGTGGAGTAGGAGCCAAAAAACCAGGGGGGAGGGAGCACGTGGCTTGGTCCTGTTGAGAAAGTCTTGTTGCAAGTAAAGGAAATCAGCAGCAAGGGAGTTAATTTTCAGATCCATTCTTTTCAGTTGCTGTGCTATTGAGCTGAAAAAGTTTAAGGTTTTAGGCAGGGGTTGAGTGACTTTGGTCTATGGAGGGAGTTTGAACAAAGGGGTCTGGGATTGGATGAGCCCCAGGGATTAGGAGAGGTTGTACACAGGGAGCCGGAATTGTAATGTTCCTATTCGAGGAGTTCAGAGGAGGAGAAGTGGGACTAGTGTCCAAGTGAGGAGGGAGAGAAATTCTAATTACGACGTCAGAGTTCTGGGCATTGTCAGATTAGCCGTTGAGTCAGGTTGTGAATGTGGGATTGCGACAGTGGAAGGGGAGTGTGTAGTGGTAGAAGGGGGAGAGAGACCACTGGATTGGAAAGGACGTTAGACAGGGGGGAAGTAAGGGTTAGGGGAACAGGGTCTGAGTAGGTGGTAGAGAAAGATTGTGAGGGAGGGTTCCGATTATCAGGGGTAGAGATCGGAGGGCCTGTGGGGTCCCTGGGATTAGGAGAGGGGAGAGGTTAGACACAGGGAGCAGGACTTGGAATATTCCCATTCGAGGAGTTCAGGGGAGGAGGAAGAGAAATTATAGGAAGAATGTCAGAGTGCTGGGGCATGTCAGAGATTAGAGTTGAAGGCGGGTTGTGTATGTGGGAGTGCGACAGCAGAAGGGGAGAGTGCAGTTATAGAAGGGGGAGCGAGACCACTGGGTTGTAATTTACATTAGACCAGGGTGAAGTAAGGGTCGGGGGAACAGTCTGTGTTAGTGGTAGGGGAAGATTGTGAGGGAGGGTTCAGATTATCAGGGGTAGAGTGGGGAGTGCCTGTGGGGATTTCAGTTGCAGGAGGGCTGAGGTTAGAGACCCAGCTGTTCAGATTGGCCTGGAGGGGATTGTTACGTGACTTTGTTGCTCCTGGTGCGATCAGTTGATGTGATAATGGTGAGTGTTTGGCGACTGAGTGTAATAGGGGTAGTGTGATTGTAGGGAGTGATGGTTGATGTCCATGAGTTGGAGAGGGTCTTCAGGGCAGGGAGATTGGATCGGTTCCACGTTATTAGTGACGGTGGTGGGGGATGGGGAGATGGGGTTGGATGGCTCAGTTGAGTTAACGAGGAGAAAAGTGTGGGGAAGAGGCAGTATAAAGTGGTGAGGTGCGGGTCGGTGGCCTGTATGAGAATGGTTCCAGTTCTGTAGATTGAAATAGTATCCCCTTTGAAGGTCAGGGAGATGGTAGTGGAGATTTTTTCACCATAGGGAATGATTACCGACTTGAAGGTGAAGAGAGAAGGTGTTTTTCCGTTTAGCCGGGCGATTAATGTAGAAAATTAAGTTAGTTTTTGTGTTGCAGTTAGTCGCCGAGTGGTAGTTCTCTACAATGAGTGTTTCTGGGTGTTTTAGAGTACTGTGCTTGAAGTTCTTTTTTGCATTACTGGTCATTTTGTTAGGGTAAATAATGGACCAGGAGTTGGGTCTGTAACGTACGAGATTAGAGTTACTGGTGAGGTTAGTCGGGCACATGATTGAATGGTAGGAATGTCGAGACGTAAATTGCAATCAAGCAGTAGGCTGGGGTGGTAGATTATCTTCAGTTGAGATGGTAGACACGGATAGGAGAGGTTTTGACCATACTTCAGGACGCAATCTTGTGGGGCAACGAAGGTAGGGTGGAGGAGGGCACACTAAAGAGTATAACATTCTCAGACTAGAGAGTAACAGCATGCATAGTAGAGGGTCCACGAAATGCATGCAAGTTAGGTTTTAAAAAAAGTGATTCAGAGGAACAGTTCAAAAGAAAGTAAAAAATACATTCTGTGTCACACATGCCTATGTGTAGCTTAAACTTGGTGTAATTGTAATTTCTATTTGTATAGCGCATTATCACCAATGGTCTCCAAGCGCTGTGAGAGGGGGTCTGCGGTTGGTTGTGATGAGTAGAGGGTACGCTACCGTGTGCTCCAAGCCTCCTGGAAGAGGAGTTTTTTTCTGAAGGGCAGCAGGGAGTGTTCCTTTCGAATGTTGTCGTGCAGCTTGTTCTAGATCTGTGGGATGATTGTGGAGAAAGCTCTACCTCCAAGGGAGGCCAATCGGGAGCGGGGGCAGACCTGGAGCCTGGCGTCTGAGGAGTCCAAGGAGCAGGGACTTGTCCAGGACAGTTTCAGGCTTTCAACACTACAAAAAGGAAACCTTGCAAGCATTGCCCACTTCCTCCACCACCCCATGACTGTCAGGCAGCTGGCTTTCCAGGACCCTTCAAAAAGCTTGCGTATAGTGCTTCAAGAGAAATGGTGCCAGCAGTACATAAACAATCAAGTAAATTGCAAACAATCTGAATTTCTCATTCAATATAGAGACCCTGGTAGAGGATTCCAATATCAGTGCTTTCAAAATATCTGTAGCCACGTTTATTCATTTAAGCCATGGGTACTCGCAAGCATTTTCCAAGGGGCCAATACGTTTGATCAGTGGTGCAACTGAGGGCTGCATCGATTAGCATGGTAAGTATAGGGAAGCGAAGCATGTACATCTACTGGCTGAATTGCACAATATAAAACCAGTAAACATGCATCAGTCCCAACTTTACCAAACTGGGAAATCCGAAGCAACTGTTTCATTTCACTTTTCTTCATCACATACAAAAAGGACCTTGAAATACATTACTTTAGGATGTGAGCTGTACAAACCCTTCTCCAGTGTTATTTAATAAACCATGCTGTCAGTGTGCAATAGCAACTTAGCCCACCCAGAGTGTGCACATGACAATTGACTTGCCTCTAAGTTCACTATTGGCATGGTTGTCAGGGAGTGGGGAAGCAGGCATGCTTAATTCAGGTTTTAGAACCAGATTTTAAAAAGTACTTTAAAGCACTTATTTAATATGATGTACTGAAGTGAAACGGTTCTGCATGTTAATTAAACAGGTTTTGAATTTTGAAGACTTCAGATTATAGGTTTCAGGGATGGCAGGATGCTTCATACATCTACTTTTCCTGTAACAAAATCCACTTGTCAATTTGGTGTCATGCAATGCGGCGACAAATTATGGCAGGAATCTCAAAAGAGGATATAGCCCATCTGTTTATGCTAGGGATCATACCATAGTGGGGTTTGAATACTTGCAATCCTCTTATGTTGCCAGGTTCCCGCAGATCTACATACTGGGGCTAAAGGTAATGGTAAGCAATACTTCCAGGGTTAGAAAGCCCTTTTGAATGTGCAAACCTACTAACTTGTATGTTTTAAGGGTTTAACAACTCTTCTCTAATTTCCCATACTGAGAAATGTTGGAAATGTACTCCTGACAATGGCAGACGTAAACCTTCTAGAGATGGGGAAAAAAAGTGGTTGGAGGAAAAGTCAACTAGCAAACTCAGATTTTTGCAGGAGCAAATTTGCACACGCATATTTGATCATGCTAAAATGTAGTTCACGATTATATTCTAGGTGAAATAGGTCCTAATTTTGTAAATTCTTTGGTATTCACGAATGCCCTATACCTGCACTTAATATACCCTGGGTGCACTTTTGAGACTTTAATAATTGGGCCCCTATTTTGGTCTGAAGAGGGCCAGGACCTTTTGTGTTTAGTAAAATTGTCTCGTTCTGTTTCGGCTGACTTCACTGCGAGTGATAGCATTCTGCTCTTTCACAAGGAGAATATCAGCACACAAAGTAGTTTTGTTCAGTGTCCGTAACTACTATGGCCATGGGTGTTTGAAAACCAAAAACAATTTTTGCTTTTTACAATGTTTGTTATAATGGTGAGGTCCCGGCAGCTCCCACACCAATAAGGTTTTACAAAAACCATACCAAAACAAGTCACATTGACAAAACTAAAAAGCTGACCAGCAATTTCAGACCTACTGGCTTTGCCAATGCTGTTTTTTTTTATTTACAATAATCATTAAAATTGGTTACACTGATTTTCCATTATGAATATTTTTGGGAAATACTAGCATGCATTAACAGTACTAAATGAAGCTGCAAAGAAAGGGTACCTGAAATGTTACAGTAGATAAGCAAAATGTTTTTCCTGCTTTCATTTTTTATGAGCATTTTATTTTGAAAGCAAATAATGATCTATATTTCAAGATTCTGAAATATTTGCATCCTATCAGAGCATTATAGGAGCATTATACATAGCCTCATATTGCTAAACTTTGAAAACGGGTACAGTTTTAAACTGGAACCACTGTCAGTAGTGCAGTTGGCGCTTACAACATTTACTTAGAGGGCTCACCCCAATAATAAAGGCTTGCCATTAATGAACCATAAATTGTTTGCACAGCATTAACATATGGACAATTACTGTAATGCACACAGTGCCCTTCCCGGATCCATAATGTGGTACTGCAAAATGGCAGCCAACGTGTTTGTTCTGCAGGGGGGTTTGGCCTACTTGCCCAAGGACAAAATACAAACGAAAGCTTGCTGCCCTTGACCCCAAACAATATGCCCTGGGAGTCGGGCTATAGGAATTCCACATCTGAGGTTTGCTGCAAAGGGTCTTTAAAAGAAAAAAAAATTTAAAAAGCGGACAGGTGTTCCAAAAGGTACACTTGTAACTTCCTTCAACTTCTAACCTTTAAAAAAAAAGTCAAAGGTAAAACATTTCGTTATGTGATGTTGGGGCTGATTGAACTAAACCGCCCAGTGCTGCTGTGGACCACGGGTCTCCAAGTAAAGGTCAGGCATGCGTCCCTGGGCCGTACTCCGAGTATCACAGATTTAAACCCTCATTTTGAGGCAAAGAGACTGTAGAAATCTTGTAAAGCCGGGGTTCCCATACATTGTGGCAACCAATCAGAAGACCAGAACCCTGAGCTCCGAGGGACTTTGATCCCACTAAACTGGCTAAGGAAAACAAATAAACTTTCCATCATGGTAAATGTTGGGTTGTAGGTTTACCCAAAACGTGGTTGATGGATTCCAACAAGAGTCTCCAAGGCCAGATTGCCAAACAGCATCTACAATTTCATGGCGCATCCGACTTCCCTCAGGACTGGGTCACTTTCTTTTAAGCGCATGATTTAGTGAGCGGGCTCGAGTTTAAGCCCAACTCAAGGGGTTCACGTCATAAGTAACCACTGGTGTGAAGAACCAGCTAAGCAAGTGGTTAAAGCAGGACCATCAGTAAGGCAGATGGTGGTCCATATCCACCAGGTGCTTGCTGCCAGACACTGTTTTCATATAGCGTGTACTTAACTCGCCATGAGGTGTTGGTGATTTACAATATATAGACCTAAGAAACTAACGAAGTTCATAGTAGCATGGAAGGTGACAATGATCTACTACGGTTAGTCATGGTGAGAGTTACAAGTTACAGATTAGAAATGAGTGTTTGCACAGATACTTACGGAGTTGATGCAAGTTCCTAATAGCTCTCGAGTGTGTCAGTCAAAGTCACGCCATAGAATGGGAGGGCGTATGCCTGGTAGGGAGAGTTAATGATAAAACGTCTTTGGAATAGAGTTTAAGGTTTGTTTTACAGATCCAGAAAGGAGGTGATAATGTGATGGTTTGGAGGTAGCAAGTTTCAAATTCTAGACGTATTCCCAGAGGAAGATTGCACCATAAGGCTTTCCCTTTTGAGGGTTGGTGGTTCAAGCAGAAGAATTTCAGCATTACGCGAAGGTCTGGAGCCACTGGATATTTTGAGTTGGTTTGCTGGATAGCGAGGGGTGAAGTGTGAATGGCTTTATGGGGGAGACAAGCAGTCTTGTATAGTGAACTAGCTTCACATCCATTATTATTGACTCATTCTATTCACACCAAGGGTTTAGTTCTTGGTTCCCATTTCAGTCCTCTGTACACTGGTACACTCTAGGAGCTACAGTGCTGCCCTGCACAGAGCCAAACTCGTAGCAGAGAGGTCCTCGCAAGTATGGCCAGAGCACCTTCCATGTGTAGGTGCACTGGGAACAAACACATGGTCCTCCATCACTGGGGGCCCCATTGTGCACCACCTTCTTTCCAAGGAAGGTGACAGAAGGCCCTCAGCAGGAGAAATCAGAGTGGAGATCCCCTCTGCAGGGTCACCGACCAAATGACCACAGGGTGCCCAGTCAGGCCGCTTCACAGATGAGTGGCCTTGATCCAGCAAAGGTCCCAACATCACCTCCCTGGTGAGGCTGGATACAACACACGACTGAGAAGAGGTCAAAGATCACAGGTGTAAACACGAACTTGAACCCAGAAACCTCCCAGCTACAACAAGCAATGAAACTGGGTGTGAATATGGGCACCCCACGATACATGAAGCAGCCCAAATAAGCAAGCCTGCTTCCTCGGTTGCCCATTCACACACCGCCCCCATCCCCCATGCTGCGCAAGATAGTCTGGTCCACTGAAGAGTGGACTCACTGATCCAACATCACAGGCTTGAAACGTCAATTGTATCTGGTGTCTACACGCCCTTCTCCCAAGAGCACAATATGCAAGCGAAGTGCAACGCGTGCTGTAACACTTCCATAGGGCCCGGACGGGATTGGACACCTTCTCTCCAGCCTGGCAGGCTCATCAGCACATTAGTTTAATTCGCTTGTGCTGTAAACCTCCGTTTCATAGATGTTACACTGAAGCAGCAATACAGGTTCCCCACGGTAGGCCAGACCAGGTACGGTCAGCAAAACAATTATGCAGCAAGGACAACTGATGAAATGATGCAAAATGTGGAAACCACCAATTACCTTTTAATATGTATTCATAGTTAGTTCACAAGGTTTCCTACACTGCTGATCAGAACAGCAAGACCCGAACCCCCCACAGCTAATGTGCCTTACATGTAAATGTATGAAACTTATATAGCGCAGGACTTACCCTGGGGCATCTCCGCGCTTGCTTAGGGAACCCGTCCTGGTATTCCCCTGTGAGATAGCCCTGGAAGGGTATCCACAAGGTGAAAGCCAGGCATCCCGCCGCGAAGGGCCAATGTGGAGATTAAGCAAGCTATTGCCTAGAGTCGCAGAGTGTGAATCCGTGAGTCGAGAAGGCACCGGAGCGATAATTATGCATCCGCTTATCCCCTAACTGCAAACCTGGAATGAGTCCACACACAGCATTTGCCTGAACAGTATTTTGTACTGGATTGCAATACTGACTTGAAAGATGAAAAACCCTTACTCCGTCTTAAAGTCAGAGGGATCAATGTCCTGGCTCAAGTTAGTCAACTCCTCCTCGAAGCCGCCAAGTTATCAAGAAACTTGATTTACCAAAGTTCACCAGTTATCTTCACAAGAGTCAGCACTGCACTTTCTCCCTAGATGGCCCATGGCTCACCAGCTCGCGTCATCTGCCTCTCCCTGAAGAGGGTGTAGACTTTCACCCCAAGACCAAGCCTCTTATCAGTAAGCGATTGTAAAACAGTTACCAGGTCAATCAATAGCTTCCACTGAAGGATGGGAGTCGTGTAGAAAGGAGGCCATCATCCCAAGCCAGGAGTCAGTGCAGCACACAAGAGCGCCTGGTGCACTCCACTGTGGCAAAGGGATGCTCCAGCAAGGAAGCGGTCAAAGGCGTGCAAATATCTTAAGATGGAAAATTCAATGGCAGCTGTGAAATTGAAAAGCTCATGCTTCAGTTCAGCAACCGTACACTAAAAAAGTCTCCAATTTATACAGGAGTTTTTTCCAAGATCCCTGCATCATAAGACTTTGAGCGCCACCAGGAACTAACATCCCACCGCAGCTCTTCTGATGCTGGTGTAGATGTGGTCCATGGAGGGGTGTTTAAGGGCACCAGCGGGGAGGGGGACACTGGACCAATCAAGCCCACGCGCTAAGAGTAGAACTTTCAAATCAATCAGGATGGAGATTTCAATACTGGTGGGGCAGCTAAATGTTCCACTGGTTCATCTCCATTCCAATAGACGGGGTGGTCATAACCGCAAACGCGTAAGCTGCGCGGATCAGAATGGGCAAACTTCAAGAGTTCGGTGCGAGTCACGTCCTGGACACCCAGGCAGGAAGCCCGACTGTACAGGTTTGTAAGGAGCTAGACGTCCTCAGGTTCCCCTCCGCATACAGTCAGAAGGATTTCCAGACCACAGACGCCACTAACATACCAGGCAAGACTCTACGCAGATGTTGGGGGTGGGAAAAACCTGCACCCCCACAAAGCAAGGCTACCATGATCCAGAATTTGGACCCACATTTGGTCCAGCTGGAGTCTTGCAGATAGTGCTGTGGTGAGACATTTGTGGACCCATGTGAACTAGGAGACCGTAGTTAAGCATTAATTGAAAGTTAAAATCGCTACACAGGCTCAGCCTTGCAGGTAGAAATGTGATGTGGTTGCAAGATGGTGTGGCATCTATTGTGGCTTGTGTTTAGTTGCACAGTTCAGGGGGATTAGCTAGAACAGTGTCAGCCAATTTAACACTAAGGAGTTAAATACAATACCCAGGATCATGCTACTTTGAGTGTGACCCACAAAGATTTTTTGTCTTAGTATGCACACATGGGTTAGTGTCTCCAACCAGTAGCTCGAGAGCTACTGTAGCTCTTGAGCTAACCAAGTAGCTCACTGGTGTGCAGCCCAGCCTATTAAAATAGAAAGACTTTTAATAGTTGCATTAATATACATATAAGGAAATTTAAATTATACTGCAGTAATATTAGTAACTTAATGTGTTTTATTGAACATAAGTAGCTCATTGTTAGAGAGTTCATTTAATGGTACTTGAGCCTAAAATGTGGAGGAGAGAGAACTGTCCCAAGCACTTTTACAGAGTCGAACCGGGAGGGCCCTTTGGGGATCCAGTACAAGATCAGTGACCACCTGACTGGGATATTATGACATGGGTTTAACATACGTCAAAGTTGGGACGGATTCCATGGGAAGAAAGTTGTCCTATACACAGGATAAATGGCCGGGTCATAAGTCTTAGAAGTAATCATTCCCTGAATCAGCACCAAAAAAATAGCTTGTGGATGTGAAACAAGTACAAGCAACTGCAGAAAAGGGCAAGAGGTTTAATTTATTAGTCACTTGTATTTCGCGAGCAGGCTGTGCCGCGTCACGAGTACATGTCCTTTGAACCAAGGGGAGCATGCCTGGGACGCGGACACAAAATGTAACGATGAGCCAGTAAAAGCAGTAACAATTTACTCACTTCTCTGAAAGGAGATACAGCGCAGGAAATTCTGCTGGTGGAGCTCAGCGAGCTGCATTTAAGCTACAAAATAAAATAAATGGTTTACAGGCAGTAACCATGCTCATGCACACCACGGTGACTGTGCAAGGCCAGTCTCACTGCATACTACACGTGTAGGTGCAGCCATTTAATATCCGGATTGTGGTACTGTTAGTGGATAAGTTTCATTTCTTGCCTTGAGAGTCCTTGAGGAAGCGCTTCCAGCAATCGAAAACTACAACTTCTCAGCACTTTTTAAAAATGCTTGGGTGATTTTAAACTCAATAATATATTCCAAGACCTAGGAGCAGAACAAGAATAGTAAAGGGGCAGGGTCAAGTTTGAATATACAACTTTAATAACTAGTTCCAATTAAAAACACCAGCCAACGTTTAAAAGGTCACAAAAAACTACACCTGCTTTACCCAAGAGGTAACTTTTCAATGATTTGATGCCCGGAACCCAGATCGTCATTTACAAGAGCTTTGTCGACCTTCCCTCAGACCAAGCACAAGCACTTCTCCAATAAGAAACAAACAAAAAAGCCTGGTGAACCGGCTCTAGGCCTACATAGCACCTAGAAACGTAAATACCCAGTCGGAATTAAAGATTAGGATAAGAAATTCTTGTGGGGGGTTTTGCAATCAGTATCATGGGCCTCACTAAATTTACACTGACTTTTTTGGTGACAGACAATAGAGTTTCCAAGTTAAGCCTATAGCAGGTCAGGGTTTGCTAATCAAAGCCCTCAATCCAATCCCAGACAAGAGTGTAGCTGGAAAAGGCAAGCTCCAAGTCTAGGTCTAAAGAAAAGTTAGGAAGGTTACTTCAGTAGCATGTATATTGACCCGCGACACTACAGCTGCATCGAAACTTATAGCGGAAATGTCACTAAAGTAGGTAGCCTGACATGCGGTAAAATAGATACCTCTAGCATAACCCGAAAGTATAATTGGTGTTCAACCAGATTCTGAACAGGGACAGCTGAACGTGTTTCTACAGCTAAAATAGGGGATTAAGGTAGTTCTCTGGATTACTATTTGTAACCCATATCAAGATCAGAGAAGCGCTCAGCAGGCTCCATTGGGGGTAATTTTATCAGAAGCCAGACCACCAGGATGCGATGTGCAGCTATAGGACTTCATTCAGGGAGCAGAACGAACATCACCACCTCCATATTCTCTTGCCCTGATGAAGTCTCTGGCTTACTAGCAGGAGGCCAAACACTTGTTGTCTGATCATACAGTGCTTTGAAGCTGCTGAGTGGCATGAATATCTCCACTCTAGTATGGATGTTCCAGTAAGGGTTATTCTCTGGCACCTCCCCCGTAATTCCTGAACCACAACCTGCTTTGATCACGTCAGCAATTTCTTTGATGATTCGGGGCAGGGCGGGATTTCAAGTTACAATCCCTCCTTGCTTTTGGTGTGTTTTGTGCTCTAAATTGCCCGGTTAGGTTTGTATTAGATGGATGCCAAACCTGTAGATTACAGTTTAAAAAACAAATCTACACTTCATACACTGCAACCTACGCTGCCTACTTTTAATTCAGGACCAATGCTCTAAGAGCTTTAAGTGAGATGAAAAAGATGGCGTCTGAAAGGGGCGTGGTCGAAGCACTACTATTAATGTTTTCCAGTAGGCGTGGCTGATTTCACTAGGGGCGTGGCACTGGCTTACAACATCGTAACTATAGGCATGTGTATGTATCACCACAACCTTCGGGACCCGCAGATTGCACTGAGACTCACAACCTCCAATGTCACCTTCACAGCTCTCAGTGGTGCACCATCATGAACACAGACAAACTCAACTTACCCAGACAGCTGGAGGTGGCTAGAGTGACAATTATATTGTGCATGAAATATATATAAATATACTGCGCAAATGCATGAGGCGGTAAAACGCAAATAAGGACTGGTCTGCAGACAGATTTTGCATTTTAAAGGTCATTTGGGAATTTAGTGATTTTGACAAAGATAGGGCCATGAATCTAGAGCACCGCTTCTCGAACTGGTGGTAGTGACCAGATGTTAGGCGAGTCGCTAAAGTCCAGGCAATAAAGGCGCCTTTAAAATATTTATCGCGATCAGAACAAATGAAGACACTTTACTTGGGGACACAAACAGTAATTATTCTAAAATCAGATTTCCACACGTGTGCAGTATAGTTGGTTATAAAATGGTCTGTGCAAAGTAAGGGACCATTTCAATGGAAATATGTGCTGTCGGCAAATAATTTACTACTGCATGAAAGTATGTATAGTCAACATAATGACCCAAACGCTGGGTGGCTCAGGAAATGGTCTTACTCAAAAGTAGGAAGTGGTTCAAAGAAATAGGCAGCACTGATCTAGAGCCCAGGAGGACTGGACGATTGCTGGGAGACGAGCCCCACTTAAAGCCCTGAATGTTGCACTGGTCTGCTCGTGTGTCACCAGTTACAGCAAGGTAGGCTGTGTTCCTGCAGCTTCTCTAAAGTAACAAGGCCCACTTGGGTGAGATTCAGGCTACCCAAACAAGTAGGAAAGAATTGCCTTTTCGTTGTGTAATTAGTTGTGAACAAAAGACTCTACCAAAACTGGGCCCTGGGCCTCAATGACCAGAGACAACTGATAAGATGGCCTTCTTACCCCTCTCTCGCCTCAACCAAGAAACAGGCAATCTACGGTGTGCTCATGGTCCAACTCGTTCATTCAAATCATTGCTTGGCTGTGACCATGGTTTACTTTCAACAATCAATAGCTCTCTGCGATAAGATAACCGCTTGCAACCTTTCACCTCACTTACCTTTGTAGTCCGAAAGCTTGATGTCTTTGAACTCGCCGCCAGGCAGGACTGCCGTAACCTTGAATTCAGGGGCAGGTCTCCCAATCTGTGCCTTGCCTGCAGACATCTTGCTATGTACTGAAAGAGAAGTAGGAGAGAATCAGAAACGAGGTCTTTCTGGGGCTTTTGAGAATACAACCACAGGTCTACCCATAAACAACCAACACCGGCTTCAGAGCCTGCATTGGGGAGAACCATTGGTGCGTGGTCTCAAACCAGCGGAATGTAGATCACATTAAACAGTGTCCCTGCACAATAGTGGCGCTCCCCACTGGAAGACCACCTAGGATAACACCTCAACTCCCCATACTAGCCTTCCTAGGTTCAAGAGAAAGACTGAAACCACCTTACGGTTGCATTGTATAAGACTGCGACAGCACACCACTGGTATAAAAAACAACACCACAGTGCAAGCAGAAGCAAGAGTCTGGGAACCCCTACCACCACACCCAGCTCAGTCTTACTGCTCAGTGCCAGCAAACCCTTTCACAGCTACGGGCTTAGCAAGTGCCACGGAGTCACAGCCAAAGATGGCCCACAAGAGCAACAGAAGACATGCGCTTTGTACAGTACAAACATACACAGGGGTGTTATTGGTGTAAGGTAGGACAGGTGGGGTAGAGGTCTAGTAGCAGGGGCTTAACTTGGGCAGTGGAGGCGACAACCAATAACATTTATTTTCTGATGAATAGGTGGGTACGGGTGCTTTCAGTCTGGTATAGCGAGGTGTCGGTCGGATTTCACCTGGGATTTTTGCATGCACACCAACACACTAGCTGCCAGGTTTCCTAGTTACATGCCTGATGCTACTCTAGTCCAGGCTTTTTTCCTTTCAGTTCTGGGTCATAGTCTTGTTTTATAATTAATACTACAGATTCCAGCATTGAAAGAACTTCAGGGCAGGGGCAGCATATCTTGTGTATCTGGGAAACTTGGAAGGGCTCAGCTCTGTTTCGAAACTCCTAGAAAATGTTTTTACAAACTAGTGTTTCACTAAATATTCCAATCCGAATTACTCTCCCATTCCACTGCCTCTTACGCCCCTCCGTTGTGCTCCGCTTTTTGTAGAATGTATTTTAACATTGTGCCAGTGTGATTGCCGGGTAATCCGACGCTTACATCCCCAATCTTATGGGCCATGCAGCCAGTTAGCAGAAGAGGCGGGTTTTTAACCTCCTCAAAACACTAGCCAAGAAGAGATTCACCTAAGCTCTGTCATCGGGCAAGAGGTACTCTGCCAGCCATCAGGCCTCAAGGAGGCTCCCACCTTAGGTTTCTTGGCCTGTCCAACTACAGATGGGTCACTGAACTATTGAAACACAGCCAGGAAACAAGTTCTAGTTGTATTCCAAGCAGACTGTCCGGCCTGTAATGGCACAGATGAAATCTGGTTATACATAAAACCAAGTAATCAGTTCATTAGAAGTGCAAGTTTTTTTTGTTTTTAAACTCAATGTGAACATAAACCAGTCTTGTTTTTATTTATGCGTTTATATGGCGCATACTTTACCCAGGTGTCAGAGCGCCTTACAATAAAGCAAATAAAGTTATATAAGAAATTCGGAGTTGCATGGAAGGTGAGAATATGTATATCTACTATGGTTGCTCAAGGTGAATTGCATATTTACAAGTTACATATTCACAAAATTGTAACTATTAGCGATTAGGTTTTGCACAGATACATAATGGTGTTGTGGCAGAAAGTCATTAGCTCTCGTGAGTGTGAAGTAACAGTCAAGGTCACGCCATAGAATTGGAGGGCGTATGCCTGGTAGGGAGAGTTCTTGATAAAAGTCTTTGGACGAGAGTTTAAGGTTGGTTTTGAAGATCCTGAACGGAGGAAAACGTGTGAAGTTTGAGGTAGCAAGTTACAAATTCTAGTCGCATTACCCACTAAATATTGCACCATAAGGCTTTCCCTTTTGAAAATTGAAGGTTTAAGCAGAAGAATCCGCATTACGTGAAGGTCCGGAGCCACCCGATATCCTGAGTTCGTTTGCTAGGTAGTGAGTGTGAATGGCTTTATGGGCGAGACAAGCAGTCGTGTGTATTTACCCAGCTTCACATCCTTTATTACAGACTAATTCAAGTCCCACCAAGGATGTAGTTATTGGTTCCCATTTCAGTCTCCGCACAGTGGTCCGCTTAAGGAGCTACACTGTTTCATAACGGTGTTTAAAAGTAAATTCTAAATTACTATTGGGGAGAGGAGTTGGCCTAACGGCTAGGGCGGTCGACCTCAAATCTGGGGAACTGGGTTCAAGTCTCGGCAAGGACGTTGAACATCCTGTGATTCTGGGCAAATCACTTTATCTCCCCATGCCTAACAAAAATGAACGCGTCCTCATGTAATGCAATTGGTGCTCTGTAAAAACTCTGATACCCGAATGCGCTATATAAAACTCTGTAAAAAGTAAAAAAAGAAAATAGTACAGAGTAGTACTTGTAGCAGAGAGGTCCTCGCAAGTATGGCCAGAGAGCACAACCCACGTGCGGGTGCACTAGAAACAGACAAATGGTCTTCCATCACGAGGGGCCCCATTGTCCGCCTTCTCTCCAAGGAAGACGACCGAGGGTCCTCAGCAGGAGAGCTCAGAATGGAGATCACCCTCTGCGGAGTCACCGACCTAATGATGACCACAGGGTGCCCAGTCAAGCCGCTTCGCAGATGAGTGGCCTTGGATCCAGCAAAGGTCCCAACACGACCTCCCTGGTGAGGCTGGATACAAAATACCGACTGAGAAGAGGTCAAAGATCCCAGGTGTAAACACGAACTTGAACCCGACAACCTCCCATCTCCAACATGCAATGCAACTGGGCGTCAATATGGGCACATAACACACAACACACAATGTTTTGAGGAGGGCCCGAGGGCTAGTTTAACGACCACTGAGGTACATGCCCCACACAGTAATACCTAAACAACCAAAGGTACCCAGTAGTCAAGGGAGTCTGTCACCCAGAACCACACCGTAGATGCAGTGCAGATAACACCCAGAGGAACACAACATACCAAATAATGAGTGCAGACAAGGCCAAGTTAGGACTCAAGGACAAATGGAAAAAATTCCCAGAGGCCACACTGTACCGCCCTCGTTGTACATCATTTGGGATCTCCCAGCCCATGAGACCTAGCACAGCGGCCGGCAGACATTACCAGTGCAGAGGTTAAAATGTGGGAGGGTGGTAACACATGAAAATACGTGGCAACTGAAAAAGCAGTGTAGGGTGAAAAAGAGTAGAAAGTGAGTATTAAAATTAGGTGAGCTGGGTAGAAAGTCAGAGATTATTAGTTTCTCCCAGTCCCTAAGGCTAAAAAGAAATGTGCAAAAGGCGGTATTGGAATTAATAACCGCGTAGAGTAGTGGTCGACATGTTTCAGCATTTAAGAAAGAAGTTTTCATGCATTCTTCAGGACCAAGATTTTAAAACTACTGCTTTATAGTGAAGGGTAAAAGATATCACCTGCGAGGATCAGGTTATGCTCAACCAAGGACTGATATTGCATCGCATCAGGACAAGGGATCCACAAGGGAGACAGACAAACAAAGATTGGGAGAAAATTAGTATTTCATTTTCCCGTGTTTTTTTGAAAAATTACAAAACAAATCCTGCTTAGTAAGGTTGCAACTCTGTACATTTTCTATTGGTAACACTCACCCATAAATGATGGTTGAGAGGCTTCACCCCACCTGGCTGCGGCTCAGGTATGAGGAGCACTGCTCTATAGAAGGAGAATTTAAATGAAAGAAAAAGACAATCATCGCTCATTTCAAATCCATAGATGGTGGATGGAACATTTCTCAGAACAAAAAACTGTCTTTGCTGATTAGTTTATTAAAACGTACGCTGATTATGAATATAGGACCTGCCGATACTCTATTGTACGTCCTATTGTGTGGGGTCTAAGGATTTGCTGGTTAGACTAAGACCTGTGACGGCGTGATCGGGATGTTAAGCTACACCGGGTACGATGTTTCTATGCTAGTCAGGTGCATTCACACTGCTTACCTATCCGTCGGTGTCTCCTGACAGTCATCCGAGCTGTCTGGGGGGCACCGATTGTGTGACTCGCTTTGTGTTATATGCTGTTTTTACAGAAGATAGAGTCACATGACAGTTACAGATCACGTGAGCACCGGTACTGACGGGAGATGTAGTTCCCATGGTATCCGGTGTTGTAGTTTCAGTTAAAACTATGGTGTGTGATCATGAATGTATCCTGATAGAGACGGGATGATCTCAATATGATTAATTAAAGAGACATCCATGGTATTGGCTCATTTAGTCCGGCTTTATCGCTATTGAGTCGGTACACCCATTTTTGTTCGATCTTAAACAGAAAGCGGCTGGCATCTGGACAAGATTCAGGAATATGAGGTTGCTCTAAGACGGTCCAGTGAAACTCATTGGGACCATGCCCTTTCTCCAGGAAATGTGCGGTCAGACGAGTGGCTTGTTTACGACATCGCACCGTAATTTTGTGCTCTTGTATCCTTGTCCTCACCTTCCTGGTGGTCATACCGACGTATTGCAGTTTACAAGGCAGGTAATCAGGTAAATTAGATTATTGCTGTTGCAATTTGTAAACCTAGTCTGGATCCAAGGTCGGTTAGTGCCAATGTCTATACTCGTGGATTTGCAGGTTTGTGGGCATACCGTGCATGCCCCACAGGGATGATGGCCTTGGACAGGTGGTAAGTCCCACAGGGTTCCCACTTGCCTGGATCCAGACTAGGTTTACAAATTGCAACAGCAATAATCTAATTTACCTGATTACCTGCCCTTGTAAACTGCAATACGTCGGTATGACCACCAGGAAGGTGAGGACAAGGATACAAGAGCACAAAAGTACGGTGCGATGTCGTAAACAAGCCACTCGTCTGACCGCACATTTCCTGGAGAAAGGGCACGGTCCCAATGAGTTTCACTGGACCGTCTTAGAGCAACCTCATATTCCTGAATCTTGTCCAGATGCCAGCCGCTTTCTGTTTAAGATCGAACAAAAATGGGTGTACCAACTCAATAGCGATAAAGCCGGACTAAATGAGCCAATACCATGGATGTCTCTTTAATTAATCATATTGAGATCATCCCGTCTCTATCAGGATACATTCATGATCACACACCATAGTTTTAACTGAAACTACAACACTGGATACCATGGGAACTACATCTCCCGTCAGTACCGGTGCTCACGTGATCTGTAACTGTCATGTGACTCGATCTTCGGTAAAAACAGCATATAACACAAAGCGAGTCACACAATCGGTGCCCCCCCAGACAGCTTGGATGACTGTCAGGAGACACCGACGGATAGGTAAGCAGTGTGAATGCACCTGACTAGCATAGAAACATCGTACCCGGTGTAGCTTAACATCCCGATCACGCCGTCACAGGTCTTAGTCTAACCAGCAAATCCTTAGACCCCACACAATAGGACGTACAATAGAGTATCGGCAGGTCCTATATTCATAATCAGCGTACGTTTTAATAAACTAATCAGCAAAGACAGTTTTTTGTTCTGAGAAATGTTCCATCCACCATCGATGGATTTGAAATGAGCGATGATTGTCTTTTTCTTTCATTTAAATTCTCCTTCTATAGAGCAGTGCTCCTCATACCTGAGCCGCAGCCAGGTGGGGTGAAGCCTCTCAACCATCATTTATGGGTGAGTGTTACCAATAGAAAATGTACAGAGTTACAACCTTACTAAGCAGGATTTGTTTTGAGTAATTTTTCAAAAAACCGCGGGAAAATGAAATACTAATTTTCTCCCAATCTTTGTTGTCTGTCTGTCTGTCTCCCTTGTGGATCCCTTGTCCTGATGCGATGCAATATCAGTCCTTGGTTGAGCATAACCTGATCCTCGCAGGTGATATCTTTTACCCTTCACTATAAAGCAGTAGTTTTAAAATCTTGGTCCTGAAGAATGCATGAAAACTTCTTTCTTAAATGCTGAAACATGTCGACCACTACTCTACGCGGTTATTAATTCCAATACCGCCTTTTGCACATTTCTTTTTAGCCTTAGGGACTGGGAGAAACTAATAATCTCTGACTTTCTACCCAGCTCACCTAATTTTAATACTCACTTTCTACTCTTTTTCACCCTACACTGCTTTTTCAGTTGCCACGTATTTTCATGTGTTACCACCCTCCCACATTTTAACCTCGGCACTGGTAATATCTGCCGGCCGCTGTGTTAGGTCTCCTGGGCTGGGAGATCCCAAATGATGTACAACGAGGGCGGTACAGTGTGGCCTCTGATGGGAATTTTTTTCATTTGTCCTTGAGTCCTAACTTGGCCTTGTCTGCACTCATTATTTGGTATGTTGTGTTCCTCTGGGTGTTATCTGCACTGCATCTACGGTGTGGTTCTGGGTGACAGACTCCCTTGACTACTGGGTACCTTTGGTTGTTTAGTCAATATGGGCACCCCATGATACATGAAGCTGCCCAAATAAGCAAGCCTGCTTCCTCAGTTGCCCACCCCTCCGCTGCACCAGGTGGTCTGGTCCACTGAAGAGCAGACTCACTGACCCAACACCATCACAGCCTTGAAGCTGGAATGCAGCCAGTCTCATCTGGTGTCTATAGCCCCCACCCCTCCAAGAGCACACTATGCCAGCCCAGCGCCAGTGTGATGTGCGCTGCAACACTTGCATCAAACCTGGACAGCATTGGGCACCTGCTCTCCAGCCTGGCACGCGCATCAGTGGTTTAATTCCCCTGTGCTGTAAACATCTGTTTCATTGCTTGCCTTGGGTTTAGATGTTACACTTGAACAGCAACAACATCCTTCTTGGCGCCCGCTCGGCCGTGCAGTCCAAACAGAAGCTATTGTGTGTCCTCACGCAGAGGCCAAGAGATCCGGCCGAGCAAACACGCGCAGCAGCCCGGGGATTGCACAGGGGAGGAGCAGCGGTGTGCAGGCGATTTAGACTCGAGTCCAGTCGTACCATGGAGCAGGTGAGCACCTCTGTGCACGGCGCTGATGTGGCACCGGACGTGCGGGCACAGCAGAGCAGGCACCGCCCATCCTCCCAGACCCGGGAGCTCCCTGTGAACCCATAGAGCGGGGGGCGCTTCGAGGCGGCTGCAAGGCTGCACAGGCGGTTATAAGCAGCCAAGCAAGTGCATCAAAACAAAAGCACCTCTCCGGAAAAAGGAAACTAACTGATGCCATTTTAACAGCAGACCGACCTGCGCCTGACCCAAGACCACCTCGTCTTCAGGAGGAAGCTCACGACCTGGCTGTTCAGGCAGTAGCAGCACCCCCCCCCCCCCCCCCCCCAGCGCCTTGAGACCCTCCGGGTAAGTAGAGCGCTCTATAAATGTCTATGATTGATTGATTGATATTGGCACACAAGCCTAGCATTGAAATGCCTGCAAACATTTGCAACAGCCATTCAAACGAATTAAAATGAAACTGTCCAGTCTGAAGGTGCCAGGTAATGAATGAGTTGCATAAACATGCACATTGATAAAGCTCAAAAAAATACAGCTGAAAAAAATAACTCCTGAGGCTTGGCACTTAAGCCGACTTATTAAGTAGAGATGCACAAGCAGTCTGCCACTCACAGTAAAACAGCCAATGGCTGGAGTCTGCTGACCACCAGCCTGCACTATATGCTGTGGTGATTAGAAAGTGTGACTGACGCCTGAACTGGTCAATGGACGAAGAGCGCTGAAAGCGGTTTGCTTGCATACAGGACGAATTTTGGAGTCTGGGTGGACCCTATTGAGGTCTCAAGGGCAGACCTTACAAACAAAATTAAATGTCTTTTTAGTGTCTCCCAGTGCTATTTCAAACAGGCATTCTCCTCAAAAATCAAAAAACATGCAGAGTAAAATAAATTGATATCACTTTTTTGGCAAAAAAAATACTTGGAATGTACAAAGCCACACAAATACAGCTCTGCATGAATTTGTAAAAAATAGTGCGATATTGCCTTGCTTCACCTAGGCCATCCATGCAATGCCCCACCCATGTACTGAGATGCAAACCCATATTTTCAAATACTTGTAAACATAGGTTTGCACCAAAATTATCTGTTTGTGGCCAGTGTAATGGTGAGAAATCTTTATTTCACTCCTTTTCACCTCTGCTCCATTCTGCAGCACACAAATTAAATACTCTCAAAGGATCACAACACTGGTACCTCCCCTGACACCAGGTTACCCGCGCTGTCACAAGGCGGCCAGAACTAGGAGAACATGGTGCAGTTCTGCACTCTCCCTTACACACAACGCAACTACACTTGCTATCTTGCGTCAAGTTAGTTCACATGCTCCCAAGTTTCAGAAAACACTTAAAGGCATCACTAGATTGAACCAAAAGAGTTCCTTTGCCACATTATCTTAATAGCAAGCGGATGCCTGGTTGGATCCAAAAGGCTGCCAGGTTATTGAACATGGATCAGGAAGCACTAGAAGGAATTCTAAAGAGTACACTATAGGAATCCTGGACATGGTGTAGGCAGGAAGGGTGAAGAGATGCCAGGCCAGACCTGCTCATTCAATGAATGCACACCCTCGCCCTCCCACTGCGCCCTGCCAGACCTAAAAAAACTCCAGAACAGACCGGTGTCTGGCACTCAAGGACACTGGCAACAAGGGAGATGTAGTAACCGGAACCAGAGGTTCCAGCTGCTCCACTAGACCAGGGGTCTCCAAACCGGTCCTGGAGTGCCGGATCCATGCCAGATTTTTAAAACTACTACATGTATCTCAATGGGGATGTCCAAAAAATCTGGCATGGATCCGGCCCTCCAGGACCGGTTTGGAGACCCCTGCACTAGTCTAACGGTAATCCCGTACATTCTGAGGAGCAAGAGATTAACCCTCCACCCCCTGTGTTGAGCATTAGGTAATATATGAAGGGCGTGTATAGAGAGCAGCTGAGAAAGCATATTTGAAAGGGAAGCCGCCCCAAACCAGTTCTGCAGCCTGAGACCGTGGGTGTACTCGCAACACGAATCTAGTTAAAATTCTGCAGAGGTAAAAGCAGTGTTGCAGACAGGCGTGGTTCAGCGAGGAGGGAGCCGCCAAAGGGTTCGCACTTACACAAGTCAGAATCCGGATGAAGTGTCAGGACGCCACCGTCCAAAAAAAGCAATTGTGTTTATAACCAGACCTTGACTTTCACATCTAATAACTCGAGATCTAATTGCCTCCTCAAATTAATTTGTCTTTGGGCGTACTAATCACATTTGACAACTTCCAAGTAATGATCTCCAATTAGCCACCAAGCAAACTCCCATTTGTCCTGCCTTTCTTGTATTTCCTTGATCATCTATTTCCCGCTTCGCCTTGATCACTTCCATTCACCTGAATATCTCACTTTTCGGCCAACTTTGTGCAGTTCGGACTCTTAGCCTTCTTAGGTCCAGCCTGGAGCCAGCTCGCATGTGCTGCTCTGCAAGGCTTGTTGCGATCGAGTAGCTAATAGAAGCCTGCCTACTCTCCGCTCATATTTGCCATTGGCTTGTGTTATGGTCTGTCCTAAATTCTGGCTTCTAATTTTTAAATAGGCTTGTTGGTCGCTCCTTCGTACCACCTCCTCTTAATTCGTCACCTCCCATTGCGACTGACCCCCTTACTTCGGTTGTTACACTGTATGCGTTAGACAACGAGCACCATTTTCTTGATTCCACCTTCTTCACCCCCTCCCTCCAGATACCGTGCCTTTTTCACCCCATGTGGTCTGTGCCTTCTCCCTCAATCACGCCTGCCCTCCCGTTGTCAGAGATACCTACCATTTGCAATGCAATATGTCTCGCATTGACAAGTTTGAGCTATTGGCAATGTAAAGGACAATGCCTTTTATTTAGGTTTTCAAAACAAATAGAACAAGGTCATTTACAATACCAATAGCTTAAACTTGAGTAAATGCAACACCTATTGCCTTGCAAATGTTAGTTAAGTCTTGCTTGCAACAGCACATGCGTGCTCACTTGCAAGAGATTGTCTGCAAGGGGCTTGCAGCCCACCCTCTGCTCATTTGTTGGCCTCACTTATTAATTGCTGCCTTATTGTGCCAACATCAACTACTCTTTTGGCTGGAGAGTGGTCCAAGTACCGAGTGCTTCAGCTTCACGGCCATACTTCCGCAGTGATTGAGAAGCTTTTTTTTCTTCCCTGTCCTTTGGAATGGATGTTTGTTGGGACAAGTCATCTGCTTCCAAGTTTATTTTCGCTAGGACATGGGTGCAATTGCTTTCTTTGAGATAGGATTTCTTGCCAAATTTACTTTTTTCCCCCACACAAGCGGGAATTAAACAGATTCTAAGAATTAGGAGGGGGTTGTTCTGAGACCTAGCAAGCACTGGCAAAGCCAAAAGGTCTTTCCTTTTAGACTATGTTTGCTCATGCTTTACAGCATGGGTCTTGCCAACTTTGGCAAGGATCTGTAGCCATGGTGTATGAAAGGGCAGATCCGGGTTACTACCGGCATCTGTTTTTATACCATGCACTCTGCTACGGAGAGACGTTCCTGATCTACCCATCACAGCCAGAAGAATGCTAGTCCAGGAGCTAATAATCAGAAGTCTGGTCTTCTGGTCTATGGTAATGCACTACTGGCGAGACTTTTACGGCCAAATTACAAGCAGTGCAAAACACGGCCAGCCTTCCGTTGGGAGCCGCTTCAGCCCCACTGAAGACATTCTTTCACTGGCTACCAGTCAGGGACAGAAGCACTTAATTGGATGCATTACCTACAACTACTTAAAAGAGACAAAGTCTCTAGTTCTCTTCAGCAGAACTCAAACGCTTCCTCCCTGCCACAAACGTATGGCAAATGGACACAGCATTGCTGAGTGTGCCCCTTATTTGAGTGACCAGCAGTGGCAGAGCCTTTTCTTTCTTCGCTCCAGTTCACTGAAACAGCATATATCTGTTATTGTCCATCTTTGCACTGGATACAACAAATTCACGACAATGCTGAAACTACTTGTATTCAAACTGAAGTCACTTTTGTCTTGTAGCACAGGGATACCTCTTGGGGTGAGTTGCGAGCTAAGTTTAATGCCCTGCCTTCAGACATGACGCACAGCACCACAGTTTCCCCTATAGGATATGGCAAAGAGCCTTTTACCAACAAAGTGTGTCCAGGTACCCGTTCAAAGTTAGTAGTCCCAACTGCATCAGGGCTAAGGAACTGCTTTGTAAATTGCATGAGGATCAGCAGCCTGCTCCGAAATTTGGAAAGCTTTAGGCCTTGCAAGGGGAATGGAAAGCACCAAGGATCAGGAACATTTTATTTATTTATTTATAACAACATTTGTAAAGCGCGAACGAAGGCCCTAGGGCATCTTGGCGCTGATAACTGAAATGTTTAACCCACAAGGGGTGCTGAGGTAAAGAGTCAGGATCATAAGTTAAAAAGCCAGGTTTTCAGATTTTTTCGGAAAGACTAGAGGGAGGTGCTGGCCTTAATAGAGAGAGGGAGAGTGTTCCACAGCTTCGGTGCCGCTACCAGAAATCGTCTTTCACCCCAATGGACCGTTTTGGTTCGGGGGACCACCAGATCAAAGGAGCTGGAGGAACGCAGTGTTCTGGGAGGGCAGTAGGGGGTCAGGTTCTGAGTGAAGAACACTGGTCCAGCAATATGTAAGGCCTTATAGATCAAACACAGTGACTTGAACTTGATCCTCTTCTTCACTGGGAGCCAGTGAAGTTGACTTATGATGGGGGACACCGATTGGAACATCCTTGCATCCATCAGGAATGCCCCTTCTTGCTCTAGTTGAGGATAACACTAGCGACTCCCTCTAAAGAATACTACATCACACTTCAGTAACCACAGTAACCACACTCCTGCTCCCAGAGCCCAGCTACCTCCGCTGCAGCGGTAGTAAGCGCTGTATAAATGCAATTACAATACAATTACAATACCTGTGAACCTTTGAGTGCCTTGGACTGTACAGCCCTCCACTGCCTATTGGCTAGGTTTGAGCTGCAGAAGGTGCATAGAGAAACCAACAATGAGCATGGGCAGTCCTCGCTACCAAGAACTACGAACATTTCACCCTAGGGAAGGGCTGCCTGGGAAACACCAGCCTGCCGCACCCAGAAGTTTGTTGATTAACAAGCAACAGACAACCCCAAAAGGAAAGTCCCCACAACAGGAGGAAAAAAAAGCACTTCCATTTACAGGAAGCCCGTCTTTGCCAGCTACTGTTCCTGTTTCGGGTGCTGAAAGTTCTATTCAAGAGATTAAGTTTAGAAATGCAGATCTCGGTTTTAGGGTATTTACTCCAGACACGTCCGTCTGGATTTAAAGGCATTTAATGTTTGCTTATTTTGATCAAGTGTTTGCATGTATTGTTTAAAAGGAGCGATTTCTCTTTGAAGCGTTTTAATAGAAGGCCGAATGCCTGTGGTGGTTTGAAGTACTTACTGTGCACACACTAGCATTTGAGGGTCAGCTTTCAGTGCGAGCTTCTCAACTTCATTAAGCTTTACCAAGAAACCACCTTAACTTTGCAGTCCCAGCAAGCACCAAATCACAAAACGGAGCAATATAATGATGGTTTATGATCGTTATCAGCTCTATGGTGCTGACAACTTAACGGGAAATGGAGGGTGGGTCGGAGCCATGAGTGAAAACCGAGCTACAGGTTACCTGAGTAACTTGCATTTGACCAAGAAACATCACGCTGCTCTTGCTTGGAAAGCCTACACTTTCACCGCCGAGGTTTTTTAAAAGCCGTGTAGAGAATAAAGGTTGCCAGGGTCTTACGCCCTGCCCCGATAACCTAGCATTACGCTGAGCCCTGTTTCACCCTTTCTTCACTGCCATGTCCCTCGAGCAGTGCAAGACTTCTATTTTTATCATTACCACTTCCGCAGCAACAAGACACTGTTTCAATTTATTTTCTGAAACCAGCATTGTCAAAGCAAAGAGTTCTCACCTGGATCTACTGATAACCAACGGCTTTCAGTACGAGGTCACAAAAGTGAGAAACTAGCACAACAGTAATTAGAATTTACTAAACACCATTTTTTTGCGATAGAAATTTGCCTGAAAGTAACAAAGCAGCACATTACATTACTTTGCATCAAGAGGCATTCCAAGGGTGGTGCATTGATATTCCCAGGGAGCCACCCATGGTTTTTGATTCAAAGCACTATCTAACCAAAGTAGAGAGGGCTTTGCGCAACAATACTTCTTTGAGGCAAGTGTACAATGGAGAAAGGTTATTTTTATTTATCCAAACTTTTCTAGTTTTGCACGTGTACTGCACAGCACATATCCAAAGCAGTACAAGTCAGTGTGCTCGACATGATGCAGACACCTTTGCACTGCGGTGCATAGGTGTGCATCGCAGTCTTACTAAAATCAAGTGCTTGGAGACAGCAGGCTAGTGCCGCCTCTTAGTAGATAAGGCACTTCCTGCTCCCTGCCTCAAGCAGCAACTTTACGCTGAAGTGAGAGACCTTTGTAAATTAGGACATAGATCTCAGCAAAAGGTTCCTCCACCGATAAGACACTAGAGGGTGGTACGCAGTGATGAAGCATAGCAACATTTTTCAATACACCATGGTTCAATCACCAAAGCACGCTGAACAAACTACTGGCTGATTGTAACGGACTATATTAAAAGAGCACCCAACAGCAAAATTTCCATTTCAAGAGCTGATTAAGTACAAAAATAGCCTGACAATTAAACTGAGCAGAAGATGTAACAGGCTCTGAAGTCTAATCTGTAAACAAGAAGATACAATTTACCACTACAGTCCTCTCCAGAACTTCAGACAGGTGGGTTAAAGACAGCAGAAGTAGCAAGAGGCACATAAGTCATGAAAGGTGAAGTGCGCAATTCCCAAAACATGCTGACTACCACGGTTGGATAGCCCATCTGGCAGAACGATACACGGACCGGTACAATTATTTAAAGTCAGTGTATCTGGAACGAGAGACTAGTTAGCAATAGCCTTCTGCATACAAGTACTTGTGATGTGAACTACTTGCATGTAGCGCACACATAGTTTATGGTTTACATTTGTCATAACTTAAACATTTGAGAAGCTAGTCCAACGAACCACTGTATTTTTAAAAAGTTAAACTCCCCAAGGTTCCCTAGTTGCAGACTGGGTTGCTTTTGCAGTAGAAAGCATCCGTGCATGTAGTGTAGCACAAGTATCTGTAACAAACAAAAAAGGGCAGACCACCACCTACAAGGTGCGAGTTATACATATTAAAGCCCAGTTTTCCATTAAAACAAAAAAAGTAAAGCTAGATTTTTGGCAAACCATTTGCCTAGCGCAATGAATGCAACTAGAACTCTTTAGACACCGATATACACGATCTGACACGTTCCTCCAATTAAAACCACAATGATCAATTCAGGGACCTTCATTCCACAAAAGCCCCTCTGGACCATCACATCAAAAAAAGTGTTACTACTGCCATGTTGGGCACAGATAAACTCTGGAAGATCAAGAATCACTATGAGCATAGAATTCAGAAAAGAGGGCAGGCCGGTCAGAGAAGTCTCACCGACCCGCAACAAAGTAGCCGCCGGCCTGGCCGGAGCACGGGGCCTCCTGGGAGGCTACACACAAAGGAATCAAAACTGGCCTCCACTTCACCCGTGCATTTACATAAACGGGCGCCTCCCTGGAATTATAGTGTAATCCCATTCGCGCGGTTGTATCCTTAGAATAAGGATTTTGTATTGTATTTGTTGCTGCCGCTCTCGCGCTCCGCTCCGTCCGCGCGGGGTCAGAGGGCGCTCGGAAGGCCACGGGCCTGAACCACCTGCGAACAGGTACAGGAGGCTCGAAGGGAACAACAAGCCCTGGCGCAGAGAGTTTCATTCTCCCCTTGGTGCACCTCACCCCCGGACCGCCCCCCGCAGTTAGTACGACCCGGAGCCCCTCGCGCTGGTCGTCAGGCGCAGCTGAAAGGAGCCGCCGCGCGCTGGGGTAGGGCGCGAGCCCTCCCTCGCGGGCGGGAGATGGCGGCCGTTTCCTCAGGGGGGCTGAGGCCCGCTTCGAAGCCCTCGCGTCGCGCATCCACAAACTCACCCTCGTCTCCTGCGCTCCACGCGGTCTCTGCTTCTCGGAGGTTCTGTCGCCGGGGGCAGGGCAGCCGGCCGAGCTCGGCTTTATAGGGAGGCAGATCTCGCGAGCGGGGCCTGCCCTCCCTCCCTGCGGGCCGCCTCCCCTGCCTCCACCTCCATCCTTCTTCTCACCCGGCTCCCCGCCCCTCTCGCCTCCCGGGCATCTCACCGTGCTAGCAGACAGACTCACCCCCCGCCGGGCGCTTCCCAGATGCTCCGTCGCCATGACTAGACAGAGCTCTCGAGTTACTAAACTCAAGGCGGCGCGTGCGCCCTCCATGCAGTGCCTGCTCACCCCCTACAGCACCCCACAGCCCAGCCTGGTCGCCCACCTCTCTACGAGCCCTTTGTTATCCTTCCATGTCTTTCCCAACTCCCAATTTGCACGTATCTCGAAATGTTATCCTCTGTCGCACCTTCCTCATATTTCCACGCTTCCCGGCTAGCTGTCTGCACACGCCGACTATGTAATCCTGCTCCCTCCGTACGACCTTTTTGTTTCCCCGTAGTAGATCCCTTCCCGCTGTAACCTCAATATCCTGCTGACTGACCCCCCTTCGTCCCTTTAATGTGTCCTCCTTGGCCTCTCTGTCTCCATGCCCCACTGGTATTCATCAGAGTACCACTGGCATATCTCTATGTGCTTCATAACTGCCTGGTCAGGGTAGTAAGTGCTATTAATGCAATTTTTAATGTAAACAATACCTCTTTCCGAGCAATTTTCGCTGATCCCCTTATTTTATTTTATTTTATTTAATGCATTTTTATAAAGCGCAGACTTTACCAAAAGGTGTCAGAGCACTGTACAATAGAACCAGTTACGTTACATGAGAGAAATGTTACAAAAATGGAACATACAAAAATAGCAGGCCACAGAATCAAAACACCGCAGGCAAAAGGAACACAATATCAAACACAGCAAGCAAAGAGACTGTACAGACAAAAATATAAATAAATATAACAAGTCAAGTCAAAAGATTTATATAGCGCGCTACATACCCAGAGGGTCTCAAGGCGCTTGTAGAAGGGTGGGGAGTTACTTGTCGAATATCCACGTTTTAGTTGCTTTCTGAATGCTAGGTGGTTCTGAGTAAGGCGAAGGTGAGTGGGAAGTGAGTTCCAAGTTTTATGACTAAAGAACTTCCTGGCGGGGTCTGAGAGGGAAGGAATTAGTTCTGAAAGTGTCTTTGGAATAGAAGAGATTTGAGGTCTGCTTTGAAGATCCGGATGGAGGTGATGGCACGGAGCAAAGGAGGAAGCGAGTTCCAGATTTTCACCGCATTACCTGAGATCGATTGAGCCATACATTTTTCCCTTTTGAAGGAGGGGGGCAGGAACTTTTCGGCATTCCGAGAAGGTCTTGAGCCTCCAGACAATTTTAGTTTATTCGCCAGATAGCAAGGGGAGGAAGAGTGCAAAGCTTTGTGGGTGATGCATGCCGTTTTGTAGGTAGTTCTAGCCTCGTTGGGATGCCATCGTAGGGAAGACAGGATAGGAGTGATGTGGTCACTTCGTTTGGACCCTGAAATGAAGCGAGCTGCTGAATGGAGGACAGATTTGACCTTAGACCTTCACGCTTCAACTTCATCCTGTTCTGCATCATCTGCCATTATCATGCTCCTCTCCACGTCTTCTCCCTTCCTGCACATCATGCGTGGTTATGTGCACCGTCTGAATCAGTTTCTCAAGCTTAGTGCAACCACTGATAGGAGTCATCCCTTGCCTCGTGTCTCCCTTGTCTTCCTGCACCCCCTCCTGAGTCCTTGCATCGCTTGGAATTCTCATTGCACCCCATGTACTTCTGGTTGTACCCCACACAGTAGCATAGCAAAGATTTAATGTACCCTTGTGCTAGAAAGCAAAATTACCCCTTAGGCTGCTGTTGGTTTTAGTAATTACAGCTATTATCAAATATCAATTGGCCCCAGGGCCACAGCACCGGCTGCATAAATAGTAGCAATGCCCTTGCACTCCGGGTGTGTTGGGGGTTTTCATATCCAGTTTTATTTTTAACTATAGTATGAGGTGGTGTTTGCTTGAGACAGCACTGGTGTATTATTGCTCGGCTTTATCCTTGTTTGTCTTAAAACGTTCCCTCCAAGGCTACAGAGTCTATCACTTGTGCATCAACTAAATTATGGTGCATGAAAAAAGGGGATGCGCGATATACATCTGATGGGCAAAGCTAACTCATGTTCTCAGTTATGGCTCTCCTCCCCGAGTGGTTCCAGAAGCCCATCACAGGCGCCAACATTTATTTAGTCCAGTGCTTTAAATGGAAAAAAATAAGTGCAGGTACTCTCCAAATTGAGATGTGGACTTGGGAACGGGGCTTGGGGTGGGGCTAAGGACGGAGCTATGGGCAGCGCAAAGGGATCCGGCCAGGGGCCCATTTAAGCATAGATGCACGCAGATAGGGCTTTCAGTACATGTATTTTAGAAATGCTTACATTCGCTGCTGCCCACATTATTAAACCTTGATTCCCACCTGCTGTGCTACAGCATTACTATTGCCACCTTCCTCCTCTGTCTGGTTGCAAACAAGTGCCGCTGTACTCTGCTATGCCAGCAGGAAGCCTTCTCTTCGATTTCACGAGAATATCAAAATATGTCTGTTAGCAGACCCTGCTCATACATGTACAGTTCTATGCACTGCACAGAGCCTAAGTGGACACTGCAGGCGCACAACGCCCATTGAGCTCAAAGGTCTTCAGCCCCACCCCCTCGTGTGTGGCAGCCCGGGTTAAGACAGCTTCCCGGGCACACCCTCAGGAAGAATGAATTAAAAACTGTAGATCTGTCATTCACCGGCTAGACAGAGCATTCCATGTATCCCCAGTGCTTAATTTGTGTTGGTGGTTTCCAGTGCTCCGTACTTAACCGTCAGCACCGGGACTTATGGGAGTCTGCCACATGGTGGCACTGTTTTTCTGATTTAGAGATGAGCACAACTACAGTTGTATATTAATTCAAAATACATAGAAATTACTCATGCCTGCCACCAAAGCCATTCTCGTAGTTTTCAGGATCTGGAATAGTCTGAAATGTCACACTTGTAGGCGTGTGATGATTAGTAATTGTGTTGGTGCTGTCCTTGGCAGCACATGCAGGGGCAATGGGTAGGGCATGCTGCAGTAGCCTCCTGACCAGGGCCCTGGTGCCTATTGTTTTACAAATTAAGCACTGTTTGACCCTGATGAATCAAAGCCTGGCAGCTCCACCTCGCGCACACCCGTCTCTCCCTCTCTCCTCACCTGCTAATCCCTGCCCTCTCCATCAATCCGCTCACCACTTCCGTCTGCCTGAGGACTGGCTCACTGTGACAGCAGCTCAAATGGTTAAGCGCCCGCTGCTCATGTGGCACAGCCTTTATTCCCTGGCGACTTGTCCTGTTGTTTACAGCGCAATGAAAGAAGTCAGCGGCGGTAGGCGCTAAGGTATTCACTACGATCCTTCTCCAGGCTTAATACCTTTACTTCATTCCCCAAATGAAGGCAGGCTCAGGAAGTTCGAGTTTTTGAGCCCTGAGACAGCGCCTGGGTACACACACAGCCACACCGCACCCGAGTACTTCGCAGGTTTTTAGAAGACCATTTGCTTGCTAACGAGACTTTGTTCTTTTTCTCCCCCCTTTCTTGGAGCCCCTGCATCTCCACTCCCACTCTGACTATTGCTGGGAGAATTAGCCGACCCTCGCCCCCTCCCTCTCCAGATCTGGCTGTACTTGCGCCTCAGTCACTAATCACCCCCAAACTTCCTGCCAGCACTGAATGAATGCCTTCTGAAGGCAACGACATTAGCACTTTGTAAAGCGAGATTAGCACTCGATCAGAGTGCATCATGGTAACCGGATCCACTCCTTGTGAGTGTTGCACTTCTCTTTGAAAATGCTAATTTCACTGAGCTTGGCACATTTCCCCATGAGTACCGGTACTCTCTTAAGACAAAGAGAAGTTCCGGTACTTAAGAGCCGAAAATTGAGAAGTGACAGTACTCAGTACTGGTGAGTACCGGCCCATTTAAAGCACTGATTTGGCCTGAAAATGCCCAGAGACCCCACCCCTGAGGCTGAAAATGCACAAAATGGGGAAGGGGGGACCTAGCAACCTTCTCTCCTGAGACTGAAAAACCACAGTGAGCCTACCCCGGGGCTGATTCCTTTAAAGGAGGGGGGCAGCACCGCTCTCTAAGCCAGTAATGGCCCCAGGGAGCCCACCCCAGGTGCCAGAGCAGCAGCTATGTCCCGGGTGCACACCCGGAATATAGCGGTTTCAAAACCTGTGTTTGCTCTCACTTAGCTGGAGCAATTTTATATCACCCACCAAGCAGAAGCAAAGGCCAAGTCCGCTCCCACCTGGCGGAGCTTTAAAAATGCTCCAGCCGCTGGGAGTGGACTTGAGAACAGTTTCTCTGCCTGCACTGATGCGGGCAGGAAAACAGATCTCAAGTTCACTCCCGCACGCAGGGGGCAGCATTACTAAGAGATTGCAACGCACTACAAAAAAAACCTGTGAAAGAATCATTATTGTTCATTGACTCATGTATTGCCGCTCTTCATTTTGTCTAAACTGGCTCCCCCGCTGTCTCCAACTATACTTTTTCTTCGCCGGAGAATGTGGTTCCCGAGGCTGAAATCGGCCCTAGCAGGAGGGGCTACATGTCCCACTCTCCCTTTAATATGTTGACGGGCCTAGGGGATGGGGTCCCCGAAGGCCGAAATTGGTCAGGGAAGGGGGGGCTATGTGCCCCCCCTCCCCTAGTTATGATGCTGGGTGATGGGGTGCCCAGGGCCGAAATCGGCACAGAAGTGGGGCTTCATATCGCCCTTCTCTTTCAGTATGTTTCCTGGGGATGGTGTCCCCAGGGGAGAGGGTCTGAGTGCTTTTCTACCCCTTCAATATGTTGCCAGGCCTTGGGAGATGGGGTCGGTCCCCAGGGCTGAAATTGACCCAGGGAAGGGGTCTGGGTGACTCCCTCTAATATGTTCGCGGGGCAAAGGGTTCTTGGGGCATGGGGTCCCCGGGGCCAAAACGCCCGTGAAAGGGGCTGTGTGACCCCCTCCACCTTCAATATGTTGCTAACTATAACTTGCACCCCTTCCATGCACTGCTTATGACCTCTCAGGACAACACTGATGACATGTTCTATGACATCATCCAATGAGTGTGTTTGTTTCTTTTATAGTTTACATTGTGACGAGTAACTATCATAGTACTTCTCAACCTAATTTTGTACAGCCTGTGTCCAGCTAATGGGTGTAAGTGTTTACAAAACGCATGTGTTGGTATTGCACCGTATCTGTGTAGAGGTAAAAAAAGATCCTTTGATCATACCTTACTATAACATTAATTTAACCTTTGGTGTTTTTCATTGAATATATATACATATGATTAAACCTCCATGATTAGGTTTTTCAAACTGTCATAGGATATTTAATGTTTTATGATAAAAACTGCTTTTCCACTTTCCTGCTCCATCGGTGGACTAATATATCTGATTCTGCTCCTCACCACTTTTCTTCCCCGTCCATACTAAATGTAATCATGATCAACGCTTCTTGCTTTCCATACCTCCTTTGGTTTCTTTACATGTCTGCATCATATTGAATTCTAGTCGTGCTTTTTTATCCAATGTTGAGTACCTTAATGGTCCGGAATAAATCGTTCCGGCTTGGTTTGGCAGCCTACCTGTGATGTCTGGTGCACGTGGGACCACTTCTTTATTCATGGTCTGTATATTAGACACAATAAACATACATCCGCGCTGTCTTTATGAGTACTAACATGTATCTCCGAAGCAGAGCAACTCTTCAAGTTTAGTGGTTACTGTATCCTGTTTTTGTTACCGACTACAATGCACCTCAAAGACAAATGAAAATATATTTAGAAAAATGGTAAAATATTTATCAAACTCTAAAGTTTTTGGATTTGCCTTTGAGGTACTTTTTGGGCTGTCTATGGAAAATGGCATTTTTATAAAAAGAAATGATGCAAACCCAGCAACAAACCACTAGGCGGCTTCTTAAAGCGCGCCAAATCTGCAATGCCTCAGTGTACCTTGTGTCTGTCACACTGCGCCCCCACAGCTTGTTGTAAGCCTTCGTGTTCCTACAGCCTCCTGCCCCCCCACAAAGCTCGTAGGAGACACATCGTCTGTCTCCTCGTGCCCCAGCCGCTACACACCTTACTGAGAGGTGCTCTGCCCCATGTCCATCCAATCCAGACGGGCCAAGCTTGCATTTGTGCAGCAGCGGCAGTGGCACCGGGGCCCAAAGGCGGGGCACTGCACTCTGGTTATTGCTGTATCATTTCCTGTGCACGAGGGCCCATGACACATTGACACACTGCATTCATGGCATGAAGGCGCATTTGTCTCGGTTTCCTTTCCTTCTCACTCTCACAGTCTACGTTTTGTTTAAAAAAAAACACCGTTTATAATGTCAAACAAAGAACGTTTTACTCGCAAACGAAACGGCAAACCCGGGTTATTCATGGCTGTGCTAATCCTCAAGGAAACGGAAACTTCGTTGTAGGAAAAAAGCAAAGCGGTGTCACACATGAAAGAATGTGGAACCTTCCTTGATTTCTCAAGATGGCCCCGCCCTGAGCTCTGCGGCTTCTCCTTCCTCCCAGCATCTTCGTCCCCGCGCATCCCTCCCCTGCTCCTCATCCTGCTTCCGTGCACTTGTCTCCGGTGACGTCAGCATGACTCTGCACTTCTGCTGCAGCCCCGGGGCGTCTGGGGGCTGCTTCCTTAAGTATACACTGAGCACAGCCCAGTTATGGACGGCTGCTCTGCCAGAACCCGAATCCTCTATACCCTCTGTTGATACTGTAACCAGCTTATTAACACCGAGGGCCGGTTTGACCGGTTTAATCCAGTCGAATGATTCTGAACCCGGCACATTCTTCCTGCAGGAAAGTGTGTAACCGGGAACTAATTGTCTTGATTGTAGCAGAGTTATATGTATGCTGTTTTAAAATCCACGCTTCTAGCAGCATTCGCGGTTCCGTAGTTTTGCGGGTTCTGTTGAGGCAACGTGTGTTTTCCCAACCCTTATTAGTGGTTGCGTTACTTTTTCCATGAATTTGGATGGATTCCTGATCCTTGAGCAGGGCTTTAACTGGGCCGGGTCCTGTCGGTGCTCGGCACCGGTAGTTCTAACAAGCATTTGCAATGCAATAGGTCTCGCATCATTAAAGTTTGAGTTCTTGGCATTGTATATGACAATGTGTTGCATGAAATATTTAGCAACGTCTGGTTTTGGTGTGAAAGGGGGCAGGGTGGTTCTGGCATACTACCTACCCATGGATGGGCACCACTTAAAATGAAAAAGTAGAGCTGGTCTGCTTCAAAGCTTGGAGTCTTAGCTTCTGATGAAAGCCGGTTCTGGCCTGTTACTGTGGTATTCCATTACATGTCATTTAGAACTCATCTATGTCACTCAGCAGTGTGCCTACTTTTGGAATGTTTATCCTTGAGTTGTACTGGCCTATGATTCCTGGATGAGGATACCTGTTACCTGCTGTGGTTGTTAAGCTGTCTTCCTGCATTAAACCTGCTTGAACCTACTTATTGTGTATTCCTCTTTACCACACAATTATTGGCGACGACGGGAGCAGTGCTGTTTGGGAAGACAGCGTTCACTCGTTTCAATTGTTTTTTTGTTTTTTATGCAAAACTGGATTTTGCCTATCAACTGCAATATTTCTGAGAAGTTAGGAGCTTCATCACGTTTCTGACAAGAAGTAAGGAGTTTTATCAAAACCAAGGGTTTTCTGCTGTGTTCACGCGGACTGTATGTCCCGTTTCCCAGCCAGTGTGGAAGTTGGTGAGAGTATAGACTGTGATGTTGCGTACTCATTTGCAGACATTAACATGACTTCAGAACAAGAGAGCTCCTTAATTCTTTCAGAAAAGAATTGGTCTGAAGCCATGGAGAATGATGTTGTTTTGAATCTTGTTAAACAATATTTGATTAAAGGTTGGCCTGAAGAAAGGAAGCTCTCTGGTGAGTTGGGGTCGTTTTACAAAGTGAAGGATGATTTAATGCTATCTGAAAACATTATCCTTAGGTCTGATAAGATCATACCTCCCTCTAGTTTGAGAGAAAAGATTTGCAAATTAGCTCATGAAGGGCACATGGGAATGTCTACCACCAAGAGAAGGATCAGGGAACACTATTGGTGGCCTGGTATTGATGCCATGGTTGATAATTGGGTCAGGAATTGTTCTCCTTGCTCTTTAAGTGATAAATCTGTGAAGAGTTTGGCTGTCGATATCACACCCATTGAGTACGCTAATGGTCCTTGGCGTAGGTTAGCAATTGATATTATTGGACGTTTCAGTTATCAGTCTGGTAAGGAAATGTATGGTTTAGTCTTAATTGACTACTTCTCTAAGTGGCCTGAATTAAAAATTGTAGAGAAGATTTCCTCAGAACATGTAATTGATTTCCTTGATGAAATTTTTGCTAGAGAAGGTTTGCCAGAGGAACTTATCTCAGACAATGGGCCACAGTTCATCAGCAATGAGTTTGAGTGTTTTTTAAAAAAATGTGGGGTTATTCACAAAAGGACTTCTAATTATTTTCC
Source organism: Lissotriton vulgaris (assembly GCF_964263255.1). Taxonomy (NCBI): domain Eukaryota; kingdom Metazoa; phylum Chordata; class Amphibia; order Caudata; family Salamandridae; genus Lissotriton; species Lissotriton vulgaris. The sequence goes on along the minus strand of NW_028251668.1, from coordinate 392,819 downwards.
ACAAGCCAATGGCCAAGTTGAAAGGTTCAACAAAGTCATCAAAGAATCTTGTCAATTGGCCGTTAAGAGTGGTTTGAAGTGGAAGAAAGCTCTCCAGGCTACTCTATTAACTTATCGGTTGTCTCCCAATTCTGTCACTGGTTTATCCCCATTTGAATTATTGCGAGGGAGGAAACCAGGTTCTCAACTTTTTCCCTGGTGGTTAAAAAGTGATACTCCCTACGAGGTAGATTTCAAGGCATTAAAGAATCGGATTGGGAAATACCAAGAAAGCATGACCCAGCACTCTGCCAAAAAGAAGTATAACTCTTGCAGTGTAAAGGTGGGTGATCGGGTTTGTGTTAAAATGGGTGGTTTGTTTCACAAGAATGTCTCTAGATGGTCTGACCCCATCAAAGTAATTGAAATTTTTAGCAAAGCTGTCAGAGTTGAAGGGGGGAAAATATGGAATTTGAGAAGGATTTCCTTATGCAAACCCTTTGTTACTCCTTCTCAGAAGTCTTCTCTTCCAGAGAAACTTGTCTCAGATTGTCCAGAGAAACTTGTTTCAGATAATTTCTCCGGTATGCGGAAACTTCCCTCAGACAATGTCTCAGATGGGTTCTCTGGCACGCATGAAGTTTATGACAATTTGGAAAAAAAACCTGTAAGTAACTCTGATTTTCGAATCGTTCCTGATCCTCGACCGATTCCTAATGTTGTCATAGACAATCAATCAGATGTTGTGTGTGAAGAGATCTCATTAAGACATAGCGAACGTACTAAGTTTGCCCCTTCTAAGTTCAAAGATTTTATTAGAGTTTGAATTTCTTGCACATCATTTTTCTTTTATTTTTTTTTATTTTTTTATTTTTTTTGTTTTTTTTAAAGGGGGGGAGGTGTGTGGTATTCCATTACATGTCATTTAGAACTCATCTATGTCACTCAGCAGTGTGCCTACTGTTGGAATGTTTATCCTTGAGTTGTACTGGCCTATGATTCCTGGATGAGGATACCTGTTACCTGCTGTGGTTGTTAAGCTGTCTTCCTGCATTAAACCTGCTTGAACCTACTTATTGTGTATTCCTCTTTACCACAGTTACCAGTGCTTGTCCCATCATTTTCACACAGTAACGATGCTTCAAGTTTTGTTGACACTATGAATCTGTCTTGTTCCCTGTCTCTAGACTCTAGAGACAGGGGTCTTCAAACTGTGGGGCGCGACCCCCAGGGGGGCCGAACGATGCAAAGGGGTCGCGCCTTCACAGTGTCACTTCTGCCTCCAGGGCTTCAGCCCCCCTCCTCCTCCTCCTCCCCCATCCTGTCTCTCAGCCCAGGCTGCTGCAGTGCAGCTCGCGCTCCTGGGGCCTTGGCTGGGCAGTGTCTGGAGTATCTCCGGCCCGAGTTTTCACAGGTCTTTAAAGACCATTAGCATATTTACATGCCTTTGTTAACCGATTACCAAAGATTCGTTTTTTTAAGGTTCCAGTACCCCCTGGGCACCCACTCTGCCTATTTCTTACATTTGTATTTTTACACTTACTGGTTTAGTGTGAGAATGCATTTAATGAAAATAAATATAAAGTTGGGTTGCCAAAAGAAACATGCCTGCTATGTGTTGTTTAAAGATCCTGCAGAGGCCTACTCTTGACACTAAATTGAGTTATAAATAAAAAAGTATGTATTAATTAGGTATGTGACTTTTTTGTCTTTATTCTCTTTAATTATTAGTCATGGATCATTAAGGCATCCCTAGAACACAATTAAAAGTGCTTTCTATTTATATTTGCTGTTCTAAGTATTCACAGATAAGTGCAAAAAATACAGCTGTAGGTGACTGCTTATTTCTGGGCCATCAAAATAATGAGCTGTAACCCTAATCATTAGACTGGAAGTTTGTTGCAGGATCAGCACATTATTTATTTCCTCCACCCCGAACCCTGATTAATGCCATTATAGCAATAATTTAACTTATATCTGAAAACCTACGCTTCAAGATTTTGGGAATGCACCCTGCTTTCAGACTACTCACTTCTCATTCTCGCCTTCACTTTCACGTTCACGTTCACCCTACACTCCCAGCGATCACAATGCACTCACACTGATCACAATGCACTCACACTGATCACAATGCACTCACACTGATCACCATGTACTCACAGCAATCACCATGCACTCACACTATTCACCCGCTCACGCAGCACTCACACTATTCACCCGCTCACCCTGCACTCACACTGATCACCATGCACTCACACTGATCACTATGCACTCACACTGATCACCATGCACTCACACTGATCACCATGCACTCACACTGATCACCATGCGCTCACACCAATCACCATGCACTCACACCAATCACCATGCACTCACACCAATCACCATGCACTCACACTGATCACCATGCACTCACCCTTGCTGCTCCCGGCCATGGCCAGGTGAGCTTCTAATGTGGCAGCGCATATTCCTGCGGATTGGGAGGCCCTTCACAGAGGTTGACTAGACATCTTTCTGATGTTAATTGCTGTATTTTGGTTATACACTGGTACTGATGGGGTGAAATCTTTCCTCAGTATTACTGTGTTTAAAAAAATTCTAAATAATAAAGCAATGCTACCCCAAAATACGCAGCATCACAGAACATTATTTACATTTTCTACTCACACAATTTAGTCAAGCCTGTCGCATAATTTGGTCCTCACCTTCCTCATAACCTAGAGGTTTAGACATTTTTGTCAGGAGGGGGTCCTTGCACTTGAAAATGTTGACAGGGGGGTCTCGGCATCCAAAAGTTTGAAGACCTCTGCTCTAGAGGAATGTGTTTTAATAATTGTACGTTTTTTAATCACCTCTGCTCCCACAGACTATCACTCTCATTTGTTTTCATTTTTCTTAGATTTCAATTAAAGCACGCGCCTTTTGAATTGTATATCTGTGCTGGTAATATTTGGATACAAATATTTCACTTCTGATGAACAGGGAGGCGTATATTCTACAGCTTGTTGTAATCAGCCCATCTCACTCTGGGCAGTGTCTTACCCCGCCCTCATACCCCTGCTTTTTTGTTGCACATCCCACATTGATAAGGTACCCCACTGGCAGGCTGGGGTCGCTCGGGTGCAGGGTGACAGGGTCAGGTATTGCCCTTAAGTTCAGTCTAGCATGCAGTCATCACACAAGAGCTTCCAAAAGTGCTGTTACGAGTCCTGCCCCGAGGCTTGCCAGCAGTGCAGGCCGAAAAAAAAAGTGTTAACTTAGCAACAGGACGCAATAGCAACCAGTAATGAGGGACGGCGCACAAGGCCTCTTAGGGTCCTCCTGCTGCTCACTGAGGCCTCCCCTCACTGTGCTGCTCACTGAGGCGCACGCAGCCTCCCCTCGCTGTGCTGCTCACTGAGGCGCACGCAGCGGCATGCCTATCCTCGCTCTGCTGCTCACTGAAACACTCACGTCTGTCTAGGCAGCTCACTGAGTGCATAGGATGTCTGCCGTGCTGCTCATTGCGGGCAATGCTGCATTCTCTGACTGAGCTGCTCACTGAACGCAAGGGGTGCCTTTATCACTGTGGTGCTCACTGAGGCATTCAGCGCCTTCTTTGCCTGCGTTGCTTACTCGGGAGGATGATTGTCTTTTCCGTGGCACTCACCGAGGCACACGGCCACTCCTCCCTGCACTGTTAACAAAAGCACATAGCGCCTTTTATCTTATCTCCGCACTCTTCACTAATGGACAAAACAGTGCCAATGCGCTGTGCATAGAGGAGCAGTGGTTCATTTGCATTTGCTGCTCAGTGTTCCACCAGTTTATTGTGCAAGGGAAACTAGTTAAGCGACCCTCAGTGTTGTTGTCCTTGCACAATAAACTAGTGTGCATATTTGATGTACTGCTTCCTTTCGCGCGGTTGCCACGAGACCTAAAAAATGAGTTTTAACAATTTTTTTTTAAGTACTTCTCTTTTTCCTTTAAGGAAAGCAATGCATTTGTTTAAAAAATGATTGCTTTATTTAAAAACAATCATGGTGGTCTGGTGACCTTTGCAGACTGCACCATCTGTGTGATGTCTACAGATCATTGTGGCTCGCAATTTACGACTTATCTCATTAATATTCATGATGTTGGTCAAATTGTGGCAAACTTTGATTCTGTATTTTGTAAACCGCCCTATTAGTACACAAACTGGTTTGCAAAATACCATACTCCTCGTAAAAATACTGGTCGCAAATTGAGACTTGTATTTTGTGACTAGTTCATAGTACTTCTGGCCTCTAGCCTGTATGCTAGTTGTTACCTGTGAAGGAGGGCCCTTGTCTGTGCTCATTTGCATGTGCTCAGTGTCTGTATGTACTCATAGGATGACGTATTCCTCCCTGTGCTAAGAGTCCTATATATATTGGTTAAAAAAAACGTGCCTTTAAAAAATAGCTGAGAAACTTCTAGTAGAAGCTGAAATTGACGTCGGTGATGTTTACCTCAAACATTAATGCGTCTATCATTTAACCACAAAGTTCCAGACTCGTATTAATTGCATCAACAGAGGCAGCTGCACTCGGTTAAGTAGGAGGCCATGCCTAGTTTACAGTAAATAGTACCCGTTGCCCGTCTTTTTAAATTCACACCACACAGCTGCGAAGGTGGCCTCTATAGTAATCGGCAATCCATGGTTTTGGTTTTTTCACTGCTAGCTCCACTACGGAAATAACTGTCGGAAAATCGGTCTCCATAACATTTTTTTTGATGTTATGGTTTGTATCGAACTTCCTCCGTCGGTTTTATAGCACGTTACTTATTTGGAAATTAAAGTAGGTGCCCCACAATCGGGTTGAACGCTACATACATGTATCGACAAAATACGCATTCTAAAAAAATCAGCATGTTCTGCTTTTCGATGCCTATGCTTTTTAGCAAATGACAACTATCTAGTCATCGGACTTTCTACATCGTTAATATTTTCTCTCTCTGCATTTGATATGTGACTTTGTTCTCACGTAGTCACTGTGGGGTGTGGATTTTTCAAAATATAATGGACTGTGGCTACGAGCCGTCGCAGGCAGTTGCATCGTAAGGCAGAGTGAAAGTACATTCCTGGCAGTGGTAACGGGAAAAACAAAAAGTGCGCACGCAAAACGAAACCTATCGTGGGGCAGGACTTCCGTTTTGTGAAGCCCGCGCCCACGGAGTGCCTGGAGGAGCAGTGGTGACGCGGGGCTCCCATGCCCGAGGGAGAGCCCCGCGGAGGCTGCACAAGTCCGGAGTGCCGGTGAGCGGGGAAGGGGGGGATGCCTGTATGTGTGCATGTGTGTGTGTCTCTGTGTGCGACGGCGGAGAGGTGGGGGGGAAGTCTCTCCATGCGTGTATGTGCGCTTGTGGTTGTGTGTCTCTGTGTGTGCGCATGCGTGCAGGGGGAGGTGTGCCTGTGTATGTTTGCGCTTCCCAGGAGACAGCCACGGCAAGCGCGTTCGCGCGCGCGTGGCCTGCGCCGATTGCCTCTTGCGAGATGCGTGTGGCCAGGTGCTGTCTCCTGGGAAGCAGACACAGCGACAGTAGATCTCTGTCGAGACAGCGCTTACGTGCTGTTCAACGCCACGAGACCTAAAAAGCAGGTGCTGATACGGCTCCCTATCGAGCTCTACATTTATGCCCTCCCCTCCAGGCTGACAACAATCTTAACTGTACTACCCTTCACTGCCTTTGATGTAACTTCAAAGAGAGGGCCAGCCCCGGGGATGGGGTCCCCGGCGCCACAAATGACCCCGGGGGGGCCACGCGGCCCCCCAATTATTTAAAAAAGAATTGGGAAGGCAGGCCCCGGGGGACGGGGCCCCAGGGTTATAAATGGCAACCCCCCTCCAAAAATTACATACAAAATAAAAAAATACTAGGCCCCGGGGATGGGGACACCCCGGGGTCAATTATGGCACCGGGAGGGAGACCACGCGGCCCCCTTCCAAATTTAGATTACAAACAATTTAAAAAGGGGTCAGGCCCGGGGGATGGGATCCCCAGGGCCAATAAATTAGAAAAAGAAGGGGGGCCACACAGCCACCTTCTTAAAAAAATAAATAAATAAATAAAAGACCAGCATCGCGCCGGAGGCCACACCCTCTCCTTGCAGCACTCTGCAAACACGCCCCCTGGTCCATTTGCAGATGTGGAACGAATTCCCCTTGAATATTGGGGGTCCCTGGGAGCCAACTAGCCCACCAGGAACCTCCAGTATGCGCCAGGGAGCTGCGTTGCAGAGAGGTGTTCTGAGGCCACGCCCCTTTTTACACCTCTCTGCAACGCAGCTCTGTGGCGCTTAACCGAGATAGCTGCTGGGCTAGTTGCACCCTAGGGATCCTCAGGATTCAAGGGGAGTTATTCCCCCAACTTAAAATGTGCCACAGGCGCCTTGCACAGTGGTGAAGGGAGGGCCAGGGCCTGAGGTGACATGTGTGCAAACATGCCCTGTGGTGCATTTTAAGTTGAGGAATTCATTCCTCTTCAATCCCGAGGGTCCCTGGGGGCCAACTAGCCCACTAGGTACCTCCAGTAAGCACCACGAAGCTGCGTTACAGAGTATTGTAAAAAGGGGTGTGGCCTCTAGAGGTACCTGGTGGGCTAGTTGACCCCCAGGGACCCTCAGGATTCAAGGGGACTTAATCCCCCAACTTACAACGTGCCAGGGGGCGTGTTTGCACAGTGGTGCAGGGAGGGGGCGGGGCCTGATATTACAAGTGTGCAAACACACCCCATGCAGGTTGTAAATTGGGGGTTCAAGTCCCCTTGAGTCCTGAGGATCCCTGGGGACCAACTAGCCCACTAGGTACCTCCAGTAAGCGTCACAGAGCTGTGTTGCAGAGAGGTGGTCCAAGGCCACTCCCCTTTTTACACGTCTCTGCAAAGCAAGTCTGTGGTACTTACTGGAGGTACCTGGTGGGCTAGTTGGCCCCCCAGGGACCCTTAGGACTCAAGGGGACTTAATCCCCCAACTTACAACACACCAGGGGGTGCATTTGCACAGTGGTACAGGGAGGCCTGATATTACAAGTGTGCAAACACAACCCTCTGGCGCTTTGTAAATTGGGGGTGTTAGACGGGACCTGGAGGGTCGGCCGAGGACAAGGGGAGAGGTCTCCGGGGAGAGCCGTCTCCAGCGATCGTACAGACAAGTAACTTCCCCCCCACAGATGGACACCACAGAAAGATAAGGTTTAACGTTCTTTATAAGCAATCTTGAAGTACGGTAGAATGGTACAAGGAGGTCAGGACTCAGGGGTCCCCTCGATTCTAGTCTCTTGGATGGGAAAAGGGGGTAGCGGGACAGTCTTGTTACCAATCCGGCAGTTGCAATGAAATGATGGTTAGCTCACAATCCTCGAGCTCGGTGTTCTAGGAGGACGGGCCGCGGCAGCGCCAGCAGGTCCCGAGATGATCGTAGGTAGCAACGGTCCGCGGCGGCGCCAGCAGGTCCCGGCGAAGGTGGTAGTTACAACGGGCCGCGGCAGCGCCAGCAGGTCCCGACGAGGATGAAGGTTGCAGAGGGCTGCTGCAGCGCCAGCAGGCAGGACGACAGTTCACAAGGCAGGGCTGCGGCAGCGCCAGCAGTCCGTCAAGGATGAGTTCTTCACGGTGTCTCTCGACTCCAGGATACAACTGCCTTCCTGCTCTGGAGCTGCCCCAGTTATAGGGCTGGCGCCCTTTGATGTCCGGACCCTCGCACTTGGAGGTCGGAAGGTCCGGGATGAGGGAGTCCAGACACCCAGCAGGGGGGTGGAGCCAGCGCCCGGGGAGGCTGGGGGCGATCGGCACCTGGAGGGGGAGAGCCATCGAAACTCCTCTCTCCCATTGACCTGCCAAGTGGTCCGTTCACCTCCCGGGTGGATGGTGGTGCCGGGCTGTCGGGGCCTGGCCAGGCCCAGGGTTAGGGTCGAGCTGAGGCCACGCGGCCTCGTGGGGCAGTGTCCAAGATGGCGGCTGGGCCCGGGCGATGGTGCTGGTGAAGGCCCAGGCCGGTGTTACGGAGATGTTCGGGGGCAGGCGTCCCGTGTGGGACGGGTTACGGGTTTCTTCTGGGGGTGGCTTCTGGAGAGTCGGTGTCCTGGCTCTGTCATGCGGGGAGGGAGCGAGCCCCCTTCTGGGGCCTGTCCAACATGCGTCCCCCCCAGCTGAAGGCGGGGAGAGTTACCCATCCTCTTGGGGACTCTCTCCGTCGAGGCGGAAAAAGCGGGACAGGCCATCCGCATTGGCGTGATCTTGACCAGGGCGATGCTCCACAGTGAAGTCCATCCCTTGCAGGGAGATGGACCATCGCAGCAGTTTGGGATTCTCCCCCCGCATCTGCATTAACCATTGCAGGGGGCGATGGTCTGTTTGTACCCGGAAGTGGGTACCGAAGAGGTAGGGCCGGAGTTTCTTGAGGGCCCACACCACTGCGAAGGCCTCCCGCTCGATGGTACTCCAGCGTTGTTCTCGGGCCAGTAGGCGTCGGCTGATGAAGGCCACTGGCTGATCGACCCCCTCGGAGTTAAATTGCGAGAGGACGGCCTCAATGCCATGGTCCGAGGCATCGGTCTGGACTATGAACTCGCGGCTGTAGTCGGGGGCCTGGAGCACCGGGGCGGTGCACATGGCGGCCTTCAGTTTCTCGAAGGCCGCTTGACAGTCTGGAGTCCAGTTGACCGTTTTGGGATGCTTTTTGGATGTGAGTTCCGTGAGGGGCCCCACAATGCTGCCATAGTCCTTCACGAACCTAGTATCCGGTGAGCCCCAGGAAGGCTCGTACCTCGGTTTGGGTGACGGGGGGCTGCCAGGACTGGATGGCAGCGATCTTGAGCTGGAGAGGTGCCACCAGACCGCTCCCCACCTGATGTCCAAGGTAGGTCACGGACCCTTGGCCGATTTGGCATTTGCTGGCCTTGATGGTGAGGCCAGCTCGCTGAAGGGCCTGCAGGACCTCTCGGAGGTGGCAGAGGTGGTCTGACCAGTGGCGGCTGTATACTGCGATATCGTCCAGGTAGGCGGCGCTGAAGTCTTCGAGGCCCGCCAATACCTGGTTCACCAGTCTTTGAAAAGTGGCTGGAGCGTTTTTCATACCGAAGGGCATCACGGTGAACTGGTAGTCCCCATCCGGGGTGGAGAAAGCGGATCGTTCTTGAGCCCTGGGGGTGAGGCCGATCTGCCAGTAGCCCGCTGTCAGGTCGAAGATGCTTAGGTAGCGGGCAGCCCCCATGCGGTCGACCAGTTCATCTGCTCGGGGGATAGGATGAGCGTCGGTTCTGGTGACAGCGTTCAGACCCCGATAGTCGACGCAGAACCGGAGCTCGGGGGTGGTGCCCGGGGCGGCCGCTCTGGGTACCAGTACGACTGGGCTGGCCCAGGGGCTGTCTGAGGGCTCGATGACCCCGTGTGTGAGCATCTTGGTGACCTCTTCTTGGATGCAGGCGCGCACCCGGTCCGGGACTCGGTAGGCTCGGTGTCGAATAGGGGGACTGTCCCCAGTATCCACGTCGTGAAGGCACCAGGGGGTGACTCAGGGGGTGAGGGAAAACAGGTCCGCAAATTGCAACAGGAGGGTCCGACAGCCGTGGTGCTGCTCCGGGGTCAGGGCCTCGGAGAGTCGGACCCCATCCACGGAACCATCTTTCTCACGGGTCCTCAGCAGGTCAGGGAGTGGCTCGGAGTCTTCTTCCGCCCCACTGTCTGTAGCCATCAGGAGAATGAGCTCTGAGCGCACAAAGTGTGGTTTGAGTCTGTTGGCGTGGAGGACCCGGAGGGGGTTTCGGGGGGACTCCATGTCGATGAGATAGGTGACAGGGCCCTTGCGTTCGACCACCTTGAAGGGTCCTGTCCATTTGTCTTGCAAGGCACAAGGTTCGGTGGGGGACATCACCCACACCTGCTGACCAGGTTCGAACTCAATGGAGGAGGCATGTTGGTCGTACCATTTCTTCATGTCCTCCTGACTGGCCTCTAGGTTGGCTTTAGCGATCTCCCTGAATCGCCTGGTCTGGTTGCGGAGGGTCAGGAGGTACTTGTAGACATCCGGAGGGGTTTTCAGGGGGGCCATCTCCCATTCTTCTTTCACTAGGCTGAGGGGCCCTCAGACAGGGTGCCCGTACAGGAGCTCGAAAGGGCTGAAACCGAGGGACTTCTGGGGGACTTCTCGGTAGGCGAAGAGGAGGCACGGTAGTAGCACGTCCCACTGGCGGCGTAGGGGCTCCTCCAGCCCCATAATCATTCCCTTGAGGGTGCGGTTGAACCGCTCGACCAGTCCGTTTCCTTGCTGGTGATAGGGTGTTGTGAAATGGTAGGTGACCCCGCACTGCTGCCAGAGGGATTTCATATACTTCGAAATAAAGTTCGTGCCCCGGTCACTGACGACCTCCCGGGGGAAGCCCACTCGCGAGAAGATCCCCATCAAGGCTCGGCCTACCACTGGTGCTGTCACTGTTCGAAGGGGGATGGCCTCGGGATAACGGGTGGCGTGATCCACCAGGACCAGGATGAATCAGTGCCCTTGTGCTGTTCGGAGGTCCAGGGGCCCCACAATGTCTATTCCCACTCGTTCGAACGGGGTGGTGAAGACAGCGAATGGTTGCAGGGGCGCCTTGAGTTTTCGGCCGCTCTTGCCGCTGGCTTGGCAGGTGGGGCAGGCCCGGCAGTGGTTGGAAACGTCATTTTGCATCTTGGGCCAGTAAAAGTGTGTCACCAGGCGGTTGTAGGTTTTATCTTGCCCCAAGTGCCCAGCCAGGGGGACATCGTGGGCCAAGTTTAAAAGGAAGTCTCTGAAACGGAGGGGTACCACCAGCACCCGACTGGCCCCCAATTCTGCAATTCTTTGCTCGCTGTACAGTAAGTCGTTGTCCCAGTAGATCCAGTGCGCCCCTGCGGTGTCTCCCGCGCTCTGGGCGAGGGCTTGTTGTCGGAGTCCCTTGAGGGAGGGACAGGTCTTTTGCTCCTGCCGAAATTGTTCTTGGGTGGGCCCCCCCTCTTGACGCCACTGAGCCAGGTCTGGAAGGTCCTGAGGCTGAGCGCGCCTCTTCCGGGGCTTGTTCTGGGGGGTCAGGGCGGCCGGCGTCTTCCTCTGGAGTGATCGGGGGAGGAGGTGCTGGCCATTCGGGCTCTTCGGGTCTGGGGACGGCACGGGCGGCCATGGACCGGGTTGTTACGCACGCCCAGTCTGGGAGGCCCAGCATCCCCAGGTGTTCTCTTCTCTCAACGGCCGCCCACGGGGAACTCTCGAGATCGTTTCCCAGGAGGCAGTCCACGGGGGCATCATTGCGGACAGTCACCTTCAGCATGCCGGACACTCCTCCCCATTCAAAGGGCACACAGGCCATCCGACATAGGCTCTCAGAATTGTCAGCTGATCGGACAGGGCAAAGGACGTTTGGTAGGATTTGTTCTGGGGTCACCAGGTGACAGCGGACGGCCGTCACACTGGCTCCGGTGTCACGCAGGGCTTCGGCCTTGCATCCGTTGATGTTCACCCACTGGCTGTATTTTCGGGTGTTTGCGGGTAGGGGGACCCGCGGGACCATGTCTCTTCCCCCTAGGCAAGCCAGGACCATGGCGGCAGGTTCCCACTCGGGCTGTTCCTGTTCATATTCTTCATGCTCTTCGTACGTTTGTTCTTCTCCTAGGGCGGCGGCCGCGACCTGGCGGGGCCCGGGAGTCTGGTTCTTGGGGCAGTTCGGGTCGTTGGCATAGTGTCCGACCCGCTGGCACCGATGGCACGTGACATTGGCTCGGAACCCTGGGCGCATCGGAGGGTTCCCCCGCCCAGCCGAGGGTGGGGTGTTGTTGACGGGAGCTGCCGGGGCGGCATCTCTGCCCCGGCCCTGGCCTCCTCCTCGGGGACGATGAGGGCCTTGGTTGTTTCGGTTCTGCTCGTTTGGCCCACTCCGGGCCACTCGGGTGCTCTCCCATCGGTCAGCCTCAGCGGCAAGCTGCCGAGGGTCAGTCAATTTACTGTCGAGGAGGTGCTGCCTGAGCTCGACGAAGCAGTTGTTGGAGAGGTGCTCCCATACAATGAGGTTGAAGAGTTGCTCGTAGGTGGTGACTCGGCTACCTTTGATCCACCCTTCGAAGGCTCGGCTAAAATAGTTCACATATTCCACCCAAGTTGTACCCGGGATCCGGGTGCAGTCGCGGAACCTCTGGCGGTACATCTCGGGCGTGAGTCCATATTGAGTGAGGAGGGCGGCCTTCATGTGATCATAGGACGTCATCTGATGGTCCGGGAGCTGTAGCAGGGCATCGCGGCCTTCATTGACGAACCTACCCCATAGACCGGCTCCCCAGTCACTTCGATCGATCCGGTGGGAGGTCATGGCAATCTCATAGGCCTTGAACCACTGTTGTATGTCGTCGTTCCGATAGTATTCTCGGACGACGTCCTTGGGGATGTGGACTTTTTGTTCCGTTGCGCCCGGGGTGCGCGGTTGCTCGGGCACCCCTAGTTCTTTGTTTTGTTTTCGTAGTTCTATTTCAGCTAGCTTGCGCTCGTGTTCGTATGCCAGTCTCTTTTCTTCGAGTTCTCTTTGTCTTTGCTTTTCTTCCCGCTCTTCTCGGAGCCGTAGGTGTTCTAAGTTCAGTTTTTGTTCCGCTAGTTTTAGCTCACCGTCCATCTTGAGCCGTGCCATCTCTAATTTGTGTAGTCTGTTTCTTTCTCTTTCTTGGATCTCTTCCTGTGAGAGACCCGCTCTCCGTTCTTCGGGAGAAGTGGTGTTGATCTCTGATGCTGCGATGTTTTGGTCCGGGGATCTGACGGCCCCGGTTTCCGCCCAAGATTCGATGGCGTGCTTGAAATCGTCTTTCGTGCTCAGACCGGTGGTAGCGATGCCTAGTTCGATGCAAAATTGTTTTAACTCGCGATGGCTGTACTCTTCCAATTTCTCCATCTGGAATTTTTCGGTGGATCCGCTCTCTTTGGTTGTCATTGTGGTTTAGTCGTGGGGTGAGTTACTCTCTGTACGTACGCGTTGATTCGGATCGCGCCGCTGGCCACCAATGTTAGACGGGACCTGGAGGGTCGGCCGAGGACAAGGGGAGAGGTCTCCGGGGAGAGCCGTCTCCAGCGATCGTACAGACAAGTAACTTCCCCCCCACAGATGGACACCACACAAAGATAAGGTTTAACGTTCTTTATAAGCAATCTTGAAGTACAGTAGAATGGTACAAGGAGGTCAGGACTCAGGGGTCCCCTCGATTCTAGTCTCTTGGATGGGAAAAGGGGGTAGCGGGACAGTCTTGTTACCAATCGGGCAGTTGCGATGAAATGATGGTTAGCTCACAATCCTCGAGCTCGGTGTTCTAGAAGGACGGGCCGCGGCAGCGCCAGCAGGTCCCGAGATGATCGTAGGTAGCAACGGTCCGCGGCGGCGCCAGCAGGTCCCGGCGAAGGTGGTAGTTACAACGGGCCGCGGCAGCGCCAGCAGGTCCCGACGAGGATGAAGGTTGCAGAGGGCTGCGGCAGCGCCAGCAGGCAGGACGACAGTTCACAAGGCAGGGCTGCGGCAGCGCCAGCAGTCCGTCAAGGATGAGTTCTTCACGGTGTCTCTCGACTCCAGGATACAACTGCCTTCCTGCTCTGGAGCTGCCCCAGTTATAGGGCTGGCGCCCTTTGATGTCCGGACCCTCGCACTTGGAGGTCGGAAGGTCCGGGATGAGGGAGTCCAGACACCCAGCAGGGGGGTGGAGCCAGCGCCCGGGGAGGCTGGGGGTGATCGGCACCTGGAGGGGGAGAGCCATCGAAACTCCTCTCTCCCATTGACCTGCCAAGTGGTCCGTTCACCTCCCGGGTGGATGGCGGTGCCGGGCTGTCGGGGCCTGGCCAGGCCCAGGGTTAGGGTCGAGCTGAGGCCACGCGGCCTCGTGGTGCAGTGTCCAAGATGGTGGCTGGGCCCGGGCGATGGTGCTGGTGGAGGCCCAGGCCAGTGTTACGGAGATGTTCGGGGGCAGGCGTCCCGTGTGGGACGGGTTACGGGTTACTTCTGGGGGTGGCTTCTGGAGAGTCGGTGTCCTGGCTCTGTCATGCGGGGAGGGAGCGAGCCCCCTTCTGGGGCCTGTCCAACAGGGGGATTAAGTCCCCTTGAATCCTGAGGGTACCTGGGATCCAACTAGCCCACCAGGTACCTCCAGTAAGCGCCACAGAGCTGCGTTGCAGAGGTGGTGCGATGCCATGCCCCTTTTTACACCACTCTGCAAATGCAGCTTCTGATGCACTGCTGTTGGGGCGATGAGGTCCTCTTGTTTCCTGAGGACCTCAGGACACAAGTGGACTTCCTCCTCCGAGAAGCAATGCACCCGAAGCTGTATTGAAAGCGTGGTGTAAAAAGGGGCGTGGCTTCAGAAAACCTCTCTGCAACGCAGCTCTGTGGCACTTACTGGAGCTACCTGGTGGGCTACTTGGCCACCAGGGACCTTCAGGATTCAAGGGGACTTAATAGGGATGTTATAGTTATAAATGATCATTTAAAAAACCTTAGAAATTCACTGAAAAAAACATAGGATTGAGGCACATTATAATTAGAAATTTTCGTTTAAAATCCATTGAAATTCACTGAAAAAAACATAGGTTTCAGGGACATTATAGTTAGTTGGACATTTCACTCATACAAAACCATAGAAATTCCGCTGTTATTGTTAGTTCAGCTAACTATACTGCTGATGATGTCACATATTACATCATTCATGAAATGGTCAGTGACATCTCTGATGACAATCTCACAAAACCGCTCAAGGGTCAGAGGTATAATGACCAGCACAGATTTTCACTATTAGTAAGTGCCTATTTAGCAAGTGGTTCCTTGTGCGACACGGTCGAGGATGTGACCCATATACACCCCCTGAAAGTGACTAAAAAGCCACTGAAACATATATCACAGAAAGTTGACTCGCACCAAGGTTTGTACACAAGTATTTGATTTATCAAATTGCTATATTTTACAGTGATAATAGATATTCAGACAGAAAATTCCCACAAGTAAGAATTTCAAAAGAGTTGCTTGAAGATTTTTCAATTTCCTTTATTCAAGTTCTCAGTTAAAATTCACAGAATTGCTTGTTGCCAACGCGTTTCGTCACGGGCTCAAAAGTTAATATTCTGACAGAATTTCTAGTTAGCGTCAGCTACCATATAATCTCTACATATTTCTGGTCTGATATATTCACATTGATATGTCCGGCGTGTACCCCTCTAACCATTCAGTGCAACACAGGGAAGGTACCTACTGTTCTTTTTGTCGAACCTTAAACAATTAGTGTCTCGTGGCCAGCGCTCAGGTGTGTATCGGTAGTTCCCCAAGCGTCCTGGATAGTGTATACGTCGACATCTCAAATGACATCACTGATGACATCATCCATGTGAAAATCTGATGCACCTCCTCACACTCTAATATAACCTTTGATACACCCACTGTAAAATACAGACTACCATTTTCGAAACCATCGACACACCAATGCCAGTTACTATATACGCACTCACTGATTCCTAGTTCTACACACACATCCACTCATTCACCCATACAATCACTCATAAATGCAGTCAGCCATCAATGCAGCACTATCGTATGCACTCATACACCTATACAGACACTCACACACCACCACTCATCCAGAGTTACTCACACACCTAGTCAGTCATGCAAACAATCAATCACAGTTCCATTTACTGACCAATATAGTTATACACACAACACATCACTTATTCTAACAGAAACAAACGCATACTTCCTCTCTTATACAATCACTGATACAAGTACACACTCATCCATACAGCCACTCTCACAATTAAGAATTCTTACGTATAGTTATTCATATACTCCAAGTCTCACATACACTGCCTTTTACATATATAGTTACTTGGACAAGTACCACTGAGACATCCATTCACTCACCAACACACCCATACACACACTGACCCACCCAAACAGCTGTTTCCACATGCACTCCTGAACCCATACACCCAGTAAATCAACCACTAACATATATGCACAGTCACACACCTACCAACCACCCACACACACACTCAGGTACCCATACAAGTACTTAGGCAACCAATCTATAACTCATATAGCCACTTATGTAGCTATGGACCAACCCATGCAGCAGCGTATACAACAACAGACAGACTGATACAGACAGTTACACAGTTTAGTCACTAACCCATGCATTCAGTAAGACACATGTAATCATTTACTTAAACAGTCAGCCACGCACCTACTAAATCCAACATCCAGACACTTATACACCCACTCATTCTTCAATACACCTTTGTATATATATATATATATATATATATATATATATATATATATATATATATATATATATATATATATATATATATATATATATATATATATATATATATATATATATATATATATATATATATAATGCATAATGCCCAGTGTCCACATTAAAGGCTCCCAAAAGGATTCCTCCGTGTGGCCTCTTACTTCGTGGAAGTGAAGGGGTGTTTTGGATGTTTTACATGCTGGCCAGTAGCGTGTTGAAGGGGCTCCGTTCCGCTTAAGAGGCCGGAGCATTGCTGGTAACAATTGTGGACTTAACCAAGGTTTTGGTAGCTCCGGCCAGCCTCGGACTGCGGGAGCTTGGAATTGGGCTGTTTGCCAAGAGCAGCTCGACATGGTGCGAGGAGCCGGGAATCATTGTATCCTGACTCGCGGCCCGCCAAGCCTATGCAAGAGAGGCTGGAACGATAGTGGGGGCCTGAGGGTGTCATGGGACACCATTCCCACATGGGACTAGCCACAGTTACAGCAAACACCTTTTCTCCCCGAATAACTTAACATCAAACAGTTACCCCAGTGCATTGCCGTCGAACCCTGGTGAACTGTGGGTGATGTAGTCAGGATTCCAAGACTACAGAAGGCGTGCATGCAAACAACAGGGGGCGGAGCTTTCCGACCAATGAGGGAGCAGGAGGAGACACTTTAGGTGGAGATGGAATGGCTGCTCGTGTGTGGAGGCATCTGACGAGGCGAAGGGTCGCCGAAATGCATAATGTCCAGTGTCCACATTAAAGGCTCCCAAAAGGATTCCTCCGTGTGGCCTCTTACTTCTTGGAAGTGAAGGGGTGTTTTGGATATATATATATCCCAAACATCACTGCATTCAGCGATCCTCAGCCTCGCAACGCTGGTGCCGTGGGTGGCCGCAGTCGCCACACTATATTTCTCTCGCAATTCCCCAGTCGTCTTTGTTTGGAGAGTGCACATTAAAAATTAATTGTGCCTGGACCTACATGGTGTGCCGTTTTTCCTTGAAAACCGAATGTGGAGGTGATTGGGGAATTGCGAGAGAATTTTTTTTATATATATATATATATATATATATATATATATATATATATATATATATATATATATATATATATATATATATATATATATATATATATATATATATATATATATATATATATATATATATATATAATTAGGCCTCCAGGTTTACAGTTTCTTTTTTTTGTAAATTCTGATGGGTTTTTTCCCAGTGTTTTCAAGTGATTTACATGCCTTAAAAAAACAGTGGTTATCAGTGGTTACACATTTTTGCCCCATTAAAAACAACGGAAACAGTGTTTTTCCCGTGGTTATGGAACGTTTTGCTTTTATTATTGCTTGCTTTCTACACTGATAATGCATGGTATATATATTTAGTGTACGTACAGTGTATATGAGGGCCAAATACATTTTTGCAAATCAAACTTATTACAGTACACCATACAATACTTCTTCAGTCAGTCTTTGGTCATGTGCGCTCGCTTTTTCCTTGCCATGTAAACTTTTTTTTGGGACTATGCCCTCTCAACATTGGCCCTTGATACGGGCAACACCAAAACAGCTACTACACAATTTGCTAACTCTGGCCACTGACATAGCTTTCCATGCCCGTACTGGTGCACTTGAAGATTGTGATTCTGTGGGCAGGTTCTGCAACATTTGCATTGAACTGAGCGCTTATGCCCTCGGAGGTATTGAAGGGGTCAAAAATGAAGCAGTGCTTTTAAAACTACAGAGAAAAATGCCCTTTACTGAAGGGATCTAGAATTTGTACAGAGTACCACACTGAGGTTTCATTGACTTCAAATACCGTTGTTGGTGAAGGGACATTTCTTTGCATCATTGCAAGCTATTTTTCATACATTGTAAAATAAAAGTTCCTGAATTGCTCCTCAAGATTGCTTTGATTACCAAGTGGCAAGAACTCTAACATAGAACATGTTGCAGTGCCAAAGTAACTAAAGGCGTCACCGAGCCTACTCTCAAGGAGTTATGTTTTCCTGTAAAAATCTAAGATGCAGTAGAGTGTACTTTTTTTACAGCATTATCAATATGCAACCAAAGATCCTCACATTTCTGGCCTTTGGCATCATCACTCAGCAAAGATTCTATAAACGGTTACCACATGGATAATATAGCATTCACTGCCCCTTGGACTGAGAACCATCAGCTAAGTGACACAGTTGGGATGACTCTTTCTTTGATGCCACACAAAGCACAAAATGAGAAATATTTGCGTTTTAGTTCCCGCACATAACAAGACAGTGCACCAGAATTCAATAAAAAGCCAATAGCATTCATTCTTCGTTGAAGATTTAAAGATCCTTTCAGCAGACCATCTAACAAATGGCGAGGATTTATTACAGGGAAGCACTTCAGCTCTGGTATCGATTTTGACAGGTCATCACACACATTTTTTATATTCATAGCTGAATCACTGCCAATACAAACAATTTCATTCCAATCTTTGTTGAACTTGGAAAGAACCTTTTTGCAGCAGCATTCCAAGTGATACTGCGTTGCATTTTCCATTCTGTCATGCTTTTACCACTATCCCGGATGCTTGGTGATAGCACTCTTTTCACATGTACTTGTCCCTATACCTTGCATTGAATGTTTACAGCCTGAGGTGTTGGCACTTCACCTACTATCAATACTGATTCCCTAGAAACTGGGGGCTGATATATCAAGGGTTTTTACCCATTCTCTGTGGGTAAATGTGATGGGGCATGTTGAGAAAGATTCTTATAAAACCAGCCATTTGACCTATCAGTGAAAGAACCAAACGCAGCCAAAATATCAAATATGATTTTGATATTTCCTGATACTCTACAGTTTATAAAATGATTTAAATAAGACCTAAAGCATGCTTCTAAACCCTGCATCTTTAGACCAAAGACCACAAAACGTAATAAAGCAAAAGGAAGAAGATACAATATTTTAGTGACATCCTCAAACAACAAAACTCAAGCAGAATAATTTTAGCACAGAATTTCTTGCTGCTAGCTCGTATAACAAAGTTACATTGTATTGGCCCCTTCAGCAAGAAATAATATGACTCTTTCACTCTCCTTTTCCTTTCTTTGAATGGCATTTAGTTTGTGGTTATGCAGGTGTTTATTCAGTGTTTATACGTTTACACTGGTGAGGGCTATTTCCCTTTCAGTGGGGTTTTATCAATCATTTTAGATTTAAACCTAAAACCGGACAGCCTATATATAACACATATGTAAAATGTAAAGAAACATACAATTACTGGATGATGTCATCAGTGATGTCATCAGTGATGTCATTTGAGATGTCATCAGTGATGTCACTGACCATGTCATGAATGACGTAATATGTGATGTCATCAGCAGTGCATTGCGGGGGCGCGAGTTATAGTTAGCTGTACTAAGTATAACTGCGGAATTTCTATGGTTTTGTATGAATGAAATGTCCAACTAACTATAATGTCCCTGAAATCTATGTTTTTTTCAGTGAATTTGTAAGGTTTTTTAAATGCTAATTTCTAACTACAACATGCCTGAAACCTATGTTTTTTTAAGTGAATATATATAAGGGGAAAGTGGCTGCCGCTGGAGACCGGCTCCAGCATGACTCCTGGTTTCTACTGAAGAGAGGCGAAAGCGGGACACTTTGGTGCAAATGAGAGCAAACTACAGCGACCAGCAACCCACTGGAGGGATTAAAAAGAATAATTTGTAAAATTAATTGGCTACCGCTGTAGCAAGACTCAAGGCACACCTTTGAAAAAGTTGAAAGCATCAACGAAACGCGTCAGGATTGCCTACCTGTACAACCAATAAAAGAACTGCATGCTAACCAAGTGAGTGCGATTCCAATTTCTTCATGGCAGAGGAAGAAGGGTTTGAATACATTTCGGCGTGGTTCAGTCGAGGGAACACCGCACAGTCAGAAAGAGCGCCAACGTTTTCCCCGAGCAGAACCAAATATGAAAGCCTCGCAAGAGCAGATTAAAGGGGAAAGTGGCTGCCGCTGGAGACCGGCTCCAGCATGACTCCTGGTTTCTACTGAAGAGAGGCGAAAGCGGGACACTTTGGTGCAAATGAGAGCAAACTACAGCGACCAGCAACCCACTGGAGGGATTAAAAAGAATAATTTGTAAAATTAATTGGCTACCGCTGTAGCAAGACTCAAGGCACACCTTTGAAAAAGTTGAAAGCATCAATGAAACGCGTTAGGATTGCCTACCTGTACAACCAATAAAAGAACTGCATGCTAACCAAGTGAGTGCGATTCCAATTTCTTCATGGCAGAGGAAGAAGGGTTTGAATACATTTCGGCGTGGTTCAGTCGAGGGAACACCGCACAGTCTGAAAGAGCGCCAACGTTTTCCTCGAGCAGAACCAAATATGAAAGCCTCGCAAGAGCGCATTAAAGGGGAAAGTGGCTGCCGCTGGAGACCGGCTCCAGCATGACTCCTGGTTTCTACTGAAGAGAGGCGAAAGCGGGACACTTTGGTGCAAATGAGAGCAAACTACAGCGACCAGCAACCCACTGGAGGGATTAAAAAGAATAATTTGTAAAATTAATTGGCTACCGCTGTAGCAAGACTCAAGGCACACCTTTGAAAAAGTTGAAAGCATCAACGAAACGCGTCAGGATTGCCTACCTGTACAACCAATAAAAGAACTGCATGCTAACCAAGTGAGTGCGATTCCAATTTCTTCATGGCAGAGGAAGAAGGGTTTGAATACATTTCGGCGTGGTTCAGTCGAGGGAACACCGCACAGTCAGAAAGAGCGCCAACGTTTTCCCCGAGCAGAACCAAATATGAAAGCCTCGCAAGAGCGGATTAAAGGGGAAAGTGGCTGCCGCTGGAGACCGGCTCCAGCATGACTCCTGGTTTCTACTGAAGAGAGGCGAAAGCGGGACACTTTGGTGCAAATGAGAGCAAACTACAGCGACCAGCAACCCACTGGAGGGATTAAAAAGAATAATTTGTAAAATTAATTGGCTACCGCTGTAGCAAGACTCAAGGCACACCTTTGAAAAAGTTGAAAGCATCAACGAAACGCGTCAGGATTGCTTACCTGTACAACCAATAAAAGAACTGCATGCTAACCAAGTGAGTGCGATTCCAATTTCTTCATGGCAGAGGAAGAAGGGTTTGAATATATATATATATCTATACTACTATTATAAAGAGCGAACTTGCACCTTTTGGCCAGGTAAACTCGGGAACCACAGCACCAATCACAACACCCAATACAGCGTTGGAAAGGGTAGTTGCAGCAGAAGGACATAGGCTATGCAGACGCCCACCATATACATTTAAAATGTAAAAGAACCGTGCCAGCAAAGTAGTCCCTTGTGGGCGTGTCTCCATTGTGCTGTGGGTGTGTGCTGGGGGGCGTGACAATCGCTGGGGGCATTCCGTCACGAGTGTTGTTTTTTCTTCCCAGGTTCTATACATTCCTGCTCCCTTTAAATAGTACTTCAGTGGTGGTCTCATTCTCCTAGAACCACCCCAAGCACAGTTATGGGCAAATATACAACTAAAAGGCCCTGCAAAGCATTATGGGATAAGCTTAGCATAATTTTTCGCATTCATGAAAGGGTTTCAATGTTTTTAAATTTTACTCATCAGGGACATCTTGGGACGACGAGGTGAACTGCAGCTTGATATATAATATTTTAAATGCGATTGCATTTGCCTCATCAGGGACATCTAGGGACGGCGAGGTGAACTGCAGCTTGCTATATAATATTTTAAATGCTATTGCATTTGCATCATCAGGGACATCTAGGAACATGAGGTGAACTGCAGCTTGATGTGTAATATTTTCAGTTTCAGTTTCAAAAACTTTTATTCGATTGACATTTAGTGAATCATAAAAAGTACATCATACAATTTGAATAAAATGTACATAAAAACACGTTATTGCAGTGCAAAATGTCGTCTAAAAAACTTTGTATAAAACCAATTTACAATTTAATTCTAATATACAAGGGATCAGCGAGACGATACCCCAATTTCTCTACGTGCCTTCAAACATGATTTTAGGAAAAGAGCTAAATTTTTAGCTACATGTTGTGAATCTAATAGCTGAAGTGCCAGAAAGGCTGGCCGACAGGTCCTCAGCCCCATTTGTCGGAGAAGAGGAATGATCCAACGCTTACGTGGTTGTTCATAATATCGGCAAAACAAAGTAAGGTGAATGGTCGATTGGGGAGAAACACCGTCGCACGGAAACTTAATCAAGTCGTGAGACCAGTTTAACTCAGTGGGGAAAGTAACAAGACGGAAAAATGAATTGAAACGAAACCTGGTTAGTACATATTTTTCATGATTAGAAAGTGTAATATTTTAAATGCTATTGCATTTGCCTCATCAGGGACATCTAGGGACCATGAGGTGAACTGCAGCTTGATGTATAATATTTTAAATGCTATTGCATTTGCCTCTTGGGAACAACTGGGGAGAACGAGGTGAACTGCAGCTCTTTGTAGAATTATTTGGATACTATAATATTCACTTCCCACTGCTAATCTCGTCCCATAATGGTTTGCTGGGGCTTGATCTCAAAATCATCACCTCTCTCACTGCTTGCTGGAAGCTAATTTCACTTTTGTGAAATGACTATATGCATTTTAGCATGTAGAAATACTTGTTATTTTACCTTGAATATATGAGGTTTCTGTTTTAATAATTGGAAATCTGACGGATGAAATATTGCGGATTTATTGTACCAAGTTCGCGCCAATTCCGCCCACCCCTACTTTAAATACCCCTGCACCCCATAATCATAACCCACCCTTACTCTATAACAGGGGTACTCATAGTACGGTCCGCGGGCCGGTGGCGGCCCGGCAAGTCTTCCTTGGCGGCCCGCGGACCTTACAGACATGTGCCACTTTAAAAAAAATAATAATTCTCGAGTGTCAGTAAACACCACCGGTTGCAGCAGCCTGGACTAGGAGAGGCTCTGCTCTCTGGGGGCTGAGATATTACAGCCATAGAGTGGAGCTGCAGGGGCTTCAGAAGAGGTGAAACAGAACAAAGACTCATTAAAAAGTTAATGGTCTTTAAAGACGTGTGAAATGCTCCGGCGCGGCTGTGCGCGCGCCAGGCAAGCTGTCTCATCCCGGGCTGACAAGGGGGTGGCAGGGGCATAACACAGGCCCCCCGCAGTCCCCGCATTGCGGGGTGCCCCTGCGCTCCAGGGGCCCCATCAGTGAGCCAGCAGGCACCACGCACCCGTCAGGTATTATTTAAGAATTAAAAGGTTTCGCACATCGCCGTCGTTCTTTTCACCAGCAGCCTGCACCCAGGTATACTTGTGTCCGCTCAGGCATGTACACCCTGCTTGGCACTATGATGTGGTAGGAGTAGCTCCATTCAAGAAAACAGTTCGAGTCTGGTGCACAGTTATTGTTTTTTAATGACATGTCAATCATTTCGTGGCACTGGTAAGGTAACGGCGTGTTTTAGCTTTTTTTCCAGGCTCTCTGGTGGAAAATCTTGACAGGGTTTTACAGACTTGTTCCCAAAAGCAGTTTACGGCAGTACGTGCAATGAGGCTTTTTCCAGTCTGCCACAATTTCCTTTCTATTACGGTGCTTTTGTTAAGAACTTCAGTGTATGTCGTCTTTAACCAGCAAATGTTAAACGTTGTGCCAAGTACATCTGCACTTGAAAGAATTACTTAAATAACGTGCTTCGCAACAGGAACCAAACTGCCAACTACAACTCTGAACACTCTTTTTCTTATCACGGTGCCGGACACAGGCACAGGGAAAGTGGGTGGCCGGAGTGTGCGTGTGCTGCTGACCAGCCTTTACATTGTTGTCAGAGCACGACTTGCAGAGTTGCTAAAATGCATATTTTTAATTTTACCAGCTTTGCTGCCCTTTGCCCCCAAGAAGGCATTGCTGGGGCTTGGCGGGCTCCCGGGAGGGAAAGTCAGGGGAGGGAGAGAGAGGGATAGTCAGGAGAGGGCGATGGAGGGAGAGAGGGAGAGTCAGGGGAGGGCGATGGAGGGAGAGAGAGGGATAGTCTGGGGAGGGTGAGGGAGGGGGAGAGAGGGAGAATCAGGGGAGGGCGAGGTAGGAAGCGAGTCAGGGGAGGGTGAGGAAGGGGGAGAGAGGGAGAATCAGGGGAGGGCGAGGTAGGAAGAGAGTCAGGGGAGGTGAGGGAGGGGGAGAGAGGGAGAATCAGGGGAGGGCGAGGTAGGAAGAGAGTCAGGGGAGGGCGAGGGTGAGACAGGGAGGGAGAGTCAGGGGAGGGCATGGGAGGGAGAGACAGAGGGAGGGAGAGCGAGGTTGGAGGGAGAGTGAGGGAGAGCCAAGGCGAGGGAGGGAGAGCCAGGGCGAGGGAGGGATGGAGAGTGAGGGGAGGGTGAGAGAGGGAGGGAGAGAGACAGGGGAGGGCAAAGGAGGGAGAGGGAGGGAGAGAGTCAGGGAAGGGAGAGAGTCAGGGGAGTGAGAGAGGGAGAGTCAGGGGAGAGTGAAGGAGGGAGGGCGAGTCAGGGGAGGGAGAGAGGGAGAGAAGGGGGAGGGAGGAAGGCAGAAGTAGGAATGGAGAGAGAGGTAGGGAGACAGCGGGAGGGAGAGAGGGAGGGAGACCGAAAGAGATGGAGGGAGACAGCGAGAGAGAGGGAGGGAGACAGCGAGAGAGAGGGAGACAGAGAGAGAGGGAGACAGAGAGGGAGGGAGGGAGGGAAGGAAAAGGAGGAAGGGAGGAAGACAGAGAGCAGGAGGGAGGGAGACAGAGGGAGGGAGGGAGACAGAGAGAGAGAGACGGAGGGATGCAGAGGGAGGGAGACAGAGAGAGAAAGACAGAGAGAGGGGGAGGGAGACAGAGGGAGGAAGAGGGAGGGATGGAGACAGGGATGAAGACAGAGGGAGGGATGGAGACAGAGGGTGAGAAGGAGGGAGACAAAGGAAGAGGGAGGGCGACAGAGGGAGGGAGGGAGACCAAGGGAGGGAGGGAGACCAAGGGAGGGAGGATGAGAAAGAGAGAGAGAGAGGGAGGGAGAAAGAGAGAGGGAGGGAGACACAGAAAGGGAGGGAGACAAAAAGGGAGGGAGACGGGGAGGGAGACAGGGAGGGAGGGAGGTATAGAGGGAGGGAGACAGGGAGGGAGGTATGGAGGGAGGGAGATGGGGGAGGGAGAGAGGGAGGGAGGGATACAGGGAAGGAGAGAGAGAGGAGGGAGGGAGACAGAGAGAGGGAGGGAGACAGAGAGAGGGAGGGAGACAGAGAGAGGGAGGGAGTCATAGAGGGAGGGAGGGAGGGAGGGAGACAGGGAGACATGGAGGGAGGGAGACAGGGAGGGAGACAGAAAGGGAAGGAGGGAGACAGAGAGGGAAGGAGACAGAGAGGAAGGGAGACAGAGAGGGAGGTATGGAGAGAGGGAGACGGGGAGGGAGGGAGACAGGGAGGGAGGGAGACAGGGAGGGAGGGAGACAGAGAGGGAGGGAGACAGAGAAAGGGAGGGAGACAGAGAAAGGGAGGGAGACAGAGAAAGGGAGGGAGACAGAGAGAGGGAGGGAGACATAGAGGGAGGGAGGGAGACAGGGAGACATGGAGGGAGGGAGACAGGGAGGGAGACAGAAAGGGAAGGAGGGAGACAGAGAGGGAAGGAGACAGAGAGGAAGGGAGACAGAGAGGGAGGTATAGAGGGAGGGAGACGGGGAGGGAGGGAGACGGGGAGGGAGGGAGACAGGGAGGGAGACAGAGAGGGAGGGAGACAGAGAGTGGGAGGGAGACAGAGAGAGGGAGGGAGACAGAGAGGGAGGGAGACAGAGGGAGGGAGACAGAGAGAGGGAGGGAGACAGAGAGAGGGAGGGAGACAGAGAGAGGGAGGGAGGCAGGGAGGGAGACAGGCAGGGAGGGAGACAGGCAGGGAGGGAGACAGGCAGGGAGGGGGACAGGGAGGGAGACAGTGAGGGAGGGAGACAGGGAAGAAGGGAGAGAGAGGGAGGGAGACGGAGAGAGGGAGGGAGACAGAGAGAGGGAGGGAGACAGGGAGGGCGGGAGGGAGGGAGACAGAGACGGAGGGAGACAGAGGGAGGGAGAGGGAGAGAGGGAAGAGGGAGAGAAAGATAGGGAGGGAGGGAGGGAGAGGAAGAGAGAGAGGGAGAGAGAGAGAGAGAGAGAGATATGTGTGTATGCTGGATCTGGTGAGTCAGTGGACGAAGACGTCTGCTGCAGGGGCCTGTGTTCAACCTCATGGTCACAGGTTTTTTTTTGCTCTAGCCCCGCCCCCTCTCTCACTGACCCCGCCCCCACCGGTGCGGCCCTCGGCCGCAAACCACACTGTAAATTTGGCCCCTGTGAGAAAGTTTGTGAGTACCCATGCTCTATAAAATACCCCAACACCCTTAAACACTAACCCATCTTAACCCTATAAATATACCCTGTACCCCAAAACCCAAACCTATCCCTAAACCCTAAAAATACCCCTGTACCCCAAAACCAAATCCTAGCCTTGAACCCTATAAATACCCCTGTACCTCAAAACCCAAACATACCGCTGAACTCTAAAAATACCCCTGTACCCCAAAACCCAAACCTACCCCTGAACCCCAAAATACCCCTGTACCCCAAAATCCAAACCTACCCCTAAACCCTAAAAATACCCCTGTACCCCAAAACCCAAACCTAGCCCAGAACCTTCAAATACCCCTGTATCCCAAAACCCAAACCTAGCCCTGAACCCTAAAAATACCCCTGTGCCCCAAAACCCACACCTAGCCCTGAACCCTTAAAATATCCCTGTACCCCCAAACCCAAACCTACCCCTGAACCCTAAAAATACCCCTATACCCCAAAACCCAAACCTAGCCCCGAACATTAAAAATACCCCTGTACCCCATAACCCAAAACTATATCTGAACCATTAAAATACCCAAACACCCCAAAACATATACCTCAGTACCCCAAAACATATACCCCTATACCCATACTTGCCTTATCCAAACATTTTTAAAAAACATGCTTTTACCATTCATGCATTTACAACGAATTTCGTTGTAAATGTATGCGTGGTAAAAACATATAAAATGTAATGCCATGCGTTATAATGGCATTGCGGAGTCATGGTACTTTCGTAATGAAAGTATGCAGAGGGATGGTATGCGGAAAGAAATTTGCGGAATAATGGGTGTTTACCCTCCCCCGTAAGTACATTGGTGGCACGGCGGCTCACATCTCCAGCAACATACTCATATTTTTTCACCACCAATTGGAAAAATGCACAGGTCTCTCTCATTGATGCCCAGCACCGACATACACTTTTAGACACACCTCCCACCACAAGTTCTAGAATTGCGAACTTTAGAGATGGGGAGCTACGTTAGAATCTCGGCATCAGCTCAACATCCTGTGATTCCAGGCAAATCGCTTTGTCTCCCCGTGCCTACCACAAATCAATGTGTTCTTCTGTAATGTAAATTGTGCTCATGCCATGTTGTCGAGTTCGCGCTATATAATATTGCAAGGAAAATAAAGTAGGGAAACTCGAGTTCACACACTACTGAACGCGCACTCTTAAGTGCATCAGCAGTGCACTGTGAATCGGAGCGTTTCACAGGCCTGTCACAGATAAGAAATGCTATCAAAATGAAATCCTACGAAACAATACACTACTGGCCGGCAGCAATTCATACCCGGACATTGGGACAAGCTGCTAGTCTACGGGCTGTACATACATACATATATATATATATATATATATATATATATATATATATATATATATATATATATATATATATATATATATATATATATATATATATATATATATATATATTTTATTTTTTATTTTTTACACATTCCCTCCCCTGCATGTGAAGAGCTCCCGGGTCCGACCTGGCTGGGTTCTGCAGTCCTGATTCACACCTCATCAGCTCCTGCTGTGCTGCTTGAATGAGGCAAAGCAGCACAACAGGAGAGTCTACACAAATGAACTTCTGCCCCTTGTTTCTAAGAGGGCGGCTGAAAGGTGAACCTGCACAACACTGTGATTAATGTGCACGTTCACCCGACCCTCCCTTTAAAACTGGGTCATTTCTGTGTTTTAGGAGAAAGTGTCGGGACGCTGGGACAGTCCTTCAAAACCAAGACTGTCCAGGCAAATCCAGGGCATCTGGTCACCCTATTCTTAGGCAACTAACAACCATTGACAAAGCCAATAGTTCTGGCTTGTAGGTGTATTTTTACTTGTTGTATTATGTATCTAGATGCAATGACAGAAGCAGTAAACTACGTGGTTGCGGGACCCAATTCGAAACATAGATTTTTAGCTCACCCCCTTAATTATGTCGGTCATGCCCCTTGGAGAAACCCTCCTTAGTTTGTTTTTTTCATTCCACCTAAAGTCCTGTCCTTGAGTGACTGAGGTTTGTGCTCACTACCCCCCAGAGAGCTGTTTTTCGAGATCTGGCCTGCAAGAGAACGAGCTTACACTCACATTATAGCTGTAAACCCAGGGGCGTACGGCACCCTAGGGGTGCAACAAGAGCCGAATTTTGGGGGTGCGGGGGGCTAATACTTCCAGCAATGTATCCTTGTATAATGTAACTGGTGCTCATGCGAAGTGCCTCAGTACCTTCAGGTGGAATTTGACCTGTATAAAACTGTAAAAAAACAAAGCCTACGGTTACTTTTTTTTAGGAAAGCCACTCTCTCGCAGTGACAGCAAAGGTAATGTGCAACTTTAAGGAATAAACAGAGTGGAGGTGTAGGGGCTTTAGGAATGGGTGTAAAAACAACAAATCCCATCCTCGTCGCCAAAATGTTGTAGTTAAAGAAGATAAAATGTAGAGGTAGCCAGGTAATTGATCCAAGTCAGGTGTTTATTAGTTAGTTTCAATATGATAAGTATTAGGTCCCACCAGGAGCTTGATGGATGTTGCTCAGCCCTCACTCACCAACTGACATTCTTCCACACACACCAGGCACCCGCACATTCTATTCACTCTGACATCACGCACACCAACACTCCATGCAGACATCTCACTCATACTGGCTGAGCAACCTAAAAGGAGATAAACCTAGTTACAACACCTTGTTATCAAGTAAATGATATTTTAAAGACCTGTGAAATACCCGGGTGAGACTGCGATAAGACGCCAGACCAGCCAGCCCACAGCAACTCAAGAACTGTCTGTGTGAGTGTCCAGGAAGCTGTGTCAGCCTGCGCTGACACACAGGACCGGGGAGGCTGAAGCCCTTTGAGCCTCACTGGCGTTGCGTGCCTGCTTCACATTGCTGGCTCAGATAAACATGTACTATAACAGAGTTTTGAAGTGAAATAGTGATATTAAAATAAGCTATTTTTTCATACAAAGTTCAGGTGCGGTTTTATCAAACATAGCCTAATGTACGGTAGCACAAGGAGTCAAGGTGCCTGCTGTCAAATGCAACCTCGAGGTCACCCTTTGAATCTCTGCAAGATCTGCTTTTCATCCTTCCAAGGTTCATACCATAAAATGAGTGCTACTGGGTTGATGTAATATCAACACCTGTAATTTTGAGTTCTATTAGGTTGGGAGAATATTGCTGGAACCAGTTCATAAGCAGAGAAAGAACTTTAAAAAAACATCTTTTGCAGTGTTATATACCGGGAACTTGACCCAAACGTATTGGAGACCATCAGCACCAGTTGCATTACACAAGATCACATTCATTTTTTTTGGCACAGGAAGATTAAGTGATTTGCCCAGAATCACAGGATGATGAGCTCATACTAAGACTTGGGGCCCAATTATGATGGAGGTCGAACGAGCATTCGACCACCATCGCAGTGGGGTTAGGACTGACCGACAAGTAGTTGGCGGTCCCACCTGCCAAATTATGATGCGACCACCGTGTAGGTGGCCGGAACCATGGCTTTTTCTATTGCGGCTTGTGCTTCAGCTTGAAAAAAGGGATGTTTTCAAACATCCATGCACTGTGTGCCAGGCACAATGTGGTGCCTGGCACACAAGGTATTGATGTTTGGGGGGGCACCCCAGTTGCCCCCCCGGACTCATAGTGGAAGCCGAGGTGGGATGGGGCCCTGCTAGGGGCCCCCAATGTCTCTTTCAATCAGCCTTTCCATGGCGGTCGGTCCACCATGGAAAGGCTGTCGGGAAAGGACATCGTAATCTCTACGGCACTGCCCCTATTGTAGGGATTACGATCCGGCCATCAATCAATCAGTACATTTGTAGAGCGCACTACTTACCCGTGAGGGTCTCAAGGTGCTGGGGAAGGGCGGGGGTGCTGCTACTGCCCAAAAAGTCAGGTCTTGAGAAGTCTCCTGAAGGCCAGGAGGTCGCGGGTCTGTCGCAGGCGGATGGGTAGGGTGTTCCAGGTTTTTGCGGCGAGGTGAGAGTACCATCTGCCGCCGGCGGTTGCTAAACGGATGCGGGGGACGATGGCGAAGATGAGGTCAGCGGAGCCGAGCTGGAGGTTCGGGGTGTAGAAGGTGAGTCGTTTGTTGAGGTACGCTGGTCCGGTGTTGTGGAGAGCTTAGTGAGCGTGGGTGAGGAGCTTGAAGGTGATCCACTTGTTGATGGGGAGCCAGTGCAGGTCCTTCAGGTGGGCTGTGATGTGGCGAGGAATGTGGAGGATGAGGCGTGCAGAGGCGTTCTGTATGTGTTTGTAGGCGTGGGAGTAGGGACGACCGTGACACCAAGTAGAGGGGGTTAAAGAAGGTTTTATTTTTATAGCTCTAGGGGGTTTTGACATCAGCGTCTTTCTGTTCCGTAGGGTCAGTCTCTCTCGGGCGAACACGCTGGGGTCCGTGGCTGTGGTCTTCTGCTTCCTGAGTTGGGGGTTGATCGGATGTTATCACAGCTGTCTCCGGCTCCGGTACATGCAAGAGACCAACAGAGAGGGAAGCTGTTAGATCGCAGTCCTCAATGGGTGTTGCACCAAGGGGTCCAGGGGAGGTGAGGGCAACCCGGTGATACGTGATGTCTTTAGGTACAATGCTCGGTGCAAAAGGGGGGGGTTGGATGTGAGGAACGGGGAAGGAAAAGGGTTATGGAAGATAAGGGAATGTTACACAGGGCAGGAACAAACCAGGACTAGATTACACTATTTACACGCTCTCACTTCGTCTCCCCACCCAGGCTGCCCAACGCCGCCGTACCTGTGACAGCCACACTCCTCCCTCGGGAGTGTGGCACGGCGATGCACGGGGTCGTTGGCCTCCTGGCTTTCCTCTGTCCTCCGTCTCTCCATCTCCTCCGTGATGTTCCTTCGGGCTGCCTCTCTCCTCTTTTCCTCCGCTTTCGCCTCTCTCCTCCGCTTCGCTTGCTTCCGCCTGTCTCTCCTCCTCCAGGGTGCTCGCACACCCGCTGTACATTACTTCCCGACTTTTGACCAATCCGGTCACTCTGACATCCTTCGGGGGCGTGTTCTCCTCCTCCGTGGAAAACACCCACTTAAAGGAGCCACTGTTGTTGTCCTCGTCGTCTGGCTCGCTCCGACCCTCCTTCCACCGTTCTGACTGAAAAGAAGGAGTCGGAGCATGGTCAGCAGGGTAGGGATTCCACCAATCACTCGAGGCAGGTATCCCTACCTCGTTACAGTGTTGTAGTCATTTCTGGAGTTTGGCTGAGGTTCCTGCGTAGAGAGCGTTGCCGTAGTCCAGTCTGCTGCTGACGAGGGCCTGGGTGACTGTCCTTCTGGTGCCAGTGGGGATTCATCTGTAGATGCTGGGGAGCATACGGAGGGTGTTGAAGCAGGAGGAGGAGACAGCGTTCACTTGCTGGGTCATTGACAATGCGGAGTCCAGGTTGACTCCCAGGTTGCTTGCGTGGTTAGTGGGTGTCGGTGCAGCTCCCAGTGCGGCCGGCCACCATGAGTCGTCCCAGGCGGAGGGGTGGATCCGATGATGAGGACCTCCGTCTTGTCTGAGTTCAGTTTCAGACGGCTGTTCGTCATCCATTCGGCGATGGCCTTCATTCCTTCATGGAGGTTGGATTTGGCGGTGTTGGGCGCTTTGGTGAGGGAGAGGATCACCTGGGTGTCGTCGGCGTATGAGACGATGTTGAGTTTGTGATCTGGTGATGTTGGTGAGGGGAGACAGCCATTACAATGCGGGCTTTACATCGCGCTACCATTACGACGCAGCCATCACAACGCAAGTCGTTACAACGACTTGCGCTGGATGGCGCTATATACTAAGGAATAATATGATTTACTATTCCAACACCTTCCCTACTGTTACGTATCCTGGAGTTGGAATAGTAAATTATACTATTCCTAAATCCAGAGCCTACAGCGCAAGTCGTTGTAACAACTTGCGTTGTGATGGATGCGTTGGAATGGTAGCGCGGCATAAAGCCTGCGTTGTCATGACATACATCCGTTGGTGAGCGGTGCCATGTAGATGTTGAAAAGTGTCAGGCTAAGGGACGATCCTTGGGGTACGCCACAGAGGATCTTGGTGTCTTTAGAGCGGAATGGGGGGAGGCGGACACGCTGGGTTCTGGCGGTGAGGAAGGAGGGTGTGAGTCTATTGCTTTGTCATGAATCCCTGCGTTGTGGAGGCGTGTGTGGGGGTTGTGGTGGCAGACCGTGTCGAAGGCGGCCTAGAGGTCCAGGAAGATGAGGGCTGTTGTCCATCATGGCCCTGATGTCGTCGGTAGTGGGGATGAGGGCTGTTTTGGTGCTGTAGTTGCTGCAGAATCCGGATTGGGATGGGTCCAGGATGTTGTTCTTTTCGAGGAAGGAGGTCAGTTGCCTGTTGAAGATCTTCTCGATGACTTGGAGGGAGATGGGCCGGAAGTTCTTGAGGTCCTTGGGGTCAGCTTTGGGTTTCTTGAATAGGGCGTTGAGCTTGGCGTGCTTCCAGCTCTCCAGGAAGGTGGCGGTATCGAAGGAGCTGTTGATGATCTTGCGGAGATGGGGTGCGATGGTGGAGCTTGCTTTGTTGAAGATGTGGTGTGGGCAGGGGTCAGATGGCGAATCGGAGTGGATGGTGTTCATGATTTTGATGGTGTCTTTCTCATTGACGTGGGTCCAGGAAAGCAGGGGGTCGAAGTGGCTGGGGCGCGGTGAGTCTGAGGTGTCTGTGTCTGTAAGAGGGCATGGTTGCTGAAGCTGTTGTGGATGTCTGCGATCTTGCAGTGGAAGAAGGTGGCTAGGGAGTCGCAGAGGTCTTGTGATGGCGGGATGTCGTTGAAGTTGGAGCTGGGATTGGAGAGTTCCTTCACGATGTTGAAGAGCTCTTTGATGTTGTGTGCGTTGTTGTCAATTCTCTCTTTGAAGGAGGTCCTTTGGCGGTTCGGATGAGTTGGTGTTGTCTGCGGATGCCGCTCTTGTAGGCTGTGTTGCTATCCGGTGTCTGTTCGTGGTGCCACTTCTTCTCGAACCTACGGCAGGCCTGCTTGGATATCTGGAGGTCGGCGGTGAACTAATGGCTTTTTTGTTGGTGCGTCTGTACAAGGGTTTCTTGATAGGGCGAGAGTGTTGGCGCAGTCATTGAGCCATTGCCTGAGGTTGAGGGCAGCGGAGTCGGTGTCGGTAGTGTCCGTTGGTGGGTTTCAGGCGAGGGTGGTGACTAGCTGGTCTTCGGTGACTTTGCTCCAGCTGCAGTGGGGGGCCCCTTGTGTGCGGTGGTGCGTGGTAGGCTTATCGACGGTGAAGTGGATGCAGCGGTGGTCGTTCCAGTGGAGTGTGGCTGAAGGTGACATGGTAGCTGGCTGAGAAGATGGGGTCGAGCGTGTGTCGAGCGTGACAAACTGTTTGAGTCCGAGGTTGCTGAGGTTGGCAAGCAGGGTGGTGGAGTTGCTGTTGTTGGTGTTCTCGAGGTGGAAGTTCAGGTCTCCGAGGAGGATGTAGTCCCTGGACCAAGGGCGTTAGTGCTGATGTGGACTGACAGCAGAAATCAGAATAAGAATTCTACGTCTGCGAAAAGATCAGAGTCTTTAAGGCCTTACTGAACTCATGTTCTGACTTGATCAGGCGCATATGGGGGGGCAAGGCATTCCAGAGTTTAGTTGCCCTGACCGGAAAGGACCTACCCCCTTGATGCTCTTTGACATATTGTGGCACCCGAAGCAGACACAAGTGCCCAGATCTCAGTATGCGATCCTGATGATAAAGGCTGAGCCTCTGCTTGAGATAGCAGGGGCCAAGGATCCTTGTGGTTCTAAAGGCCAAAGCCAAGGCCTTGAACTCAATCCTCTTGACCACCGGGAGTCAATGTAACCGTCTCAGATGAGGGGAATGTGATGTGATGTCGAAAATGCACCCGGCAGATCAGCCTTACAGCCGCATCCTGAACAGTCTGTAGCCCGTGAACCAGAAATGCCAGGAGCCCAAAATAAAGGCTGTTTGCATAGTCTAACTGGGAGGTTACCAGGGTGTGTATGATGATCTTACGGCTCACCTCCGGCAGAAATCATAAGACTTTCCTCAAGGATCGTAACTTCCAGAAAAATGAGGCCGAAATATGTTGGATGTGTGCCATAAAAGAGAGATCGGTATCAAACCTAATACTCACATTTCTTGCGAACTAGGCAGGTGTTGGAGGGGGGTTCAATTCCTCAGGCCCCCAGAGATTGGACGGCAGTGGTAAACCCTGATAAAAGAACAAAACCTCAGTCTTATCCGCATTTTGTTTCAAACATTTAACTAAATATGGCTCAAATCAGAGAGGCAAAAGAGGCAGAGAGAGTCCTCATAAAAATGTTTTTGAACCTTAGCTGGAGCTGGGAGTTTTGAATCAGATATATCTTCTCTTCTCTATAGTCTTTTCTCTCACAGACTGTGGCAATCAGAGAAGATCAGACCCTTTGGGAGGGTGGTGGGCTTTGTAACAGCAGCCCAATGGAGACAGGGTCGGTCGGAGACAGGAAATAGGCACAGACACCAAAATAAAAGTGGCCCAGCCCAGTAGCTAATCAAATAGCTAAACACGTTTTTTTGATTACTAAGAGACCAGCAGACAGATGTGAAGGTACCCCCCCCCTCCAAGCTTACTTGCCAGACGAGCTATTAGACCCAGTCTTTCCTTTCTGACCCTCCTTAGCCACCCTATCCACAGTTGGAACTGTGACATAAGGCGGCAGACCACCTTTATGTTTTTCTGGCTGTGAATGAAGAAATACTAAGAGAATGGTGGTCCAAAAATCAAAATTGAATAAGACCCCAGCTAAAGGATCTCCTGTCCATGTTATGTACTACCACTATGATAACAGTACATGCCAGTGTATAGAGAATTGGGTAAAGTTTATCTGTGAAAATGGGAAATTGGAAATGGTCCTTTCCAGAGAAAAGTAACTTTGCTATTGAGCACTCAAATAATCTTAAGAAAGTTTGAAAGAACCTATAAATAAACCTAGTCCAGAACAATAAGTGGATTTCTAAAATTAGTGTGGGTAAACCATGAAATGCAGAGAGGAGTCATAGGTGCGAAATGTAAAGACCCCGCCAAGAAACTCCGCTTTCAAATTAGCCACTTGAAGATAGAGTTAGCGCTTGTACCTCCACTGCACCACTTTTGTCTTATTTATTATACCAAATGACTACTGATATACCAGAAACAATAGAAGAGAAGAAGGAGGATGTCCTGAGTTTTCCAATACCGACAGGAGTCGCTGGAGATGTACCGCAGGTGATGCCTGGAAAAGGTGTAGCACTGCCAAGGAATGGTGGAAGGGAACACTAGCAGGAAGTGCGCAAGCAATCATGGTAAACACAGTTGAGGCCACTCATATGAAGGTAATCTGAAAATTATGAGTGAGATTAGAGGCTGGCACCCGATTCACAATTTTTGGGATACATTTGGTATTTTCCTCAACAATCCAAAATACAGGATCTGCAAGGTCAGGCATGGAATTTGACTATTTCCTGAGATAGTCTGAGACTGAATGCAGTACTAAGGGCAAGAGAGCTTGAAAGAGTACCCCAGTCTGAAAGATGAGCCTCTTCACCTAGAGGTTAGGATGGTGACAATTTCAGTGAGCTTTTACACTTGCAAATGTATCCTGACCACCCCTTTTGACCGCCTTAATATCACTCGATAATTCCCCAAAATATGGGAAATTGCTCAGAAATTTTGAGAAGAATTGCAAACGTGTTTGCTCATTATAATTAAGGCTCCCTGTTTTCCATTTTTACTGATTTTTACAGATAAATACAGACAGAAAACCATCTATTTTCTAGTCTGTATTTATTTTTAAATGTGGATAAAAACGGAAATTCGGTGATTTTTGAGTAATTCTAAATGCTCTCTGTCATGAATTCCAGGCCAACAGCTGTGTGGATTGTTAGGTAAGGGGTTAAAAAAGAAAGGAATTTTAGTAAACAGGCTTAAA
This sequence comes from Lissotriton vulgaris, assembly GCF_964263255.1. Taxonomy (NCBI): domain Eukaryota; kingdom Metazoa; phylum Chordata; class Amphibia; order Caudata; family Salamandridae; genus Lissotriton; species Lissotriton vulgaris. Next base: position 356,248 of record NW_028251668.1, on the reverse strand, counting down.
AAGCAGTAGATATGCACAAGGCTGATTCTGAAATGTGCATATTTTCATTTATGTGTTCATATCACTGAAACCTGGCAAGCATGAGGGCATATTTATCAATTAAATAAATGTGAAAATATACCAGTTTCAGCTTTTTTTTTCTCACAAAATACCATAAATAATAAATATGGATAAATACAGATAAAGTTGACAAAAATAAATATGGATAAATACAGACGGAAATGTCAAAAAAATAAATACCATAAAACCGGGAGCCCTAATTATAATCTTAACTGGACTGAGGTCAATCAAATGATGTGTGTTATTATGCTGGGAAAAATAAAAGACCAGCTGCTACTCAAAGCCAATGGGCCACAACTACTACCTGCAAATTATTTTGTTTTATTTCCCGATAAAGATGCACTGCTGAATGCTGTTGTTGAGGTGTGTCCAGTGAAAACTGAGTGGACTAAGAATAATAGTTCAAAACAAGCCCCTTCTGATTACCTTATTCAACTGAAAATTGTCCTTGTTTCCTATTCTGGTGTTATGAATGTTGCTCCTTTGGAACAAGAGGCAAAAGCAGCTGCTTTCATTCAAGGGTTGTTGCCAAGGTACAGGGGCATTTGAGAACAATAAGTATTAGTGGGTAAAAGAGGAACCTTTTGAGAATTACTCTCTGTGGCAAATCATGATTGTGCTACAAGACTATAAGATAGAAACAGCTGCATCTTAACCGAAGTCATTACGGTGCTTCCAGCCAATATTTAGATGGAGGGGCAAGGGGAGAATAGAGAGACAGAGTTCGCAGAAAAAGGGTGTGTTTGCTCTGTGTGGTGGCTCCTCGTGTTTCAATTGTGGTCAACGACGACAATGGAAGCAAGATTGCTTTAACCTACCACAGGAATCACATAAACATCCTGAACAATTTGATTTCCCTCCTCCCCGCCGAATCGATACCCATAATTTTAGGACAGTCTGTGGTGTGGCCTAGGCGGCAAGATGGCAGTCACATCCTCCGTTATCCAGCCTCATCCTGCTGTCGAGGTCTCTCGACCATCACGGCGGTCGATTGTTTAGTGATGCGATCTGCCTCCTTTCAAATCCCGATCACCTGCGTCCTTACCTACCTCCCCCCCCACCCCACCCCTCACTTCATTACCGAGTTTCAGGAACTGATTGCCACACTAGCAGTTAACAATTCTTCTATTCTAGTACTTGGTGATTTTAACTTCTGGCCATTTGATCCGGCATAGGACACGGTATCAAAAGACTTCACCGACCTCATTTCCAGTTTAAATTTTAATTCACATGTGCTTACCCCTACCCACATCAAGGGGCATATCCTGGACCAAAGCTGGTCATTCAACATCTTGGTCACACCACCTTTGGTCCGATCATTTTTTGATTTCGTTCTTCCTGGACCTCAGCCCGACTAAACGGCCCTCCTTCCCTAAAAATACCTGGGCTCGTAACTGGAGTAAGGTCGAGATCCCCTCCCTCTGTTCCTCCCTTCAAGACTCCTATCCAGTCTTAGAAGGACTTTCTCCCTCATCCCAGCTTTCTGCCATCAACACCTGGCTCTCTAGAACATGCAACCAAGTGGCCCCCTTGAAACGTGTCACAGTTAAACGCGCTCATAACGCCAACAAATGGTTTACTGATGACCTTAAAGGAAAGAAATTAGCTGTACGTCAGGCCGAGCGCACGTGGAGGCGCGCCTATTGCCCAACACTGAAAACCCACTACTCACTCATGCTCACTACTTACAAAAAGGCAATTCTTCTGGCCAAGACCAACTATTTCTCTGGCAAAATACTCTCGGCCGAAAATCGTCCGAGGGAAATCTTTTCCACCGTCCACGAGTTGGCCTTATCAGATAGAACTTCTCTCAAACCCCCCCCTCTCAATCCCTCAGTGATTCTCTCAATAAGTTCTTTATTGAGAAAATTGAAGCCATCAAGGCTAACATACCTCCACCTCCTTCTTCCCCCCCTGCCTCTGAACCCCCAACTAATAGGTTTTATCTGGACCACATTCCCCTGCTGACGAGGGAGACTCTATCTCCCCTGTTGGTCTGAATTAAATCTAGTTCCCCTTCTGATGTTTGCCCAGTGTCTGTCTTGAGAGAGATTTTCTTAGCCTGCCCTACCCCTCCCTTGGCTTTCCTTAACAACTCCCGCAGCAAAGGAACTGTCCCGGACTCTCACAAAGCGGCAATTATAATCCCCATCCTGAAGAAACCTGGTGCCGATCCCTCTTCCCTTTCCAATTATCGTCCCATCTCCCTTCTTCCCTACCTGGGCAAAATCTTGGAGTGCCACATTGCCACGGTCCTCGGCTCTTTTGTTGAGGAGAGCGGCTATCTGGCCTCCTGCCAGGCCGGCTATCGCCCTCTCCATTCCACCGAGAGGGTTGTGGTTTCTGTCCTGGACAGACTCAGGGAGGGGATGGATGCCAACCGGCCCCAAGCCCTGGCCCTCCTTGATTTGTCTGCTGCCTTCGACACGGTCGACCATTCCATTCTACTTTCCTGTGTCGAGGCAGCAGGCATCAGGGGGCCCCTTTGGCTTGGCTCACTTACTTCTTGAGAGACCGCACCCAGGCTGTTCACCTTGCAGATTTTTCTGCTTCCCCATGCAGGGTGCAATGCGGTGTCCCTCAGGGCTCTTCCCTTTCCCCCCTTTTATTTAACTTATACATCTTCCCCCTCATTTTTGCTTTACAGCAACTGGAGGTCACAGTCTTCAACTATGCAGATGACCTCCAGTTGATTTTTAACCTTTCTCACTCCCCTGAGTCCATTCACAATCTTCAATCGGTTATGATTTTCATCAGGGACTGGATGAATTCCAACCACCTCAAACTTAACCCAGACAAAACTGGGGTGGTTCTCACCGGTGGAACATCCAGTCCCTGGAACCCCACGTTCTGGCCCCCCTCACTTGGTGTCCCCCCCCTTACCCTCCCACTCAGTTAAAACCCTTGGGATCACGCTGAACCAACATCTCACCTTACACTCCCAAATCAGTACGGTGGTATCCTCCTGCTTCTTCACCCTTCGCACCATTAGGAAAATTTCTAGATATTTTTCTCCCTCCACCGTAAAAATCATTTTGATGGCAATGGTGTTATCTCGCCTTGACTACGGCAACATCCTGTACAACAGTGTCCGGCTTATGCCTTTCGACGCCTTCAGCTGGTCCAGAACCAAGCTGCCCGCCTCATCCATGAACTCCCTAAATTGCACCACGCCACCCCCCTACTATATAATTTGCATTGGCTTCCCATCAGAGAGCGGGCTCTATTTAAACTTGGCTGTACCACGTTCCAAGCCCGAGCCGGAACTGCCCCAGCATTCATAAATTCTGAAATCAAAAACGACACCCCGGCCAGACAACTCCACTCCTCCACCCAGTCTCTCCTCTCCGTACCACGCTTTAGGAAAAAAAGAATGGGGGGGTGAGATTCGCTGTACTTGGCCCCACCTTCTGGAATTCCCTTCCCCCCACCATCAGATCCATTCCCCTGTACTCTGACTTCCGCAAGGCACTCAAGACTTATCTTTTCCTGCAAGCCTTTCCAGTCTAACCTCCAGCTCCCTTTTCCTCAAGGTTCAACCGCATCCTCAGTGCCAAGAAACCGCTAGGTATATGTACGCTTAATAAATATTTTTACATTCAAATTCAAATTCTCTAAAGGCTCCACTACCATTTTTGGGGACCCCACTCCACCCTGACTGAAGTCCGAGATGTGAACCACATGTGACAGCTATCCCGCAGGCGCAGCATCACTGGTATTGGCCGGTCTCCAGCTAAGGAGCTGAACAAGATGGCGGCGGCATGAACTTTCACCGGGGGACCAGCAGCAGATACTCTGGTGCAAGCTCCTTTGATGGTCTTCTGGGTGAGCGCGGCCCATGAGTGACTTGTCTGGGAGCAGTGACAGCTGGGGTGTGGGATGCCGGTGGAGTGTACTGGCCTGGGTGGAGCGCCAGTGGTTAATTTGTAAAATAAAAAGTGCCGGGGCTCTCCTCAGGAGGCAGCGCTAATAGGAGAAATGTGCTGGTGCAAACTGCCTCCTGACTAGAGCCCCGGCACTTATTATTATTCTGGAGAGCACTTGGCCTCATGGCTAGAGCTACCGATTTGGGAGCTGGTTTGAGTCTCTGCATGACTCAACATCCAGTGTTTCTGGGGTAAAATCATATGCCTTCCAAATGAATGAGTCTTTAACTGGTGGTATAAACCCCCGTGCTGGGGATTAGGTGCCGGTGATGAGCACAGAAAAGTACCGCCTCAAATTAAGCATTGGCACTGGAGCCGTTTTCCGGGAGGTGCCAGTGTAAGTCAGGGGCTGTGAGTGCAGTGCCGGGTCATGAAACCCTCATCTGTGGCGCGCTTTTCTTGGGGAACAGTGCAGGGGTCAGTGTTGCCTTGCTGGCGTATGGACTCAGGTGCTAAGCCCCTGGGGCTGTGGGAGACTGGCAGCCAGAATCGCTCCCGGCTGCTCATGACGCCCCCCCCCTGTGACTCCAAGGGAGGTAGACAGTGGAGGTGTATGTCCTTTCCCCCCTTCAACATAGTTCTGGATTACTCAGGCCCCTTGGCTTGCCCCTGCTGTGGACGGGCAGGCACGGCCAACCAGGGGAATATTCCAGAAGCACGACCTATGGGCAACAGACAGAAGCTCCAGAGTCACTAAAGCTTGTAAGAGAGGCTGACAACCTCATAAACCTGTGAGGAGCTCCAGACATGTACTGGTCAGTGGTGGGAGTCCTGAAACAGCATCATTAGTGGCGCAGGCAGGGAGCCCTGGCTGCTCGTGCTGCCACCCTGTAGTTCTGGAGGTAAGCAGGCTAGGCAGTGTGAACACCCTGCCTAGGGCTGCAGTCACTCTCACGCTTCCAATGCAGTAATCCCCTTGCCATAGATAGACTGGGCCCACATCTACATTACCTGGTGGGCCTGCGGACCTAGGGACAGCATGGTCCACTCAGATAAGCGTGAGCCACCACCTCTGCCTGCTGCCTTCTGTGACTGAGGGCACCTTGGGGGACTAATGGGCTGAGGTCTGAGAACTGGGCTTCCGCCCCACTCATGCTGGCGTGTGGATAGACAAAGGATCACAGCTAAAAACCCAGCCCAAAATACACAAATACACTACCTCCTCCTCGGATCCCATGCGATTGACTACCAAAACTCCCTTGGCCTAAGGTTACCTAGATTCCACAGAAGTAGCAACAATTTTGCAGGCAATCCAAACCTCTCACAAGGCAGTCGAAGCTAAGATTGCAGAATTACAAGCGGATATCGGCCTTCTTCGTCAGGATCTCTGCAATGTGGCTGGGAGTGTGACGGAGGCAGAGAGAAGAATATCAGCCTTGGAGGATAATGTGATGGACCTCAAAGCGAAATTGACCAGCCTGTTATCCACTACCTGTGTGCTGGATACCAGGGTGGAGGATGCTGAGAACAGATCCTGGCGCAACAACTTACGCTTTGTAAGATTTTTTGAGGGATCTCAGACCCCAAATCCTGAAAATTTCCTGAGGAAATGGGTCAAATCCTAGATCCAGGAAGGTGCTCTATTGCAATGGTTTGTGGTTGAGCTTGCCCAGCACACCCCGCCGGAAGCATCTCCATGTCCCCTGATCACTAAAATACAAAACTATGAGGACAGTGTACTGCAGCGGGTAATCACGGAACGTTCAAATTCCAGTCTACCCGTATCATGATATTTCCTGCTTCCGCCACACTGATCCAAAAGCAGCAGAAATCATTTGGTGCAGTCAAAGTGACGTTACGGGAATTATCCATTCAGTATATGCTACTGCTCCAAGCAAATCCCAATTTTTCGAAACCCTAGAGGACCCTGGGAATGGGCCATGGGGACACAGGAAATTTGCCCATCACGACCCCCTGGGCTTCGGAGTTGGAGGAGATTAGCCATCGGCATCCAGCAGCTTGAGGCTGCTGAAACTGCAGCGGATGCCGAAATCCCAAAGAGGGCATAGACAGCGTAGGCTTTCCCCAGATTCTTCAAATTCTGATCATAGCCAGCCCCAAAGATTTGAGACTCCTGTGTCCTGCCCTCCAGAGTCCCACACTGATCTGAATAACATGCATATGACCAAAACAGAGAACTCTCCCAAAGTGAGCATTACCACAAACTGCTACTTCATGGGATCTCTGAATGGCCATGACCTGCCAGTCGTAGACTATATTTGTAAAGAGACAAGGGAACCCTATAAGTTGAGAAGGATCAATGGTGAGCAATGTATTATTGTATTATAAGAGACAGCAACAACCATCAACCAATCTTAATCAGAGCCATTTTTAGATCTGTGTTAGAAATCTCCAAATGGAGAGGCTACCTGTTTAACAACCGCACAAATATGAAACACAAAACAAAATCTATATACAAAATTTCAGTGGATAAAAGGTTGGAAATTGGCAGATTTCCAAGCCTCAGGCATTTACACACAAAGTGACTTTGTCAATATTTGCATATTAGGAACAGTCACAGTACCTGTGCTCCATATAAATCCAAATAAAACAGTTTGGAGTCAAGATGTGCAAGTTGACAGCGTTTCGATCAGAACTAAGATAGGGGAATCATCCTTCAGATGCACCATTATAAATGCCTGAGAAACGCCTGTCAGGAGAACAAGTGACACGCCCCTATTGAAGAATCCAAGGTGAAAATAAGTATCCCTGAATAGGGACCTGAAAGAGCTCACGGCGGAGAGGTAGTAGCCAGGTCTGAGCGCAATAACGAACCCTTACATTGGAGCTCCGAGGAGGGAGCAGCACAGAAATTGGATTGCATGCAGGGAGTGGCACGATCATACCGAGTCCTGCTACAGCGATGTCAAGGGACTAGAGACATCAGCTCTCTGAAGAAGGTTCTACAAGAGACTAGGCATTCAATCCCAATTAGGAGAAGGTCCACTTCCAATGTCCCATAGTGTTTGTTTTTTAGGTCGAGCCTGGGCAGCTCATGTGCTGCATGCGCTGTCTCTTCGAAACCTGCTGTATATGGGTCATGAGGTGGTGGAAGAACCTCCCATGTTTTCAGTTGGCTCCTGTTGATGCCCTTTGTAAATGGCTGATTTGCATTGGTGAATGCGGTTAATTTATCCCGCCTTTTGCTGTTCCAGACCCTCCCAAGAGAATGGCCCTCTAACAAATAATTTTCCTTGTTTTTTAGGTGTATCTGTGGCACTATTTTCTTTTTGATCTACTGGGCGCCTGCCGCCTTTCATCTGTAACGTGCCGGCTGCGATCTCCTGGCTCTTGCCAGCGGAGGAGAGGGTTTCTGCTCTTCATCCCCCTAGTTTACTCTCCCACCACCCCCATCCCAGCTTTCTTGCGCCCCACCCCACATATTTTAGGCTTTCATTCTTACCCAGCACAAACTCTTTCCCCTCTGAGACCGGAGGCAGAGACTTGCAGCCCATACCTCCCCTTCCTCGCTCCCCTGCCAAAGAGAATCATGCAACAAAAAAAGGCCTGTCTGTTTCTTCTTTAAACTAAAATGCCTTGAGGACTGAGCCATGAGGACTGAGCCATGAGGACTAAGCCACGAGGACTGAACCATGAGGACTGAGCAAGTTTTAGGCATTTTCAATTCTGAACGGGTTGGCTAAACAATAACATGACTCCCAAAGAATCACTTCCACCCAATCCTTACACACAACCTTGTTCCTGAGTTCCCTCTCCCACTAACAAAGCCAGCCTGAAGCTGCTACCGTGGCAAATGGTGTGAGGGCCTGGGTGTTTGTGGACAGTGCCAGAGAGATCTGTAACTTGGTCTCCAGTGTAATGCATGGAGACCATGTAATCTTTTGAAATCGCAGCTCTAGCAGGAGTCTATGTGTCTCAGATTTAAAGTATTGACTTTATCCACCTCAGCACTATTACTTATAAAGACAACAAACATTCAAATACACTTAAACACAAAGCCAGGCAATTAAATACTACGCAATTCCACAACACACACATGCACACCACATAATCTATTTCAACATCTTATAATTCTGCACCACACAATTCAACACTACATCATTCCACCACATGCCACATAATAGCAATTCAACTCCACAAATTTCCACTCCTCTCCATGCCCCGCAATTCCACTTCACATAATACCACTCCATGCAACATAATCCTGTTACACTCCACGCAAAACAATTCAAGTACAAATTATTCCACTACATATATTTAGACTCCAAACTCCATAATTTACAATCCACAAGATTGAACTCAGCAACATGATCCATAAATACACTCCACATCATTTCACACACAGCAAAACAATTCCACACAATGTCACGCTAGAAACAATTCAACACCACACAATTGCATACCACACTACATAATTACACTTCACACCACGTATTTACACTCAACATAAATCTACTTCATGCCACATAACACTCCACATAAATACACTCCACACCATTGCCCATAATTCCACTGTACATATTTTCACTCAGTGCCACACCATTCCACACACCACAATTCAACTTCACACAAGTCCATTCCACCGCACAAAATTCCACTCCACAACACATAATTCCTCTACACACCACAAATATCCAATCCACACCACACAACTCCACATCATGCCACATAATTCAGCACCACACCACATAATTCAACACAATATATACCACTCCTCAACTCACCATTCCACTACACATCAGTCCACTACACTTAATACCACATCATTACTATCCATCTAATTCCATTGCACACACAGGCACTCATCTAGCATTTGTTATATTGGTTCATTTCAGGTCTTTCAAAGACAACAATCATTCAACACCACATAATTCAACACCACCCCACACAATCAAATACCACGCAATTCCACAACACATAATTGCACTACACAAATCATTTCAACTTCTCATAATTTTGCACCACACAGTTGAACTCAACATCATTCCATTACATGACACATGATGACAATCCATCAAATTCAACTCCACAAATTTCCACTCTGCTGCATGCCACATAAATCCACTTCACATAATTGCTTTCCATGCATCATAATTTCATTACACTGCACGCAACACAATTCGACTCCAGATAATTGCACTACATGTATTTACACTCCAAACTAAGGGCCCGATTCGCAGAACTAATTTAAGACAAAATCCTAAACTTACTACTTTTGGTATTCACAGAAGTTAGGATTTTGTCTTAAGTTTGTCTTAAGACAGACTTAAGACAGACTTAAGTTAGGATTTTGTCTTAAGTCTGTCTTTAGACTAATTTAAGACAAAATCCTAACTTCTGTGAATACCAAAAGTAGTAAAGTTTAGGATTTTGTCTTAAGTTAGTTCTGTGAATCGCGCCCTACATAATTACACTTTACGCCACATATTTACACTCCACATATATCCATTTAGCTCCAAAACACATATTTACACTCCACATATTTTCACACCATGCAGCACAATTCCACACAATGCCTCACAACACAATTCAACATCACACGATTCCATACCACACAACATAATTACACTCCACATAAATCTACTCTATGCCATGTAACACTCCACATAAATACACTCCACACTATGGCACATAATTTCAAGCTACATATTTTCACTCCGTGTAGCACAATTTCAAACAACACAATTCAACTTCACATAATTCTATTCCACCGCAAACAATTCCACTTCCCAACACAGTTCCACTACACACCACATACACTCCATACACATCACACAATTCCACATCATGCCACATAATTCAGCACCACAGCACATATTTCCACACAATACATGTCACTCCACAACATACAATACCACTACACATAAGTCCCCTACATTACTACCATATAATTACTATCCACATAATTCCAATGCACACACTAATCCAGCATTGCTTATATTGGTTCAATTCAGGTCTTTCAGCACAGTTTCTTTACCATAACTTTTCAGATTATCCAAACCGCAAACACATTCTCTCCTCTTCTTTTTGATGTCTTCTTTGTACACAAGCGCAATATCTTTATGTGTCAATAACCTTCTCTCCCCTTCATTCCCTCTTTCTCACTGGCTCTTTCTACTACTCTGTCTAGAGTTCATTCAGCACTTCATATAATCAATCAATCAAGCATTTGCAAAGCGCACTACTTACCGGTGAGGGTCTCAAGGCACTGGGGTCATGGGGGGTCTGCTACTGCTCGAAGAGCCAGGTCTTGAGTCTTCTAAAGGTCAGCAGGTCTTGTGTTTGCCGTAGGGGGATGGGGATGGTGTTCCAGGTCTTGGCGGTGAGGTGGGAGAACGATCTGCTGCCGGAGGTCGCTCTTTGGGTGCGGGGACTGTGGCGAGGTCGGTGGAGCGAAGCTGGTGGGTGGGGGTGTGGAAGCTGAGTCGCCTGTTGAGGTACGCTGGTCCGGTGTTGTGGAGTGCCTTGTGTGCATGGATGAGGAGCTTGAAGGTTATCCTCTTGTTGACGGGTAGCCAGTGCAGGTCTCTCAGGTGGGGTGTGATGTGGCTGCGGCAAGAGATGTCGAGGATCAGGCGTGCAGAGTCGTTCTGAATGTGTTGAAGTCGTTTCAGGAGTTTGGCTGAGGCTCCTGCATATAGGGCGTTTCCATAGTCCAGCCTGCTGCTGACAAGGGCCTGGGTGACCGTTCTTCACGTTTCGGAGGGGATCCACTTGTAGATCTTGCAGAGAATGCGGAGGGTGTTGAAGAAAGAGGACGAGGCGGCGTTGACCTGCTTTATTATGAAGAGGGTGTAGTTGAGGATGAACCCTAGGTTGCGTGCGTGGTCGGTGGGTGTTAGAGCTGTTCCCAGTGCGGTCGGCCACCAGGAGTCGTCCCAGGCTGAGGGGGTGGATCCGAGGATGAAGACTTCAGTCTTGTCTGAGTTTAGCTTCTGTCTGCTGTTCTTCATCCACTCGGCGACAGCTTTCATTCCTTTGTGGAGGTTGGTGTTGGCTGTGTGGGGGTCCTTGGTGAGGGAGAGGATCAGCTGGGTGTTGTCGGCGTAGGAGATGATGTTAAGGTCATGCAGTCGGGCGATGAGAGCGAGCGGTGCCATGTAGATGTTAAACAGTGTTGGGCTGAGGGATGAGCCCCAGGGTACGCCCCAGATGATCTTGGGGTGTTTGGAGCAGAAAGGGGGAAGGGGGAGGCGGATGCTCTGGGTTCTGCCGTAGAGGAAGGAGATGGTCCAGTCAAGGGCCTTCTCTTGGATCCCAGCGTCGTGGAGGCGGGTAATAGTGAGCGGTGGCAGACCGCGTTGAAGGTGGCTGACAGGTCCAGGAGGATGAGGGCCGCTGTTTCTCCGTTGTCTAGCAGGGCCCTGATGCCATCGGTGGCAGCGATGATGTCAGTTTCGGCACTGTGGTTTCGGTGGGACCTTGACTGGGAGAAAGGTGCTGTTCTCCTCGAGGTAGTAGGTCAGTTGTTTTTTGACGGTCTTCTCGATGACCTTCGCCGGGACCGGGAGCAGGGAGATGGCCGGAAGAGTTCCTTCACGATGTTGAAGAGCTCTTTGCTGTTGTGTGCGTTGTTGTCTAGGCAGTCTTTATTCAAACATAACTATCCCTCTCAATCTTACTTTCTATCTATTTTATATAGCTCTCACCCCTATCTATTCCCCATGCCAAATATTTCCAATACACCAATACCCTACATACCACATAATTCCACCCCACACAATTACACAACTAACAATTCCAATGCAAACCACATAATTCCACTACAAACATACATCCATTCCACTAAACCTAACATAAGTTAAAACACAATATAAATTACAATGCAAATAGTTCTAACTTTCACAAATACGAGACCGATTACATTGCAAATAATTGGTTGGGGTGGTTAGAGGCAACAGATGCTTCTGGGGTAGAATTGTGGGGAGGGGGATTGGGGGAAATGATGGAGTTCATAAATGTTGTAGGTTTTAGTTCTTTACATTTGAGGCCAGTATTTACATCCACACTTGTACATTAGGTACTTCCACATCCCTCCTGGGATTCCGGCTGGGCCATCATCCACTCATGTTACTACCCTATGGTTCCCCTGGCAAACTTCCAAGCATGTCCACATAAAGCGCACAGTCAGCCTTGCTAAGCAAATCACACTTGAGATACTGTAAATGCAGGAAACCCATCTCCTGGGTTTTAACTGCCCCTTATTTTGTAGATTCGGCTAACACAGAGTTTTCCACGCAGGTTTCACCAGGGGCAGCAGGAGGTAGCCATCCTCATACACAAACTCTTCTAGCTTGTGGTGACGGGCACCTTCTGAGACCAACTTGGTTGTTATGTAGGAATTGAAGGCTTGTTGGAGGGAAGACCTTGCAACATCTTAAGCATTCATGTACCGCCCCAACTGCAGGCACTGACAGTGGAAGCGACTGGCATGCTCTGGGTCGTTCAGCAATGCAATGATCAGGGGCATAGTCAAAAGCATACCTTAAGCACATCAGCAGAGAAAAATAGTCAACTAGCTAAAGTAGAAACTCATATTCTCTAGCTGGAGGCGCAATGCACCTCAGACAGCTGAGAACTCCTTCGTAGACAAATTGAGCTTGATAAAGCCTCATTACGGCAGCTCGAGCTGAGGGCCTCTATCATGCAGGTATATGAATGAGATAAAAGCAAAAAGTCCTGTACTGGTTGGCAACCTGGGAGCATGGCTCAAACTAAATCCATACATCACAGGCTAATTGGGGCAAATCCCTCTTGATCCCAATACAGGGAGACATTGATACCATCAACCTGCAGATCTCTATTCCCATCCATCGCCTACGTTTTAAGTACTTACAGACACACATATCTGCAATGCCAGACCTTATGCACAGTCTTAATATCCCTCCTATTTTTAACAAAACCAGAACAGACCGTTAGAGTTAGTCTAAAATCCCACTAAGCAGATTGGGATAGGTTGACCTGGTGAAAATGATATTGCTGCCCCATTTCCTGTATGTATTACAGAATTCCCCATTTCACAAACATAATTCTTGGTTTATCAGGGTGGCGGCTCTGATTCGGTCTTTCCTTCGAAGAGGTCGACCTCCATGTATTACATTGGACAAGTGCCATAAATTAGTCTACGACGGAGGAGTAGAGGCCGTAGACATCAGGCTCTGCTATTGGGCTTCTAAACTCCTAGTCATTAATAACTGGATGACTGAGGGATGGAGTGACCCGACCTACCAGCTAAAACTGGGAATTTTGGTCCTTGATAACATGTTGGGTCTGTTATTTGGAGGCCCTATTCCGTTGTACACTCTGGGAGTTACGAAGATGGTTCTTTTGGCCTGGTGGGCAGCCAGTAGTTTAACGGGTTTGGATAAAAAGCTGACGCAATAAACTTCCCTCTGGAACGATTGCTGGCTGTATCAGACTGCCCAGCTGGAGGGCTTTGGGAAGAGGGGTAGAATAGGGATTACCACTCTGGGGGACATTTGGAGTACCTTCCACATAAAATCATTCCAAGATCTACACTCCAGTTTTGCCTGTTGCACATGCAATTTAATACATATTTGCAGCTAAGGCACGCATTGGCTAGCTACCAACTACAACGCTTACACCTACCAGACAAGCTATTGATGGGCCACCTGGAAAGTGGTAAAGTCTCCCACATATACCGCTCATTGGTCTGCAACACCCCTGACACTTTCGAGAGCTTTAGACATCAGTGGGAACAAATTCTGAATGAAGAGAAGTATGTATGGTCCCCAGAGAAATCACGATCTCCTTCTGGTTGCAGTTGGTTCGGCGGCATTATCGATATATGACGTACTTCACACCACAATGCCTTTGGTATGCAGGTATCCTTGCTCCACCCACTTACACCCGCTCCGTGTGTTTGGAAACAGACATTTTCCATATGGTGTGGCAGTGTGCACACGTTGCCACATACTGGCAAAGGATAGCCACCATCCTTCTAGAGGTGTTGGAGAAACCAATTGAATTGCTGCCTGCATCAGCTTTGTTGGGTCTCCTGAAGGACGTGATTGGCACAAGGGGGACCTGCACTGGTGGGTATGGCAACAATCATTGCCCAAAGGTCAATTACCCATAGGTGGAACTTTCCCGACCTACCTACCCTTACTGACTGGAGGACAGTCATGGGTTGGTGCACCAAGCACGAAGAACTGAAATATGCTGCGAGAGTTGTCCCGAAAAGCATCAAAAGATATGGTGGAGATGGTGGGAATTATATGGACTGATGAATATCACAGGAAGTGTACTGTGTAATGCTGGGGGCACCTTGGGAGATATGTGAATTGGAGTGGGTAGGATGGATGCAATTTTCTATTCTACTTCTTTACAAATGTCTATGGTTCTATTAAAACCAATAAAATGTGACTATAAAAAAAATTAGGACAGCCCAAGGACAGCTGACTGCTCTGTATATGTTTTGATCCCCGTTGATCGGAAAGGGCTGTACTTGCGATATGTCACTAATGGGAAGCCAATTTCATGCCATATTGATACTGGGGAAACATTTCCTACTCTGTCTTTCTTGGGCAAAACAATTCATGCAGTTGGCCTTTCTAACATACGTGTTGCTCATCACATTACTATCCCCTTGTCTATCTCCTTTGATCAAATCCCTTACAGTATGTTTTCTTTTTGAGTCCCAGTTATTGCTGGCCTGATACAACACAGGATTTAGTACCCACTGAAAGCATCTTTGACAATTCAATTTTGCCTGTAAAAAAGAGTGATAAGTGACCCTACTGATTAGAGCAAGATGTGCATGCCATAAATGTTGTTGTACCGGACCCAGCTCCTATTTTGTCATACATCCCTGTGAAAGCCACGTGGTTTATTGTTATTAATTTATGCTCTGCCTTTTTCTCTTTTTGCTTTTAGTTTTCTGGGTCCCAATCCATGTGGAGAAGGCTCTTCCAGAACTACGCAGATTCGCTCTCCATCTTTTCACACGTGCTTAAAGGCCTGGATACCTTTGTCTTTCCAGGTGGGTTCACATATGTTCAATATATTGACATATTGGCTGTTTCAGACTCATTGGACCAGTGCAAGACTGATTCCACATAACTGCTCACTGTATAAGCCAAACATGAGTGTAAAAAACATAAAAAGTGGTGTATATTGGACTGAGGTTAGAATTAGATGCTCATTTGATAAACATTTTTGCAGTGTTCCCTTTTTAATGAATAAACTGAATTGAGTGTATGAGTTGTTTGTGCTTTTGTCCCACAAATCTGGTGGAAAATGCAGGCACTGCCCACATGTGACTGAGGAGGGAATCGATAGCTGGATCAGATTCCCCCCGACGACCTGAGGAACCAAAGAAAAGGCAGAATATGTCCTGACTTCGTGTGAAGCGGTCACTCCACCCTTCCTCCTGACTACATAGCGCTGCAACCGGTATCGTAGCCCTGATCCCCCACCACTGCCACAGCCTAAATTTTAATAATATTGGTATCGCATTAGCACCCGCTCTGCTGCGTAGCGCTCCACATTGCTCTGTGTGTCTTAATTAGCTAAAGTGCGAACGCTCCGCATTGCCTTGCCTACTCTGCATATCAGTCTTGTGTCCGCTCCGCATTGCTTTTAATTTGCTTTGCATTTCAATTGTGCCCGTGTGTTAACTCGCATTGCCCACAGCGTCCTATTGCCTTGTTGTTGTTGCATCCATTTTGTTGTGCCTGCAGCCCGTCCCTCCCCCTACGCTCCCGTCTCCCAGCTCCCCCTCCCACCCACGAGTCTCCTGGACCGGCCCGGCTGGGAAACTCTGTGACCAGCCTGACTTCGTGTGAAGCGGTCGCTCCACCCTTCCTCCTGACTACATAGCGCTGCAACCGGTATCGTAGCGCTGATTCCCCACCACTGCCACAGCCTAAATTTTAATAACATTGGTATCGCATTAGCACCCGCTCTGCTGCGTAGCGCTCCACATTGCTCTGTGTGTCTTAATTAGCTAAAGTGCGAACGCTCCGCATTGCCTTGCCTACTCTGCATATCAGTCTTGTGTCCGCTCCGCATTGCTTTTAATTTGCTTTGCATTTCAATTGTGCCCGTGTGTTAACTCCCATTGCCCACAGCGTCCTATTGCCTTGTTGTTGTTGCATCCATTTTGTTGTGCCTGCAGCCCGTCCCTCCCCCTACGCTCCCGCTTCCCAGCTCCCCCTCCCACGCTCCGCCCCCCTCCACTTCTCCATTTATGTCAGATGCACCCACGCGCAGCGACCGCGCCCTAGTCGCGCCGAAGGTGCACCAAAGGTAAGCCCGGCTATGCCCGTCCGCGCCCAGCGCCTGTCCCCTTGGTCCCCGCCGCTCCCAACTCCCTAGAATCACATATGTTGCCGCAACTCTCCTCGCCCTCAACCCCGGACGCGCACCACATTGCTGCGAAGCCTCCCCAGGACGTACCCACGGCCCATTCGCCTGCCTCTCCTGCAAGTTCAACTGTCTCAGGACCCTGACCAAGCCTACGTCCTCCACACACAGCTCTGAACCCAACGGCCTGAATTGCATCCTACTGAACACCCGCTCTATCCACAGACATGCAACAGAATTCTGGGACCTAATCGACACTGAATCACCTGACATCGCCTTCCTTACTGAAACATGGATGAACACATCTTCTGCTCCCGACATCGCCATAGCCATACCGGACGCTTACAAGATTATTCGAAAAGACCGCACCGATCAAACAGGAGGAGGCATCGCCATCGTCCACAGTAACACCATCAAAATCACAACCAGCTCCGACGACAATCTTACAACCGCCGAACATCTCCACTTATAGATACACACCGACCCCAGAACTACCTTCAGAGGCACCCTCATTTACAGGCCTCCAGGCACCCGCACTCAATTCAGCGATGACATCTCGGACTTCGTCAGCCCGCACGCCCTCGCCTCCGAAAACTACATTCTTCTAGGAGACATCAACTACCACCTTGAAAACATACTCGACAGCAACACCACCACCCTTCTGGACAACCTGGCCAACCTCGGACTCAAACAACTTGTAGACACCCCCACCCATGTAGCCGGACACACGCTCGACCCTATCTTCACCTCCAGCAAACACATCTCCTTCGATCGCACCACACCTCTCCACTGGACGGACCATAGCTGTGTTCACTTCAGCTACAAAACCACCCTGACCCACAACCGCCCACAACCTATTCCTCGAAGAAACTGGAACAAAATCACCTCCGAACAGCTCCTCACATCACTCAACCAAAACCCTCCCACCCTCTCATCGGACCCAAACCAAGCAGCCACCAATCTCAAGCAATGGATCACCCACAGTGCTGACGAATTCGCTCCCTTGAAAAAGCACCAGATCAAATCAGCCAGCAAAAAGGCTCCCTGGTTCAATGATGACCTTAAAATATCCAAGAAACTATGCCGCACCCTGGAGAATACATGGAGAAAAAACCCAACCACCGACAACATGTCCACCCTCAAGGCAGCCACCCGTAAACACTACCAACTGATTCGATTCGCCAAGAAATCAGCATTCAAGGATCGTCTCGAAAACAACACCCATAACAGCAAGGAACTCTTCAATATCGTCAAAGAATTCACCAACCCCACCGCAGCATCCAACGACATCACTCCCTCCCAAGACCTCTGCGACGCTCTATCCTCCTTCTTCTACAACAAAATTGCCGACATCCACAACAGCTTCAAGAACTCTCCCAGCGATCAACCCGCCCCACCCCCTCCAGATCCTACTCCTCCTACTAACAACCTCAATGCCTGGAACCCAATCACCACTGAAGACACCATTCGCCTCATGAACTCAATCCACTCTGGCTCGCCTACCGACCCCTGCCCCCACCACATCTTCAACAAAGCTGACTCCATCATCGCACCCCAACTCCGCGATGTCATCAACTGCTCTTTCAACTCTGCCACCTTTCCAGAAAACTGGAAACACGCCGAACTCAGCGCCCTTCTGAAAAAACCCACAGCAGACCCCTCAGAACTGAAAAACTACCGACCCATATCCCTCCTCCCATTCCCGGCTAAAGTCATCGAGAAAGCCGTCAACAACCAACTCGCCGCCTTCCTTGAATCGAACAACTCCCTTGATCCATCTCAATCCGGGTTTCGAGCCAAACACAGCACAGAAACAGCCCTCATTGCAGCGACCGACGACATCCGATCACTCCTGGACAACGGTGAAACAGTGGCCCTCATCCTACTCGACCTTTCCGCCGCTTTCTACACAGTCTGCCACAGCACCCTTATACAATGCCTCAGCAACATCGGCATACAAGGAAAAGCCTTGGACTGGATCACCTCATTCCTCACTGGGAGAACTCAAAGAGTCCGACTTCCCCCATTCTACTCAGAGGCCACCGAAGTCATCTGCGGCAAACCTCAAGGATCCTCACTCAGTCCCACCCTCTTCAACGTCTACATGAGTCCTCTCGCCTCCATCGCGCGTCAACACAACCTCAACATCATCTCTTACGCCGATGACACCCAGCTAATCCTTTCCCTCACCAAAGACCCCAACTCAGCCAAAACCAATCTTCACGAAGGCATGAAAGAAGTAGCCGAATGGATGAAACAGAGCCGCCTAAAACTCAACTCAGACAAAACGGAGGTGCTCATCCTAGGATCCTCCCCCTCAGCTTGGGACGACTCTTGGTGGCCTTCCGCTCTAGGCTCAGCACCCACTCCCACAGACCACACACGCAACCTGGGCTTCATCCTGGACTCCTCTCTCTCGATGTCCAGACAAGTCAACGCCGTCTCGTCCTCCTGCTTCAACGTCCTTCGCATTCTCAAAAAGACCTTCCGCTGGATCCCCCTCGAGACAAGAAAGACTGTCACCCATGCTCTGGTCACGAGTCGACTGGACTATGGTAACACACTTTACGCCGGAATCACAACAAAATTACAGAAAAAACTCCAGCGCATCCAAAACGCGTCAGCGAGACTCATATTAGACCTCCCGCGCCAAGATCACATCTCCGGACATCTAAAAGACCTCCATTGGCTCCCCGTCAACAAAAGAATTACTTTCCGCCTTCTCACCCACGCACACAAGGCCCTCTACAATCTAGGACCCGAATGCCTCAACACTCGACTGTCCTTCTACAAACCCACCCGCCAACTAAGATCTTCCAATCAAGCCCTCGCCGCAGTCCCACGCATCCGGAAATCCACCAGGGGTGGCAGATCCTTCTCCTTCCTGGCTGCCAAGACCTGCAACTCACTCCCCACCCACCTCCGCCTTACTCAGAACCACATCTCCTTCAGAAAAGAACTGAAAACCTGGTTATTCGACAAATAATGAACCCCTTCCCCAAGCGCCTTGAGACACTCTGGGTGAGCAGTGCGCTATACAAATGCCCGAACTTGAACTTGAAAGGAACTGGGTGGAGAGCAGCCCAACAGTCAACCCTCCAGTAAGATCGGACAGTGTTAACTCAGTCAAGATTGGTGCATGCAGTCTGTACATGTTTTTTGCCTTGTGCTTGTTACTCCCAAAAGGGAAATACAATCATATCATCTGAGTGAGAGATAATAGGTCAGGTAGGGATTGAGTAGGTAGGTCATGGGGAGTTCCATGAAAGTAAAACAGGTCAGATACAATACCTGGTACAAGTGTGCGTGCTTCAAAAATAGTGCGAATAGGAGTATATGGGCAAAGCGCCAAGACTCTAGCACAGACTGTGGAAGTGTACCCCAGGTGGGCACACTGGTGCAAGGTCACCCTCTCTTCCACAGGTCCGAAGACTAACAAATGAGAGATCAGCACCAGAGTGAAGTAAAACAAACCAAGTTTATTAAACACTCATGAGTTGGACCACATCTGAGCAACACCCTAGAGTGTTGTGGGAGGAGGCACACCAAATACAAAAACCATCACCCCTATATACTGTTTGTTGCAATGCAATCACATGAGCAGAAAAACTGGAAGAAACAAGTTTAAGCACAGGAATAGCTGCAGGCAGGTAGGAGCAGATTGGTGACCAGGTGGTCAGGAAATGAGGGGGAGTAGGGAATGTTTATGGTGTTAATAAGCAATCGTTCAAAACATATGGGGCCAGGTGCATCAGCAGTTGCAGCTCCCAGCACGTACATCAGATAGACCAGGACAGAGAGGTCTGTCAATAGTTAAGGGCACAGGCAGGGTGAAAAGGTGAACAGCAGAGAACAAAATGAATACGACAGAAACAAAATGGATGCGTCAGACAAAATGGCTGCCGCTTATGCTAACGTAGAAATTACTCTTTTCCACAAGACTTTATAAGGATGAACGTATGTGCATAACAAGTAGACTGATCCAGCCACTCTGCAGACATCTTGGCCTTAATTGGCGATACACTTCTTCTATTAGAGAAGTTGTAGATGCTCTTTCTTTCAGAGAAAGTATATTGCATATTCCCTTTTAAGAGCTGGTGCATGACTAACGCAGCCTTCAGAGAGGGCGTATGGATAATGCACTCTTTTCTAGAAGTACAGTGGTGATTTATTTTCTTAGAAATTCAACTTTTTAGAGAAAAACATGAATCTATCTTGTTTAGAGAAAGTCTGTTGTTCATTTTGTCTATCATAAAAGTTAACAGTTGTTTTCTCCTGTCCTTTCATCCAGGATACTACAAGGCAATGGGTCTACCGGGTTTCAACTGTAATGGCTAAGGTAGTGTCGGCTATACACTGCAGCTCAAAATGAACAGACTGGTGTGCCCACGATGGCGAGGGCTAGGTGGGAGCGGTCACTGGGCGAACCTATTGACAAACAAGATTGGCACTATAGCTATACGCAGCTCACACTTTCCACATCGAACTGTAACCTGCGCATTATACACTTTAAATTCCTTAATCAAATCTATTACACCCCACGAAAACTACACAGATTGGGACTTCGGGACACTGATTCCTGCTGCCTCGGCGGTGCGGCGGATGCAGACTTCATACACGTGGCTTGGTCCTGCCGGGTCTTACAGCCGTACTGGCATGCAGTCACTGCTGCGTTAAGCACCATGCTCTCGGAATGCATCCCAAACTCCCCCTCGATTTGCCTGCAGGGTATCAAAAAGCTTAAACACGCTCGGCGCAGGAAGTTCTTGGCAGTGGCATTACTCCTTGCAAAACGGCGAGTGGCAATGAAATGGGGGAGCAAGAGGCCACCTAGATTGAAGGAATGGGTGACAGATATGACCTATTGTAAGACAACACTAGAGAGTTATGCGGAAGTCCTACCAGTGGCGTCCCGACCCAGAGACTTTTGGGAACCGTTTGTGCAATACCTGCAAAACGCTGTAGACTAAATGTACTATCCTTGTGCTGCCTGCCCGACGGGCGAATGGCCTGGGTTGGGAGACTGATATACGAATATGGTATTGATAGCAATGTGAAATTGCATGTAAGACAGAGATGTGGGAATATATGGCGCCCAACGCACTATGATATTGTTGTCCTATGTCGTGTATGCTGTGTATTGTATCCGATTGCTGAGCACCTACGTTGTGTCTCATGGATGTAGACTATACGTTGCTAATGCTTACTGAACTATACTGTATGTTGTACGATTCTGCCGGTTGGAAAGGAGAAAAATAAAATACAAAAAAAAAACTGTAATGGCTAAGGTTGTTTGCCACTGGTGTCCTTTGGTCCGTCCTACTATGGCTCTGCAAATTAGACCAAGTACAGTCCTTGCTTCATTTGTTTGTAAGAGCAGCAAGCAGACACAGGCTTCTCATGAAGGCAATGAGAAAGGCATGAGCTCGGAACTCACCAATCAACGACCAGCCATGATAACTGCAACACCCAGGCCATTGCCTATCTGTTTGGAAAAGAAATTCCTTGTTAATATCAGATCAGTGCTAAATAATACACAATTCAGTCCAGTATACAGAGCCAGGCCACGATTCTCCTTTCTGGTTCTCCACCTGCTGAACCCCCTCCCCCTACCAGTAAGTCCTTTGAGGAACTTGTCCCCCCGGAAATATGGAAGAAGCATCAATTATACACAGGTACATATTTTGGTGCCTCAGAAATCAATGCTGGGGGAGGGAGGGGGGGTCAAAAGGGCTGGAATTGCCAATAGCATCAAGGACAAACGCTATATTGGTGAGAAACGGAATTCAGAGGGTTTTCAGGGATGCCTCCCTGGCTGTCCCAATACTCAGAATAGTCAGCCTGTGTTTTAGGTGAATGCAGCATCTTCAGGATGTGCAATATTTGACATCACATTTGGACAATTATGTTTCCAATGTACTAATATACCAATTGACAGATAATTAAACCACCAACCTCCCAGAAGGACACTGTCCCCACTTCCTTTATTCTGCCCCTACACCCATCGCCCTCCTCTATGTTCATTCTTTTCTCCCTCTCTCTTTGCTATTCCTCTTCCTCTCCCTTTTACAGACTGCTGAATAACTGTATACATAGTCATCAATTTTGTTTCACTTGATTCCTTCTTTCCTTTTTGCACTGCCACACAGTGATTAGCAACAGTGACTAACTAAGTTAAAACTTTATTTTCTATCCAATGCAAACAGTTTGTAATTGCTCCTGAACCTCAGCAACAATCCCTGCACAGAGGGAGCCCTCCAGCTTCTGAGCTTGTTCCCCAGGGTGGGGAAGGTACCCTTAGAGCAGGTGTTTTAACCCAGTAATCAGCTGGGGACGCTCCTTTGTTCTGTCTACAAATCGAGATTCTGGCCCAGACAGTCTTAAGTGGACACATTTCCATCCCAGCATTCTACACTCCACCCTTGGCTGTTGCAGTGGGAGCCGAGCCCCACAAATCTACTGAACCTCAATAATTCAGCTCCGTGGTTCTGGTTGATCTTTAGACTAGTGCCACCACCTACAAATATCAACAAAAGGAAATAAGTTTAAAAAAATTATTACAGAAAACTTAAGATAAGCAGTACAAAAAAATGCATGTCACGAAGATTTGGATTTGGATACAAAATGAGTCAGAAATCAGAAAAATGTCTATTTAAGCAATTACATTTCTCTCGATTTTAAGTGATACTCATAAAGAGTTCTGACAGCATTCTAAAGTGGAAAAAAAGTCTCAATTAAATCGGACAGAGTCTCGCGATAAAGTTGAGAAGTCACCCACAAACCTTCAAGATGGGGGTTTTATACACATTTTATACATAAACAATTAGCAAAACAACAAATGCAGCATGACACAATTATTCATTAGTTAACAATGGACAAATCAGAGGCAAAATCATAATAGTTAAAACCCTTAGCACTCACCCATTTCTTAAGGTTAAAGGATTCTTCTGTTTGCTCCCTCAGCAACTGCAGTCCAGAGTTGTAAAATACAACATGAAACATTCTTAAATAAAGACTCATACAATAATGCTCTGGGCGTCCGCAGAAATTTTTCCAGGGGGGCGGCAAAATGTTAACGTCATCACCATCCTCCGACATGATGTGTGCCAGGTGGGGCACACAAAACACTGAGACGCAGAACTGGGATAGACTCAATTAAATGCCAGGAATCCAGGACATGTGACTGACCCTGCCACAGGCCAACAAACACCACCTGTAGGGAAAACGCTAAACTTTCTGACAAGGTGCTTTATCTCTGTCTGCTAGGTGTGCAGACTACCTGGTCCTCGATCCAACACCAATCAAGGCTGTCTTCAGCACGATTCGATTTTCATCAGAATACTTTAAAACAGCCTATGATTAAAGCACCAGATTAAATATACTGTATGCACAGTGTATGTTAGGGATTATTTGTAGCACACATAGTTACCAATATTGGCTTCTTGGTGCTAGAATTCATGATAACATTTATCCAAAGTTAAAGCACAACGTCAAAGCTAGTAATAAATAATGCAGCAATCACACACGCTAGTGATTCGCCAATGGGTGCTGCCTTTACTAGAATTCCCCGGGCATTGCTAAATTTTACACACATTCAATTAATTTATACAAAATAAAATGTATAGGTCCAAATGTTAGCTATATTTTTTAAAAGAAACTTAGAGTCCCTCTACGTGTAGTCAATGTCAAACTGACAATGTGCCCACGTTTAAGGATACAATAATGGCCAGCTCCCTCATGCCTAAGCCCGGCACCATAAATGCGTGGCACATGCGGCGCTCGCAGCGGCGGCACATCACAGGTCCAGGGATGCTGAGTCTTGCACAGTGATCAAAGTGGGGGAAAAAAAGGAGGGGATCAGTGGGCGGAGAATCAAATGGCGGCAATAACCCAAGGATTGGATCTGTGGGTGGAGCCAGAGGTGTGGCCAGAATGCGCAGACATCCCAATTTTTAGTATTTGTTTGGCATTTCACTGACCAGTTTAATCAACCAATGGATACACATGATTATTTAAGGTTATAATGAGTTATTGACATTAAAATATATTCACAAAGTGGGATATGCTTCTAATCACAGAATGTACCAAATACGATAAAATGCGGAAACACAAGCCATTTGTCTCCGAGCCATGGAGTTTCTGTCATCAGCACTACTCCCTTTTTCCACAACAGCAGTTCAAACATGAATGACAAAATATGATAGTTTGCAAATGCTTTCTCTAAAATTATGTCTCTGCCAAATTTGCCTCATAATGCAAGACCTGCTGCATGATCTGACCATTTAAACTAATAAATTGCTTGTAGCTCAAACATATCAAAAGTTAATATAAAATGTGACGTGTTGCTGCGGAGTGAATGGCCTATTGTAAAGGTTGACTGGTCACCTTTCTCACTGCTGCGTTTGTATATTACACTGGTACTAATAAGGCAAAATCTTTCCAGAGACTGTTAGCATGTGTACACACGTCAAAATAATAAAATATCTGAAAATATACTGCATTACGCTGCAGCCTTTTTTTAAATGCATAATTTAGTCAACACTATGGCATAATGTTGTCATCCTTTGCTGCATAATTAATACCAGTGGCCCCACAGCAGGCAGCACATGTTAAAGGTGCTTGTGAATGAAGCTGGGTGACAGTAAGTTTGCCAACTTAGTTTGGTGTGCGTGCAAATCCTGCATTGCCAATCCCTGGTGAGTTGCAGCTACTACTGCTGAAACAAGGCCAATGGAGCAACCTATGGGTGAGGCAGACTGGCCTCAAGGGCAGGGCCAGCCATAGCACTGTTAGTGCCCCCCAATGACCACCTCTGCCATGGATTCCCTCACTACCGCCCTTTAACTGTGCCCCCCAAGTTTCCATA
The DNA here is from genome assembly GCF_964263255.1 of Lissotriton vulgaris. Classification (NCBI taxonomy): domain Eukaryota; kingdom Metazoa; phylum Chordata; class Amphibia; order Caudata; family Salamandridae; genus Lissotriton; species Lissotriton vulgaris. The sequence goes on along the minus strand of NW_028251668.1, from coordinate 331,108 downwards.
ACCACTCTCTCGCAGATGCATTTAATTTGATTTACAGCGCCACTCATACCATTGTAGGGTGTCAGAGCACTTTACATCACGCACATTACACAGAGACAATAAATTTGTGTGTAAATCACTGTAAAGAAAATGTTACATAAGACTAAGGACTACAAGGTGTAGGAGTCACATGACAACCATACTAGTAGCCCATATAGTTTTATTGTGATTGGTCTGGAGAAACACAATACCCGGAATTTAAAATGTAATACCATGGTTGGGGGTTCTCCATAATAATCAGAATTGATTTCTGTCCAAAAGAACACTTTTTGGGACATTAGGATAATCAAAGACTGGAAGGGGGAACATAACGCTCTAATTTATACCTTGCAGTTTGTATGCAGCTCTTAGATGACAGTTAATAGCTCACTGTTCTAAGTTAGGATTTTATCTTATAAACTGCAAGTAGCAAAAGGATCTCTCTGACAAAAGCAGTAGCCCACTGACCTATTTACATTATGTGCACTTTATGATCTGCATGGCGCATGTTCTTTGCAGCCGGTACATTAACCCTCTGAGCTACCTTTCCATGAGTCAAAACTTCCACTAGACAAAATTCTGATCTCTCTCTAGGAAGAACATTAATCACCAGAGTCATCATGACATTTTTATTGTTGCCGAAAATTGCCGGAGGCCAGGAAGGAGGCAGCAAGCGTTTTTAAAACCATAATATACTTGCAAACATGATGCCTCCACCTAAAGTCAGCACCCGGTGCGGTCACATTGGTTGCACTGCCCTAAAGCTGGCCCTTCTCAAGGGTCCTGTGACCTCAGTGACTGTTTTTCTAGGGTGTGCTGCTTCATAGGCCTGCCCGCAAGACTGGAGGTGAACTTCAGTATGGATAGTGGTGGACAAGCCTTGAAGGTTAACCTACACTTGTCATGCTAGGGTCCACCTGCTGGTGCGAAGACCCCAGGACTTCTAAGGTGTTGCGAAGCCTTCTAAGGTCTAGCGTGTGATTGTGCTCTCGCAGGAGAGGGGTCTGGTGGACAGGTTATTAAGGCTGAACCTGGTTCTTAGTTCCAAATTAGCAGCTCTGACCAGAGTGCCACATCCTCTGTCTCACTGAACACCGTACTGCCCCACTGAGCAAAAACTCCCACTGTCTTCAACTACAACCCAATTGTTGCCCGCTATAAACACCTGGATGTGGCTCAATTTAAATTACGCACTAGACAAGAGCAATATGCGGCCTACAAAAACAAAAAGTAACAACATCCTGGAAAAAGCAAACACTTATAGGGAATACAAAATTTAGCAAACCATGGGAAATGTAAGCAGGAACAACATGGTTACCTTAATGCTTTTGCACTCACTATACAGAAATCAGTGAGTGCTTTTGCCTGAAAAGTTAAGGACACGACTTCAGGGCCCTGAATGGACCCATTTCAATGGCCATTGCTTATATCCTTACAAAACGTAAGAAGTAGGGAAAAAAGACAACATCCCTGGACGCAGAGCCGCAGCACACATTTTGTTTTCCAATCCACACATTGCAGTACCTCCAGGATTGCTGCACTAGTCCAAGTCCAGGGAAAACAAAGACAAGAAAACAAAAATAGTGCTTCACTGGCAAACTCTGTAAAAGTGGTGCTAATGTGTTTTAGTGTGAATAAAATCCGTTTGGCCAGTGTGCTACCACTCAGTCCTACTTTATTTAGTTATTTATCTATTTTTCATATTTGTAGCCTTTTATTCCCAATGCTGCACTTTGGAATTAAAATGTCAGAAAAATATGACATTTCCAGCAAAAGCGTCTTTCTTTTTTGGATCCATTTCACAGGGAAGCAAATAAAAGAAAGGAGAGGAAAGAGAGTGAGAACCCCGTCTTGAAGTCACGGTTTTCATGAGCGTCTACAGGGTGGGCAAGAAAGGTCGCTCGGGGGGGGGCAAGCGCCCCTCCTTGCCCCCTCCTGCGGACGCCCAACATCGGAACTTCCAGCCGACTCCCTTCAAAATGATATATAGAGAACACGATGGAAAGCTTCACTCACGATATATGCTTTCTAAAGAGTGTCACTATGTGCGTCATAGCACACTGTGTTCTGTGGAAACTGAGTGGAGAATACTTGCAGCAGTCGCTGACTGGGAGGGAGGAATGTGCAGGATCAAGATAAGCAGAACAAAAGAAACGACATCCATTCTAATAAAATAGTGTCTCACACTAAAATGTGGCATGAGTAGACTCTGGGGCTGATTCACCGATCTAACTTAAGACAAAATCCTAAACTTACTACTTTTGGTATTCACAGAAGTTAGGATTTTGTCTTAAGGCAGACTTAAGAGAGAATCCTAACTTAAGTCTGTCTTAAGACAAAATCCTAACTTCTGTGAATACCAAAAGTAGTAAATTTAGGATTTTGTCTTAAGTTAGTTCTGTGAATCGGGCCCTATGTTACTAATTATACTGAATTTTTTGATTTAGAAGTATTTTATTAAGAAATGTTACACATACATTTAACATCGAACTGCACAGGGATATGCTAGACCTCCTGCTGAACTCAGCAGTTAAAATGCTGGTCTCCAAATGGAAGGAGACAAATAAGGCGACATTCAAGGGTTGGCTCAACTGGATAACACCTCAGAGGCGCAGACAACACCGCGCTACGCAACTCACCTTGGAGACCGGCAACCAGGGGTATGTGGTCAACACTGGATAAATACTTTGGTCACAATGAGTCCCCGTCAACATAATTATACTTCTAAGCACTATATTTCAGTTGTTTCAAGTGCAACATCATAAGTTCATCTATTACGAGCGTGTGCTGTGTAAAAATTAATAATTCACACAAATAATTTGTTACTCAAAATTGCACATCATTGGTACTGCCATATCATCTATCAGTGATTAACATAGCCAGTTTCAATTCTCTATCAATTGATGTTTCCCTTCAATTGGCCCCACCTATCGCATCAACCAGTATACATCCGCCCACGTGGGCATGTAACATTCAACTAGTCTGCAGCTTTTCGCAGAATATCAGAGGGCTTTCACCAATTTTGGGGGACTGCTTCTTAATGTTACTAAGTTTGTAAGGAAGCATAGGCCATCAATGGCCGTTCTTCCACTCTGGGTTGGGGTACTCTCCGAGAGAACAAGCATTGGCAAAAACCAATAGGTATCGCCTGTGATAGGTATTGGCTTTGGTAATGTTTTGTAGACATGCTATAGAAGTTATTAGCACAGAATGTATAATAGTACTTTTTTATTATTATTTTTAGCCATGCTGCTATACAGCATTGTTCCAAACCATTGCCAACATCAGTAATGCCCATGATGTAAAGCATGAACAAAAGTCAATAGCAGAGCCAATAATCTCAAAGGTGAGACCTACTGGTTTTGCCAATTCTTGTGAGGTTTTGGCACAACATCCATGTGATTCTGAAAAAATCAGTTAATATCCCCAGGCATGAAAAATAAAAATAAACATGCCATTTGCCAAAAAACATAGCACATAAAACAAGCAATTGCTTTTTCAATGTCTTAGAGAAAATACATTTGACAGGAGATGACATCTGTTGTGACAACAAAAGCAGATGACAAGTGTGTGTAGCATAATAAAACATAGCTACTAATGCCAGAAAGTTCAACAAGGACGACAGGGAAGAAGAGAAAATAAAAGTAGGGCCTCAGTCATAGCATGATCAGCGTAAGGACAGCAATCAAGCTGAAGCAATCAGTACTTGTTCCATGCTCCAGTTAAAAGAAGACAAAATTAGCAGAGCACACACTTGCCAATCAGAAGGCAGCAATTAAGAGTGGCAATAAAGACAACGATTGTTAAGCAATGGGCGAGATGCAAGCCCCTTGTATACAATATCTCTCGCAAGCGAGAACACATGCAGTGCATGTGCTGTCACAGGCTAGACTTAAAAATGGGCATCATGAGGCACTTCCTGAAGCTCGTCCTCAGCTACATCACTAGAGGAGTGTGTGTGGGGGCTGCTGGGTCTTCATTATTTAGGCTGTAGCTAGTCGACTCTCAGTGTTTCTGTGATTAGCCTAGGTAATAGCTAGGCTGTGAGCTTGATTGATTTGTGATATAATTATTACAAAAAGGGGGAACAGGGGTTGGACAATTTTTAACGGGGTCCAGAGTACATGTCCTATGACACAGAAAACAACAAAAATAGTACAGAGTTCCCCAAAAGGATTTAACCAAGTAAACTCATTAAGACCTCTCTCTTAAATTGTGTGATAGAGCAGGGAAAGTGGGAGTCCCTTATCGGAATCAAGGATGCCTCACACAAGTCAAAGGTTGGATGACAACTGTCACCCCACCCGATGATTGTCCAGTGTCATCATTGGCTATCCTGCTCCTTCGGCAGGCTGGCGATGCAATGCCCGTCGGGCTGCACGAAAGTGCTGCACTTTAGCGGAGATCTTTTATTCCTTTAGCCAATGAGTGCATGTGTGTGAGGGACCTAGGAAGAGCAATAAGTGAGCGTGAGTGAAGATAAGTTAAAAAAGGTCAGTAGAGTCCAATAGGGGAACCTTTAATAGCATGGCTCACTGCCTTATTAAAAAACCGTGAAAAGTTGAGGGGTATTAAGGCGTGACGGTAAGGGTAATAAGGCCTTATTCAACCCTCAGTCCGGGTATGGTCAACATGTTTCTTGCCTCTAAGGCAATTCATCAGGACCAATTGCTCATAAGATTGCTCATGAATTCCTCCAACAAAAATCAGGAATCAAGTATACGACCTGTAACGTGTCGCAGAATCAACCCTTCATTGAGGCCCTCCCTGGGACTAGAGAAGGAAACAAAACAAGGGTGCAGTCAATCAGAGGTTTGTTAACCCGAGACATTGTTGCATGTGACAATGGCATGCAAGTCATTGTGTACTATAGGGGTCCCAACCCCTGTGGGATTATCACATCTGTGTCAGAGAGGGTATAAACGAGTTTAAAATCAATTAAATTAAAGTGAGAAAATGTCCTCCCAACATGCGCCATTGGTAATTCGCACTTGGCAAGCATTATGTCTGATCACAACTGGACAGCGTGCCCCACCCGACTGGGTGGCACACGTGTGTCATGCAGGTATGGTCGGTGTGCACCTGCACACCAACTGTGAGAATTAAGATTAAAGTTAAGAGGTACCACTCAAACAACTGATTATGTACCAGGAGGCATCAGTCACACATATGTCGTGATAAAGCCTAAAGTGTAGTTAACCGGGTGGACAGTGAGTCACAAGGATGGTGGTGACATGGGAAACGCGGCGCTTACCCGCAGTCCCTGGTCGGATTGCAATCCGGCTGACCTGGTGGGGCCAGTGCTATGTGGTAAAGTACCTAGGAAACAGAAAAAGCGTACCGCACATGCTTTTACCAGACGGGTAGTACATAGTGTTAGTGGGAGCTACCTTTTACGGGGGCACTTAGGTTTTAGACTTTCTAGCCCCCATCTTTTTATAGTTTCAAACTCACTCTTAGTAACATGTAAAGAAACATACCAACCTCGTGCTGCAAGGAGGGTTCTTACATTTACAAGCTATGCTGACGACACTCAGCTGGTCGTCTCCTTATCCCAACTGATCGACCACCCAGAAAACCTGACCAATTGTCTCATAGAAATCCACAATTGGATGAATAACTCATCATTAAAACTTAATGGGTCAAAGACGGAGGTGATGCTCCTGGGGAAACAATGGACGACCATCCCTCCAGCACTCTGGCCCGACGTGTTCGGGGAAATCCCCCCCCCCCCGAAGCGTGAAATTAAGACACTCGGTGTGTGGCTCGAACCAGAGCTTTCTATGAAGACACAAGCAGCTAAAACTTCGGGTACCTGCTTCGGGCTCATGCGCACGACCCGCAAGATTCTCCCCTTACTGCCACCTACTTCCAGGAAACTGCTTATCCAGGGACTGGCATTGTCTTGCCTAGACTACAGCAATTTGGTCTACCTGGGAGCCCCTGAGGCCACCCTGACGAAACTCCAGCGGACACAGAACGCGGCAGCATGCCTGCTCACCAACCTCCCCTCCAGAATGTCCGCCAAGCCGGCCCTCAAAGCTCTGCACTGGCTCCCTGTGCGCCAAAGGGTGCAATTCAAAGCCATGTGCACGACACATAAGCTGATCAACGGATCTGGCCCGGCGATCCTTAGCAACATGATCACCCCCTACACAGCACCCAGATCCCTACGATCCCAGAATGAGAACCTGGCCAACACTCCTAGATTCAAAAGGACTCGCACAGGAGGACGACGATTCTCTGTTCAAGCAGCCGCTGGATGGAACGCTCTTCCTCGCTCCCTCAGACTTGAACCCAACTACCTGGTATTTTGCAAAAAATTAAAGACACACCTATTCCCGAAATAGAGTCCCTCAACAAGTGTCTCTCCTCTCTACCTCCCCCTCAACAGGATCACAATTCTTATAGCGCGGGGATGCCCTTGGGTCACCAGGCGCTTTAGAAATCGTTATTAAATTAAATTAAATTAAATTTCTCGAATGGTTCTTGCGGCAGTAGTAAAATTATGTTTCACTCGTACATACTGACCCCTTTGCGTGGTATAACTACCATCTCAGCGCCTCAATGTCAGTTTCTTTCTCATATCTACAACAATAGAAGGGGGCTCCCCGTAGGGTATCTTGAAGATATAGGCAGGCCAAGGGGGAAAGACAACTGTATTAAGAAAGTTAGAAGGTACCCTGCCAGTTATTTATAGAGGTCCCAACTGGGGGATCCTACTGTGATAAAGTGAGGGGGTGATTAGCTCAGAGGCTGAGGCTGCACAGGACAAAACTAAGTCATTCCAACCAAAATAGACAACATGTTTGTGAAAAAATACATATATTTTTTATTATTTTCTTTCTTCTTAAATATATTCAAAAAACATACATATATAAATTTAAATGATCAGTGGTATTTCATAAAATACATAAGCAAAATTCTTTTCAGGATTAGGGTCTGCCCACACTTCAATCAATCTACCACACTCATTCACACAGGGAGTTTCCTAGCTACAATAGGGACATTCGACTCTCATTCATTCATTCTTATAGTCCTGGCGCAGGCAACAATAGGTATTAAATAAGTTGCCTAAAACGGGGGGTTAAACCAGGAGGGTGGTATTAATACGGGTCCTGATGTTTTCTTGGAACGGTTGCCGTATTCCTGGGACAACGTGCCGACGCGCGTTTCGGTGGAAGGCCAATGTGGCCACACCTTCGTCAGGGCCAAGGTAGTATGCTGGGCAGGGGTAAGGAGTAAAAAATCTAGAAGTAAAAGAATCATGTCTTAGTGCTACAAGTTTTTGATAAATGGATACAACAAGAGACATATGCTATCATTTCAGTTACTTAAATTTCCATCACTCCACCAAACAATTTTGAAAAGAGTTGATTCAATATATGCCAGGATGACATTTTCGACACTGTGCATAAACAGACCACCTGAAGACACTCCCCAAGTCAGAATTCCCTATTTCGTGGAATCCAAAGAAGGCATACAGATAGCCTTAGCCAAATGAATAGTAGAGTTGATTTACAACAACATATAACGTCACACACATTTTTTAATCTCACATACTTAGTTTCATCCACCTAAGACCTCTAGTTTCACCAAGACAGTTTCTCATTTGTCTTTTTTTTAAAAAAATATCAGAAGGTTACTAATGGAAAAAGACAGAAATCATTTATGACAGAGGGATAGCCAGATTGCATTATCTGCCTAGAACAGATTATGGCTATTTGGTACATACTATAGGACCCGATAATTCACTTTAATAAATGTTACCTGTTTAGGTCATTGGAGACGCCTACGAAGTAAGTATCATCTTCACCATTTTTAGGGGGGGGTTAAGTTTCTTTTGTCACCTTAATGAGAAGGTACATTCAGTCACCAATTGCAATCAGAAATTGATTGAACTCTCTCATATACTAGATAAAGAAATATTCATTTACCCAAGTTTAAGGAGTCCACCCGTGGCCCCTCCCGTAGGGTTATCAGATCAATTAATTCGGATGAATCCTATCACTTCGGACAGACAGAGATATCAGGTCCTTCTAGGTATAGAGAAGATAGGGGGATTAAATACGCCATCCATTTGTTTTTAACGGGATAGTCACGCCACACCATTGATAAGAACATTAGTATGAAGATCTACCTTTCGGTTCGTTGCTCAGTTAGTTAGTTATAGCTTCTTCGTTAAAATGTTGCCGGGCATCAGGATGAGGGATATCTCATATCTGTCTGCAGCTTTTGGAGCAGAGCTTCACTAATCAGATTGTGCCAGTGTGCAGATCTCTCTTTGTAATTTTCCAGTATGAACCAACAGAATAAATTCCACAGACTGGCGAGGAGGGAGGGTCAGTGAGAAATCTGAAGTTAAAGTATCAACCAGAAAGAGCGTTATGGAAGGTAAGCAACTTGTTCTTCTGATAGATGCTTATAACCACAGACCAGGCCCGGACTGGCCGTTGCGGGCACTGGGCAATCCCCTGGTGGGCCGCAAGGGCGAGGGGCGGTTTTGGGCCCCTGGAGGCCGTTTTTGTTACAGGGCCGTTTTTGCAGGCAAAGAGCTCGGTCACCCCCCCCCCCCCGGGGGAGGGGGGGGGGGTGGCCGGCGGAGCACTTTGCCAGAGCCGGTTTTCGTTCCCAGTCCGGCCCTGCCACAGATTCCTCATCTTGTGAATAGTTACCCTTGGATCCGCCGACCTCGCCCTGGCAGAGGTCCCCCGCATCCTCAGAAACAGAACCAGTGGGAGAGCTTTCTCCTACATCACGCTCCCCGACTCTGCACATGTTCAGGAAGGACCTCAAGACCTGGCTCTTCGACTGACCCGGAGCCGCCGCCCCCTCCTCCCAGCACCTTGAGACCCTCATGGGTGAGTAGCGCACTATATAAACCCCTGATTGATTGATTGACTTCTACCCACCTCTTAACCCTAAAATTACCCTTGCTTCCATTGATAGCTGCCCACCCTTAACACTAAAATCACCCTTACATCCCTTTACCTCTACCCACCTGTTGATTACCCTGTTGGAATGTAGATTGGAATTTGATCGCTACAGTGTGATGTCTGTTTTCCAGGTGCGAGAGTTGCTACCTGACCTGAGGACTGGTGGTTGTGGAGAATAAACTGGAGTTCATACTTACCTGTGCAGCTTCTTTTCAGTGGCAACGAGCTGTGGATGGTTTTGCCTGGCCACATCCCTAGAGGGAGCTGTCATTGCGCAGTGTTGACTGACTGCTTCTTCCTTGGGGAGACATCATCATGCTATGAGGGCCGACTGCTTCTTGCTCCTTTTCAGTAGTTTTGCCCTGAGTCAGCATAACATCTGGTTATTCTTTAAACAAAACATACAAACTGATTATTTTGTTTTTTTAAAAATATTTTTTATTGCAGATTTGCATAGTACGCAATCTTTCTGTTCGCCAGTCCTGCTTCCGACAGTAGCAATGCACAGGTCATTAAACAAAACATTACACACAGGTCATTAAACAAAACATTACACAGCCAGTGAACCTACATCCCGGAGGTCGGGTGGAGTTAACCGGAAAAGTGCTAGAAGCATAAAAACAAAAGACAATTGCAACTGTTCAGCAGAGAGTTTTTGCATCTGCTTTTCTTTTTCCCCCTTCCACCCATTCCCCAACGCATAACCTGTTATAACCCCAAGAGGCAATAGCAAATTGTCCGTACAATCTTAACTCGATAGCCCTTATCTAGCCTCTCTTCCTCCCCTCTATGAATCTCCTCATGTGCTAGTCTCAGTGTGCCTTACCCAAGTGGCTAACAGGTTATCCCTTGTCCTTCCCCCCTTCCCGGGTCCTCATCCTCTAATTGCAGGTAGTATCATCTCAGACAATGTGGGTGAGCAGGAGTCGCTGGAAAGTATGTCAAGTGATGCAATGTCACTGGCGTGTTACGGGGAAACCCCGCCTCCTGAGTGCTGCTCTGCCTGGTCATCCTGCATACCATAGTCGTGCAACGCTTGTGCCAGGGCGTCCCATGCTTGAGCTGATTCTAATGCCTTTTCGTTATGTTGTCGCTGCGCGGTTTGGAATCTGATCTAACTCTCTCCATTAGCCCATTTGAGAAACTCGTTCCTCCATCTCATGCTATTCGGACCTATCGCCGCCTTCCAGTGTCGTGTTGTGGAATTCAAAACCCTTGGAGTCCTTTTAAAAGCAGTGAGGCTGACACAGAATTCTGAAATATCAAAGGACAGTTTATTACATGAAGTGAGGCTGCGTCGTCCAAAGGCCATGGCAAATGAATGAGGCAGTCTGAGGAAGTCAGAAGGCTGATGCCTTATATACATTTCAGACTTACACAGTAAGCATACATGAAAGGGGGCAGTCTTGTTTCCTGTGAGCACACAAGGAATACCATTTAAGGACATATGGAACCAAGTGGGAGGAGCTAACAGTTTCAGAACGTAGTGAACACATTCCTATGTAAAACTTAATCAGTAACAGATGCAGACTCTACTAGGCATTTCTGAGCATGCGTGGAAGTGGAGGAGGCTAAATATATCTTGTTACTAGGCAGACATCAGGCACAGCTAAAAGGAAGGTAGGACAACTCAGATAGTGAGCACATGGCAGCACATGGTAGCCAAGATGGCCTCCAGAAACTAAAATGGCTTCTAAAAAGCGGATAAGATAACTTCTAAATGCGAAATGGCTTCTGCTAACGCTAACCCATTTATGCTAATTTACAACAGATGGCCCTTTTAGCGTTTGCTGAAGACATTCGTATTATTCAGTAGGAACATGGAAAACAGGTGCTCATTAATTTGAACATAATTTCGTCAATTTTCTAATTCATTGAGCACATGGCAGCACATGGTAGCCAAGATGGCCTCCAGAAACTAAAATGGCTTCTAAAAAGCGGATAAGATAACTTCTAAATGCGAAATGGCTTCTGCTAACGCTAACCCATTTATGCTAATTTACAACAGTGTAATTTCTCGCTTGGCTAATACGAGCCACATGTCTATACATTTACTGGTAATCTTATTTTTGGGGGTGTGGGGGAACCAGTGTAGCACCCCTACTGCTATGTCGAACACTAAACTTCGTTCTGTGATCGCGTTCAGGGTGTCTCCCACCTCCTTCCAATATAGCTCCAGTGCCGACACGTCCACAGCATATGGCCCAGCTCCGCTCCAACTAGTGCACATCTGGGACAGGCCGCCCCGTCTTCATTGAAGTATTTTTGGATGCTTCCCGGCGTAAGGTACGCGCAGTGGAGGATAAAAAAGTGCACCAGCTGAAATCTGGTGTTGCGTGTGCTCTTCTGGGCCCTCCGCACAATCTGCGCCCAAGTTGTCTCAGGTATAGGTCTTCCTATCTCTGTTTCCCACTTCCCCTTATATGTCATTAGAGGGGTTAAATCCTCATTATCCATTCTGGAGTAAAGACAGGTGCATGCCTTGTAGGTTCCAGCAGAACTGGTACAGAGCAGGAATATCGTCGTAAAAATATCGACTAACATAAATATCGCTGCAAAAATATCTACAGGAAGAAATATCAATGACAAAAATATCGTCTGACCAGAATATCGACAGACAGGTAAGTAATATCGTTAACATTAATATAGTTGTAATAAATATCGTTTACAAAAACATAGTTTACAATAATATCGTTTTTTAAATAATTATAAGTAATGTAGTGTTTTTAATGATTATTTTTAGTCAAAGTAGTATTTTTAGTAGTATATTATTATTTAATAATGTATTTTCAGTTGAATTTAGTATTAATAGTTCCGTAGCGGGTTGTGGGTTTATAGGGGAGTAGGGTGGGAAGTAATTTAAATATAATGAAATAATACATTAATTAATGTTTTAAATGAATATAAATAGATTAATAAATAATAGTTAATTAATTTCAATTAGTTAATTGAATAATAATTATGTAATTAATTATGTTAATTTTTTAACTATTTTTAGGTGTGTGTACAGGATTTTTTTAGTGAAAATGTTTTTGGGTAAAGGGGTATTTTTAGGGTTCAGGGTCAGTTTTCAGTTTTTGGGTAAAGGGGTATTTTTAGGGTTCAGGGACAGTTTTCAGTTTTTGGGTAAAGGGGTATTTTTAGGGTTCAGGGTCAGTTTTTAGTTTTTGGGTAAAGGGGTATTTTTTGGGTTCAGGGTCAGTTTTCAGTTTTTGGGTAAAAGGGTATTTTTAGGGTTCAGGGTCAGTTTTCAGTTTTTGGGTAAAAGGGTATTTTTAGGGTTCAGGGTCAGTTTTCAGTTTTTGGGTAAAGGGGTATTTTTAGGGTTCAGGGTCAGTTTTCAGTTTTTGGGTAAAGGGGTATTTTTAGTGTTCAGGGTCAGTTTTCAGTTTTTGGGTAAAGGGGTTTTAAATATAATGAAATAATAGATTAATTAATGTTTTAAATAAATATAAATAGTGTAATAAATAATAGTTAATTAATTTTAATTAGTTAATTGAATAATAATTATGTAATTAATTATGTTAATTTTTAATTAATTTTAGGTGTGTGTACAGGATTTTTTTAGTGAAAATGTTTTTGGGTAAAGGGGTATTTTTAGGGTTCAGGGTCAGTTTTCAGTTTTTGGGTAAAGGGGTATTTTTAGGGTTCAGGGTCAGTTTTGGGTTTTTGGGTAAAGGGGTATTTTAATTATATATATGTATTATTGTTGTTATATAAAGTAATGTGTAAAATCAATTTATATGTCCACATTTATTAAGTTTATAATTAAAAAGTGTAGTAATTTTTTTTGAAATAGTTAAAAAATAAAAGTAATGTAATGTATTTTGTTAATAGTACTTATATTTATTTATTATTTAATGTAATTTTAATTATTTTAAAAAGTCGATATTTTTTACATCTATATTAATTACAACGATATTTTGGAGTCGATATTTATGTACTTACCTGTTTAAGTATAGTGTGTCGATATTTTTGTAAACGATATTTTTGCAACGATATTTATGTCAGCTATATTTTTGTTATCGATATTTTAACACCCTACCAGCAGAACTCATGGCATATTGGCACGCCATTGTCGTTTTCGGTTCAGTCAGGCCTTCTTTCCAGTGTTTCTGTATCGCTTGTGTTAACGCGGCATGGAGCAGGAAGTCACCCCTAGGTAAGTCGTACCATTCTAGTAGCGTCGGGTAGGGCACCAGGGCCCCATCCTCATATAAGTCTCCTACCATCTGTATTCCCGCCTCCTCCCGAAACTGCAGTCTTGACCAGTTGGCCCCTTGCGGGAGCGCTGTCAGCATTCCCAAAGGCATCTATGGGGCATATGGATGTATCACCCCCGCCTTACGTTGAGTGCGGTTCTAGCATAGCCTTATCGTATAACATACAAACTGATTATGACAACCAAAATCCAATGTGCACTATGCACACGTCTAAAAAACCAACAATTTGGTGCAAGCGACAACGCAGGTACCCCTGCACCATGGTGCAAGGATGACTGCATTGTTGGCAAGATTGGTTTTGTGCAGTAAGCGGCGCCTTCCTGCACAAAAACAATCCATGGAGGCACTTTCTGCATTCTATGTGTGCTGCATACTGCAGCATACATATAAAGAGGAAAAAACAAGGAGAAATGAAAACATTTCTTATTACGCCTGTTCCTGGGAGGTGTAAGGTTTTAGCGTTGCCCTAGGTCTATCATTCCATCCTTCTCACCCGTGGCAGGGCGGCGGGCATCGAGGGCCCTGCTTTGGCCTGGATCAGCTCCTTTCTGAGAGATCGCTCCCAGGCCGTTCACCTGGCCGAATTCATCGCCCCCCCCCCTCAGTCCGGTATGGTGTTCCCCAGGGTTCTTCCCTTTCTCCGTTATTATTTAACCTATACATCTATCCTCTTATTTCTGCACTTCAAAACATGGAGGTCACCGTATACAATTACGCCGATGACCTCCAACTCATCTTTCACCTGTCACATTCCCCTACCAGTATACTCAACTTCCAGTCGGTCATGCTGTTCATCAGCGATTGGATGAACGGCAACCATCTGAAATTAAATCCGGATAAGACGGAACTTGTTGTTACTGGTAGCACCCCCAGTCCCTGGTCCCCCAGTTTTTGGCCTCCTTCCCTGGGTACTTCCCCACTCCCTCTCTTTCCGTAAAAACTCTAGGGATCTCACTCAACAAGCATCTCACCCCCCACACTCAGATCAATTCTGTTGTCTCCTCCTGTTTCTTTGCCCTTCGCACTATACGTAAAATCTCCCGGTTCTTCTCTGTTCCCGCCCTTAAACTTATCCTGATGGCGATGGTTCTGTCCCGGCTGGACTATGGGAACATTGTATATAATGGAGCTCCCACATATGCTTTCCACCGTCTCCAGCTAGTCCAGAATCAGGCCGCTCGCCTGATCCATGGCCTACCCAGATTCCATCACGTCACTCCCCTTCTCCAATCCCTTCATTGGTTCCCTATTAAAGAGCGGGCTCTCTTTAAATTGGGTTGCACTACTTTTCAGGCCTTGGCGGGGACTGCCCCTGACTTCATCTCCTCCGCCATCAGCACTTATTGTCCCAACAGAGAACTCCGCTCCTCTACTAAATTTCTGCTTTCTGTCCCCCGGTTTAAGAAAAAGAAATCCGGGGGCCTGAAATTCAGGGTCCTTGCCCCTACTTTTTGGAACTCTCTCCCCTTCCACATTAGATCCATCCCCTCCTATTCTGATTTCCGTAGAGCACTTAAGACCTTTCTTTTCTCCCGTGCTTTTCCATCCTAGCATCTTGCTTCCCCTACTACTCACCTCTGGCTAAGCGTCCTCCTAGCGCCATGAAACCGCATGGTATAAGTGCGCTATATAAATTGTTGTAAATTCAAATTCAAATTCAAGTCTACTCGATTTTGTAAACCTGGAGCAGCGTCATAATCCATGGTTGTTGCGTGGGAACACCCACCACAGCTTTTCACTGCCTTGCCTTATTCCATATCTATGAGGCCTTGCAAAGCAACGCAGGGTGGCTTTGGCCTCATAGATTGAGAGGCCTGCACCAGGGCTGGACTGCCAGTAGTGGGAACCGGGCGATTTCCCAGTGGGCTGGAGAGGTGGGGGCCGCTTTTGTACTCATGGGGCAGGTTTTGCTTTTGGGGGCTGGTTTTGCAGCAGTGCTGCAATATCACCCCCTGTAACAAAAGTAGGAGCGCTGCTTCTCACGAACACACCCTTCCCCCTTCCCAGCTCCCAGGGCTAGTCAGGCATCAATCTGCCAGGGCTGTTTGCTGTTCCCAGTCCGGATCTGGCCCGCACCACCACAGTTTAAAAAAAAAAGGGATGCTTCAGCAGTGCAGGTCTCTTGTAAATAAGCACCCACGTTTTTAAGTACTTCTTGAACTGTGTAAAGTTATTTTCCTGTCGTAAATGACCCAAAAGGAAATTCCAAAGCATTGGAGCTTGGACGGAGAAGCTTCGTCCTTCACAGATATTTCTTTTTGTGTTTAGGGGTAACCAAATTGTTAATATTTGATGATTTTAGGAGTAGGCTAGGGATATATATCCTAAGTCTCTTTGTCATAAAGCGAGGATATATGCCATGTAAGCCTTAGAGCTCGGTGTACTAAATAAGTGATCCACTTTTAAAATGCCCGGTGGGACAGCCACCAGCCAATCCCCCACTGGAGGAGTAAGAGATAAATTCATATGGATAGTGGATACCTTCTCTCTAATTAATTTTCAAACACTCACAAGAACCCCACACCCAGAGATATCAAAACAGACTCCTGTTATGTGAGTATCACCCTGCTTCTTGTAGAAACATGCAGTTTCCTCTGTTAGACACTCACCCAGTCTACAAGTGGCATGCTTCATTATCGGGTCTCATCCTGGTCCCTAAAAACCAAGGGCCTCATTTAT
This sequence comes from Lissotriton vulgaris, assembly GCF_964263255.1. Lineage (NCBI taxonomy): Eukaryota > Metazoa > Chordata > Amphibia > Caudata > Salamandridae > Lissotriton > Lissotriton vulgaris. Next base: position 315,252 of record NW_028251668.1, on the reverse strand, counting down.
GAGGCCATGCGTCACTTTTAAAAAATGTGCCTTGTTGCACCATATTTACAAAGTGACGTATCTAGGTAGATGCATCACTTTGTAAACCCCTGCGCCACATTATACCTGCAGCAAGTATAATGTATGCAGTGGGGGCATTCTGACGCAGAAAGGGTCATAGAAGTGATGCAGTGAAACCTAAATGCTTTCACTGCGCCACTTCTAGAACGCAAATGCGTCAATATCTTACGCTTGCCTCACAGCAGGCATAAGACTGACACAGGCCCTTTCACATGGTGCTTGTCCCACGGCACATTGCTGGAGTTTCGTCACTTTTGTGTCACACTCCAGCAATGCGTCACTTTTGCACCATACAGATACGTCGGAAATACAGACGTATCTGTAACTCCTTGCGACATGAAGCGTCATACAGTAAATATGACACATCAATCATGTCGCAAGGAGGGCGCACTGAGAAGTGACGCATCGCTGCTTTCACGCAGCGATGCGTCACTTCTAAAAAATGAGGCACCAAGATGGGCTGGACCATGTTCCAGGGGGCACTTTATATATAGTTCCAGCCTGGGCCTTCTAAGAATAAAAGTACCTTGAACCACCATGGTATCCCCTTTGATATTGGTTGTTCGGGTATGATAAAAAAAGAATATGGAATTGTGAGGGCCCTATTTCCCTACTATTCTGTAAACATGATTCAAAAAAATGGCATCTTAGGGTCCAGGCCTGTCATCAGGATAAAGACGTTACTTCCGATCTACCTCTCTTTATGAGGGGGACATACAATCATGCAACAAATATTTCATGCAGATCTGGCTTCCTCGCCCAATCTGAAGAAGTAATATTGTCTTGAATCCCGATTAAGGAACCTCTCAAAACAACATGGAAGGAAGAGAGGCACAATATGATATATAAGGTTAATCTGAAATGAATTATTAAATACCGATGGTGCCTGTTAATCATTTGGGATAGGTGTGGTTGCAGGCCTTTGCCTGGTGATAAAACCGAATACTGCATAAAAGTGACTTTGTATCTCACACTTCTTCAAAATACAGATGACAGATTCCTAACATCTGCCTTGCCAACCCGTACCATCGTTGCCAGGACTTACCATAGTCGCCAGGACCTTTAAGAATTGTGGTCTCTATTCCATCACACATATTTTTAGATACCTTTACATGTGGCAGGGTCAGTCAAGGGAGAGACAATCCTGGAGTATCTGTTCAGCAGTGCCTTTAGTTTTGTCCATACACTACACTCTGCCACAGAAGAAGTGGTTGTAGCCTTATACAGCATCAAGGTGCTCAGAAAAATCTTACCCTACATCCCGATCATGTTAAGAAAGACGTTGATGGGAGCCTTCGTAATGTCCCGGATAGACTATTGTAACTCCCTCTATCTGGGAGCAGGAGAAAAACAACTGTCCAAATTACAGGCAATCCAAAATGCGGCGGCCAGAGCCGTACTGAACCTCCCCAAACGTCACCCTACATCCAAAGCCATTCAGGAGCTTCATTGGCTCCCGGCTAGACGCCGCATTCAATTCAAGGCTCTTTGCTTGGTACATAGATCTCTACATGGCAAGGGACCTGACGACTTCATTAATCTACTGCCCCGATATGTACCTTCGCGAACACTGAGGTCAGCCACCCATGACCTAGTCTGTCAGCCCAGAATAAACAGAGCACGATGGGGAGGAAAGTCATTCTCCTACCAGGCGGCTAAAATATGGAACTCGCTACCCCCAGCTTTACGCGCCCAAAAATCTAAAATGAGCTTCAGGAAGGATCTAAAGACCTGGCTCTTTACCTAAACCGATCTGCCCCACTGCTTTCCTCTCCTCTCTGTATCTCACAGCGCCAAGACGCCGCGGCATTCGTGCGCTTTACAAATATTTCAGTCAGTCAGTCATACAATCTTCAATAATCGCCCCCCAAGCCTACCTGGAACAGGGTGGACATACAACTTGCAAGAACTGACAGCAATCTCCTCAAGAACATATTTTATGACACCTGTATCTTGGCATTATTAGTATGCCCCCATATTACTGCTCCATAGGTTGCCACCAAAATGCACTTAGCTCTATAAACAGTGCAGGAGCTTCAATCCGCAAACTATTCAAAACTCATCTTTTCAATTAGCTTATGTGTAACTCTGCTGTTGGCCTGTCCGCTACTGTCTATGAGCGCCATGAAACCGTTTGGTGACTGTGCGCGGTAAAAATGATTTTAACATAACATAACAATCCTAGGTTGGATGAGAAGAAAAAAAGTTTTGTTATTGCCTTCACAAAGCGATCATTTCTTGAATTAATCTGCTGCTTCCAAGTACCACCAAATCAAAAGTTTCTCCAAAGTATGAGAAGGTGTTGGTGTAATTTCGATAGACTTCATTGACAACAAAACTGCGGGTTATAGTCTTATTAGACCCACACGTCATAAGAAACAACTTATTTAGACCTCCTTTTAATTTGAGTTCATCTTTGTAGGTTACAAAGGTAACCAATGATATCTGAAGAGCTTTCGGAGTGTGCGGGCATCAGACTGCGTCATCTACTTACAGGAGGGCAGGAATGGGACAGTTGCCAAACTGGGGGATGTCCATGCGCCTCTCCAGATTGTCAAGTTAAATACTTGCATTTTTGAGAAAAGTACTATTTTAATATATGCACACAAATCACAAAGGCAGCACACTACATAAAAACCACAATCTCTCATGGTTGGCTCTCTAGCATCATTCTGGCCAGTGTCCCAGAGTCCTTCCATCCACTTCTAGTTAGGCTGGGTATTCTTCTTCTACACTGAAGGTGACTCAAAGATGCAGTCCACACTATCCCCATGCCATAAAAGTCATATTCAAGTTTGTGCAAGTCCACAGTAGACCTCTACTAGCTTTGAACAGCCTTTACCGACCTGATGGCAGATGCTTAAGTGTAGGAGGAACGGTCATGTCTCATGGGCTCAGGTCTCCTGATGCTGAGGGTCCCCGACCCTGACCTCTTATGGCCTTTCCCCGATGAAGTGTTAGGCCATCTTCAGTCTCTGGATGGCTTGCGTCAGCTCCTCACAATTATTAAGCGTTCCTCACCGCAGCCTGGCCACGCCAATCCAGTTCCATGGGGCTCCATCCTGGCACATGGGGGTCGCTGACTGGGTCTGCACGTGGATGATGGCTCTTACTTCATGGTCCCCCCCTCACGTGGCATACTGGGGGTTGCTGGTTTGTTCTGCTCAAGGTTTATGACGCTTACTTTCATGGGGTCCCCACTAGGCATATGGGAGGGTCGCTAACTTTGTGAAAAGGTCTCATCCAGACCGGGCGTCTCACACTTCACTCACTGGCATCCACTCTGCAGGACCCCCGTTGGGCCTCTCTGCCTCCAGGTGCTATCCCACTGAACTTGGCAGACAAGTAGGCAGAAAGCTAGTGCTCCAGGTGCAGAACAAGTGGTCTTACTGTCTGGAGTGATGGCCCCTCACCAAGCAGGGAGACTGGCAGACCGTGGCCCCTAGTTCTGGTTCCGGCAATTAGAAATCTTGATGATCTCCCCCGCTGAACAGTGCTGCTGAACAACTTGTGGGTGTTGTGCACCCACTTTTATAGTACATCTCAAGACACAAGGTGATTTGGAATTGGATTATGGGAGTCAGCTCCTTTGGAGTGCTCTTTCCACTGCACTGCCATTTGTCAAATGGACAGTCTGCCACAGTAGGAATGGTTCCAGGTCTGTTTGACATGCAACACAGGCCAGAGTTCGCACTTGGTTGTCAGCTTCCACTGAACTATGCCTCATCCCGGTTCAAAGGCCGAAGCCTTCATCTCTATCAAGATTCCCTGGTCCACAGTGCCAACCTCATCAGTCCCACCATCTCCCTGACAATGAGTCCAGGCTGCAATGACCAGTAACTCTTCCTGGAATCAAAAAGACCTTTGGTTTGCACTGAGGATGGTCTGCTTCCCTTCTTTCAGTGGGTGCTCCCACCCCGCCCCCAGGAATGTCAGCAATACACATCTGCTGTCCGGGAGATGCATGACACACCTCTCCTGCCTCTCCAGGCCTTGTGCTTCCAAAATGGGACCCACAGACCTCCATGTTATGTTGCAAAAACAAGCGTACACATACATCCAAGCATGCAGACGCAACTATCACAAGCTGTTCAGCGCTACACACAATCCTTCTAGGCCAAGGGTGAGTTAACGTGATACAGGTAAAAAGTCTTTTCACAATATTGATCACTATGAAACTCAAAACAAATACGCTGTCACCACCATGCTTGTGTCACTTACCTACAGGAACTGCTGTCTGCCATTCTGAGGGTAGCACTTGGTGTGGTCCTGTCGATACAACAAGACCTCATTATCAAGAGACTGGCCTAAGACATGGGGCATGCGTGTGACACGTGTCTGCCCACAACCAAAAATTATTACCAGGAGAGCAGATATCTATGCAGCTGGGGCTCTCAGTGCAGGGAAGCACATTTGCCACCATACAAAGGAATCTTCCATCCTAACTTCTATGTTATCTCAAGCACCAACCAATTTTTATGTTGCGGTCCCATGAAAGGACTAGCAGAAGTATGTAAAGCACTACAAGTTCATCTCACTAACTACAATAATACAAATCAAGCAACAACAGCAACAGACCATACGTACAATGTGTTTGAAGTATTTAAACCATCCCAGAACAATTATCAGGATAGGGCAAGCATCTGGGAAATGGGTGGGAAAGACAGACATATCCTTAGGAGGGTTGGAGTACCTTGCAAACAGGTAAAAAGCAAAGGAGGCAACAACAGCAAAGCTTTACAAATGATAAAACCATACAAACCTTAGGAATCAATTCTTTTAGGCTCGCAGTTCACCTGGACCATTGTGGAGGTACATGTGGTTAAGAAGTCAGAAAAAACAACTTCTACAGAATAAGAGAAATGTAGATCTGAAGCCTGCGTTTACTGACCACCTGTTTGCGGTTCATCATTGACAGTTCTCTGAGACCACTGACATAGTGTCAGTCAAAGCCTCATGAAACTTATGAATTAACTGTGAAGACTAATTGAGGAAAATAATTTCTATAAAGTGATCTAATTTGGTCTCTATATTAGTACTTGGTATGTTCCTTTCAGACGTTTTTGAGCCTCATTAATATTACTCACCTACCCTCCATATTGCCAATGTTTATGTTCTTTTGTATTTTGTCAGCACTTTTCACACACCCAATACAAATCTGTTGTGTCAGTGTTAGGACCCAGACTATAGTAATGCTAAACTAACTTCAAGGCCCCCATGAAGAGGACTAGCATGGATCTTTCTTCTTTAGAACAATGCTCCCGGTGACCCTGTCACTGGACAAAAAGCATCGTAGGTGCCACCAGCACTACGCATAACATTTAGGGCCACATTTATGAAAAGTGACGCATAGCTGCGTGAAAACAGCGATGCGTCACTTTTCACTGCGCCCTCCTTGCGACACCAATGATGCGTCATATTTACAGAATGACGCATCATGTCGCAAGGAGTTACAGATACGTCAGTATTTCTGACGTATCTGTAGGCGCAAAAGTGACGCATTCCTGGAGTGTGTCACAAAAGTGACGCAACTCCAGCAATGTGTATTTTCACATGGACAAGTCCCATGTTGGTAGTGCCTGCATCAGTCTTACGCCTGCCATGAGGCAGGCGTAAGATTTTGACGCATTAGCGTCCAAGAAATGGGCGCAGTGAAATCTTATAGATTTCCCTGCGTCACTTCTATGACTCTTTTTTGCGTCAATACGCCCCCCTTGCATACATTATACCTGGGGCAGGTATAATGTGGCGCAGGGGTTTACAAAGTGACGCATCTACCTAGATGCGTCACTTTGTAACTATGGTGCAACAAGGCACATGTTTTACTCCGCTGGTGCTTCAAAAAAGTGACGCACCAACGACGTAAAAGTGGCGCAAGGGCTCATAAATGAGCTCCCTACACTTTACCAGACGAAAGCCAGAACAGATGGTTTTGCCAATGATTGTGTTAAGTTTTCAAACTCTTTAACTAATTTGTTTATGCAGACTTGCTGCCCTTTCACATCTGCTGCCTCCAAAAATGGTGTTTACTCACCGACCGCTCATCTCTTCTGATCACTCCAACTACTGCCAATGCTGAGCAATCTAGGTGGAGTCACCATTCACTCAAAGTGCCGGGTTAGCATGAGTTCGCTCTACAGGCTTCAGGATAGGTATCATATCAGTTGGATGCTCCGGTGATGTGTAAGCTTTCAAAAAAGAAAGTCGGAATGAGGAAAGAGCTTCCGTTCCATCATGAGCATACATGCCAACACTTTAAAAGAGCAAAATTGGAGATTTTGAAAAAATAATCATGAGAATGTATTTGCCCCATTGACGTCTATTAAAGCAAAAGCAATTTTAGGGAATCAGGCCTATTGGTGTGTTTGCATGAGTTTTTTTTCTTTATGTGACTGTCAGCAGGCACAGCAGGTTGACATCACACAACTGAAACAGAAATCAGTTGGTGCCATTATATGCGCTGACTGCTTAGAGTCTGATCGGTGCCCTCCAAGCACCTATCAGAGCAGGAAAGTTACTGCAGGGAAGGGGACAATATCCCCTTTCTAGGAGTGCTTCTCCCTAATGGATCCCCGCTTCGAAGTCAACCCAAGCACGGAGTCACCCTCTACATCATGGATTTACTTTTGGGAGGGCTGCCCCTTGGGCAAGTTCCTCCTCCCCCAAAGGAACAGTCTTTCTACCTCGCCAAGGATGTCGATTTGGGGGACTACTCGGAATTGTGCCCTGCTCCCCGATAAAGGCAGAAGACCCACTAGACCGCAAGGGCAAAGTCTTTTGTTGCAAAAAATGTGCTGAAAGAGGGTGGGGTAGCCATACACCATCCCGCAAGAGGGGAAAGAGTATTTCTTTATTTCTTCCCCCCTCGCCCCAAGAGACAGATTAGGTGGTTTTACCCCAAACTGCCCCGGGGGGAGGTAAAAAGCCTACACATGCAAATATTTTAAAATCAAGTTGATACTTCTCCAGGCATCAGGCCATGCCCCCACCCTTTTAGGGCTTGTAAGTCTTTCTGTCCCCTGAACTTACCCCAATGCTGCTCTTCCTTCAGGGACAGAAAGACCACTAGTCCACCAGGGATAATGTTTTAAAAAAACATAAGGTGTGGCACCATTCCACCGTGGCATAGGCCATGCATTCACACCATAACGACTGAAGAAAGTGACCCGAGTGGGCCACCCGGGTCAACCACGACCACCTCTCAGCGTTCCCCACAAATGAAGAGTCAGTCAGACAGTAGAGAATACAAACCAAAGTTATTTTATTAGTATTCGCTCAAGTGGAGTCCAGTCTGACCAGCCTCCTAGGATAGCTGCAGAGGGACTGACACCCGTCCTAAAGGTAAAGTTAGATATACATTTTTGGCACCTCTGAGACACTCCTAGACTGGAATTTTCCAGCCTGGGCACAGATGAACAAAGGAGTTACAGAAGGATGAGCTACCATCCTGAGACCGGGAACACACTATTTTAGCTTCAAGGTTACCCAGACCGTGTCCGTCTCTCTGAGAGTGGGAGCGTGCCTACAGTACATATGAGGAAAAGCGTGAAAACACAAAATGAGCTATTCATTTGTGCAACAAAGCACAAACTTGAATAAAAAGAAACAATTGAGGCTGCTTTTTTGCTGAGGCAGATGAGTACGAGACAGAAGCTTCATTTAATTTCATCACACAAAATGGTGGCTGGATATAAAATGGTGCAGCAAATGCTAACTTAACTCGCACAATTCCAGAAGGTGTCAACTTGGCATATTCTCAGCCCAACACAGCCCCAAAGGTCTTTCTGCCCTTCCTGGGACAGAGGTGGGGTGGGGGCGTTACTCTCAGTTTCCCCTAAATCCCACCCGGGGAGCAGAAAGCACGCAGACCACCAAGGAAGACATTGAACCCCACCAAAAAGAGGCAAACCAATCTTTATATCATTAGTATTGAGAGAAGTAAAGGAACGGTGTAGCAGGAATTTTCTAGCTCACCACAGATTCTGGAGATTTCTCTCACAGAAATGTGAGGAACATGTGCGATTTTAGAAAAAATTTGAGGTTTGCAGGGCATTCTGGGTAAGAAAAGGTTCAAGCAAATCACACCACTCTGGACTCTCCTGGGTGTCTAGCTTAGAGAAATGTCTAGATTTGGTAGGTTTCCCTTGAGAGACGGCCGAGCCCAGACCAAAATGCCGCACACACATCTACAGTGCCAACAGGGGCCCATTCTCATGGTGAAAATCGGCTGTCTTCACGTTGTGTTTTGGGGCCTATTGGATGTTGGGCAAAAGCTATGCCACACACATATGGTTTTGTTTTTATTGAAAAGTGGGCGGATGCTGAGTTGTTGGACTTTTATAGCTCCCCATGTATTCCAGATCATTCCCTCAGAAACATGAAAAAATTTGAGATTTTAGATAAAGGGCCTGGTTTAGATTTTGGCAGATGGGTTACTCTATCACAACAGTGACAGATATTCCATCCGCCAACATATAAATCCCATAATATCCTATGGTATTTATTTTTCGGCGGACAGGATATTTGTCACCATTGTGACGGAGAAACTCATCAGCTAAAATTTAAATCAGGCACAAAGTTTGCGGTTTGCAGGGCATTTTGGATAAGAAAAAATTATGGGATGCAAGTAAATCACTACTTCTCGAGTGTCTACTTTTACTTAGGTGGCGGCCAAACAGAGGGCCAAAAACAATAATGGGTACATTTTTACGGCAAAAATTTGATGTACCCACATTGTGTATTGGGGCCTTTACTCTCATGGGCTATAGCCCCAATCAAACAGGTGGGGTAAGGTATTTATCAGAAGTGTTAGAACACAGACTAGTATAACATTTGGTGTTAGCAATTGGATTTCTCTTCTTTTTTGGCATCCAAATGTGAGCCAGTGACCAAGAAATAATACATTTTACAAAATGGCCCTGAACCATATATTAGTATGTGGTTTACAAATAACCACTATTCCTAAACTTAGTATCTTAAGCACATTTAAAAAATGTATATGCTGCCTTCATGACCATTTTTAATTCATTAGATTTTACTACATAAATTAAGCATAGTCGTGCAAAAGGAAAAATCATTCTAAGCGGCAGGTCAGTTGTTGGCTCTGGGTATGGCATGATTTTGAAGCACAAACAAAAACTATAACGTCCTCAGATGGGAATGGTCTAACTGATGTACCAGTATATACTTTCTTAACTCAACCATTGGGGGACAAATGACGGATGAAAATGGTGTCACTTTTTTCTATTTTTCTGATTTATTTCTATTTTTTAATTTCAACAATTAGTTTTTATGAAAAAATCACAAGGAATCTACACAACTGACCCCTTACGGAATTCGGAGTTTTATCTTTTGTATCCTAAATGTGTAGCTTACCAGGTTCACCCATGGGTTTCACATCGGTTTACACATCAAATGGAAAGTAGTTAGAAATTTCAAAAAAGGAAAAATCGACTACTTTTAGAAAAATGCAAAAACTGTGGTTACCTATTTTTTCACAACTCCTCTTGATACTGAAGCAGGCAAGATGAAGATCAAAGCCCAGCAAACCTTTTATAGGTGACATTTCTAGATAAAAATATGCAGTCTTGTATAGTACTTTTTGCATTTTTAAATCAAATAAAATTTAAAAAAACACAATTTTGCAATATTTTGGCTGTTTTCTCTATCCCCTTCAGGTCAATCAACAAGCACGGGACCCTTTATAATCCCCAAGGTATAGGTAAAAAAGGACACAAACTCGAGCAGGATACCTTTCGTGCTGAAAAAGTTCTAGAGGCTCACAGGTAAAATGCCACAAAAAAAGTGACTCAGGTCTGGAAAAGCCTCAGCAGCTACTGTTCCTGAGGTTATTCCATATTGAAATCAGCACAAATTCAGTGCCTTTTTTCAGACATAAACCGGTTTGTTTTCTGAGAACAGGACATTTTATTGAAGGGAAAAAGTCATTTGGATACAAGTGGTCTTTCCAGTGAGTTTCCTTAGTAATGGTCAGTTTGCAATAGGTCCATAGTTGTATAGTTATAGTGATGAATGAGGGCCCAGGCTTCCTTTTTAGTCCTGATATAATAGTGATGTAGGATGTTACAGGCTTCATTTTCAGTCCTGATATGATAGTGATGTAGGATGGTCCAGGCTTCCTTTTCAGTCCTGATATGATAGTGATGTAGGATGCTACAGGCTTCCTCTTTAGTCCTGATATGATAGTGATGTTGGATAGCGCAGGCTTCCTTTTTAGTCCTGATATGATAGTGATATAGGATGGTCCAGGCTTCCTTTTCAGTCCTGATATGATAGTGATGTTGGATGGTGCAGGCTTCCTTTTTAGTCCTGATATGATAGTGATGTAGTATGTTACAGGCTTCCTTTTCAGTCCTGATATGATAGTGATGTTGGCTGGTCCAGGCTTCCTTTTCAGTCCTGATATGATAGTGATATAGGATGGTCCAGGCTTCCTTTTCAGTCCTGATATGATAGTGATGTTGGCTGGTCCAGGCTTCCTTTTCAGTCCTGATGTGATAGTGATGTAGGATGGTCCAGGCTTCCTTTTTAGTCCTGATATGATAGTGATGTTGGATGTTACAGGCTTCCTTTTCAGTCCTGATATGATAGTGATGTAGGATGGTCCAGGCTTCCTTTTCACTCCTGATATGATAGTGATGTTGGCTGGTCCAGGCTTCCTTTTCAGTCCTGATGTGATAGTGATGTAGGATGGTCCAGGCTTCCTTTTTAGTCCTGATATGATAGTGATGTAGGATGTTACTGTCAGGGTCTCAGGACTTTGCGCCTGCATTGTCTGTGCACTTAACAAGGAGCGTGCATAGAAAGAAATACAAGTGACGCTATATTTGGATAGGGACTACAACTCCCATGATCCCCGGTAGGGGAAGTACTTAGGCTGCAGTCACACGCTTCCTTGTTGCGTGTAATTCGGATTGTTGTCAGTAGAAGCCGGAAGCCGCTGCATGCCGCATCTGTTTAGAGCGGAGCCCGGAGGAAGAGAAGCCGGTGCTCGTACCAGCGTTGAACAGATCCAGGTAGGATCTGTCCCGTGGAACTCCTTGTTCGCGGGCGGTAGCGTCTTGCTCCGCCGCGCGTTCTTTTTTTGTCAAGGAAAAGAGCGGAACGCGGTGGTATCTCGCCACGCGTTACCGTTCTAAAAACCTCCCGCGAGTGAAGCTAACTGCGGAGGAGAACTTGTTTAAAGGGAAACTCATTTGCGCACCATTATTCCAGCTGAGTGGAAGTCTTGTGGGGTATTTTGATGTGCGGGCGCTGTGGTGGTCGAAACTACGCGTCACCGTCTTGAGCTCAAAGGGTGCCTGCACAGCGGAGCTCTGAGGAAAGATGTTGATACTATAAACCATTGACTCAGCTGTTTATGCACTATACAAACCCTGGTGGAAAGGGTCCTACGAATATAAGTTCTTTTGTGTTCTAGTGCAGAGCGGAGTGTTGTGGTTCTTGCTTCCCACACACCGCCGTTTCTGACAGAAGAGGAATCATTCTTTGCTTTATCCTTGAGAATCACTTTTGCTTTATCTACTACAATAGAGTGCTGCTTATTATTCTGTATCCAGCTATAACATCTCTCGCCTGTTGTCCTGGTATGCCACTTACATGGATGTAGTTGTTGGGAGTTTCTGTGTTTTGGGAGGTGTGTTGTGCCTGACGTGTCTTTTGTGTTCTATAGGCCAGTCAGGTGCCAGAAGGCGATAGAAGAGAAGTATGATCACAAAAGCAGTGGGCAGTTTATCTCAAGGTATACTGAGTTCATTTAGCGAGATATAATGAGTGTAGCCATGTGTTAATGAACGTGTATCTAAGTGGTTTGTTTTTGTCGTTACAGGTAATCCCTTCCCAGCTGGCCCCTCCCTTTCCCTTCCTGGTTCTATTTATCCCTCACCTAATGGCTCAACCCCTCTGTGTTTTTTCTACCAGAGGCGTTGTGACGTTTGGAGGTGGAACATTGTAAGCATCAATCGTATTCTGTGGAGCAATTCTGGACAGAATTACATGCCCACGAAATACTGCTTCACCCGATCCGATCGTGTTCACAATGGCTTCGCTTGATGATGTTTTACAGGCCTTGTTGTTGGTCCAACAGGAATTGGCTGCCTCTAAAACTGAGGCCGCTGCTTTGAGAGACAAGGTGGATAGGTTAAGTAGAAATCCCTTCGATGCGTCCACTTCACAGGTGCAGGTTACCGTCCCGCCACCCATTCCTTTGGCTAGTCCTGAGAGGTACTCAGGAGATCCAAATAAAACTCAGGTCTTTTTGACTCAGATCATGTTGCATTTCTCTTGCAAACCGGCCTCGTTTCCAAACCATCACTCCAGGGTTGCCTTTGCCATATCTTATTTGATTGGGGACGCAGCCAATTGGGCGGTGCCCCTGGTACGGAATAATGATGCTATATTGTCTGATTGGTCTGCGTTCCGTGCGGAGTTCGAAAGAGTGTTCGACAGACGCGCTACTACGTTTAGTGCGGATAGAGAGCTGCTCACTCTTAGACAGGGTAGGAGGGATCTGGTGTCATATTTGACAGACTTTAACAGGTTAGTGGCAGAGACGTCTTGGCCAGAGGAAAAGAGGATGTCGCTTTTTTACCAAGGACTAAGAGACGGGTTAAAAGATGTCATTGCCCAGATAGACCCTCAACCTGTTACATGCACAGATATGATTAATCTAACCCTGCGGTTGGATGGTAGGTTAAGCGAAAGAGGTGGAGAAAGAAGAAGGTGGGACAGGGCGTCTTTTGGGTCTGAGGCTAATCCACGAAAGGCATTGTCTTCTTCTGAAGCTAGCGCAGAACCCATGGAAATAGGAGCAGTACGAGCCCCTTTGTCTAAAGAAGAAAAGGAGAACCGTAGAGCATTGGGGTTGTGCTTATACTGCGGGAAAAAGGGGCATTTTGTAAAAGAGTGTCCTACCAAACCAAAAACCTCGGGAGCATGGAACAGGAGTAAAAGGATAGCCGTTTCGGTTGTGAGTGCATCCGAAACAGAGGCTGAGAAATCCTTGGAACCATCCAAGGCATCCCAGCCATTAAAGATACCTTCTCTGACTGTTCTGGCACTACAGAACTCGGAGACACACATCGTTCTCCCCATGATTCTAGAGAGCCAAGTACAGATACATCAAGTCAAAGTCATGATTGATTCAGGAGCCACAGGAAACTTCATCGATAGTGGTTTAGTATCCGCACTGGCTTTAGACAGAGTAACTAGAGAAACCCCGGAGGAGGTGCTTGCAGTAGATGGGAAACCTTTGATATCCGGACTCATAACGGAACAGACAGATGTGGTAGTGTTGTCCTTCAAGGGAAAAGAGGGATTGCATAGTGAGGAAATAACACTCAAAATAATAGAGGCACCGCAATACGAGGTCATTCTGGGTATGCCTTGGCTAAGCTACCACAACCCAATGATAAATTGGAAAACCAAAGAGGTCCGGTTTTTGTCAGAGGAATGCAAAGGGCATCTGAACACTGATAAGACATCACAGGCCGCCGCTTTACTTCTCCCAGTAGTTGTGGCTACTGCAGCGGAAAAAAATGTGATTCTTCCCTCTGAATATAGGCGTTTCCTGGATGTTTTTAGTGAAACGCAAGCAGAACAACTGCCCCCACATCGGATCTATGATTGTCGCATAGATTTGGTGGAGGGGGCCTCATTACCTTCCTGTCGTGTGTATGCACTCTCTGTACCAGAGACAGCGCATTTAAAAGAATACCTGGATCATTATGTTGCTACCGGGTTTATCAGACCCTCCAGATCCCCCGCAGCATCTCCTCTGTTTTTCATTAAAAAAGCCAATGGAGACTTGAGAGCCTGTGTAGACTACAGAGTGCTAAATAAAAACACGGTACGGAATAAATACCCGTTACCCCTCATTTCGGTCCTACTGGATCAAGTAAGGGATGCCCAAATCTACACCCGTCTGGACCTGAGGGGGGCGTACCATTTGGTGCGTGTTAGAGAGGGGGACGAGTGGAAGACTGCCTTCAAGACTCGTTATGGATTATATGAATATACAGTTATGCCATTTGGGTTGTGTAACGCCCCAGCGGCATTCCAGTATTTCCTTAACGATGTCTTGAAGGAGTTTGTGGATGTATGTGCGGTCGTCTACATAGACGACATACTCATTTACTCAGACAGGACAGAGATACACGGTCACCATGTGTCTCAGGTACTACAGAGGTTGGGTGAGAACAAACTGTTTTGTAAGTTGAGCAAATGCGAATTCAGCGTGACTGAAGTGGAATTCCTGGGAGTGATATTGAGCCCCTCTGGACTGCAGATGTCAGAGAGAAAGGTTCAGGCAGTCCAGGATTGGCCAGTTCCGTCCAGCGTAAAAGATGTCCAGAGCTTCCTGGGATTTGCGAACTATTATCGCAGGTTTATAGCTCAGTTCTCTCAGGTAGCGTCTCCCCTGTCTAAACTACTCAGAAAAGGTGTGTCTTTCCTGTGGTCTAACGAAGCCGAAAGAGCCTTTGTGTACATGAAACAGGCTTTTACCACTGCCCCGATCTTGGCCCATCCCAAACCTGAACATCCATTTATAGTGGAGGCAGATGCGTCAGATGTAGCGATAGGGGCCATCCTATCACAGAGGAATCAAACCACAGGGCAGCTGCATCCAGTAGCCTACATGTCCAAGAAATTGAGTACGGCAGACACGAATTATACTATAGCCGAGAAAGAGCTGCTAGCAATAAAGAAAGCTTTTCAGGAATGGCGCCAACATCTCTAGGGGGCTGCATTCCCAGTCACTGTGTTCTCAGATCATAGGAGCCTTCAATATATGAAAACCGCCCGGAACCTCACACAAAGACAGATGAGGTGGATGTTATTCTTTTCGGAATACGATTTCATTGTTACCTACAGACCAGGGGTAGAGAACAGAAAAGCCGATACCCTATCTAGGCTGGACCAAGCTGGCATCCTCCCGGGTGTTAAGGACCTGGAGTCGATTATAGATCCAGGGAAGGTGATTTGTGTTGTTCATGCCAACACCTTTTTGGATTTGGTCCGCCAAGCAATGTCTCCGGATGCATGGGTGAGGTGGGCTACACTAGGAAGCGGCCGCAGTTTAAAACAAGGACTACCTATGCAGAATGGCAAATTATACCTGCCCAACACTGACCTGAGGAAAAAGGCTTTCGAGTGGTGTCATAACACTTTGCTGGCAGGTCACTCGGGGGTGAACAAAACAACACAGTTGCTACAACGTCATTTCTGGTGGGAGACCGTCAAGGGTGATGTGAGCACATGGGTTGGAGCATGCGAGGAGTGCGCTCTTGCAAAGAACGAGACAGGAAAAAAGAAAGGGCTTTTGATGCCTCTGCCCACACCTAAAAGGCCTTGGCAAACCATCAGCCTTGATTTTATCACAGGTCTTCCTCCGGATCAAGGTAAAACAGCAATCCTGGTGGTGACAGACTATCTCACTAAAATGGGACACTTCATTCCGTGCACGAACCTCCCCACCGCTAGTCAGACAGCACAGCTGTTGTTGAGCAACATCATCCGTTTGCACGGGGTACCCGAAGTCATAATCTCAGATAGGGGTCCGCAATTCATCGCCAGGTTCTGGAAGGCTTGGTGCCAGGCCATGCAGATCCAGTCTTCTCTTTCCACTAGTTTCCACCCCCAGACAGACGGGCAGACGGAAAGGCTCAACCAAACCCTGAAGAAATACCTGAGATGCTATGCGGCCGAAGCCCAAGACTCGTGGGTGTCCCTGTTGTGGATGGCCGAGGTGGCGTACAACAACGCCTGGCACAGTTCGCTGGGGGTATCACCTTTTTGCGCTACGTATGGTTTTGACGCCCGAATACTACCTATCAGCATTCCAGAGGGGGTAGCTGATCAACCTGCAGTGTTGGGACAGATACGGAACATACAGGCAGTACACAAAAAGATCAGGGCTCATTTACAGAAGGCCAAGACCGAGTATAAAAAGAACGAGGACAAGCACCGGAGGGCAGGACCTTCCTACGAGATTGGAGATAAGGTGTGGCTGTCCACCAAGAACATCCGGTTCAAATTGCGCAGCATCTTTCACCCCAGATACATTGGTCCCTACGTTATCTTGAAACAAATCAACCCTGTGGCTTACAAGCTGAAGTTGCCAGGAACCTTGAGGATACATCCTGTGTTCCATTGTAATCTATTAAAACCTGCCCTTGATGCCAGAAGGCGTGCCCCTCCACCTGTGTTATGTGATGGAGGTTATGAATACGTGGTACGGAGTATCAAAGATTCCAAGTACAGGAGGGGGGTTCTGTGGTATCTGGTTTACTGGGAAGGATATTCGGCGGAGGATGATTCCTGGGAGCCTGTGCAGAATCTCCGCGCCCCTGAAGCCATCCGTTCCTTCGATCGTAGGTTCCCACAGAAACCTGGCCCTAGGAGGCGCTAGGAGGGAGGACATACTGTCAGGGTCTCAGGACTTGGCGCCTGCATTGTCTGTGCACTTAACAAGGAGCGTGCATAGAACGAAATACAAGTGACGCTATATTTGGATAGGGACTACAACTCCCATGATCCCCGGTAGGGGAAGTACTTAGGCTGCAGTCACACGCTTCCTTGTTGCGTATAATTCGGATTGTTGTCAGTAGAAGCCGGAAGCCGCTGCATGCAGCGGCTGTTTAGAGCGGAGCCCGGAGGAAGAGAAGCCGGTGCTCGTACCAGCGTTGAACAGATCCAGGTAGGATCTGTCCTGTGGAACTCCTTGTTCGCGGGCGGTAGCGTCTTGCTCCGCCGCGCGTTCTTTTTTGTCAAGGAAAAGAGCGGAACGCGGTGGTATCTCGCCACGCGTTACCGTTCTAAAAACCTCCCCCAAGTGAAGCTAACTGCGGAGGAGAACTTATTTAAAGGGAAACTCATTTGCGCACCATTATGTGGAAGTCTTGTGGGGTATTTTGATGTGCGGGGCGCTGTGGTGGTCGAAACTACGCGTCACCGTCTTGAGCTCAAAGGGTGCATGCACAGCGGAGCTCTGAGGAAAGACGGTGATACTATAAACCATTGACTCAGCTGTTTATGCACTATACAAACCCTGGTGGAAAGGGTCCTATGAATATAAGTTCTTTTGTGTTCTAGTGCAGAGCGGAGTGTTGTGGTTCTTGCTTCCCACACACCCCAGTTTCTGACAGAAGAGGAATCATTCTTTGCTTTATCCTTGAGAATCACTTTTGCTTTATCTACTACAATAGAGTGCTGCTTATTATTCTGTATCCAGCTATAACGTCTCTCGCCTGTTGTCCTGGTATGCCACTTACATGGATGTAGTTGTTGGGTGTTTCTGTGTTTTGGGAGGTGTGTTGTGCCTGACGTGTCTTTTGTGTTCTATAGGCCAGTCAGGTGCCAGAAGGCGATAGAAGAGACGTATGATCACAAAAGCAGTGGGCAGTTTATCTCAAGGTATACTGAGTTCATTTAGCGAGATATAATGAGTGTAGCCATGTGTTAATGAACGTGTATCTAAGTGGTTTGTTTTTGTCGTTACAGGTAATCCCTTCCCAGCTGGCCCCTCCCTTTCCCTTCCTGGTTCTATTTATCCCTCACCTAATGGCTCAACCCCTCTGTGTTTTTTCTACCAGAGGCGTTGTGACGTTTGGAGGTGGAACATTGTAAGCATCGATCGTATTCTGTGGAGCAATTCTGGACAGTTACAGGCTTCCTTTTCAGTCCTGATATGATAGTGATGTTGGCTGGTACAGGCTTCCTTTTCAGTCCTGATATGATAGTGATGTAGGATGGTCCAGGCTTCCTTTTTAGTCCTGATATGATAGTGATGTAGGATGGTCCAGGCTTCCTTTTTAGTCCTGATATGATAGTGATGTAGGATGTTACAGGCTTCCGTTTCAGTCCTGATATGATAGTGATGTTGGCTGGTCCAGGCTTCCTTTTCAGTCCTGATATGATAGTGATGTAGGATGGTCCAGGCTTCCTTTTTAGTCCTGATATGATAGTGATGTTGGCTGGTCCAGGCTTCCTTTTTAGTCCTGATATGGTAGTGATGTAGGATGTTACAGGCTTCCTTTTTAGTCCTGATATGGTAGTGATGTAGGATGTTACAGTCTTCCTTTTTAGTCCTGATATGATAGTGATGTTGGCTGGTCCAGGCTTCCTTTTCAGTCCTGATATGATAGTGATGTAGGATGGTCCAGGCTTCCTTTTCAGTCCTGATATGATAGTGATGTAGGATGGTCCAGGCTTCCTTTTTAGTCCTGATATGATAGTGATGTAGGATGTTACAGGCTTCCTTTTTAGTCCTGATATGATAGTGATGTTGGATGGTGCAGGCTTCCTTTTTAGTCCTGATATGATAGTGATGTTGGCGGGTCCAGGCTTCCTTTTCAGTCCTGATATGATAGTGATGTAGGATGGTCCAGGCTTCCTTTTTAGTCCTGATATGATAGTGATGTAGGATGGTCCAGGCTTCCTTTTTAGTCCTGATATGGTAGTGATGTAGGATGTTACAGGCTTCCTTTTTAGTCCTGATATGATAGTGATGTTGGCTGGTCCAGGCTTCCTTTTCAGTCCTGATATGATAGTGATGTAGGATGGTCCAGGCTTCCTTTTCAGTCCTGATATGATAGTGATGTTGGATGGTGCAGGCTTCCTTTTTAGTCCTGATATGATAGTGATGTAGGATGTTACAGGCTTCCTTTTTAGTCCTGATATGATAGTGATGTTGGATGGTCCAGGCTTCCTTTTTAGTCCTGATATGATAGTGATGTAGGATGTTACAGGCTTCCTTTTTAGTCCTGATATGATAGTGATGTAGGATGGTCCAGGCTTCCTTTTTAGTCCTGATATGATAGTGATGTAGGATGGTCCAGGCTTCCTTTTTAGTCCTGATATGGTGGTGATGTTGGCTGGTCCAGACTTCCTTTTCAGTCCTGATATGATAGGGATGTAGGATGGTCCAGGCTTCCGTTTCAGTCCTGATATGATAGTGATGTAGGATGGTCCAGGCTTCCTTTTTAGTCCTGATATGATAGTGATATAGGATGTTACAGGTTTCCTTTTTAGTCCTGATATGATAGTGATGTTGGATGGTGCAGGCGTCCTTTTTAGTCCTGATATGATAGTGATGTTGGCTGGTCCAGGCTTCCTTTTCAGTCATGATATGATAGTGATGTAGGATGGTCCAGGCTTCCTTTTTAGTCCTGATATGGTAGTGATGTAGGATGTTACAGGCTTCCTTTTTAGTCCTGATATGATAGTGATGTTGGCTGGTCCAGGCTTCCTTTTCAGTCCTGATATGATAGTAATGTAGGATGGTCCAGGCTTCCTTTTTAGTCCTGATATGATAGTGATGTAGGATGGTCCAGGCTTCCTTTTTAGTCCTGATATGATAGTGATGTAGGATGTTACAGGCTTCCTTTTTAGTCCTGATATGATAGTGATGTAGGATGGTCCAGGCTTCCTTTTTAGTCCTGATATGATAGTGATGGTGGATGTTACAGGCTTCCTTTTTAGTCCTGATATGATAGTGATGTTGGCTGGTCCAGGCTTCCTTTTCAGTCCTGATATGATAGTGATGTAGGATGGTCCAGGCTTCCTTTTCAGTCCTGATATGATAGTGATGTAGGATGGTCCAGGCTTCCTTTTTAGTCCTGATATGATAGTGATGTTGGATGGTGCAGGCTTCCTTTTTAGTCCTGATATGGTAGTGATGTAGGATGGTCCAGGCTTCCTTTTTAGTCCTGATATGATAGTGATGTTGGATGGTGCAGGCTTCCTTTTTAGTCCTGATATGATAGTGATGTTGGCTGGTCCAGGCTTCCTTTTCAGTCCTGATATGATAGTGATGTAGGATGGTCCAGGCTTCCTTTTTAGTCCTGATATGGTAGTGATGTAGGATTTTACAGGCTTCCTTTTTAGTCCTGATATGATAGTGATGTTGGCTGGTCCAGGCTCCCTTTTTAGTCCTGATATGATAGTGATGTAGGATGGTCCAGGCTTCCTTTTTAGTCCTGATATGATAGAGATGTTGGCTGGTCCAGGCTTCCTTTTCAGTCCTGATATGATAGTGATGTTGGATGGTGCAGGCTTCCTTTTTAGTCCTGATATGATAGTGATGTTGGCTGGTCCAGGCTTCCTTTTAAGTCCTGATATGATAGTGATGTAGGATGGTCCAGGCTTCCTTTTTAGTCCTGATATGATAGTGATGTTGGATGGTGCAGGCTTCCTTTTTAGTCCTGATATGATAGTGATGTTGGCTGGTCCAGGCTTCCTTTTCATTCCTGATATGATAGTGATGTAGGATGGTCCAGGCTTTCTTTTTAGTCCTGATATGATAGTGATGTTGGATGGTGCAGGCTTCCTTTTTAGTCCTGATATGATAGTGATGTTGGCTGGTCTAGGCTTCCTTTTAAGTCCTGATATGATAGTGATGTAGGATGGTCCAGGCTTCCTTTTTAGTCCTGATATGATAGTGATGTTGGCTGGTCCAGGCTTCCTTTTCATTCCTGATATGATAGTGATGTAGGATGGTCCAGGCTTCCTTTTTAGTCCTGATATGATAGTGATGTAGGATGGTCCAGGCTTCCTTTTTAGTCCTGATATGATGGTGATGTTGGATGGTGCAGGCTTCCTTTTTAGTCCTGATATGATAGTGATGTTGGCTGGTCCAGGCTTCCTTTTCATTCCTGATATGATAGTGATGTAGGATGGTCCAGGCTTCCTTTTTAGTCCTGATATGATAGTGATGTTGGCTGGTCCAGGCTTCCTTTTTAGTCCTGATATGATAGTGATGTAGGATGGTCCAGGCTTCCTTTTTAGTCCTGATATGATAGTGATGTAGGATGTTACAGGCTTCCTTTTTAGTCCTGATATGATAGTGATGTAGGATGGTCCAGGCTTCCTTTTCAGTCCTGATATGATAGTGATGTAGGATGGTCCAGGCTTCCTTTTTAGTCCTGATATGATAGTGATGTAGGATGTTACAGGCTTCCTTTTTAGTCCTGATATGATAGTGATGTTGGATGGTGCAGGCTTCCTTTTCAGTCCTGATATGATAGGGATGTAGGATGGTCCAGGCTTCCGTTTTAGTGCTGATATGATAGTGATGTTGGCTGGTCCAGGCTTCCTTTTTAGTCCTGATATGATAGTGATGTAGGATGGTCCAGGCTTCCTTTTTAGTCCTGATATGATAGTGATGTTGGATGGTGCAGGCTTCCTTTTTAGTCCTGATATGGTAGTGATGTAGGATGGTCCAGGCTTCCTTTTTAGTCCTGATATGATAGTGATGTTGGATGGTGCAGGCTTCCTTTTTAGTCCTGATATGATAGTGATGTTGGCTGGTCCAGGCTTCCTTTTCAGTCCTGATATGATAGTGATGTAGGATGGTCCAGGCTTCCTTTTTAGTCCTGATATGGTAGTGATGTAGGATTTTACAGGCTTCCTTTTTAGTCCTGATATGATAGTGATGTTGGCTGGTCCAGGCTCCCTTTTTAGTCCTGATATGATAGTGATGTAGGATGGTCCAGGCTTCCTTTTTAGTCCTGATATGATAGAGATGTTGGCTGGTCCAGGCTTCCTTTTCAGTCCTGATATGATAGTGATGTTGGATGGTGCAGGCTTCCTTTTTAGTCCTGATATGATAGTGATGTTGGCTGGTCCAGGCTTCCTTTTAAGTCCTGATATGATAGTGATGTAGGATGGTCCAGGCTTCCTTTTTAGTCCTGATATGATAGTGATGTTGGATGGTGCAGGCTTCCTTTTTAGTCCTGATATGATAGTGATGTTGGCTGGTCCAGGCTTCCTTTTCATTCCTGATATGATAGTGATGTAGGATGGTCCAGGCTTTCTTTTTAGTCCTGATATGATAGTGATGTTGGATGGTGCAGGCTTCCTTTTTAGTCCTGATATGATAGTGATGTTGGCTGGTCTAGGCTTCCTTTTAAGTCCTGATATGATAGTGATGTAGGATGGTCCAGGCTTCCTTTTTAGTCCTGATATGATAGTGATGTTGGCTGGTCCAGGCTTCCTTTTCATTCCTGATATGATAGTGATGTAGGATGGTCCAGGCTTCCTTTTTAGTCCTGATATGATAGTGATGTAGGATGGTCCAGGCTTCCTTTTTAGTCCTGATATGATGGTGATGTTGGATGGTGCAGGCTTCCTTTTTAGTCCTGATATGATAGTGATGTTGGCTGGTCCAGGCTTCCTTTTCATTCCTGATATGATAGTGATGTAGGATGGTCCAGGCTTCCTTTTTAGTCCTGATATGATAGTGATGTTGGCTGGTCCAGGCTTCCTTTTTAGTCCTGATATGATAGTGATGTAGGATGGTCCAGGCTTCCTTTTTAGTCCTGATATGATAGTGATGTAGGATGTTACAGGCTTCCTTTTTAGTCCTGATATGATAGTGATGTAGGATGGTCCAGGCTTCCTTTTCAGTCCTGATATGATAGTGATGTAGGATGGTCCAGGCTTCCTTTTTAGTCCTGATATGATAGTGATGTAGGATGTTACAGGCTTCCTTTTTAGTCCTGATATGATAGTGATGTTGGATGGTGCAGGCTTCCTTTTCAGTCCTGATATGATAGGGATGTAGGATGGTCCAGGCTTCCGTTTTAGTGCTGATATGATAGTGATGTTGGCTGGTCCAGGCTTCCTTTTTAGTCCTGATATGGTAGTGATGTAGGATGTTACAGGCTTCCTTTTTAGTCCTGATATGGTAGTGATGTAGGATGTTACAGTCTTCCTTTTTAGTCCTGATATGATAGTGATGTTGGCTGGTCCAGGCTTCCTTTTCAGTCCTGATATGATAGTGATGTAGGATGGTCCAGGCTTCCTTTTTAGTCCTGATATGATAGTGATGTAGGATGTTACAGGCTTCCTTTTTAGTCCTGATATGATAGTGATGTTGGATGGTGCAGGCTTCCTTTTTAGTCCTGATATGATAGTGATGTTGGATGGTGCAGGCTTCCTTTTTAGTCCTGATATGGTAGTGATGTAGGATGGTCCAGGCTTCCTTTTTAGTCCTGATATGATAGTGATGTTGGATGGTGCAGGCTTCCTTTTTAGTCCTGATATGATAGTGATGTTGGCTGGTCCAGGCTTCCTTTTCAGTCCTGATATGATAGTGATGTAGGATGGTCCAGGCTTCCTTTTTAGTCCTGATATGGTAGTGATGTAGGATTTTACAGGCTTCCTTTTTAGTCCTGATATGATAGTGATGTTGGCTGGTCCAGGCTTCCTTTTTAGTCCTGATATGATAGTGATGTAGGATGGTCCAGGCTTCCTTTTTAGTCCTGATATGATAGAGATGTTAGCTGGTCCAGGCTTCCTTTTCAGTCCTGATATGGTAGTGATGTAGGATGGTCCAGGCTTCCTTTTTAGTCCTGATATGATAGTGATGTTGGATGGTGCAGGCTTCCTTTTTAGTCCTGATATGATAGTGATGTTGGCTGGTCCAGGCTTCTTTTTAAGTCCTGATATGATAGTGATGTAGGATGGTCCAGGCTTCCTTTTTAGTCCTGATATGATAGTGATGTTGGATGGTGCAGGCTTCCTTTTTAGTCCTGATATGATAGTGATGTTGGCTGGTCCAGGCTTCCTTTTCATTCCTGTATGATAGTGATGTAGGATGGTCCAGGCTTCCTTTTTAGTCCTGATATGATAGTGATGTTGGCTGGTCCAGGCTTCCTTTTCAGTCCTGATATGATAGTGATGTAGGATGGTCCAGGCTTCCTTTTTAGTCCTGATATGATAGTGATGTAGGATGTTACAGGCTTCCTTTTTAGTCCTGATATGATAGTGATGTAGGATGGTCCAGGCTTCCTTTTCAGTCCTGATATGATAGTGATGTAGGATGGTCCAGGCTTCCTTTTTAGTCCTGATATGATAGTGATGTTGGATGGTGCAGGCTTCCTTTTCAGTCCTGATATGATAGTGATGTTGGCTGGTCCAGGCTTCCTTTTCAGTCCTGATATGATAGTGATGTAGGATGGTCCAGGCTTCCTTTTCAGTCCTGATATGATAGTGATGTAGGATGTTACAGGCTTCCTTTTTAGTCCTGATATGATAGTGATGTAGGATGGTCCAGGGTTCCTTTTCAGTCCTGATATGATAGTGATGTAGGATGGTCCAGGCTTCCTTTTTAGTCCTGATATGATAGTGATGTTGGATGGTGCAGGCTTCCTTTTCAGTCCTGATATGATAGTGATGTAGGATGGTCCAGGCTTCCTTTTTAGTCCTGATATGATAGTGATGTTGGATGGTGCAGGCTTCCTTTTTAGTCCTGATATGATAGTGATGTTGGCTGGTCCAGGCTTCCTTTTCATTCCTGATATGATAGTGATGTAGGATGGTCCAGGCTTCCTTTTTAGTCCTGATATGATAGTGATGTTGGCTGGTCCAGGCTTCCTTTTCAGTCCTGATATGATAGTGATGTAGGATGGTCCAGGCTTCCTTTTTAGTCCTGATATGATAGTGATGTAGGATGTTACAGGCTTCCTTTTTAGTCCTGATATGATAGTGATGTAGGATGGTCCAGTCTTCCTTTTCAGTCCTGATATGATAGTGATGTAGGATGGTCCAGGCTTCCTTTTTAGTCCTGATATGATAGTGATGTTGGATGGTGCAGGCTTCCTTTTCAGTCCTGATATGATAGTGATGTTGGCTGGTCCAGGCTTCCTTTTCAGTCCTGATATGATAGTGATGTAGGATGGTCCAGGCTTCCTTTTTAGTCCTGATATGATAGTGATGTAGGATGTTACAGGCTTCCTTTTTAGTCCTGATATGATAGTGATGTAGGATGGTCCAGGGTTCCTTTTCAGTCCTGATATGATAGTGATGTAGGATGGTCCAGGCTTCCTTTTTAGTCCTGATATGATAGTGATGTTGGATGGTGCAGGCTTCCTTTTTAGTCCTGATATGATAGTGATGTTGGATGGTGCAGGCTTCCTTTTTAGTCCTGATATGATAGTGATGTTGGATGGTGCAGGCTTCCTTTTTAGTCCTGATATGATAGTGATGTAGGATGGTCCAGGCTTCCTTTTTAGTCCTGATGTAGGATGCACCTTTCGTGCTGATTATGCTTAGTTCAAATTGCCTACAAATGTGTGTAGCCAAGAAGAATGTATGAGTCATTTTAGTCCAGACAGATATTTATGACAAAGAGGCAGTCTGGTCTGAAGTCAGAGAGCACAAGCTCCTCTCTTTGATAACAGGGAGACGTCTCAGTTTTCGATGTTCAATGGAGAATTTAAATAAATAAATTTTACTGAATCAATCCAAACGTTTTTCTCAACCCTCAAATCAGTTACAATTGCATCTAGAGTATTCCCAATAGAGTTCGTTGGGTGAGTGATTAGTTGTAAGAGGACAAGAGCTTCAAAGCTGATCATGAATAATGTATGTGGTGTGTTTCAGGCCTGCCTCACCAGGGGGCAATTACCCCCAAAAGGTACTTGCATGTGAAGCAGTACTGCATAGTATTGCTTCCCATACTCTTGAATAGTTTTGTGAAATGCCTAACTCTCCATTAGTAAAGGTGCAAAGAGGACACTGTCCTTACTGTTTGTACGGTTTATGAATTCAAGAGTATCTGGGAAAGCAGTCTCATGTGGGGGCAGCCAATAGTTTAGCAGGAGGGAGCCAGAGGAAGTCAGGTCAGGTGAGTATCACATGAGTAAAGCCTCACGCTACTATTCTGTGCACTTGGGTGATGGCAGTTGGTAATGATTATTTGGAAACCACCACTTGTCTCCAACCTCTTCTGTTGATTGGGAGGTTGCTATGTATGGGTAGGTAACCCTTACGGAGTGGCATTGTGTAGAATGGGTAAGGCATCTTATTCCAGCCAGGTTTTTATGACACAGTGGAAGTCTGGTTTGAAGTCAGAGAGTAGGTCTTGTATGAAGAGTTCTGTCGCGGGACCGTGCACTGATGAGGGTGGACGAAACATGGTTTAAAGGCAACTGGAAGTTCAGACATCCCCTGGGGAACTTAGCGGTTTTAGAGATTACTTGTTAATGAAGCTACAGACATGTGGAAGGAGGCAGTGGTTCTGTGCTCATGTTGCAAGTGGGCGGTCAATGACTGGCGATTGCTGTGTCGGGTAAGGCAGCAGGCTGTGTGGGATGGGAATTGTAACTGATCCTTATGGTAGTTGCACTAGAGGCTGCAACTGCTGTAGCCTGTCAACTCAATCTCAGAGTGAGTAAAAAGGGATAGTTGTTCTTTCCAGTGGTTGACCTGGCAGCTCTTCTGGCTGGCACAGCCATGGAAGCTGTGAGGCTGGCGGACTCTCTTGAAGGAGAGGCAACAGATATGGAAAGGTTTGGTTTATATAACCCTGGAGTAGTGGGATGATTGGTGGGTGACTGTTGATTGTTCAATGCTTTCTCCGGCATGTGTGGCAGTGGAGTCCATGTACAATTTGACC
Organism: Lissotriton vulgaris; assembly: GCF_964263255.1. Classification (NCBI taxonomy): domain Eukaryota; kingdom Metazoa; phylum Chordata; class Amphibia; order Caudata; family Salamandridae; genus Lissotriton; species Lissotriton vulgaris. The sequence goes on along the minus strand of NW_028251668.1, from coordinate 288,773 downwards.
GCCTTTATGATACTGAGGTACATGTCCAGGCCCTAGAGTGGTTGAAAGACTCCTTGGATGGGCGTTGCCAGGTTGCCTCCATCCCCCCTTTTAAATCTAGGCCTGCTGATAAGATATGCGTACATTAGAGCTCCACCCTGAGTCCTACGCTTTTTAACATCTATGTGGCCCCAGGTGAAGGCTTTGGTATCATTAGGAATTGAGATCATCTCATATGCTGACGATATACAGCTGGTTCTGTCATTTGGTCAGGAGATCGAGCTCACTAAATTCAGATTTGAGGACTGCATGCATGCCATGGTTAACTTCAGTTAACTCCAGTCTTAGCTCCAACTGAATGGAGCTAAGACTGAAGTTATGCTTTTTGTAAAGCCACTCAAGCTGAGTCAGAAAACTGGAGGTCCCCGAACTGGGAGTTCCCCCCGCCCCAAAAAGGCAGTGAGACATCTGGGATTCAGAATGGCTGATAAGGTCACAATCGAAATATCATGTCACGGCCACATAAGAGTCATTTGTTTTGGCATAGTGGTTGCCTTTAGATTGTATAAAGAAGGTGACTCAGGCACTGATAACCAGTTGCATGGATTTTGACAAGGCCTTGCTGGTAGGCATGAACTCTTCTCTGATGCCTGGCCTTCAGCTGGTCCAAAACTCAGCAGCCTGTCTGGTGTGCTATTTATTTACTCCTTGCATTGGCTCCCTATCAGGAAGCGGTGCGTCTATAAACTTCTTTGCCTCTCTGAAAGACCCTGTATGACACAGGACTGTTATATATCTTCGTCTCGTATTTGTTTCTACCATCCAGCTAGGGCTATAAGGTCCTCTGATATTGCTCTGGCTATTTCATGCAGAATTCCCACTACTGAAAATCGTGGTAGTTCCTTCTCCATTCTCGCTTCTTACTACTGGGCCAAGTTACTTGTTTACAATCGCTCCCATAGCGCTGTTATGTAATACTCGCAGTCCAGATAGGTAGAAAGTAATTATGCTATTGGCACGGACCCTAGTTAGATTCTTTAGAGTCTGGGATCGGTGCCAATAGCATAGTTACCAACATAACAAGCGCCTTATTTCTTTTTAAAAAAACATGACTTTTTAACATTACATCTTTGTGAGTGCCTGGATGAGTTTATTTCCTCTCTTAAGCTGTTAGCGCCATACAGTGAGCTGTGTGTCGCGCTACAATAAATACACATAGCATAACAAAACAAGTTAATGACCAATTATTCACTTTATTTGGGACAATTCTTAAATTTACACAAGACCTATAACAATAATGTTATATTCTTATGTTCTCTGTTATGTAATACTCGCAGCCCAGATAGGTAGAAACCAGTATTTATTCATGTAAGTAAAGCACCACCAGTGAACATCGAGCTCCGTCTATTCCAACCTCCAACTCCCCTAACACAACACGGCACGGACCCAAGACTCTAGAACATCAATAGAATCTAACTAGGGTCCGTGTCAATAGCATAGTTACCAACATAACACATCTTCCCCCTTTAAACGAAAGAGAGAGAAAAGAAAAGAAAAAAACCATTATGAATACAACTTATTCCTAATACAATTTACAAAATCAGAAAAACATACAGGTTTTTGGCGTAAACGCTTAGTTGCAGAAAACTGATGAACAGAAATACTTTCATTTTCCTGAGAAACAATCGGCGAAGAAACATCAACATTATTAGAACACTTAGTATTGAGATCACTATAATTTCCATTGTTGCTGACATCAATGGAACTTTTCTTGGAAATATTCTCAATGTCAAGATCCTGCTTAGCTGCAATGTGTACTTCTTTATTTAATTTTCTGTTGCCTTTCAGCAAAGCAGTTCTGTTTAAATTCCAAACTTTTACCGTTGGAAAGTCTAACCGCATTTTTTAAAACTTCTTTCACAACAAAATGACCCATAAACTGACTTTCACCTTTGGATACTTTCCAAGGTTTCTTAACTCTTACAAGCATACCAACTTACATAATGGGATCTATGTTCGAACCTCTTCTTAAATCAAACTTGTGTTTGACAATGTGTGTTCTCTCAATCCTTTTCTTGACCTTATCCAAATGAATTTGACATTTAGTAGAAGATATTAACTAAGGTGGGTTAATTTTCATCCTGGGTAATATGCATGTCATAATCGCAAAAGGAGCACAGTCAGTCATATCATTGGGAGTGCATCTATTCTTCCACATGAGATTTTTACCACCTGAACCTCCCATTTGTCATCTTGAACACCAACCATTTGTATAGCACCTATGAGTACTCTATTCAATCTCTAAATAATACCATTCCCACTAGGGTTATAAAGAGATGTAGTACAACGTATGACACCAGTCTTTTGAAAATATTCCTTCGCCTTCTTAGATAAGAACTGTACACTATTATCAGTAATAATATAATACATATGGGCAGTCATTCCTCAGTAAAAACATCATCTAGAAACAAAAAGTCGGTATTTACCCTATGAACCACTTTTATGACAGGCCACCTAGAGAATTTGTCTCAAGTGGAGAAGTGTGGCTCAATGGTTAGAGCGGCAGACCCTGATGCAGAAGTCTAGCCCAGGACCAGGGTTCAATTCCCCGCCTCGGCGGGTCTTGGGCTCAAAAATTCCACGGACCTGATAAGTCTTGCCTCGGTGTCTATTCCAATCATGGAGTCCCACTCTGCAACTCTGGGCAATAGCTTGCTTAATCTCCACAACGGCCCCCACAACGCTAAGGATGCCTGGCCTCCACCTTGGGGGTGCCCAGTAGTGGACGCCTCACAGGGAAAGCCAGGAAAGGTTCCACAGCGGTATTCGTACAAGCGCCTTGAGACCCTTGCGGGTGAGTAGTGCGCTATACAAGTATCAATTTCCATTTTTTATTTACATTATGTCAATGGCTGCCACAATATATTTGCTGAAATGAAAAATGGGGCCTATAATATCCATAGCAATACTTTACCAAGGACCATTGGGAACACAGTGTTCTCCCATATTGGGTTTTAAGGTCTTCAAAAACTTATCTGAGTTGGCAACATTTATACAATCTCTAACGATACGTTCAACAAAGATATCTAAACCTGGCCACCAAAACATTTTTTTGACTGATTGCTTAGTCCTGGCAATGTCATTAGGACCTTCGTGGCCATGTACGACAATGATGTGTCTCATGCCAGTGGGAGGTACAGCTTTATCACCTCTCCAAATGGTACCCTCAGTAAAAGATGATTTGTTTCTCACCTCCCAAAAATTCCTAAGTTCAGGAGTAAGATTTTTCTTGGTAGGCCAAACTTTAATATTGTTTTTCTGAACTTCTTGTAAATTCCCATCTTCTAAATACTCAGCGCACTAATTCTCACTCTTAAGGACCAAACACCATCGTCCTGCACTAAAACAATTTGAAAATCATGCCATGAATTCTGAACACACTCTGAGTGGTAAAGGAAGTCTGGATAAGAAATCTGCGGTTACATTGTCTTTACCCGAGACATAAACAATTCTATAAATGAAGTCTTGCAACCTCATAGACATACGTGCTATTCTAGCAGAAGCTTTAATCGGAAGTGAGTAAACGTACCAAAGGTTTATGGTGACTTCTAATTCCACACTCCTTTCCCCAAACAAAAACTCTAAAATGTTCTAAGGCCCACACGCAGGCTAAAGTTTCCCTTTCAATTGTGGAATATTTCTCCTCAGTTGGAGTTAAAGCCCTTGAGGCATAAGCAATTATGGCTTCACCACCATTTTCCATTCTTTGTGCTAGAACAGCTCCCAATCCTTTCGAACTGGCATCAGTAGTGATGATGCAAGAATTCTGTGGATGAAAACTATTAAGTGCAGTAGCATTTCCAATGGCTAACTTGACATCCACAAATTCATTTTCACATTCAGCATCCCATACAAATGTACTTTTGTTTTTCAATAATTGTCTGATCAAGTCAAGTCAAGTCAAACCACTTTATTCGATTATTTAAAATCATAAAAGTATGCTATACATATACAAAACGTTAAAAATATTTGTTAAAAATATGTTATACAAGGTAAAAATACAGTGCAAAAACCATTTAAGAATCATAATCAGTCAGTTCCACGTTTAAAGCCATTGATCCGTATACATAGTCATTATAGTCAAGTCAAAAGATCTTTATTCGGAATAAAAACATCCATAAAAGTGCATACAGGATACAATTTCAGAAAAATACAGTACAATGATATAACAACCAACAAAAGGCATAATCCGATTAATTCCACAAAATCACAAAAATGTCTTTTTAAAAACAATATATACAGTATATACAATTAAAAATTTTAGGACAGCTAAAAAATAGCGACAAGAGTAATTAAATCAGATCAGTATACATACAAAATACAAATGTGCAGATTAGTAAATATGTAAAGCGCATAGTGCAATGTGCGAATATTATGCATCAATGTGCAAAGTGGCTCGTGACCGAACAGCAGCTTTAAGAAAACAGCTCACTCTGAATATTACTTCATCTGAGCCCAACAATAATAAGGTCCTCAGTGCTATCCTAAAATCCAACAACTTGTGTTTTCGACAGTAAGGCATTAGATAATGAGCGGTAAACAATTTATAAAAGTCACAGAAGAACAAAAAGTGCATAAGACTCTGTTTCATATTTGGGTTACATGGGCAACTGAAGGTTTCCAGATGTTTATTGTAGCCCAGGGAGAAGTTTAATAAATTTACAATACTCCCATCCCGAAAGCGAAACAGTAGGCTCCTGTTCCATCTACCAAGATGTAAATGTAGATATTTCTGTGGAGGGCCTGGGTGACTACTAGAGGGCTCAAAGTGGCCCATATACTTTGTAACAGTACACTTTGAAAAGTTCTTCCTTTCCCGCTCCTCTCTGTATAAATTATATAGGGCCCTTTGAATCAAGGTCTTATGTGAGCGATTTATTAAACTAGGTGAAATAAACAAATGGCCATGCCCAACACTCGTTAAACATTCTTTTACAGCTTTTAACCACGGTATACAATGTACCCTATCACAATTTAAACAATCCAAGATTATATCACGAGTCAATACGGCGGCCGGGTTTATCCATATCTTTAGCCAGAAGAGTGCTGGTCTTGATCTAACAAAGTCCTCTATATATGAGATGTTTAGTTCACTATGACATATATAGTTTGGGGAACAGATGACACCACCCAACACCTTCCGACAAAACCTATTTTCTTCGGTCTGGATATGGGTACAGTTAGTATAGCCCCATATCTCTGCGCCATAGGTGCCCGTTGGGATGCATTGGGTTTGATAAATTCTTACTAGTGGCGCGATCACATCAGCATGGTTGGGTTGTCGTAAGGAAATGATAGAATTTATCGCTTTACCCAACTTGTTCCTTGCATAGGAGACATGCGATTGCCAGGAACCAGTGTTGGAAAACATCAACCCCAAATATGGAAAGGTGCAGGTACTTTTTAGAACGTTTGCCCCTGATGTAACCTCAATGATTTTATACTTTTTAGGGCCACAACTCATAATAAGGGATTTTTTAAAATCTGTGGTTAAACCTAAATCGGCCATAAAGCTGACAAAACCTGAAATTAAAATACGCAGTGCCTTTGGTGTGCGGCCCATTAGGACCGCATCATCTGCGTAAAGAAGGGTAGGTATTGGAGTCCCATTTACGTATGGTACATCTTTTGTTAAGGTACTCAGGGAACTGCTCAATTCATTAATATATAAAATAAAAAGCAGGGGGGCCAGCACACATCCCTGTCTGACCCCCCTGCCAATGCTGATATCACTGGAAACTTCACCAGATTGATTTATGCGCCCACGTGCTCTTAAGTCGCTATGTAAATAGGATAAAAAATGAACCAAATAATCATCTAAACCATAGTTAAGAAGGATGGACCTTAAACGAGAACGATTTACAAAATCAAAGGCAGAACTTAAATCCATAAAACCAAAATATAAGGGGGATTTTTTGGCGATGTTATATTTTGCCATTATCAAATTCAAGTTCAAGCATTGTTCTACCGTGCCCACACTACTGCGAAAACCTAGCTGGCTTGAGTGTAGAATTTTACTTTCATCTGCCCAAGTTCTAATTCTTTTAAAGATTACCCTACCCAAAACTTTCAGGGTATTATCAATTAATGATATAGGCCGATAGCACCCAGGGTCCAGCCTCTCGCCTTTTTTGAAAATAGGTACAATAGTGCCACACGACCATGTTTCGGGGATGGATTCATTTATTAGGTTATTAAAGACGTTACATAACAGTGGGGCCCAAAATTTAAGTTCACATTTTAATTGGTCAATCGAAAGCCCATCAGGGCCAGGGGCTTTATTACCAGCACTTTCTATGATGGCATCCTCGACCTCAGACAAAGAGATGTTCAAAGGGGTTAAGGGGGGAGGGTTTACTGTGTGGTTGCCAGATGCGGTATAGATTTTAGAGAAATGGTCAACCCACACAGACCCAATGATATTACAATTAATTGGCGTCAAGTTTGAACCTAAAGATCTTAGGTTCTTTACCTCCCTCCAAAACCCCGAGGTGTCTTTTAGGTCAGCCATACGTGCAAGGGATTCCCAATGATCCTTAACTAATTCATTTGATCTAACGCGTAGGGTAGATTTATACTCTGCTCTGAGCAACCTTACCTGGGAAATGTCCCTTGGTTCCGATTTGAGCGCGGCCCTTAGATTCCGGTTTGCTCTAGAGCAAGAGGCATCAAACCATCTCGGGGTTTCCACAGGTTCCCTGGATACAGGTTTAGAAATCTCACTTTTTATTGCGGAGCAGAGTTCACTAAATGATTTAATCACATTACCCCCACAGCTATCAATAGTAAGGCAATTAGCAATCAATGCTGGATGTTTTTTAATTACCTTTGCCAGGACTCCCCTGTTATCCACTCCCCTCCAAACAACCCTTAGTTTGTCCGTTGAAGCTTCCAAATTTCTTGCTCCAATTTCATTTTGTGGTAGCTTACCCCCAAAAGATTTTAAGTGGATTACAATGGGATAATGGTCACTGTATACTTTACACACTACCTCAGCTTTAATTGAAACATCGGCAAGGGGGGATGAAACAAATATATAATCAATTGTTGTGGCGCTCCCATGGCCAATGAATGTGGGAATCGGGGCAGTGCTTGTTTCGGTACCAGCATGTTCCATGCAATTTACAAGTTCTCTAGTTGCAAGGAGATTGGATAATTCTGCGCCTCTCCTATAGGGGGGATTTCTTAAGTGTATATGTGCGTTGAAATCCCCTCCTAAACAGATACCATCGAATTTCCCGTATTTCCGTCCCTCTACTATTTCATCAATAAAATCAAACAAATCTATAAAATTACGATTAGGTTGAGATGAAAAATCATTATTGTAGAAATTAATCAGACATAGCCTTACCCTCTTTGTATATATCAGTGCCATAAAACTTAGACAATTAGTTTGTATTACTTCAATTTTGGCCTCTGCAGATATTTTAGCCCAAATCGATAGGCCCCCACTGGGTCGACCTAGAGAGGGGGCCAATGCAGTCCTGTTATGGCAACTATACCCTTCAAATAACAAGTCAGCTGTACACCAGGTTTCCTGAAACATTAGCACATCGTGGCAATTTACCCAGTCCTTCCAAGTTTTAATTTCCATCTTTGCCTTCAGGCCGGCAATGTTCCAACTAAGGATTGACAAGTTTTTATCAGGCCGTGAACAGACATCCTGGTTGGACACTTGGGTAGATACTATTATTTGGTTCACCGGTTGGTTACATTGTAGGGTTAAAGGCAAGGAAGAGTCCGATGATGTCAAGGGTACCTCAGACGGTGCTTCCTGTACAAAATCGACCTCAGGGGCCACAGCAGCTGGACCCTCGACAGTCAGTCCAAGGTACCCAGGTCACGAAGTATCGAGAATCTATTCTGCAGAGGAAACAAGGGAGGTGGCTGCATCATTCTATGTGGGGGTCTGTAAAAGTAACTCAGCGGTAGGGGGGTCACCACAGTGGATGGACCGGGCTGGACAAAATTCTTGTTCAACAGAAATTTTACAGTGCCAGGGCTCCTAAAGTTGACTATAATACAGTCCCCATTGATGTTTTTAAAAAGAGGACCGACCCAGGTTATCCGACGTGTGGATAAAATTTCTTTAGATATGTCGTAACCAGTCAATGCATTTGTTGTGTAACTGAACCCAAGATTCTCCTTGCCCTTCCCTAAGCGGTGGTATACCAGCCAGAACCAAGACGTAAGGACATGCCTCAGGTGGGAGATGTAAAGCAGGACCTTGATGTTTAAAAGGCCTGTTGTCCTCGTGCTGAGTCTAGTGCTGGCCGGGTTTGGGGGGGACCTTCTGCTTATTTGTGCTTGTAACAGAATTACATTTCTGGTTGTTCTTAATGACGCTAGGGGCGGTGGAAGACGGTAGAGGAGTAGATGACAAACATGGGGCAGAGTTGTTTTTCCTTGTATTTGCTTCCACCGTGGATGTTGTAGGCAGGGACTGACTACTAGCAATCGGTTATTCTTTAGCCCCATTTATTGTAAGTGAATTACAGTTTTTGATACGGTCACCACTAGAAAAGGCACTGGTAATAGACTCCAGGTCTTTTAACAAACGATCGCCTCTGATTTTATCTAGGCATACCGTACTGTGGTAAAGAAAATTACCTGGACATTTTTCTATACATTAATATCAATAGGAATAGCTCATATAATGAGAGGCAGAGTCCGTGGTATCTGAGTCAAAAGGGCTTTATTTCAATGGCTCGAGCCAGGGGAGAATCGGGTTCCATCACCACTAAGGTTCAGGAAGGGATATCTAACGTTTTATTAACATAACACATTATATATAGTAAAATCACATAATTGCAATGAATACAGTAGGCGTAACACTCCAGGCGGAGCAAGTGAAAAGAGAGAGATAAGAACATATGGGCGTAAAAGAAGGCGTGTAAAGAGGCTTACACATGGGTGTTCACTCGACGAGTCATAGGAGTGTCATAGGTGGGTGGATGCATAGAGGAGGTCTGCAGGATCAGCAAAAACCTTTAACCTACATGTGCGCGCAACTGGTCATGACGTGAAATTGACGTGTAACTGGGGAGAGCTGGGGGGTTGCCTTTAGCACTAGAAGAGGAGTCTGGAGTCTGGGATGTCAGAACGACCTGCACCTTTGGCATATCTGATATCTTGTGTTTGGAGAATGTATTGTCTGAAGTAAAGGTCTCTCGAGCAGAGGCCGTTCATCACTAATGCTAGAGTGTGCATATATTTCTTCGTGCATTACGTGGGGACATGGGCCTACTATGGCAACGGATTCAGTAAATCACTTGCATGGAGACAGGAAGGCTAGGCCCTATGCTCTGCAGGCGGAAAGTGTTTACCTATTTCACTAGACTGGAATGTGTTTTTGCGGAGGCTGAGCAGATAACTGTAGGCAAAATACCGTCTTGGCAGGCAGGCCAGGCCGGGCACCTCTCGGCTGGGCAGGGAGTAAGGGAGAGGTCAGGAATGCGAAACTGCAGCTTTCAGAAACAGAAGAGGCTCGGAGCCTGAATTCAGGGCCTGGCTCGGCTGGGCCACAAAAACGTGTGCTTCGCGTTATTTAAACGTGTACCATGTAAATGCATTGGCAATGCAGGCCTTAGTGCAGAATTAATGTTTCATTCATGGAAGGCCTAATAACTGACATGCTAATATTAGACGGAAATGCAGGGGCATCCTTATGCCAGGCACGGGATAGGAATTACATGATAACATGGACATATGTGGAGCATGGGTACGTGGATAGGGTGCGAGTGGGGGGACACACTGACCACATAGATTTTTCTATTTCCTCATTTCCTCCTTTGCCCCTACTGCGCCCTTTAGGATATATCTATTTTCATGAGACCATCTATTTGTTCATATAACATCATTTGCTCGTCTTTTTTCATTCGAGCACGGGAACGTGAACGTGGACGGGGAATGCAAGCGGTGGCACACAAGCCGCAAATCGCTGGGCCACATTGCAGACAGAGACAGCAACTGAATACTATGAGCAGTACTATCCCTAAAAATGACAGTACGGTCCAGCCCCATCCTGCTATTACACTCCAGAGCCAGCCGGACCAAGACCATGGGTCCTGATGCAACTCACGGGCTATCTTATGGAGTCTTGTTATTGCTGCATACACTGATGGTGCGTTATTTGGAATAAACACACAACAACTGGAGCCGATCACTCTACAAGCTCCACCCCTATCGGCCAGGATGACGTCAAGAACAAGGCGGTTCTGAAGAACAGCAAGTCTCATAGCAGACTGCTCTTCGGTCAAGTTTCCTAAGGCAAAAGTAGTCTCGTTCACTACTGCTTCAAGAGTTCTGGTTAACCTACGTATTATTTTACTATTTTGGACGGGACCTATGAACCAGAAGTATCCTTTAATGTAATCCTTGTACTGGTCCCACGCTGACTCAGAGTAATCGATAACTGGAGGAAGGTCTCTCTTGTGTCTTACATGTACAAGTCGGGAATCTCGATGATAATTGGATGGGGCTAGAAAAACCGGTGGCAGTAGGAACGCAATATAACATGTTCCATCCCAGTCTAAGGGCAGACGTACATAAGCTGTCTGACCACAAATAAAATAGGAATGGCGGGAAGCTTTGAAAGTAGACTTTCCTTTATCACTGAATTCGACCACAGTATTACAATCACTGTGTCCTAGGTGTACTGAACCATTTTTTCTGACGCATAATTCACCTTTCACTGGTAAGACTGTAATAAACGGTGAACCTGTATTGGTCTCGGACTGGACGTTCAGAATCATGAGGTTGAGGGAAAAATTGCCTAATTCGTACACTTCATTTTCTAAATCGGTCCCTTTCCTTTGGGGAAGACCGTCTGCGTCTGGAAAACATGCTTTATTCATAACTGTATTCAGGTCTCCCCATATCCAATCGCCTTGGGAAACTGAGGATTTACTGTCTAGTGATAACATTAAAGCAAACCATGCTCCGCACGAACCATTGTGTGTAAACGGATAGGGAAAGAGGGGCAGAGCTCCCTTCAATTTCTGGTAGGATGGGAGTCGGCCACATACCCAGCAATTCGTGACATTGCTGGTCTGGTGAGAATGGTGTAACATACGAATGAAAGTGTTGTTGCGCAGTGCTAGTCGATAGGATAGTTCGTGAGGTGGCAGGTCACTGAATGTGTGCTCTATAGTGTCATTGAAAGAAGAATGTACATGTGAACCAAGAGGAGGAAAGAAAACATGTAGCGTCAAACTTATACATATAATCGATATACTTAGAAAAAACATAATGATTAGGGTTATAATGCATCGACTGCGTAAGTTTTTGCAGTATTTGTCTTTCATTTCTTTCTGTCTATCTCTCTCACTATTTGGGTCTACAGTCTTATACATGTCAGGAACCTGTCTAACCGCTTCACCCGAGGGGGACTTAAACAAATAAACGCTGTCTGACTTACTAGACCGTAATTTAGACCTGTACTCCTGTTGTGGAGTCTTTTCTAGCAAAGGGAGTTTAGTGTCAGTATCGGGACAGTTCTCAGAAATCTTCACCGGGTCAAGTCCATGGAATCTTTTCACGTGGCTGGCGTGGAGCCAACCCTTCCGGCCCTCGATCTTGACGGCAGTCCTCGTGGTCATCAACACCAACTTCGGATCACGCCACCTGGGCTCCAGAGGGCTTGAACGGTCGAAATTGCGAACGCAGACTAAATCACCCGGAACAATTTCATGCGGTTTCACCTGGGTGTTATCAGGGAAGGCAGCTGCGACCTGTGAACGACAAGAAAGTAGTGCAGACATCAAGGAAGCCAGGTAATCTGTCAGCATATTACTGTCAACATCGGTGATTCTGCCCGGCATAGGCGTACCCCACATATTCGGCGGTCTACCAAAGACCACTTCGTACGGGGATAGTCCGGTTCTGGAATGAGCTACCATACGCATGTAAAAGAGGGCTACCGGTAAGGCTACCATCCAATCTACGCCTTTTTCTGCACAGACCTTCGGTCGTGTTTTTAGAGTCTGATTGTGTCTCTCTACGAGACCAGCTGCCTCTGGGTGTCGTACGCAATGGAATTTCCACTGGTACCCTAACAGGAGTGACACTTGTTTCATCAGTTCAGAAGAGAATGGCTGTCCATTATCTGAGTACACGACACGGGGCAAGCCGTATCGTGGGAAAAATTCATGGACCAACTGCTTGGCAGTCCCCACAGCAGTGTAATCTGGGACTGGGTATGCTTCTGTCCATCTGGAAAGAGCACATACTACTACGAGGACATACTTGAATCCTCGACATCTGTCCATCTGAATATAATCCATCTGGAGAACTTCGAAAGGGTGGTCAGGAGGATGAAATCCACCTTGTTCCACGGGAATGCCTTTGCCTGGATTGAACTGACAACAGATCATGCAGGTACGCACTTTCTGTTTCGCTGCTGCACGTAAATGCTTGTTGAACCAGATGTTCTGTATACTGTCTAACATGGCTTTTTCTCCTAAGTGTGCTGGACTATGTGCTGTATTTATGATAACTTGAACCATGGAGTCGGGGAGAAACCATGTGGCTTTGCCTTTTGTCATCCAACCCTGGTCTGTCTGGACCCCTCCTTGTTCAGTCCATTTCTTGATTTCGTCTGGAGTGGCATGTGTCTGTATGTCGAGTACATCTTGTGAGGGATCCCTGACTGTCATGCATTTTGTCAATGATGGTACATCAGTCTTTGTCGTGTCAGTCGGAATGTCTGTTTGAGTCTGAGCTCTAAGTTTAGCTGTTCGATCTGCCAGGTCGTTACCCTGGGAAATAGTGTCAGTGACTTTCGTATGTGCTTTGCACTTCATGATTGCTATTGCTGTAGGCAAATGTATTGCATCTAACAGAGCTTGAATGAGGGGACCATGCTGTATTTTGGCTCCGTGGGAGGTCAAAAAACCTCTCTCTTGCCAGAGGACACCGAAGTCGTGAACGACTCCGAATGCGTACTGTGAATCTGTGTATATGTTTACTTTCAGGTTCTTGGCTCGTATACAGGCTTGGGTCAGAGCAATGAGCTCTGCTGCTTGGGCAGACAGGGTGTCAATTCGATGTGTTTCTATAACTTCGGTATCAGTGGTCACGCCATATGCGGCCACTAACTCTCCTGTGCTTGTTCTCATACATGAACCATCCACATAAAGTGTCAGGTCTGGGTCGGATAATGCAATGTCTGTCAAGTCTTGTCTTGGTTTTGTTACAGTGTTAATTACTTCCACGCAGTCATGTGGTGCAGGGTCTGTTGAGCTCGAAGGTAAAAGTGTAGCAGGGTTTAGTGTATTGCAACGTCTGATCTCTATGTGTGGCTGGAACAGTGTCAATTCATATCCTGTCAATCTTGCTATGGTCAAGTGCTGTGTCTGTGTCCGGTTCAGGAGAACTTCCACTGAGTGTAGAACTTGTACTGTCAGGGAATGTCCTAACACTATGGAATCGCTTTGTCTGATTGCTAGAGCTGTTGCTGCAACTGATTTCAGGCACGCAGGCAGAGCCTGGGCCACTGGATCCAGTGTACTAGAAAAGTAAGCACAAGGCTTGTGTTTTCCTGCCTGATTTTGTGTGAGAACAGATAATGCTGTGCCATCGCGTTCAGTGACAAAAAGCGTAAAAGGTTGGCTGTAACATGGTGTCGCTAAAACAGGTGCTTGACATAGAGCTTTCTTCAGTTCATCAAAAGCAAGTGTATGTTCCTGAGTCCAAGGGAGGACAGTCGAAGTCGCTGCCTCCTGTGTTGTCAACTGTATGAGTGGTTTGGCTAGATATGCGTACTGAGGAATCCATTGTCTGCAGTAAGAAGTGAGGCCAATGAAGGCCCGCACTTCCTTTTGTGTCTTGGGCTGTGGAAGATGTGCAATTAACTGAATGCGGTCAGGTGTCAACTGTCTACCCCTCTTGGACAGCAAGTGTCCAAGGTATACCACTTGCTGGGCACAGAATTGCAGCTTCGAAGGGGACACTTTGTGCCCCTTTTCCGCCAGGAAGTATAAGACTGTCAGTGATGCACGTTAGCAGTCTCGTTCTGTTCGCGCTGTGATCAATAGATCATCAACGTATTGGAGCAGTGCAGTGTCAGTAGGCATGTGAATACTGTCTAGTTGTCTTTTCAATGCTTGACTGTAAATACTAGGACTTTCTGTGAATCCTTGAGGAGCTCTCGCAAATTTGAAGCTTCGACCATTTAAACAGAACCCGAAGAGGTACTGGCTTTCCGGATGGATCGGGACACTAAAGAAGGCGTTCTTGAGATCTATGACAGGAAAGAACGCTGCTTCGGAATCAATAGCAGTCAATAGTAAAGAAATGTCTGGGACCACTGGGTACTGGGGTATTATGCATTTGTTCAATTCTCGAAGATCAATCACTAGTCTGTAGACCGGTGGTGCATTCGGGTCAGTTCGCTTAAGAATCGGAATGATAGGAGAATTACATACATTGGAGTCAGTTTCTACAACCACTCCTTGTGCAATGAGCTCGTCAACAATTTTCAGCAAGGCTACTACAGCATCAGGTGGTAATTTGTATTGTCGGATTCGTGGCAGTACAACTCCTTGCTTGAGTGTGACACGGTATGGTGTAATGTGCATGTAACCTACATCAGTCGGACCTTGTGCCCATAAATGCTGAGGTATATTCTGAAGTCTGGGGTCAAAATCTCTCAATACATACTGTCCTTTAAAATCACGTAAAAACAATCTCACTCCTTCCGGAGAACAACAAATCACTGCTCCTAGTTCTTTCAACGTTTTTATACCAAGCAAGTTTTCTGGACATGATTTCGTAAGCAACAAGTCTGTAGTGCGGGACAATGGTCCAACTCCTAGGGGAACTGGCTTTGACACTTCGTTAACAATAGGCTTTCCTGAAAATCCCAGGGAAATATTCTGTGAGCCTGAGAGGGGTGCCCCTGGAACCTCGTCATGACTGATGGTAGTTCTGCTCGCCCCTGTGTCAATCACAAATTTTCTGTCCTGTCCCAATACACGACTATGTACATAGGGACCGTCTTGATCTACAGGAACTTCAATAAGGGGCAAGCCAACCTCCCTCTCTAGGCTGTTTCATGAGTACTGTTGATAATCTGGGTAGTCTGACTGTGCATACTGGTGCATTTGTTGCGTGACATGTTGTGTGGCAGCAATGGGTTGGGGTTGGGGTACAGCTACTGTCTGTTGTGCGTTCTGTGGCGGTTGCGTGTTCTGCGGGATATTTTGAGGAATGTGTTCTTGTCTAGGAGGACGCGGTCTTTCTTTCGTCTTGCCTGTAGCTATATTGTATTTCAGGACAGCACATTCGTTTATATAGTGACCTGGCTGTTTGCAATAGTTGCAATTTCCTTTTACGGGAGCTGCTGAATGACCGGGAGGTGCCGTACCCCTTTTCTGACCATCGGCTGGGACTGATTGAGCAACTAGTACTTTCATTTTCGTGTCTTTTATGCGTCTCTGTTCGTGTTCATGTTCTTCTCTAATTCGGTTCTGATGGTACTGTAAAATTTGTAGCATTTGGGAAGGGCTATTTGCTTGCCAGGTACGCTCAACCTTCAGTACTCTATTTTTAATCTGGGGTAAGGAATTCTCTACTAATTTGGTCACAAAAAGATGTGGGTATGATTCACTACTTGTCTTCAGGCCACTATTAATAAGAAAACATTTCTCAAATCTAGAGTAAAAATCACTAGTGTCTTCATCATGTTTCTGTTTGCAGGCTGAGATAGCATCCCAGTCTTCCTTTTTGGTAGTCAATAATCTCGGCAAAACCGGTATCAATAGCTCGGGTAATTCTTTAGCTTTATCCCCGAGACCAGTACCAGGGGTTCGTCCTTTATCCTCGTCTTCTATTTCTGCCCAATTAATCTTTTTCTCTCCCACCTCCCACTCTTTTTCTTTAAGTTTTTCGTAAATGCCTGCTGGCAACAATACTTTCAACATTTTAATGATATCGGCGTATGTATACTCCCCCATGCGGAGCATGTCTTTTAATTCACGGTGGAACCCCCCTGGGTCTTTATCATGACAGGGCAGTATTTTTTTCATTTCCAATAATTCCATTTTCGTTAAGGGTGTGTAAACGTATACTCGTTCAAGCTCACCCCCTGTAGTCCGAACAGGATGAACCTCTCGTATGGGATTCTGTCTGTCTATGTAAAAAGTCTTTCTTTCTCGGTGAGGGACAGGAATAAAGCGCGGAGTTAGGAAAGTCATGTATTTATGTTGTTGCTCTAGAATTTTATTAATTAATTCGGTACCTAGGCCTCTCCATCTTGCTAGGAGTAAATCGTCCAATAAGTTATACAAGGGACCTGGATCAGAATGCTGACTCTCGTATAGTGTGATGAGGTGTTGAATCATGTAAATACCAGCTAAACGCTGTTCTTCTGGGGGAAGACTCAAAAATGTTTGCGCTACTATGTCATCTTTATATATGTTAGAATTGCTAGCCCATTGAACTGCTGACCGGGCTAGTTCCTGTTCATGCAAAGTACTAAGTTCGCTACTCCCTACTCGTTTTCTCAGTGCTTGGTCAGTGGCTTGGAATATGTGTTCAAGGGAATATTGTTCTGGTATGGGAGAGAGAGAACGTTTCTTGTATTCTAGACGTACGGGTCTATCAAACGGTCTTGCCCTACCTACGTAAAGTATTTTACTTGTGTCCTCTGGTTCTACATCAACATATCGTCCTCTGAGACTTCGTCGCCTTCTTTCTCGGCGGCTTCCTTTTTGGCCTGTTCTCTCTTACGTATTTCAAGAATTTCTTTACGAATTTTCCTGTACATTGCCTCTACACAACTTTGTTTATCATGTTTCCCGACCGCTATGTTGTCACTCCAAGCTATCATACCTTTAGTTACTTCTCTATTTGGCTGGTCTTGTTCCCTGATCAAACAATTAACCAGAAACTGCAAAATCATGCGTTGAGTCTCCACCTTTCTATGTGCCATGGCTTCATGTATACTGTCTGGTCCCTCCCCCGTTCTAATGAAGTGGTATATTCTGTCTAAATGCTCCCTCATGCCTGGTAAAATGATCAAATAGTCTGCAACGCGTCTTAATCGTATTGAGTATATGATCATTGAACCCTCACCTGGAACTGGATCATATATACAATCAGTAAGGTACTGTCTAAGGGCTGCGTATGTCGCTGCTTTTGGCGTGTGTTGTAGTGCTAAATCTCGTAGTGATGTTCGTTTTAATGGTGGTGGGGTGGAGGGACCCCCTTCCGCTGCTCCTAGACTTGAGTCGCCTGGGCTTGAGGCGGCTTTTACTGGCAGCGCTGTCGCTGTCAGCGTTGTCGCTAGTAATGTTGGTTGATCTTGTACTACGGTTGCTGTGTGAAAAGGATTGGTAGGGTCAGTGACAGTGACAGGAGGATTAGGAGGAGGATTAGTAGGAGGTGCATTAGTAGGAGTTGCATTTACATTTACGTACTCTGGGGCAGCGTCATCTAAATAGGAGGAAAGGAAAATGTCCGCTGAGGTCTGTTTATGACTACGGAGTTTAGTCGGGATCAGTGGTGGCGGCAAATTACTGGGTACTTCCGGGGTCACTTTAGGTAGGCCCTCGGCGAGGAGGGGATACATGCCTTTAATAAGGGCATTTCTTTGTCTGTCTAATTGTTCTGCTTTAACCCGTTCACCTTCTTCTAGTAGTTCTTTTTCTTTGGCTTTTTCTGATGCTTCTCTACTTCTCTCTGCTTTCTTAATTTCTTTCTCTGTTCTTCTATGCGCTTCTTTACGCCATAACTCTATGGCATCTTTCTGAGATTGTCTGGCTTTCTTTTTCCACAGTGCTTCCTCTACTCTCATGATGCAATCAGCATCCCATGTCCCTGAGACAGGCCATCTATATTTCTCTTCCAGATCTTTAGTGTAATCAACCCATAAGTCTAAGTACAGTATGGCATCTAAGCCATGTTTGTGGTACATAAAATGTCCGGGAGTGTCCCTAGGCGGGACGGGAACTGCCTCTTCGAGTATCCCTTTCCGGGTTCCTATCTGACGTAATTTCGAAAACAGCGGCATGTTTAAACTAGTTTGAACAAAAACACAAAAGGCACAAGAATAGACTGCAAACAATCATTCGTACCACGACATTAAAACATTTGAAACAGATACTAACTAGTACATAGAATAACACAATTTTTAACAATCCTAAAATACAATACTATACTGGATGCACTGCTAGAACAGTACAGTCATACCGGTCCCATAAAGAGACACGTCATACCGCATCCACCTAAATGGACACGTCTATACCGGATCTGTGTACCCAGACCCGTCTTGACTGGGCTCAATTAATGAACCCGTCTATATGCGTTCCCAACAACGGTGCTCACCGGGAAGCAAAACTGAAGGCCTCGGAAACTCGATACTGGACTGGACTGCTACGGCTTCTCGCTGCTTGCTGCTGCGCATGCGCCTCGGAACAGGTGGACCTCCGGATACCTCGGACCTTGCTCTCTTGTCTCGGGCTCTGGTCGGGACAGTCCGCAATCCTCACCGCCTCGTATGGATGCCTGGTCGCAGTCTCCGTCTCCTCCGTGGGCCTGAGGGAGTTAGCAGGAAAACCCGCGGATGTGCACAGAATGGGTCCGTCACGGCTATAGAAGGGGTCAGGGGCTGCGCTTACATCACCGGCGCGTGGGGAAGGGGACTAGTCCCTATTCGGGCGCCAGAATGTGGTAAAGAAAATTACCTGGACATTTTTCTATACATTAATATCAATAGGAATAGCTCATATAATGAGAGGCAGAGTCCGTGGTATGTGAGTCAAAAGGGCTTTATTTCAATGGCTCGAGCCAGGGGAGAATCGGGTTCCATCACCACTAAGGTTCAGGAAGGGATATCTAACGTTTTATTAACATCACACATTATATATAGTAAAATCACATAATTGCAATGAATACAGTAGGCGTAACACTCCAGGCGGAGCAAGTGAAAAGAGAGAGATAAGAACATATGGGCGAAAAAGAAGGCGTGTAAAGAGGCTTACACATGGGTGTTCACTCGACGAGTCATAGGAGTGTCATAGGTGGGTGGATGCATAGAGGAGGTCTGCAGGATCAGCAAAAACCTTTAACCTACATGTGCGCGCAACTGGTCATGACGTGAAATTGACGTGTAACTGGGGAGAGCTGGGGGGTTGCCTTTAGCACTAGAAGAGGAGTCTGGAGTCTGGGATGTAAGAACGACCTGCACCTTTGGCATATCTGATATCTTGTGTTTGGAGGATGTATTGTCTGAAGTAAAGGTCTCTCGAGTAGAGGCCGTTCATCACTAATGCTAGAGTGTGCATATATTTCTTCGTGCATTACGTGGGGGCATGGGCCTACTATGGCAACGGATTCAGTAAATCACTTGCATGGAGACAGGAAGGCTAGGCCCTATGCTCTGCAGGTGGAAAGTGTTTACCTATTTCACTAGACTGGAATGTGTTTTTGCGGAGGCTGAGCAGATAACTGTAGGCAAAATACCGTCTTGGCAGGCAGGCCAGGCCGGGCACCTCTCGGCTGGGCAGGGAGTAAGGGAGAGGTCAGGGATGCGAAACTGCAGCTTTCAGAAACAGAAGAGGCTCGGAGCCTGAATTCAGGGCCTGGCTCGGCTGGGCCACAAAAACGTGTGCTACGCGTTATTTAAACGTGTACCATGTAAATGCATTGGCAATGCAGGCCTTAGTGCAGAATTAACGTTTCATTCATGGAAGGCCTAATAACTGACATGCTAATATTAGACGGAAATGCAGGGGCATCCTTATGCCAGGCACGGGATAGGAATTACATAATAACATGGACATACGTGGAGCATGGGTACGTGGATAGGGTGCGAGTGGGGGGACACACTGACCACATAGATTTTTCTATATCCTCAGTACCCTTTCTCTTAGCGTCATCATTTTTCATAAGGGTTTCCATTCTATCAAGTCTCTTAAAAATAGTATTAAATTGCTTGATCATTTGACCTTCTAATTGTTTAAAAATTGTATCGGCAATAGTCTCAATAAGATTTCCCTTTGATTTGAAATGAAGACTGCTTTCGTTTGGGAATTCTGTCTGTGTAGAGATTGTATTGGAATTTATGCCATCATGTATTACAATGGTGTCGCAATGGTCTCCCAAGTCAGGGGGAGCTGGCAAAGACCCTGTTTGTTGTTGTTTCTTCCCCCTGGTCCACATACTCTGTGGGGTTGGCTGATTATTACTCCTAGGGGGCTGCTTCCTTTTGCTTATTGTGGATTTAACTGGACCCCTTTTTCGCTTAGCTCCAATGTTCTCAGTTCTATCAGTGCTCACAGTGGTTGTTGGTGATGCTAATTGCGAAACGGGATCAGGAACAGCAACGGGGGCTGTGTTAATGGTCTATCCATCTTTTGGTAGATCGGTCAAACTAACAGCAGCAGGGTTTGCTTTTACCACAATTACTTCTGGAAATAAGTGCGTGGTATCATTTGGACTAACTATTGTACTAGGTTGGTTAATAATAAGTGAGCCCATAGAAAGCCTCCTCTCAGTTTCAGCAATCTCATTGAAGGCAGTGTCTATTAGTGTCTCAAACGATAGTTGAAAAGATGCGGGAGTTTCAATGTCCTGTATATCAGTGACTATGGTATTGCTTGTAGCGTTGCGTTTACCCATTATTGGTGCAGTGGGCTCACCTGGTATTAGATGTTAGATGGGTGGCCCGCCCGACCACTGTTGACCTCTGAGGGCCTCAGAGGGCCCTCCCTTTGCCCGGGCTTCGCCCCGCGCGCTCCGGCGACGCGGGGGTGGCAGTTGTTTAAATGCGCCTCCGGGCGCTCCGATGACGGCGTCAGGGTGCGCCGCCGCACGTGGTGATGGGAAAGCGAGTCCTCCGCTCGGCGGCCGCTGGAATGGAAAGAGCGGCGGCGGGAGGACTCGCGATGCAGGGCGATGCGAGGCGCAGGGCGCTGGACCCCTTCACAGGAAGACAGAAGCTGGCACAGGGACTGACGCAGTCTCAGTCCCAAGGGCTCCGGTGGCAAGTAGATCCCGCTTCCGCCGGGGGTTGCAGTTGTTTAAATGCGCCTCCGGGCGCTCCGATGACGGCATCAGGGTGCGCCGCCGCAGGTGGTGATGGGAAAGAGAGTCCTCCGCTCGGCGGCCGCTGGAATGGAAAGAGCGGCGGCGGGAGGACTCGCGATGCAGGGCGATGCGGGGCGCAGGGCGCTGGACCCCTTCACAGCAAGACAGAAGCTGGCACAGGGACTGACGCAGTCTCAGTCCCAAGGGCTCCGGTGGCAAGTAGATCCCGCTTCCGCCGGGGTTGGCAGTTGTTTAAATGCGCCTCCGGGTGCTCCAATGACGGCGTCAGGGTGCTCCGCCGCAGGTGGTGATGGGAAAGCGAGTCCTCCGCTCGGCGACCGCTGGAATGGAAAGAGCGGCGGCGGGAGGACTCACGATGCAAGGCGATGCTGGGCGCAGGGCGCTGGACCCCTTCACAGGAAGACAGAAGCTGGCACAGGGACTGACGCAGTCTCAGTCCCAAGGGCTCCGGTGGCAAGTAGATCCCCAGTCATTATATTAAAAGGAATGAGTTTCTTGTGCAGCTTTCTGTCTAACCCTCCTGCTTCTAACAGACACAGCAAGGAAGCTGGCAACACAAAACATGACTTCAGGGGATTCCAACAGTTGTAAAAACAGTAAAGCATTGAATAAAATTCATCTTTTTCAATAATGGGAGAATAAACCTTTTCCTGGCCTCATGGTACAAAGGACAACAGATCATAAAGTGCAAGGTGTCTTGGGGGAAAAATCATCACATTTGCATGGAGCAGCATCCTCAAGCCCACTCCAGCCCTGAAAATCCCAAAGTACCATATGTATTTGGTTGAACCAGAATTTTGTCAATAGCCATCTATGAAAAGAATTAGTCACTATGGACAAGTCGGGAGACAGCGCTAATGACAAAGTAACAAGAACATGTCCCCTGACCGATGGTTTACATAATTCTACAGCTTCCCGCTCTGCCTCACTTAGCTTAGTAAAATGTGTTTTTACCCAAGCTATGTCAGCCTTACATAGAGATTCTGGATTTAAAAAAATCTCGGGGCACCCCATATACACAGCTAACATTTTTATATAAGACAACCACTGGATTTCCTTCATATTATCTAGGTTGATACAGTCCTTTAGAATCTTGTGGTTTAGGGAAAGGTTCGAATTCAGCCAAATTTTGATCCATAGTAGGTTAGGGGCTATTTTAATTATATCTGCTATGTATCCTATCCCCAACTCAAGATGGACAGAGTGGGTAGCTGTGGATTGTGGAAGGCCTAGAAGGGACCGTAAAAATGTATTTTCTTCTGTTTGAATGGGGTCAGGTTTGGTAAACCCCCATATTGCAGCCCCATACCTTGCGATAGATATTGTCTTGGCTTTATAGATTGCCAAGATCGCCTCAAAGGGTTTCACCCCCAATCTTTTAGCAAATCCTAACACTGCAGCAGAAGAACTTCTCACTGCGTTTACCTTTATTGAGAGCTGTGGGGACCAAGTTCCCCTATCATCAAAAACTACTCCTGAATATGTAAATACTTTTACTCTGGTGATTTTTTCACTGCCACAGTAAAAGGTCTTAACTTTATTTTTTGAGATACCTAACGACATAACATGAGATTTGCCATTATTTACCACCAGATCCAGGCTTTTCATAAAATCCCCAAAAGAGTCCAGCAATCTTTGTAGGCCCAGTGGGGTCCTTGCTAATAAGACAGCGTCTTCGGCATAGAGGAGCACCGGGATCGGTGTTCCTCCCATGCGCTGGATGTCAGGAGTGGCTGTTAACAAATTTACCTCCAGCGAGTTTACATACAGCGTAAACAACATGGGGGCCAAGATGCAAACCTGACGCACCCCTCTACCCGACTTAAAACTTGACGTGCATTTCCCCTCGGTCGTCATTCTAATTGAGGCATTTAGGTCTATATGCAGCTCGGCCAAAAAATACACAAGGTACCGATCAAGGCCCATCTCCAGGAGCATTGTCCACAGCCTTGATCTATTAACTAGATCAAAGGCCGTGGACAAGTCCATAAAACCCAGGAAAATAGAGCCCTTAGCCGCCTTCGTGTATTTGGCTATAATTAGGTGAAGGTTCAGACATTGGCCCTCCGTGCTCCTCCCCGCTCTAAAGCCATACTGGGCGTCGGACAGTATGTTATTGTCCGAAGCCCACCCTGTTATCCTTGCTAGAATAACCTTCCCTATGATTTTTATGGAGGAATCTAGCAAGGATATAGGCCTATAGCATCTAGGGTCTCCCCTTTGACCCTTCTTAAACACTGGAATTATTATAGATCGAGACCATGACTTAGGGAATCCTACACAGGCCGAGGTATTGAAAAAATTAGTCAGGATATTTGCCCAGTACATAGGGTTTGCCTTGTACATATCTGAGGGTACCCCATCGGGCCTGGTGCCTTTCGTCCTGCTGTGCCCTTAATTGCTTTGGCAACTGCCGCTAAATAAAACCTTACTGGCATAACAGGAGGTCTGAGGCTGGGGCCACAAAAGTTTCCAGTTCTAGATGACTTCCATACATTTTTTCAAAGTTGCTCAACCAGTCCTCCTCTGCAATATTTACTTCTAAGACAGTATTTTGAGTACAGGAAAACAAGGGGGTATTAATAATAGACCAAAACTTGGCACTATCTTTTAGGGTTGCTTTATCCATAAGCTCAGCCCATGCATCATGTTTAATTTAATTTTTCCTTTCCCGAACTGCTCTTGAATACTCTCTCCTAAGCTGGGCAACCAGAATTGTATTCCTGGTTTGATCCTGAAGAGCTTTTTTGAGAAGGTTATGGGTTTTAGTACATTTGTGGTCGAACCAGCCCATTACTGGTTTATTTTTTGCTGGTCGACTTTTGGTCGTTGGTTCTTTAGCCACTTGGGAGCAGATAGCTTCATATGAGGTTATTACATCCGCCCCATTAGAGAGGGGATCTCCACAGATGTTTAAATCCTGGGCGGCCTTAGCAGTGATGGTATGAAAAAACTCTTCTGGCACAACCTTACTCCAATTTAACCTCCTCCCCTGGTCTTTGGCTTTAACCTCCACTACAGCCTGTGGCGGAACAGATTTATTTAAAAGAAAAAAAACATTTACTAACTCAATCACCACAGGATTGTGGTCACTAAAAGTAGAAGGTATAGCATTATAAGCAATTACATATTTTAAAAGTCCTGAAGAGAGAAATATGTAGTCAATTATTGTTTCACAATCCCTGCCTATATACTTGGCTACACGGGTACTTTTATCAAAAAACCCTGCTTCAAACAAATCGTTATTAGACAGGAGTTTGTCCAGTGCTTCCCCCTTGTGATTATGCTTGAAATGCTGCATGGATGTGAAATCTGGCCCATCATTATCAATTAATAAACAGTTCTGACTACATAAATGCACATTAAAATCGCCCAACAAGATATATTGGCAAAAAGTGGTTTGCTTTGCATTATAAGTAATTAAAAAGTCAGTCAACCAAACCAAATGTTCATTTGGAGAATCCCATTGCTGCGAATTATAGCAGTTCACTAGAATTAATTTGGTGTTATTAGTGAGGCTTAGTTCCAGAAAAAGAAAATTATGAGAGGCATTATCTATCCTTTTAACTCTCCCCCAACAGCACAAGGCCCCCTCTATCTCTACCTGCTGACGATCTCAATGCAGGAACAAAATGCGACGTGAAACCATCCACCCAAAAATCACAATCCTTATCCCATGTCTCTTGGAGAGCCACAATATCATGTTGTTAACAAAATTTAACCAATTACTACCATCTCTCTTGGAACGCAGACCAGCAACGTTCCAACTTATCATCTTAACCGTTTCCCCCTTCGCATTGCATATAGTTGCGGAGTTACAGTGTGTATCGAGAGAAGTCAATGTAGGATGATCAAGTACCAAGGGAACCAAGTCTGGGGGGACTCTTCTCCTTGTCCCTCACAAACCTCTCGTCAATCGCACATCTCTAGACCAGAGAGTGCATCAAATCTGTTATGTGTGACGATATTGGGCCCATATTTACAATACTTCTCTCCACCGGGTCCCTGCAATAAGCCTGGCGTCTGAGCCATGACGGGTGTATAAGGTCTCAGTCTCGCACTATGTGGGGGGGCTCTAGTAAGGTGATTATAAAAGAACCCAAGAGGGCGCACACAAATACTATTGGCATCGTACGTCATAGAAGCTGCCCTTAACAAAACTGTAGCCACATGTTGTGGGTGTCTAAAATTTACAATTATGCAGTCCCCATTACACGTCTTTCTAGAGGGCCCAATCCAGTTGGCCCTTCTAGTTGTTATAATGTCACAGGCAAATTTTATAGGGAAACCACACCTGTTCAACCACGACACAGTTTTGTTTTTGAGGGAGTCATGCGATTCCTCGGGTGTCTGCGCCGAATGCATATCATGGGGCGGGACATTGGTTAAAACAACTACGTAGGGGGTACAATCCGGGGGAAGGTTGATAAATTTACTTCTCCTAGCAGGATTGTTGCTAGAAGTACCATCAGGCCCTGTTGTCGGTCGTGTTGCTACACTCGCTACAGTGGTAGGGGCCGGGGTAACTGGGTCAGTTCTAGTTATGGGCTGGGGGGGTTGCAGCTGATTTTCGGCTCTAACTTCCTGCTCTGGCCCCCCTATGCCCTTTCCAGCCGGTGTAGGTGTCAAAATACCGGTCGGAAACGGCCGAAAATACAGATTTTCGGCCGTTTACAACCGGTATTTTGACATTGGTATGTAGGGCATTGAAAATCCTACAGATTCTGTAATTTTACCGAATTGGTACCGATTCTGTAATTCTGTTAAATTACAGAATCTGTAAATTTGACTGATTCTGTAAATTTACCGATCTGTAAAATTACTGAATCTGTATTTTCCTATGTAGGTAGCACTTCTAACAGTGCTACAGGGCCTTTAGAATTCGTTATTTACCATGTAATACAATTGCATGGTAAATAACTAATTCTTGTGTACATGCACATCTGTGCATGTACACCTGTGCCATGTGACACACATACATGCCCTTAGGGCCTGTATGTGTGCCACATGGCACACAAGCCAGAAACAGGGGTGTAACAGGGTGTCAAAGTGACACCCTGTCCCTCTTGGCAATTCGGTATTTTTACCGATTTGCTATTGAATCCTATGGGCTTCATGGCCCATATGATTCAATAGCAAATACCGATTCGGTATTTACTGAATCGGTAAATACCGAATCTTAACGATTCAGTAAAAAATATCGATTTATTACCTACATCAGATTTACCGATTCTAAAATGCCGAATCAGTAAAATTCGGTATTTTAGAATCGGTAAATCTAATTTACCTACATCTAGCCCCTGGTTATTTAGAATGATATCTTTCAACTTTAATCTCTAAATGAACATCAGAGTGTCAGTTTAAGTATCAAAATAATTAATAACAGTCCTTGCCATAAACAAAATGTCTGTTTGTAATCATATATGTTCACCCCCCTCTACCACCCCCCCCCCTCCCCAAATAGTTAATAATCACAGATATTGAACTGGCTTCGCCTTTTCTCAGAGTTCATGAAAACATAACCTTTTGCAACTCTGTTTGCTTTTAGCAAAGTTGAGGAAGCATTTGTGGGAGAGTGCGTGCAGTCCTTTTAAACTCTCTTGAGTCAAAATAAAAGTACCAAAGAGTAGTAAGTTGTGGTTTGGGGGGTGTACTCTGGAATAACAAGTACAAGAATATGGTGACATGCTACTGTTGTAGCCAAAATATGGTGAGTGCACAGAGGGTTCACTCCTCTTAACTCCACATGGATGTTACTGAATATATATATATATATATCGCATCTGACAGCCCCAGTTTTCTACTAACCTGAGAGGAGGGGCGCTGCAGTCAAACGGGGACACAGAGCTGGCACCGCGATGTTCATCGTCCTTCAAACCACCCCATCCATCTGCAAGGGCACAAAACCACGTTGTTCTCCACTCCTCTACACCAGCCACCTGACATTGCAGACACTATGCATGCTGGGATTTGGAGTCCGCCAAATTCAAAACGGGCTGCCATTCGCTGTGCTGACCGCATTAAGGGGAGGGAACACAGTGCCTCGAGATGAACTTACACAGAAGGAGCTAATTGGGGAGAGGCTCGTTAAGGAGGAAGACGCTGAGGAAGGCACATATGCCGAAATGCATTCGTCAAACCCGGGACCCTGAAATAAACGGAAGCCTGTTCTCGACTCCCCGTGTGGCCTCTTCTCTTTTCTTTGGGAAAGTGTGAATGGTGATTTATACTGCGCAGCCAGACGCGCAGAAAAGAGGCCCTGCAGCTTCAAGTGATACTGGGTTCAACTGGCAAACACGCTGCTTGCAGCTCAAGGACTATCGAGGGATCGATTAACCCAGATATCCGCCAGGATTTTCAGCGCGGTGGTAACTGACAGAGGTATTTCATCTCGAGGGGGCAATCTGTCTCGCATCTGACAGCCCCAGTTTTCTACTAACCTGAGAGGAGGGGCGCTGCAGTCAAACGGGGACACAGAGCTGGCACCGCGATGTTCATCGTCCTTCAAACCACCCCATCCATCTGCAAGGGCACAAAACCACGTTGTTCTCCACTCCTCTACACCAGCCACCTGACATTGCAGACACTATGCATGCTGGGATTTGGAGTCCGCCAAATTCAAAACGGGCTGCCATTCGCTGTGCTGACCGCATTAAGGGGAGGGAACACAGTGCCTCGAGATGAACTTACACAGAAGGAGCTAATTGGGGAGAGGCTCGTTAAGGAGGAAGACGCTGAGGAAGGCACATATGCCGAAATGCATTCGTCAAACCCGGGACCCTGAAATAAACGGAAGCCTGTTCTCGACTCCCCGTGTGGCCTCTTCTCTTTTCTTTGGGAAAGTGTGAATGGTGATTTATACTGCGCAGCCAGACGCGCAGAAAAGAGGCCCTGCAGCTTCAAGTGATACTGGGTTCAACTGGCAAACACGCTGCTTGCAGCTCAAGGACTATCGAGGGATCGATTAACCCAGATATCCGCCAGGATTTTCAGCGCGGTGGTAACTGACAGAGGTATTTCATCTCGAGGGGGCAATCTGTCTCGCATCTGACAGCCCCAGTTTTCTACTAACCTGAGAGGAGGGGCGCTGCAGTCAAACGGGGACACAGAGCTGGCACCGCGATGTTCATCGTCCTTCAAACCACCCCATCCATCTGCAAGGGCACAAAACCACGTTGTTCTCCACTCCTCTACACCAGCCACCTGACATTGCAGACACTATGCATGCTGGGATTTGGAGTCCGCCAAATTCAAAACGGGCTGCCATTCGCTGTGCTGACCGCATTAAGGGGAGGGAACACAGTGCCTCGAGATGAACTTACACAGAAGGAGCTAATTGGGGAGAGGCTCGTTAAGGAGGAAGACGCTGAGGAAGGCACATATGCCGAAATGCATTCGTCAAACCCGGGACCCTGAAATAAACGGAAGCCTGTTCTCGACTCCCCGTGTGGCCTCTTCTCTTTTCTTTGGGAAAGTGTGAATGGTGATATATATAGATATATATATATATATATATATATATATATATATATATACTCAGCATGTTACATCACATTAGATACAGAAAATATACACATACTTCCCTGCCGATATTCTGTCCACGATTGCAAAACTGATTTTGCAGTTTATGTTCTGACGTGCACCTGTGGACTACATTACATTGGAAGTACTAAAGCCCAGGTGCACGTCAGAATCCTGCAACACCTTAGGGCAATATTGCATACAGATCCTTCCTACCCTGTAGCTCGCCATTTTGCAGCTAAACACAACAAAGATCTTAATTGTCTCAGGTACTTTGTGATAGGTTCAGTATTGCCCTTACGGAGAGGAGGCAACAGAGAGTTGTTACTGCGACAACTCGAAACACGCTTTATTCTAGAGTTCAATAGCAAATGGCCGAATGGCCTTAACAATACCGAAGATTTTTACAATTTTTTGTAACAACACTACGAATTCTTTGTATATGGCTGGTATGATTCATTTGCCCCTCTTCTAGTAGCAGCCATATGGTACATTTTGTGGTCAGTCTCTGGCATGCATACCTCTCTGATTTAATGAGTAGTCAGGTTCCCTGTTGCTCATCATCGCTTCGCGTATATGGTTATGTACCTATTTTCTAGAGTCATAATAATTGATAGATAGTCAGGTTCCCTGTTATCTATCAGGGTTTGATATTTATGACTGTTTGCACTTTATTATGTATAATAATATGAATTGGTTACATAATTTTGTGCTATCTTTCAATTTGCGTCCCTCTTACCATTTTAAGATCTATGGATTGCTCACTCTTCCCTCTCTTTAATCCACATTTTTATCACTATTTAAATTATTTATACACTGACTGATATGTTCTTTTAGAAAAATAACATTATAATGAAATAATTGTTTTTAGAAATGCATTTTTAGAATGAAAAATAGTTCCTGATTTTATGACGGGTAACATTGTTTTTTCATAGTGCATTCTCTCATATTCATTAACATGTATTTCAATGTCTTTTAGAATATACAGCATGCACTTTATTTCTAGCCTCTTTGCACACTAGGCAGGGTTGGCCTAGCTTTTTTGGTTGTTAGTATCATAATACCGTTTGGCCCGATTTTTGTTGATATGATTCAACTTCCCCCTTACTTTGATGTCTACAAAAGATAGTAAACAGGCTTATGCTATCTACAGTTCATATGTATGATATTGTTATAATGATCTATGTTTGCACGATCTACTGGATTTAACCAGTCATTTCATTATTATATGGAATTCATTCCGAGATTTGGTTTTTATGTATATTTAACATTTATATTAGTGTATACATCATGCATTTACGCAGGAGACGGTATGTTCAAATCTCTTCAATGTACATTTACTGAGATAGTCTGTTTTCCTTATCAGTTTGGTCACATGACCATTCAGGGAGGAGGGATACAGGCGAGGAACTTAAGCACTTTAAAAAGCACAAAAATGTATCTATACCTTGCATGTGAACAAGGGCTGCAAAGCCCGAAATGCGTCATGGTTGGTTGGTTTTAGGAAAAAAATGGAAAAATAAAAACTTACCTGGAAAAGCTGTGGTCTGTCTCCTGCTTCGCCGGTCCTGTGGGATTGGAGGTGGTATTGCGGAGTTCCTGTCGATATAAATATATATATATATATATATATATATATATATATATATATATATATATATATATATATATATATATATATATATATATATATATATGAACAAAATCTTCATACCAGCAACTCCTGCAATGAAGACACGGACCCAATATATATATATATTCAGCATGTTACATCACATTAGATACAGTAAAATATACACATACTTCCCTGCCGATATTCTGTCCTCGATATCAGTGTCCCACAATATTCTGTATTCCATATTCAACCATCTTTGGACCAATGTTTAGAGAAATTGCCTCAGGTCTTTAAACTATCTAAATATTATAGATGGGAACCTGCAGTCCCTGTAGAGAAGCCTGCCCTAATGTTCTTCTTACATTCGATATGACGTTTCGAGTCACCTGTAATAAATTCATCAGCTAGAGGCCCAGTTGCAATAACCTATTACAGCTGAGTTCTTAGCTCATGATGCTTCCTGCTGCAGCCAAAGTGAAAGGCAGGCCAATGAGCATAATTACTGCTACAGCTTTGACATACAAAACAAACAAGTGCCTTTTCTTCTTCAGATCAGGTTTTCTAAAATGAACAGTGGGCAGCAGCCAGCAGCCAGGAGCAAATTATGGCAAGATCGTGTTTATTTTTTTTCCCCACAGGCCATTACAGGAAAGATGGAATTTCTACGCCTCTACGCCTTCTGGGCTCCAATATTTGTAACCTCACTTACATAAAAATAATTTTGGAGATGGATGTTACCAACCTCTTTTCAACTCCTTCCCTCCCCCCATCTCCCAGGGAACTATCAATGAATAAATACCAGCCCTTGTGTTTTCGCTCCAAACCTGGCCATACCATTCATGGATTTCCTAGAAACAACCTATATCCTCTCCACAAGTAACCCCTTCCACACAGGCATTTGCTTGTGGAGACAATACATAGACAATATATTTGGCATGATACAGAGGACTCCCTAAAACAATTTGTGCATTGGCTCAACAACAATTGTCAGGGCTTGAATTTCACTCTCTCTTTTGATAAAAATACCATTTCCTTTCCTGACCTCACCATTCAACATCATAAAGGTGAACTGATTACAAGTCTATACAGGAAACCCACTAAGCGTAATACACTTCTCAGGTACCTCGGGAGTGCTGCCATCGGCCGTTGAAGGTTCGAATTGCACCTGCGCAATGGAACGTCCAGCACTGGAGCTGGACGTTCCATAGCAGCTATGAGGTTAACTTATAGGCAGTGTGTAATGTATTTATGCAGCACACAAACAGCAATAAAGTGAAAACCCAACAAAAGAAAAATCCTGCACCAATTTAGAAACAACAGAGTAAAATCAAAAAAATAAAATGACAACAAAACTAATTTAACCCAATCAGTAAAACTAGAGATATTAATTTTTATTTATTTTTGTGAAAAATAGTGCCTAAAAGATCAAAGTTGCAATCGCGGGCATATAGTCATACAAGATAGGGACAAAAGCAAACGTTCTGGTAGACCGCGATGGAGCACTGTTCGGATATTTGAAGAAAAGTTCCAGAGAAGGTAAAGTTCAGCGGGGCAAGGCAGCCAGCATTGATTGAGGAGAAGGGGTCATTTTTGGAGAGCCGCTGAACAAAGTCTATTTGAAGATTTGTGGCTTTGTCACTTTTTTGGAAGTCAAATTTCTCCAGCGGGACAATGCTGCAGGCTGTAGCGGACGGGGGCTCCCTGGATTTTTTGGAAGTCGAAAATCTCCAGCAGGACAAAGCTGCAGGCTGTAGCAGGTGAGGGCTCCCCGAGGCCAAATGTCCTTTCCAAGGGGACCCATTGACAGGATATGCTGCTGTGCGGAAGAACGTAGCAGGAGCTACCATGAAGTCAGGCCAACTGGTGATGCACCACAGGTGGATCGGCGAGCAGGCAGATACTAGTCACCGGTCGGTTCTCAGGCCACTTTTTAGTAGAATTTTTTTTAAATCCCAAGTTTTAGAATTTTTCATTTTTTTATTGAAGCTTTAAGTACATCAGGGCTTGGAAAACCCTGGCATGAATATTTTGCAATTGGTACAACTAATGTAACATCACCTCTTAAAGCCTGCACAGAGAAAACACCATCATCCCGAACCCTCCCCTTCCCAGACACCCATGGCTTTATGCATCTAGCAGACATGAATTTCTCATTATCCCTCAGTACTAACATACGATTGTAATGCCATCTCCATAATGGCTTCGGTAGACTGTATGGGGGGGCAACATAATATCTTGATAATTTGCCCAGAGCTTCCAGATTTTACCATGCTTTTGTGGGCAACCTCTTCCTTGGAAGACTGTGATATTCACCCCCATGCTCCTGTCCCCTGCCGCTTTCCACCCTCCCACCAAATGCGGGGATGCCATCTTCCAGTGCTGAGCGATGTCTCGTTTAGCTAGTGTTAGCCCCAAGAAAAAAAGATGTTGTTTGTAGCAGTTCCCTCCAATCCCTTTTATGCTGTGAAAAAGGACCAGTTTGGGCTCGAGGGGGGGGAGGTGGGGGATCGCCCAAGACAACACCTGAGCCAGGTACGAGGTCACCCCGTGCCAGGAAGGCTGCAGTGCGGTACAGTTCCAGACCATGTGCATGAAGGTCCCCTCCAATACATCATAGCTGAGGCACACAGGCGGTTATTACTCCCATTCACCATAGGCGGTGCCTGGTATAGTAGGCCCTGTGGAAATATTTGAATTGGATCCAGCAAAAGCGTGATGATATAGCGGCACCGCGGACGGCCGCCAAGGCTTCAGCCTAGTCACCATCATTTAGATTGTCAATATCGCCCCTCCATGCTGCCCTTAGTGTTGACAGGGTAATGCGTGGCTATGTGTTCCTAAGGTCTGGTATATTTGTCGAATCTTGTGGAAACCCAGATCCCCCAACACAATCTACCCTTCAATGGGCTGAACTCCAGGAAAATACCCCAGGCCCGAAGATATGGGGCAGGGCATGTCTGAACTGCAGATACTTGTAGAATTTGCTGAGGTTGAGCAGGCATTCGTCTTGGAGTTGTTGAAAGGACTTCAGCACTGATCCTTTCATAACATCTCATAATGTACACAGGCTTTTGAGGTCCCATTCCCCAAACCCCAATATTGCAGCTACTTGGGTCAGAACAGTCCCATGCCAGAGCGGAGTTTCCTCAGTCAATCTACCCCACCAGCCTAATTGTCTAACGGTCTGCCTCCACATTTGGATAACCACCCTGGCAGCCCGGGGCAAATGCTCCATTCCCGCCTGACTTGATTTGGTGCCCATAGCCCATCTATCCATGCATAGACAGGGTCAGTTTGATCACCGTAGGAATATATATCTGCTGCCGCAATCCCCCTGAGAAAAGGTGAACTGAACCCAGGTGCTTAGAGCCACAGGAATCTCCCCACCTTCTCAAGGAAATGATTTAGGACTGCGTTAATTTACTGAAACCACGAGTAAGGGATATTGTATCAGTAGTTTTGAGGCCAGTACAGTAATCAGTGTAAGGAGGATACCATTTTGAAAAATGTGGATCGACCTAACAGCGGTAATCACCTCTTCTTGAACTGGCGACAGTAAGGGGCCTATATTATTTTGCCAGGACACAGCCTGGTCAGGGGATATATAGGCTCACAAGTATTGAAAGCCCTCAGTGGCCTGGGTCAGTTGTGATCCCCACACCAAGCTCCCCCATGAACCGAAGACCGGAAAAAGTGTTGACTTCATCGGATCCTTGCAGAGCCCGGAATTCTCCCTGAAGACCCAAGATTTGCAGTATCGGTGGGCCACAGAACGCCGGATCAGTAAGACAAAACAGGAAATCATCAGCGCATAATGCGATCGTGTTGGATATCTTGGCAGACCAATCAAAGCAGGGGGCACGCCTGTCTAGTGCCTCTGTGTACTGGAAATTGATTAGACTGTGTGCCCACCATTCGGACTGTCGCCGACAAGTCCGTGTATAACAGGCAGATTTACATGAGGAACTGTTGTTCCAGATTTATGGTCTCCAACTGGATAAATAAGTACTCCTAGCTAATCAAATCAAATCAAAGGCTTTGTCAATGTCGGCTAATAGGAGGGCTGCCGCCTTTCCCAGTTCAGGCGCCTTCCCCAATACATTGTGAACAGATCTAATATTGTGGCATAAAGCCTGCCTGGTCTGGATGAACCAGTTCGGCTATATGCGGAAGAAGGCGATTGGCAAATGCATTACCTAGCAATTCAACTTCAATATTCAATAGTGAAATCAGCCGTTACTAAGACGGTTCCTGAGAGGGTCGACCAGGCCTGTGGAAGACTGCTATTTCAGCATGTCACCAGTCCAGGCGGAAGGACCAACATGTTGAAAACCTCCTGCAGCGCGTTCAGTAAGTGTGTCCCCAACTGCGGCATGTGGGCCTTCAAAAACTTGCACTGAAATCCGTTAGGTCCTGGAGCCAGCCCGAGCAGAGACTCACCAGTGCCCATGTCAGCTCCTCCACAGTGATCAATTCGTCTAGCTGTTTGAGCACTGAGTCTGATACAGATCAGGGAGGCATGGTGCATACGAACATCTACAATCTGACCGTGAGTTAGGACTTACCGCCAAGCATATAGACTCTCATAGTATTCTGTGAATGCCTGGGCTACTTCCCGAGGGCTGGACTGCAGTGCGGAGCACCTGTACCAGCGCTGGTGTCTGTACGACCTGACATAAGAGATGGAGCCTTGGGGGAGGAGCTACGAGCCTGTACAAGATGGACGTGTAAATTCTCGGCTCTGCCGAGTCCGTCCGCTGGCCCCGAAATCCTGAATATTATCCTGCCTCCTGAGCCCGGGAAAGTGTGGTGGAGGTGAATCAGAGCGATTGAGGCTTTTACTGGGGCTCCGGTGAAGCTCCAGTCGGGAGTTGTGCCCTCTTGAAGTTTGGGGCCTACCAGCGGTGGGGACCGTGGACTGGGGTTCGGAGGCCGGCCGCCCTGGAGTTGAACAACATCGGGGACCCGAAACCAGAAGTGTCCGAGCGGGTCCTCTTTGAAAAGGCGCTAGATTGGCGGTAGAGGTGGGACGGACAGAGGACCCTCTGCCCCTCTCCTGTATGGAATAAAAGCCGACTTGGTGGTCTCAGGAGTGATATTTTCTCAGTGTGACGAGGTGGAAGATTCCTGGCGGTGGGAGGCGGTGTGTTGCGGAGACGGAAACTTCCCCCCCTGAATGACTCTCTACGTTCTCTGATGGCATCGGTGTATGTGGGGATGTATGATTAGCCACCCGGTGCACTTTGTGGCGCAGCTCACCATTTGAACCAGCGAAGAATTCCCTGTGGAGCTGGCCAGGCTGTATGATAACGGCAGAATAAATGGCGGCAAGGCAAGATGGGGAGAAGAACCCCCCGAAATCGCAGAGAGCCCCTAGACTGACACAATCCAATAAGCCCAACCGCTACACCCTGCCTAAAAGCTCACTTACAGGATCGGGTCTCCTACGATGGTCTCATGTGCTAGATCCGACAAAGAGGGGGAAGTCACACTACAAGACATTATGGGTGTCATAGATGGTGTTAAGTCCTCCTTGGGTCAACAAATGGAGACCATGGCTGCTAAGCTGGACACGGTGTCTATAGAAGTCAATCTTATACAGGCAGATCTGACTAAGGTGAACGAGAAGGTTAAAGCCTTGGACATTAAAACATCCAGCCTGGTTGATGATGTTGCCCAGCTCCTACAGGAAGTCTGGGTGCTCCGTACCTCCCATGAGCAAGCGGAGCGCAAATTGGATGGATACGAGAGTAGGGCCCGGAGGAGCAACATACGTATAATAGGTGTTCCGGAAAGATCGGAGGGGCCTGCCCCCGACCTATTCATTGAGGAAATTATCCTTAAACAGCTTCAATCCAAGGGCCTAAGTAAGCTATTTACCATGGAGCGTGCGCACAGGGTGCCAGGAGGGAAGCCGAAACCAGGGGCACCCCCCGCCCACTGATCGCTAGAGTTCTGAACTTTCGTGACAGAGACCTTATCCTACAGTCAGCCAGAGTTGTTGGCCCTGTCCGATTTGCGAACGCTGACCTCTCCTTTTTCCCAGACTTCACGAGAACGGTGCAGAAGCAACGTAGAGACTTTTTGGCAGTCAAAAAGAGACTACGTGAGAGGTGTGAAATATGCCATGATGTTTCCCGCACGTTTGAGAGTTGAGGCTAGACACTCTCCCTGGAGATGAAGCGGAGTCGTCGGGCCGTGCTGAGGAGGAGGCGGGACTGGAACGCGAGTGAGACTCATTATCCATTGTTGGTATGCCTCTTTCAGGGAATCGTACTGCTACTGAATGGAGCCGGAACATATTCTGAATGACTTGAACTCTGATGGATGATCGGACCCGGGCTCAGGGGGGGGTTCACCTGTCATAGGGTGGGGTGCTGGGCGGGGGTGGTGTAGCGGGATCCTCCTGCATTGTTTATCTCTTTCTTTGAAGTGTTTGGGGCGACAGGCACTCTGCAGTTCTTAGCGGGTAGTTTTGTGGCCCGTGGGCAAAGCGGCAGGGAGGGGGGTAGTCGCGGGGGTGTGCTTATGTTTAGTTATGTTGGGATTGTAAGTTACATCAGCATCAAGTATTCGTCAAAATGGCAGCGAGTGGTGGGAGGTGGATGTGGCTGGGTGGGTGATGAGGGGTAGCGAAATAAAAGTATTGAGTTGGAATGTCAACGGGCTAGGGGACAAGATTAAACAAAGTGTAGTCCTTCAGTTTCTAAAGAGACGAGCACCGGATGTAGTATTACTCCAAGAAACCCATCTGGTAGGCAACTCATGTAAGGCTTTACATCGGATGGGATATAAATTGATCGCTCATGCGGGGTTCACTTCAGGTTCGAGAGGGGTGGGAGGGTTGATCCGTACCTCGTTCCAGCTGTCTGTTACTTCGGTGTGGGAGGATGAAAGGGGCAGATATGTCGGAGTGTCGGGCCGGTGGGAGGGTCGCCAAATCACCCTTCTTTCTGTATATGCTCCGCCTGGGCTTCAGGCCTCAACATTAGCTGACCTGGGATTGGTCCTCCAGTCTCTCCCTGAGGGTCTATTGCTGATAGGAGGCGACTTTAATGCCGTTGTCTCAGGAGATATGGATAGATACCCCCCATGTTCTGGGGCGTGCGGTTAGCTGGTTACCCGACTTTATTGAGGCGATGGGTCTAGTGGATTGTTGGAGGATGCGGCACCCTACTCAGAAACAGTACACGTTCCATTCTGGGGCACATAACAGTCTGTCGTGCTTAGACTATTGCCTTGTCCCGGCAGCCCAATCTATGTATGTGGCGGAGATCAGTCATTTGACCAGGGGGATTTTGGACCACTCCCCATTGTGGGTCAGTGTTATTATACAGCCGGGCTCCGTAGTGCGTGTAGGCCCAATAAATCCTTGGTATCTGCGATGCCCCAAGGAACTCCTCGTCAGGTTAGAAGAATACTTTGTTCTTAATGAGGGGTCTGTTTCTTCACCGATATCTCTGTGGGAGGCATTCAAAACTGTTGTTAGGGGACAGGTGGTCTCACTAATAGCGGGAGCTAGGAAAGAGAAGCAGAGGGAGGTGGTGGAGTTGGAGGTGGAAATCGAGCGAATGGAGGGAGAATTGGCGCAAGGGGTGACGCAGGATAGGCTCCACCATCTTAATCTTAAACAACACGACTATAAGGCGCTTGTCTCCCACAGGGCGAAGGCTATTGGTAGGGAACAGCAGGGTAGGCTCTATGATCTGGGGGATAAAGCAGGGAAACATATAGCATGGCTTGATAAGAAGGAATTGGCTGACCGTCTTGTCCCTGAGTTTAAGACAGAGGAGGGGAGGAACTTGTGGATCCCCAGTATATAGCAGAGAAATTTGCCAAGCACTTCCGCTCCGTTTATACTTCGGCCTCTACTAGGCCGGAGGCTGATTCACAACATTTGCTTCGTGATCTGCAGCTCCCACATCTCTCTCAGGGTCTCTCAGACACGGGGCTCTGTAAACGAAATTGTGGCTCTATTGCCACCTTCATGCACATCATTTGGGAGTGTGATTCCGTAAGCGCGTATTGGCACAACATTCACAATACAATTAAGGAGGTGCTTGGGATCTCCCTTTCCCCGGAGGCGAGGAGATGCCTGCTCAATATATGGGAGCCTACTGATTTAAATAGTGCGCAGACACAATGGGTCACATTGGGATACATGATTGCTAAACGTGACATTGCACAGTTGCGGGGTGCGGAGCGGGCCCCCTCGCTTGAAGTATGGGAAAATAAGCTAGATTGGAGTATTTTTAGGGAGAAGACTACATACGTTGCAAGGGGGCGCCCTCAAAAATGGTCAAAGATTTGGGGACCTTGGAATTGCTATAGGGGAGACATTTTTCACCGCCCTTTGTGGAAATGCCAGATGATTCCCCCTCCTTGTGATGTTCCGAAATATTTATTTGAGTTTCCTTTTTCTCCTGCCCGAGTCGACTGCTCAGCCAATGTGATTTACCCACTGTAATGTTTTCATGCTGATGTTTGTTTAATAAAAAGAAATCTAAAAAAAAAAGAGATGGAGCCCTTTACTAGATTTGTCACCTCATTGATATATCCAATTCTGTTCCGCCTGCCAAGCCATCCGGGCCTCATCTAAAAGCAGTTGCTGCAATTGCTGCCGCCTCGCCTTCTAAGGCTTGCAGCTGGATCTCTTGTTCTGCCACTTTCTCGTTTTTACGGTGATGCTTCCCGGTGCAAAAACTAATGTTTACTATCCACCACTGTAGTGTGGGCTTCAGGGCCTCCCAGAGAACCCCCCTGGAGGGAGCCATTGCAGCATTAAAGGAGAGGTATTCGGTAACTGACCATTGAAGTGTGGACCTGTACGCTGGGTTGTATAGGAGCCAGAATGACATACCTCATCGAAATGAGGGTTTGTGGGGACCAATAAGCAACAAGAGGGCCACTGGATAGTGGTCTGACAACCCTTGTGGCAAAATTGTGACCGCTGAGACCCTGGAGATATAGAGGCTAGGAAGAAAGAGTTAATCCAGCTTCGAGAAGGACCCATGGACAGCAGAGAAAAAGGTATAGCCAGACTCCACGGGATGGTAGGCCCTCCATGCTGCTGTCCATCCCAAAGAGGACATTAGAAGGTGTAGTCTAGAATCACCTGAGCTCTGGACAGGTCCGGTCATAAGCAATCTGACCTTCCTGGGAGCCATCACATCTTTCCAGTCCCCCGCACCACTGAGAGTCCAGCTGGCAGGTCCCCCCAAAGTCGTAAGAGCCAGTCAACAAATGTCTGGCCTAGGGGAAAGAGAGGCGTAAACACTGGACAATGTCAGCAGCTCCCCATGCAACATCCCTTTCACCAGGGTGTACCTCCCACCCGGATCTGTCCATATTCTAGTAAGCGTATAGGTAACCCTGTGGTAGATGAGAATTGCTGTGCCCCGCGATCCCTTCACAATCCCGAGTGGAAAATCTGATCAAGCCCACATCGCACCAGGCACTGCACTTTTGTAGCCATCATGTGGGCTTCTTGGAGCAGTAGTATGTTGGTCTCAAGCCTCTTGGCCTGCCGCAGGATTGCCCATGTTTGATTTTGTTGAGAATACCCTTTACATTCCATGTCATGACTCGGACCATGCCAGTCTGAGCTCCAAAAGTAGGTACACCTATGTATGTTCAAGAGGGAAAGCATGCAGAGCCAGGGTATGTGAGTTGAAGTGTATCTGTGCCTGTGTCAAGTTCAAGTGAAAAACAACAACAAACACTCATGGATAACAAACCCCTCCTCCACCCCAATACCTCAGAAAACAAGAATTATCTGTTGAGGCGGGTGTGTCCCAGGGCATTTTGGTAAGCCCATGTCAATGGAGCCCTGAACTAACGAGTACCCTAAACATGAGTCTCTGGACGCTTCAGGAACACATTCCAGTGAGGCAGTCAGGCCTGGAAGTCCCACGTGTGTGAATCTGATCAGATTTATGGCCCAAGCATAGAGCCAAAGAACAAGGTCTAGACCCATCTGGGGCCAGCACTGCAATCCGAACCTGAATCCATGTTATGGGCCTTCCCCCTGTGTCTGAGACCGAGAGTGGTGTTAGCGCTTCGATGTGGACTTCATTGAGGGATTCCGCTCGTCAATTTAGGAGGAGTCAGATTCCAACAGGAGCGGTGTATGCGGTCGAAGGCGTAATGTTTTCTCTGTGTCAAGTTAGCCCCTTTAAACGGTCATTCTTGCAGTGGGCGGAGTCTAAAGGGAATGAAATCCCTGCTTTCAGACGGAAGCCTTGCTTCACGTTCTAGCCTTTTCACGTATCCCTCCTGTCCGGAAGCCTTGGGTTTTTCACTTCCGGGTTATCCTGCGTTCTGCCTTCTCCCACGGGCACTGGGCGTATTATCGGCACATGGCTCCAGAGACCTTTTCGTGAGACTAGTGAAATTCTGCAGGAATTCTACCGGCATCCTTTTCCCCGCCTGTTTGGCATAGTCACCCACCGGCATTTCCCTCCTGAACACAAGCGGTAACGCGCTTGGCACAAGAACATTTTTGTATACGTCTGTTGTGTGTTTAGGTATTTCGCCTCCGTTCTCCGGAGCTGGGGGATTTCTGTTCATGGCCTCTGCATTTCCCTTGTAGGGACCCTAGGCATTTGGGTTCAGATTCTGATAGCTTCATACGCATAAAGAAGCTCTCTTAAAGTATAGAGGGGTATTTTTGTATCACGATGGTTCTGTGAAGTATTGCTTCTTTGCTCATTTTAGTGAGTGTTTCAGCGACATACTTTGGCTTATGCTTATTGGATTCTAGAGGAAGAGGGGGAAGCCAACAGGTAGTCGTAATTCATAGATAGATATAGTACTAGGATATTGTTGGTCATAAGTTATTGTACCTGTGGTTCATTGGTTTATTCTCTGTTTAACGTAAGAGAGTCGTACCCAGTGACATCTGTCTGTCATATGGATACTTCGTTACATATATTGCGTTAAGTTAGCATGAGTGCATTACATGTTTAAACAGCCTTTTTTCCTTCGGCTTCAGTTTTGCACACGACACATACTTGTTGTTGTCGCTTTCACCCTAGAAGCGGTGAGGTGGTTTATTTGAGAATAATATGTTATTTCTATGCTATCAGCTTTGCCTGGTACACTTGGTACAACTGTCTGCACACTGAGAGCTGCACACTCTAAAATTAACCTAACACAAGGTTGCTGGGAGGCCTGATCCTCGCACCACATTAGACATAACACAAATAATGTTGATGCCAACATTTTGGGCTCTACGCGGGTTTAAGATAGAGTTACACGGAATGAACGTAGACACTTGGTGCTGCGCATGAAGAGAGCTGGTAGCTGTTGATGTGATCTGCTCCTACTGACATTGAGAGGTATGGGGCCGCCCTGCTAAAACCCGAATGAGACCTTCTTAGATATAAAATAATATGCTAGATAGGGTGCGCGAAATATAGGTGATATAGATTTCTATAGATTTTGCATTATAACATGCTAGCACCTTTTGCTTACTATGGATTAGTGACTATGCTGCTGACTCTGATTTTTATAATCTGCATTTTGGTATTATACAAGATACTGCGTTTGAGAACTTTGCATTGAATAATAAATATTTCAAACTTGCACTTGTGTTCTTTGACTCTCAGTTTTGGTTTGAAATGATTATATAACGAAAGAGTGTTCATGTGTTCCACGATTCCTGAGGTATTCTAAAGATCATGTTCTGGTTTGTCTAAGACATGGATCATTCCATAATGATCCATGAGACACTGTAGCTAGCTAGGTAAGGGGATTTCTGACACTGAGATGAGTTTTTGGATCATCCTAACTCACTGAGGTTCTAGATCTCTATGCACAGTTCTGTGGGAGAACGGAAACCCTGCTACATGGCGCCCAACGGTTTGGTTGGCCTTATTTCATGACACTCGAGTAGTATATCATTCAAACCTTGACACCTTCATTCCCGTTTCCGGTAAACGGTGGTGTCGGAAAAACCTACCTGATTTTGTATTAGGTCTTTTCAAGCTTGAATTCTTCTGAAAACGGTTTCTTTGAATTACTACCCAGTTGTGCTACAAACTGTTCTTTGTCTCTTTTCACTTCCTGTGCTAACATGGCCGTGGACATAGCGCAGCATAGCCGCGTCGCGGTTCGCGACCACTTGCGGGGTTATAATGTACCTGCGGAAGGCTTGGCTGTGGTTCTAGTGGTGAGTGCGGAACATGCGTACCCGTACGAATTGTTTTATTCCTGGGTAACATTTCCGGCTGTGGACGCTAATTCGGGTGTCTTCCATTCATACACTGCCACGGATGTACCGGCGGTTTATGCTCCGTACAGGGCACTGGAAGTACCTATCGACGCTTGGCAGCACGGAGTTTGGTTTGGTGGCGCCCTACCCCATTCTTTAACGGCTCCGAGGTTAGGTCCTTTGTCCATTCCGGGCACAAATTGGCCCGCTTTGGGTGGATTTACTCCTCATCCTAATCGCGCCACTTGTAACGTGGGTGACCTGCGGCGTCTTCATGATGTCGCGGTTGGAGTGATTAGAGCGCTTGTTCATTACATTGGTCGTAATATTCATGGCGCAGCCCCCGCAGGTGCGCAGCTTCGGGCAGAACAGGCTGGTTTGAAAATCAGTCCTGTCTTGGTGAATTCCGTTATGGGCAGAAAGCCAGAGAATAAGGATGATTTTCCTTACTGGCTTGCCGAGAAATTCGACCAGCTGGAGGCTGTGTTTCCTAATACGACTCTGGGTGAAAAACACCGGATTCTTACGCTTAGTTTACCGAAAGATTTAGCCCCTGAACTTGCCGACTGTGAAACATGGGGTAAGACTTTTGCAGTGGTTTACTCGAGGTGCTATGGCACCCCGTCTGTGTCAAACCTTTCTGAGGTCCTTAAACGTGTTCAGGATGATCACGGACCGGAGTCGGCGGTTGAATTGGGTATGCGCCTGAGCGGCTCGTTTGAGACGGTTTGCGGTCTTATCCTTGCGAATGTCAAGGGGGATGCAGTGAACTTTCAGGTGGCCAATGCTCTCGCGTTAATTCCCGAGGCCGAGAAACCCCGTCAGCTGGCAAGAATTATTGTGGCGGCTTACAAAATGGTTGGCCGCACTTCTAAGGGTTTAAAAGCTTTTTCTGAAAAAGAGAGGAAGCAGCCCCAGGGACAGTCTTCGGAAACGGGTGGACAACCCAAGTCCAAAAAACAAAATTGGCCTAAAAAGCAGAAGCAGGGTAAGCAACAACAACAGCAGACACAGGTTTCTAGTCCTACGCCTTCGCAGCCTGCACAGTCAGATCGAGTTTATGATTTGCGCGATCGCGCGTCGATTAAAACGCCAGAGAGATATCAGGCTTCTGACCAACGCTCTCCTCGTTCCTTTCAGGACTCATCGGCTCCGTCAACCGGTGGTGGAGGGGGCGGCAGGGGCAGGGTTTGGCCAGCAAGGACGTGGCCAGCCCCGCACGCGAAGTGAAGGGGATCAGCGGGACGACTCTACGCCAAAGAGACCGCAGTTTGCCAAGAAGAAAG
The DNA here is from genome assembly GCF_964263255.1 of Lissotriton vulgaris. Lineage (NCBI taxonomy): Eukaryota > Metazoa > Chordata > Amphibia > Caudata > Salamandridae > Lissotriton > Lissotriton vulgaris. The sequence goes on along the minus strand of NW_028251668.1, from coordinate 245,047 downwards.
TCGCAGCCTTAACGGCGCATCGATATGCCCCAGATAGTGAGAACGCGGCTTCGGAATCTGACGTGGGCTCTGACCTTGCTGGACAGCGCGGCGGAGATTACCATAGTGAGAGAGGCCCTCCGTCCACTGTTGAAGGTGACAGCGACTGAGACTTTTATTGTGATTGAAACAGCTGATACACATGTTGCTCCCCCTGAAAGACTTTTTGAAATTGTCCTGTTAATTGAAGGTGACATGCAGCGAACTGTAAAAGGGGTATTTTGGGAAAATCTTTCGGATACGTATGACATTTTGCTTTCGGAGGCTGACTGGCCCCCACCTTTTGTTCTCGCAGCTCCGCGAGGGGAGGAGGTAATCCTCCCCAGTTTCGCGCACACTGTATCGAGAGTGGAAGCGCTGCATTTTGCAGAAGAGTGGGCTCTGGCGCTTGCGCCGGCTGTGTACCGAAATCAGTGTGGCTGGGATAAATTGTCCCCTAGCCATGAGATTCCTTTACGGTCACAGCCGCAGCCACAACCCCAGTATCCCATACGGCGTGAAGCTAAAGCTTCGGTCGCGGCTATCCTTGAACAATTGGAATATCAAGGTGTAATTGAAACGTGTGTGTCACCAATGAATAATCCCCTTTTTACTGTTAACAAGCCGGACGGCTCATATCGTCTGGTTTTGGATTACCGGCATTTGAACTTGCATTGCCGTAACTGTGCAGTACAGAATACTCACGGCTCTGCCCTAGTAAATAGTCTTGAGCGTAAACGGTTCAAAACCACGCTTGACATTTCCAATGGTTTTTATGCACACCGATTAGATGGTCTTAGTTCCCAATGGACCAGTTTTACGTGCAGCGGCGTACAAAAAATGTTTAAACGACTCCCAATGGGATATAAAAATAGTCCTGGAGTGTTTTCCGCCCGCATAGTCTCTCTTTTGGAGAGTTTCGATCCAGTTGCATGTTCGTATGTGGATGACATTTATCTCACAGACGACGAACTTTGGGTGCATCTGTGTCGAGTAAACAGCATAATTTGTAACTTTGCAGACATGGGTTACAAGTTTAACTTTGCAAAATCACACATTGTGGAGTACACAGTGTTGTTTCTAGGTTATGAACTTAACCATGAAGGAAAGGGATTGGCTCCTCATTTCCTGGAGAAGAGCGCGCAGTTGCGCTCTCCGACAACGCTGAAAAAATTACAGTCTTTACTGGGTTTTTTAAATTTCGGGAGGACATACATTCCGGAATATGCCCAGCGTATCAAGCCTTTATATGCCTTGGTACAACCATCTTTTTCCAAATCATGCTGGCTGCCTGAGCATTCAGCCATTCTGCAGTCTTTGCAGGCTGATTTGCTCACTTCTGACTACTTACAGACCCGTGATAACCAGACCAACCTGGTGATAAGAATTATCCCTGGGACGGTGGGTTTCACGTACCTGACTTTTAATGAGGGGGATACTGTACCTATTGCTTACAAGTCACACTTGTACACTTCGGCTGAACTGCGTTTTTCCACTGTGGAGAAAGTTTTAACGGCTGTGCAGATGGCAATTCTTAAAGAACGTGCCCTATCGCAGGGTAAGTGCATGTTGGTTGTTACCCCGTGTCCCGCCTTGGAGGCGGTCACGAAAGCCAGTGTACCGAATTCTAAAGCTTTGCACCCTCGGTGGATTCAGTGGGCTACATCCTTGACATCTCAGGATGTCACGTTTATTTTTGACGCCGCTTTACGGTCGCAGGAGTATTTACAGTATGAATTTGTTCATCCTGCTCCTTTAGCAATGCGGCCGTTGGAGGATTTCCATTGTATCATTTACACGGATGGTTCGGCGCAGGTTGCGCATGGCTCTAAACATGCCTACGTTTCCGCTTGCGCCATTGTGGTCGGTGCCATGGTGAACGATGAGTTCAAGTCCAGTGTCGTGCACACACAGACGCTTGGGGACTGCACCGCACAATTAGCTGAGCTCCGTGCTCTGATGCTTGCATTGGAGTACGCTGATCCTTGTGTGACGACTTTAATCGTAAGTGATTCTTACTACTGTGTCCAGTCTTACAATGAGAACTTGTACTTTTGGATTCAGAATGATTTTCATGATTCCAAGGGTAGCACAATAAAACATAAAATGATCTGGGTCCGAGTGGCGGAACTTAAAGAGAAGCTGCCGCTCGTGTTTGTGATTCATACTCTCGGCCACCAGCGCGTGGGGGTCCACGCTGTTGGCAACTCGCTTGCTGATGAAGCAGCGAAGTCAGCGGTATCCAAATACTTAGTTGCAGCAGTCACGAGGTCCAAAAGCAAAATAGATGACGACATCTTGGCGGCGGTTGCTGCCACGGAGAAGGGAGGTAAATATCCTGCGGGGTTCCCTTCGAAGTACACATACCACTTAAGTCCCGATAAGGTTCCTTATGTGAAAATTCCTGAAGTTGGAGAGCGTCTAGTTCCCAACTCGGATCGCAGAGCTTCTCTGATTACAGCGGCTCATGAAGGTGTGGCGTCTGCGCATGCGGGCGTCTCAGCCACTGTATCTCAGCTACAACAGAGGTTCTGGTGGCGGGGACTGTACAAACAGACGCGCGATTATGTCCTTATGTGTGACATTTGTCAGCAGATCAAGCCTTCTACTGCTGCGCGTCCGCCTCAGACACAGTTGTACATCTCTAATAAACCACTTGGTTGTGTTTATTTGGATCACTGCGGTCCTTTTTCTTCTGATACTGCGTATAAATACATCTTAGTAGCAGTTGACTCATGCACACGCTTTGTATGGGTATGGCCGCATCGAAGCGCTGATTCGCGAACTGTCATTAAGGATTTGCGTGTCTTTGTGGGAATCTTTGCTTGTGGTGCTTTCCATTCGGACCAGGGTCCGGCTTTCGCCTCTAAGGCGTATAAGGATGCTATGGTTTCGTTGGGAGTACAGGTGAAGTTTTCAAGTCCCTACAGGCCTGAGGGCAATTCTGTAGTAGAAAGAATGAACCGCGACTTAAAGCAATCTTTGACAGCCCGTGTTATAGGCACTGGTAGAAACTGGCTGACCCACCTCTATGGCGTGCAGCGTGCGCTTAATAATCTCCCTAGAAAGTCTCTGGGTGGGCGGACCCCATACGAAATGCTCTTTGGTATCAAGATGTACGTCCCTGACCTTGATGGTGCAGACTGCCAGGCCCAGGCCGCGGCCTTTGACGTAGATGAACATTGCAATGTTTTACAGGATCTACAAAAGACCAGAGACAATCTTGCAAAGGAACACTTGCCCTCCACGTCGGATGATGCGTTGCAGATCCCGGTAGTTGGCTGGCTACCCCAAGTTGGAGAACTGGTTCGAGAGAAGATCGATAACAAGAAAGAGTTTGGTCCCTCATATCGAGCGCCGGTTCGAGTCCTTGGAGTGAAGGGCACAAGAACAGTCATTTTACCACCACTTCCAGGTCGTAAAGAAAACAGATTTATTTCTATTGACAATGTCAAGACACACAGGGTGGCCGATTCTTCATAGCATGACACCGGCTGTATCCTGTCCTTCCATGGTGAGGCACTCTGTGCTGGCTATTACATCCGGTGCAGATCAGGAGGTGTCCCTCGAGATGCCTGCCATATCCAGTCCTTTATTAAATACTATTCCTGCTACTAACATTGATGAAGTGACATATGCAGATCCTGCTGATTTATCTATGTCCGATTTACATGCTCGTTTGGCTAACCAGTCCAGATTCTCTTTTGACTCTGATTCGGAACTTTCAAAGAAACCATCGACTATTGCAAAATATGCCACGTTGTTTAAAAAACATTTTTTAATTCCACCTTGGACATACATTTGGCTGATACTATTTTCATTTTATCTTTTTATGTCAATTGGTTTTGTGTTTTATTTTTTCCGCCTGATCGATGGCCATTATGTGAAAGAAAGAACAGGAATTCGGTACCTTAATGGAACATTGGCCCCTCTTTCCTCCTCACATTCAGCACACAGACTAAAGAGAGACTTACATTCAGTAGAGATTACTGCTTGGCCTGTCCTTGACGGGATTGTGTGGGATGCGGTTAGGTTTCAGATACATGGCCCCACAGAAGTTATTAATGTTCCTAATGTGCTTAGAGTAAACATGGGAGATGTGATTAAGCAAAATATTCGTTCTGATGATTGGGATCTTCAGGCCGTAGAAGCATTGTTCTCTGATTTGAAATATTATGCGGCCTTTGATGATGAGGATTTGTATTTAGATTCTGTCAATTATGGTGATTTGTTTTGTTACCAACATTATGGAAATCATTTCTTACACAAGACAAGTTCCAGGAGGGTTCCTGTGAATTACACTCAGTGGGAACATTGCCCTACTCCTTTACAGGGGAGCTCAAGTACATTTCTGGGAAAATACTCTTACTTTACAGATTTTAATCAATCAAATCCTGAGTCGTTTTATTTTAAAGTGAACCAGAAATTCATGCCCAAGGTTAGACTAACTGATACAAAATTGCTGTATTCAAAGTCCTTTCTAGAAAGGTTATCTGTGGATGGCTATGAGTTATGGAAGGATGCTATTGACCTTAAATCGGTTTGGGGTACCAAAGATTGGCAGGTACAAGGCACTGAGGCTTTGCATCGTGCATGTCTCATCCCGAATCACATGTTGTTTGTAAATTCTACTATTTCCCAAACAACATGTTTTGGATTGGCTACATCTAAAAAATTAAATACCCCTACTATCCCTGATTTGGAAGAATATTCAGGTTGGAGTAATTTCACTACATTATCCATCAGTGGGATACAAGCACTTTTGCAGAATTCCTCCTTTAATATTTCCAGTTTTGATCCAGATGGGTGGCTTTTGTGGCAAAGAAGCTCTGATTCTTGCCAACGTCGTTTTTTGGGTTTGTCTGAAGGTTTTACACACATCAGGCCAGATCCCAGGTTTGAAACAGATCACACTGTTACAACTTATTCAGTAGGCAAATTGTGTCAGAACTGGTTACAACATTCCACTTTAGCTGCAGTTAAACTGCATCTGTCCCAGTTGAATGAGAATATAGAGCTAAATGATTTTATAAAAGGCCCGACTAGGGGTAGGTCTAAACGCTTTATTTATGCTGTTTACAATGAAATTTGGAAATTTTCACAAGTTGAAGCAGCTAAACGCCTGAGGGCTATTGATCAAGCAAATTTGGAAAAAGTGCTTGCAGTGGTCGATAACAGTATTAACATGCTTTCGTCCAGAATTTACACATTGGATAATATTGTTTCTTCTGTTGTTGATATTGTACATGATGAAGTGTCCACGTTATACCATGGTCAAAATCAATTGCGTTCTGTAATGCAGTTTGCCTGGACTCTACAGACAATTAAGGCTGGTCGAGTTCCCTGGACCTCATTGAACGTTTCATCCCTTTTCGCCCCTTTTAATCTTACTGAAAAACAGCGCATGCTTTCAATGCGTGATGCATCATTTTCTATGTTACATATTGAGAAGCTAGAATCCTTGCCTTTTTCTGTTGCTGAAACCACTACTGCCACGTGGCTTATTCATGGTTTAATTACATTACCATTTCCTTTATATAAATTTACTAACTGTATGCGGTATATTGCTATAGGACGATATGAACCACTAGGCAATGCATTCCTACATGAGGCATGGTCATTACCATACACATACAGATGTCTGAAGGATGGGAAAGAAGTGAATCTTAATGGTGAGGAATGCACACAGTCACCTGACCATTCATTAATATGCAGACACATTCAGTTACACGGTTCTTGTAATCAGGACCGCCCAAATTTAGCATGTGTTTTAAAAGGCACGCCAGTTCCAGCAGTGGTTCCCACATTCACATTATTAGCTAATGGTAGTTATTTGCTTTTAAACAACGAATTATGTTGTGGTTTATTAATTGGTGTGGCTTATGTGGTAACTGTATCAGAGCGTGTGGTGTGCTGCAAGAATGTTCTATACCCACCCACGCATGGGTCTTTAGATGTCTCCATCTGGCCACGGATTCCAACCTTGGAAGCAAAATTCAATGGTTTAAGCAGAATAAGGGCCCTTTTGTCTCAAAAACAAGTGACCCTGAGTTCGGCCCGGGAAACTTATGTCCTTCACATAGCTAACACCCGCACGGAGGTGCAGGCGCTTTTAAATACTGATTTGCCGTTTCATTTCTGCGAGCTGGTACACCAGATTTTTAATGCTTCTTCAACGACTGGGCTTGCACATTTTTTCAAGTTAGTAAGCAGTGGCCTCGTGACTACGTTTGAAAAAGTTTTTGGTATCATTCCCACGTTTTTCCACACTATTTTTTCGAGTTTGTTTGGTGGACTACCTGTGTTGCTGGCTGTAGCCGCAGGCATTCTGTTGGTGTTTTTCTTCATAAAACATGGATGCCCATCCTGCGCAAGACGCCGTTCAACGCCTCCTGACACTGTGCCGTAATCGGATGCTCAATTACTATGGAACATTGCCGCTTGCAGCATTAAGCACGGCCTATAGATTGTCATTTCGGTTCACCGACTTCACGTGTGTCCAACCTGTGTTTCACTGCCTGAGCTGCGAGTTCGATTGGGCCATTGATTTGTGCCTATGCTTGAGGACTGCTCCTGACGTCGATTTTGATCAACTAATGCGTCCCGTGGTGGCTCATGAGCTGATCTGTTCTGGCGAAAGAGTTATGGCCTTGGCAGCGATAAATGGATTTTGGGCCAATGGGAGATCTCGGCAGCGGCGGATGCCTTTCTGACACACAGCGATCTGGTGAACCCACCGAGTTGTCCTCTGGCGTTACAGGAGGATCCGATGCTGGAGGAGCACGTATGTTCTTTCCCATTGCTGAATTGGATTGCTGAACTATTTTCGGATGAGGGCAGTGATTTCATACTGGAGGCTGTTGCAACTTTCTTTGCATATACTTTCCAATCATGACATGCCTGGGAGGAGTGCTTTGTTGTGAAATATGACTTTCCCCTCGCTGAATTGGAGGGATGGACTGTGTTCAGCTGATGGAGAATTCAATCAAGTGATGTCGCTGAGGATAACGTCAATGTGGCACATGACTTTGGATATCGGATAAGTGCCTTGTTTTTTCTCTTACAGACATTTGGATTGATGCGGCCTGGTCCTACATTTCATATTTTTGAGACCTGGCGAATAACTTTTGGTTCGAAAGTTTTGTTTTTATTTTTTAGACTTGAGGCCACTGTAGGCATTCATACATATTCATTCATACATATTTTTAGCTTATTTTAGCTCAAGATTATTGAACTTTGCTTTCAATTTTTGTATCTGATTTAGTATTGCCTTTTCCCTTATGTTTGACGGTGCTCGGACCAATGGGGGGGTGTCATATGGATACTTCGTTACATATATTGCGTTAAGTTAGCATGAGTGCATTACATGTTTAAACAGCCTTTTTTCCTTCGGCTTCAGTTTTGCACACGACACATACTTGTTGTTGTCGCTTTCACCCTAGAAGCGGTGAGGTGGTTTATTTGAGAATAATATGTTATTTCTATGCTATCAGCTTTGCCTGGTACACTTGGTACAACTGTCTGCACACTGAGAGCTGCACACTCTAAAATTAACCTAACACAAGGTTGCTGGGAGGCCTGATCCTCGCACCACATTAGACATAACACAAATAATGTTGATGCCAACATTTTGGGCTCTACGCGGGTTTAAGATAGAGTTACACGGAATGAACGTAGACACTTGGTGCTGCGCATGAAGAGAGCTGGTAGCTGTTGATGTGATCTGCTCCTACTGACATTGAGAGGTATGGGGCCGCCCTGCTAAAACCCGAATGAGACCTTCTTAGATATAAAATAATATGCTAGATAGGGTGCGCGAAATATAGGTGATATAGATTTCTATAGATTTTGCATTATAACATGCTAGCACCTTTTGCTTACTATGGATTAGTGACTATGCTGCTGACTCTGATTTTTATAATCTGCATTTTGGTATTATACAAGATACTGCGTTTGAGAACTTTGCATTGAATAATAAATATTTCAAACTTGCACTTGTGTTCTTTGACTCTCAGTTTTGGTTTGAAATGATTATATAACGAAAGAGTGTTCATGTGTTCCACGATTCCTGAGGTATTCTAAAGATCATGTTCTGGTTTGTCTAAGACATGGATCATTCCATAATGATCCATGAGACACTGTAGCTAGCTAGGTAAGGGGATTTCTGACACTGAGATGAGTTTTTGGATCATCCTAACTCACTGAGGTTCTAGATCTCTATGCACAGTTCTGTGGGAGAACGGAAACCCTGCTACAGGTAGTGCCAAGGGGTTCCTTCCAGTGTTCTGGCTATCCTGATTGAGTCAAGGGTCCACTATTCTTATCTCATCCCTTGGTTTCCCCTCTTCCCCCTACACACCAGCAGCGCCTTTGCTATTGATTAGGCAGGCTGGGTGGTAGTGGGAAGGTGGCAACTTACTGTGCCAAGGTCTCCTTCCTCTCGCCCCTGCGGAAACATCAGGTGGATCGTGATACTTTGTCGATGTAAAAACAGGTAAATCGAAGAGCAGGGACAGTGACTTGCATATGGCCCTCATACATGCAGGTTATAACAGCATGTATTGGATATTCAATTCCTGTAGTCTCTTCTTTGCCACCACAAAGGATTGGCACTGTTGCCGAACTAGCTCAGTGTAATCCGGAAAAATCATAATGCCGTGCAAATCATGAGTCCGCTTATCCTGACCCGGGCGAATTTGAGAATAGCATCCCTGTCCAAATAATTCAGCAGCTTAGCAATCACTATTCGGGGTCTGGCACACGGAGGGTGGTGGCTTCTTCACAAGAGCCCGGTAGGCCTGCTCAACCACGAAGCAAGGAGACAAAGAATACTCCAATATGATAGTTTTCAGCCATCGCAACATAAACACTTTCATCGATGCACCTTCGCACCCCTCCAGAAACACAAAAAACCACAGGTTATTGCGACAAGCATTTTTTAACACACGTAACAGCCAAATGCTATTTGCAAAAAGATGATTGGAGAGGTGTTGTCCTTGATTTGTTTCTTCCTTTATTCGATTTTCATAATGTAATTTAAGACCTAAAACCTCACGCAGCCAACAAGTTTCGTCCATGTACGAGCTTCTTCAGGGCTGCAATATACACAAACATGATTTGCATTACTAATTTACTTTTTAGAAAACTGTCATTCATTGTGAGATGGGATTGTGAAATTATGTACGTGCAAAAAAAGGGAAGTATATACATGTTTTTTTAACTCTTTTTATTAAACACATACAAATAATACACTTACAATAATTGCACCAATCTGCACAATAAATCTGCTCACATCCTCCTGAAACACGAAAAAATCAATAATAACAGCGATATTTGGGATCAAGGGTCCTCCAATACTGCTGGGTTATCTGTTGGCGTTAGGGGAGTACATATGTCACCCCTATAAGCATTTCAGGGCCCCCAGATCTTCCCCCATTTCTTGGGTCTGCCCCTTGCCACGTACACTGCCCGCTCTCAAAACATGCACCAATCCAAATCATCCATCCATTTCCCAACCGTCGGTGGCTGAGCCGCACCCCACAACTGAGCGATATTACGCTTCGCTATACTACATGCCAGCGTTGCCCACACCTTCCCATGCGAATTAAGATCTGTCGGGTCCCATACATTCAAAAGACAACGCCTCGCTTCCAAATCAAATCCCACACCCCACACCTCTCTCACCTTGGTATGAACAGCCGACCAATACCCTTGAACGTGAGCGCACTCCCACAAAATATGAAAAAAGGTTACCGACTCACCAGGCCCTCTCCTTCACTCTCCGCTATCGGCCAAACCCATTCGCACCAGCCGAGGGCCAGTCACATAACTACGATGTAGAATCTTTAACTGGACCAGGCAAAGCCTCATCTGGACAGCCACAACTCGCGGAGAGGCCACCTCCTCCCTCCAGTCCTCGTCATCAAATAGCAATCCGTCAGCCGACCATTGATCTCTCAGGGCGACCAAAGGATACTCCGCATGATTGACTAGTTTCTTATAAATCAAAGAAATCGCTTTCGTCAGGAGGTAACCATCGAGCACCCTATCCACCAACGGGGGTATCTCCCCAGGGGGAATATTAACCAGCAGGGCATTCCGAATCTGAAGATAACGGAACCTCTCATTCCCTTGCATCTGATACCGTTCTTCCAGGGTCTCGAGGTGGAGGATGCCATCCTTCCGCCATAGATCCCCCACCCGGGAGATCCCAATGAGATCCCACTTGTCAAATCCTTTAAATTTCCACAGGCTGCCCAATTGTTCCGAGTTCCAAAGGGGGGTTGCCAGTGTAATCTTCCCCTCCCAACCAAGGGAGCGGTTCGCCTCATGCCAGACCCGAACAGCCACCGCCGTCGGTCCCACCAGTGGAAAACGCCCCGCCTAGCATACAGCGCCCCGGTGAGGTCTCCCCAGGGAACCTGATCACGGTCCATAATACAGCCGGGGTCCAGCGGTGACCCATAAATAGCTTGGTTAACCGCCGCCAGCTGTGACGTCCAGTAATACCCCCTGATGTTGGGTAAGCCGATCCCCCCATCGTACCATGGCAGTGTCAACTTTGCGTATGCTATACGCAGTCTCCCCTCCCAGAGAAGTTGCCGCTGAAGAGACTCGCCCTCCCTAAAATACGATGGCGGAACCAGGTCCATAGAGTTCTGAAGCGCATACAAAAACCCCGGGAGAGCCATCATTTTGAACAAGACAGCCCGACCATGAAGGGAGAGGGGAAGCGCCTTCCAACGATCCACATCCCGCCGAAGCCGAACCAGTGGAGGCAGCAAATTATTAGAATGTCTAACCTGAGGGTCAAGAGATATGATAATGCCTAAATACTTAAAGCCTACAGTTTTCAACCGGACCGGGCAATGCGGGGGAATTTCGGGGGGATCCCCATTTAAAACGAACAGAACCGACTTAGTCCAATTGATAGCAAAGCCTGAATACCTGCCTAACACCTCCAACACGTGCAAATATGTCATAAGCAATGACCGGGGGGAGGTCAAATACAACAAAATATCATCAGCGTATAAAGATATCTTATCCTCCCACTCAGGCGTCCACCGGAGACCCTTAATCGACCTATCCCTCCAAACCCAGGCCGCCAGCGGCTCCAGCGGCAACGCGAAGAGCAGAGAGGAAAGAGGACACCCCTGCCTGGTGCCCCTCCCCAGCGCAAAATCCGCAGATCTGTAGTTATTAACGACTACACGGGCAAGATGACCTGAATACAGGAGGCGAATCCAAGAAATTCCGGGCCCACCCCCAATTTACCCAGGGCAGCAAAAAGGTAGGAACAAAAAGAGTACACACAGTTCCCCAGGACTATAGGGTGGAAGGGAAGGAGAGTGTGTGTGGTGGAGTAGAAGCAAAGACCAAGAGGGAAGGGAAGGGGGAATTCCCTCTTGGGAACTAGAACCCTCACACACCCAGCAAGCTAGGTGTCATTCTTCATCATATGGGTCCTGCTCCTCGTCGGACTGGCGCTGCAATGTCCGACGGGCACCCGCGAAGGGGCTCTTTAGCGGAGATCTTTTGTTCCAGCCATATGGTGCATGCATTTGAGAGGGAAGGTGATTGTGTAGTCGTGAAAGGGTGGTGATTGATTAAAAAAGGTGGGTTAGTCCACAAGGGTAACTCCCTTGATTAAAATGGTGGGAGGGGAGATAGATGCTACGCTAGTATGTGGCAAAATATCTGCAACCCTCAGTTGAGGTCGACATGTTTCATGCTAAACTAGCAATTCCTCAGGACCTTGGTGCTCGTACTACACAGTGAGAAAAATATATTTAAAAACTTCATACATCCTTGGATAAGGTCTGTAGTGGGACAGGCCACTTGGTCCTGCCTAGAATAATGCAACCTAAATGGGAGAAAATACAATAGGAGCAGAATCAGAAAAACACTCCTCTGTAATTTAGGTGCAAGCTTCTACATAAAACAATATACACACTCTTGTAGCAAACAATAACAAGACTCAGGTGGAGTCTGGTTGAAGACAAAACGGAGCAGGAACGCTTACCCTAAACAGATCTCTAAGGTGCTTCTCAGTCTGCTCTGTGGGACCTGCACGGGAGAGTCAGGAACCTGGGAAAGGAGGGGAGGGAAGGGGGACAGGACAATTTGTATCCTCAAACGTGTGCCGGTAACAGGTCGTGGGAGTGACCACTTAGGACTGGGACAGGTCAACCTATAACACTATAGGTGTCAATTGTACACACTATAGGCCACAGTAGTTGGCGACATTAAACAGTTCGGATGGATTATAAGAGGGCTAGCGCCACTGTAACGGCGATGGCAACCAGGGCAAAACATGGGGCACCATCGGGCCACCCGGGCCCCACACCGACCGTAAAAGCGATAGGTGCGATGACCCGAGCAGAGACCGCGCCCATGCCCGTCCGCTGGTAGGCCACACGCCAACAGTTGACGATTAGAAAACCTCAGTATCCCGCCGGCACTGAGGCGCCCCCAAACCAGTGGTAACAGTGAGCCAAGAGAACCTCAGCGAGTCAAGGCATTACTGGCCTTGACCAATAATGTGATCCAGAACCCACAGGGGCCCGGCGCAGATTCAGTGAAACTTACCCAAGTGGTGTGCGGCCTCTGCCTGCAAACCTACCCCCACGCGTAATCCGAAAGGGATCTGGAGCAGCTGGTACCAGAGATGCATGGTGCAGTGGTTTTTGTACCCTGCGCCGCCCAGATACCGTGAATCTCACAGTGGGCGTGGCCAACCAGTCAGTGTTCGCACATGCGCTTTGGTCGGACAACATGGCTAGTATCGGTTGGATTTTGCAGCCACTAAAAGATGGACCTAGCTGTCGGCCATCTTGGAGTAGGTTAAGAGAAGGCAGTCAAGGGATGATATGGTGTAAGGTTTAGTCTCGAAATGAGGCCCATGGTACCGAATCGTTGAGACCCACTATGTCTAGTCTCAAGCGGTGTACCCAACTCTGTTCAATCCTGAACAATCCCTGAGTAGCGCTGCATTAATTTTACATTGCTCCCATTGCCCACATTGTTATTAGGAGCTGCCTGGTACAATAGATAAAGTTCACTGTATTTCATTGATCGCATTACTTCATCAGCCATTTGTGCCCGGTTGTGCCTCTGCCCATTTCTTTGAGACCCCAAACTCGCCCTGTTTCGCTTTTGATTTGCAGCCATTTTGTTGTTGTTGTGCCTCGTAGCCCGTCCCTCCGCCCCGCTCCCGCCTCCCAGCTGCTCCTCCCTCCCCCAGAACTGCTGTTACCTTCCTGACCAGCTCAGAGGCGGTCGCTCCCCACGCTCCCTGGCTCCTGGTATTGTAGCGCTATCATGCTCCCTCTGCTATTTGCTGCTGTCAGCTGCTCCTCCCTCGCCCCACCCCCTCCACTATCCACTTATGACAGATGCTTTGCGCGCAGCGTTCACGCGCAACGGTCGTGCCTCATGCGCGCCGAAGGTGCGCTAAAGGTAAACCCGTCTACGCCCGTCCGTGCCTGGACTGCGCCAGCGCCAGACCCCCTGGTCCCCGCAAAATCCACTCCTCCCGCATAACGTACGACTCCGCTACCCTCTCAGCACTCAACCCCGGCCGTCTCCCAGACTGCTACCAAGCCGCCCCAGGACACACCCATGGATCCTTCACCTGCCACTCTTGCAAGTTTGACTGCATCAGGACCCACACCACACCCACAGACTCCAAACAGAGCTCCGACGTTAACCACCTAAAGTGCATCCTACTCAACACCCGCTTGATCCACAGACACGCCATTGACCTTATGGAACCTACTCGACACCACATCGCCGGACGTCGCCTTCCTTACAGAAACCTGGATGAACGCCTGATCAGCTCCCGACATCACCATAGCCATCCCGGACGGCTACAAGATCATCCGAAAGGACCGCGCCAACCAAACAGGAGGCGGCATCACCATCGTCCATAAGAACACCATCCGTATCACGACCAGTTCCGACGATAACCTCACTACCGCCGAACACCTTCACTTCCAGATCCACACCGACCCCAAGACCACACTCAGAGGCACCCTCATCTACAGGCCACCAGGACCCGCACACAATTCAGTGAAGACATTGCTGACTTCATCAGCCCACATGCCCTCCCCTCCGAGGACTACATTCTACTGGGAGACCTCAACTTCCACCTGGAAAAGAAAAATAACAGCAATACCACAACCCTTCTGGACAACCTGGCCAACCTCGGACTCGAACAACTTGTTGATACCCCCACTCACTATGCCGGGCACACGCTCGACCCAATCTTCACCTCCAGCAAGCACATCTCCTTCAATCACACCACAGCTCTCCATTGGACGGACCACAGCTACGTTCACTTCAACTACAAAAAGACCACGACCCACAACCCCCCACAACCAATTCCCCGAAGAAACTGGAACAAAATTACCACCGACCAACTCCTCACATCGCTTCAGCAAAACCCTCCTGCCAAATCATCGGACCCAAACCAAGCAGCCACCAACCTCACACAATGGATCACACACAGCGCCGACGAACTAGCACCCTTGAAAAACCATCAAATCAAGCAAGGTAGCAAAAAAGCCCCCTGGTTCAACGATGACCTTAAGAAATCCAAGAAGTTCTGTCGCACCCTCAAGAAAGCCTGGAGAAAAAACCCTACCACTGACAACCTGGACACCTTCAAGAACGCCACCCGCAAACACCACCAACTGATCCGATCCACCAAGAAATCAGCATTCAAGGATCGACTTGACAACAACGCCCACAACAGCAAGGAACTATTCAACATCGTCAAATAATTTACCAACCCCACTGCCGCCACCAACGACATCACTCCCTCCCAAGACCTCTGCGACTCCCTAGCCTCATTCTTCCACAGCAAAATCGCCGACATACATAACAGCTTTGAAAACCAGTCCGGAGACCAGTCCTCTCCTCCCACCTCCGAACCAATACCCCCCTCGAACAACATCTGCGCCTGGAACCCAATCACCACTGAAGACACCATCCGCCTGAGGAACTCCATCCACTCAGGATCGCCAATCGACCCATGTCCCCACCACATTTTCAACAAAGCAGACTCCATCATCGCACCCATCTCCGAGACGTCATCAACTGCTCCCTCAACTCCGCTACCTTCCTGGAAAGCTGGAAACATGCCGAACTCAGCGCCCTTCTGAAGAAACCCACAGCAGATCCTACTGAACTTAAGAACTACCGCCCCATCTCGCTCCTCCCATTCCCTGCCAAAGTCATTGAGAAAGCCGTCAACAGTCAGCTCGCCGCCTTCCTCGAATCCAACAAATCCCTCGACCCCTCACAGTCCGGCTTCCGAGCCAAACACAGCACCGAGACCGCCCTCATCGCAGCAACAGACGACATCCGAACACTACTGGACAACGGAGGAACAGTTGCCCTCATCCTACTTGACCTCTCCGCAGCCTTCGACACAGTTTGTCACAGCACCCTCATACAACCCCTCAGCAACGTCGGAATACAAGGAAAAGCATTGGACTGGATCATCTCGTTCCTCGCTGGAAGAACCCAGAGAGTCTGCCTCCCCCCTTTTAGATCAGAGGCCACAGAAGTCATCTGCGGCGTACCAGAAGGATCATCACTCAGTCCCACCCTCTTCAACGTATACATAAGTCCTCTCGCATCCATCGCGCGCCAACACAACCTCAACATCATCTCCTACGCTGACGACACCCAGCTGATCCTCTCCCTCACCAAAGACCCAAACACCGCCAAAACCAACCTACACGAAGGGATGAAAGAAGTAGCCGAATGGATGAAGAACAGCCGCTTAAAACTGAACTCGGACAAAACGGAAGCCCTCATCTTAGGCTCTTCCCCCTCTACCTGGGACGACTCATGGTGGCCACCGGCCCTGGGAACCGCACCCATACCTACGGACCACGCACATAATCTGGGCTTCATCCTGGACTCCTCCCTCTCGATGACCAGACAAGTCAACGAAGTCTCATCATCATGCTTCAACATCCTACGCATGCTCAAAAAAATCTTCCGTTGGATCCCCACCTAAACAAGAAAGACGGTCACCCACGCACTGGTCACAAGCCGACTGGATTACGGAAACACCCTTTACGCCGGAACCACAGCCAAACTACAGAAAAAACTAAAAAACTCCAATGCATCCAAAACGCCTCAGCCAGACTCATACTAGACATCCCCCACCAAGCTCACATTTCCGGCCACCTGAAAGACCTTCACTGGCTCCCCGTCAACAAGAGAATTACGTTCCGTCTCCTCACCCATGCACACAAAGCCCTCTACGACCTAGGACCCGAATGCCTCAACACGCGCCTGTCCTTCTACACCCCCACCCGCCAACTACGATCGTCCAACCAAGCCCTCCCCGCAATTCTGCGCATCCATAGATCCACCATGGGGGGTAGATCCTTCTCCTTAGCGGCCAAAACCTGGAACTCTCTCCCCACCCACCTCCGACTAACACGGAACCACCTCTCCTTCAGAAAGCAACTAAAAACTTGGATATTCGATAAGTAAAGTACCCCCCTCCCTCAAGCGCCTTGAGACCCTCTGGGTGAGTAGTGCGCTATACAAATCTATGAACTTGAACATGCTGTCAGCTGTGTGTCCCTTTTGATTATAGTGTTGGTATAGTTTGGTGTGTGTTTTGAGACATCTTATGTTGCTCTTATGCTCTTGGATACGTAGTTTCACTTGTCTCATCGTCATTCCGATATAATGCTGGTCACATGGACAAATGAGAAGGTAGATGCACTTGGTACTGTTACAATTCGTATGTCTGTGTATTTGCCATGTGAAGGTTTCGGTCAAATGGATCTCTTTTGTCACACTGGACTGGGGACATACTGCACACCCACCACATGGGAAATGACCCTGTACCCGTGGGAGATCCCATAGTGTGCTCTGATTGTTGGTGTTCACTTTCTTAGGTTTAGTGTGGACCAATGCATCTTTCAGATTCTGGGTGCGTTTAAGTGCGAACCTAGGATTAGGAAGGTTCATAACGCCAGAGTTAATTATGCCCCAGTGCTTTTTAATGGTTTTCTTTATGAACGATGAGTTATTGGTGAATGTGGTGACACAAGTGATCACATCCTCTGGTTCTTTCACTCTAGGCTCTAGTAAGGCTTCCCTGGGGTTGTTGGCTGCCCTTTTGTAGGAGTTTCTGATAAGTCTGGTTGGGTAACTCCTGTCCTGTAGTTTGTTGGAGGGCAGTGGCTTCCTGTTTGAAATCAGCCAGGGCGGAACAGTTCCTACGGATTCTGAGAAACTGTCCGAAAGGGAGATTATCCCTTAGTGCTCTTGGGTGGTAGCTCCCGTATGGTAGCAAACTATTTCTGTCTGTATTTTTTCGATAGAGTGAGATGTTCAGACTGTCTCTTTCCAAGTTGATTTTGAGGTCTAGAAAAGGGATTGACGTATCAGAGATAGTCCCTGTGAACTTCAAATAAGGATTTTGCTCATTGATCCAGGTACAGAATGTTTCACAAGACTGACGGTCTCCTTTCCAAAAAATTAGAATGTCGTCAATGAAACGACACCAGAGTGTTATGTTGTTCAAGTATGGGTTTTAGGGTTTTCTAATTACTTGCTCCTCAAATGTCGCCATGTAAATACAGGCCAAGCTCGGAGCAAATGTCGAACCCATTGAAGTTCCCCGGATCTGGTGGTATAAATGTGTCCCATATTGAAAGAAGTTTTCAGTAAGAGCAATGGCTGCACATGCCATGATGAAAGAAATTGGTGTTGGGGAAGACCACTCTTCTTTTTGGAGGGAGATCTCTACAGATTCAAGTGTTGCTTGTTGTGGAATATTCGTGTAGAGTGCTTCCACATCAAGAGTTAGTAACAAGTCAACACCCTCTCTTCCTTCAATGTTTTCTAGAAGGCGGAGTACATCCCTAGTATCTTGGAGATACGAGGGGATTTTCTTAACCAATGGTTGAAGAAAGGAGTCACAAAATTTGGAGAGGGGTTCGAGTAGAGAACCTATTCTTGAGACAATGGGTCTCCCCGGGACCGGTGTCACACCCTTATGAATTTTAGGGAGGGTGTAAAAGTATGGTATTACTGGTTCAGTCGTTAGTAAAAAACCTGCCTCGTTTTTTGTGATCCATTCATTGGTTTCTGCCTCTAAAATAAGACTGGTAATAGACGTGGTCAGTCTTTTTGTAGGGTCTACAGAAAGGGGGTGGTAATGTAAGTCATTGGCCAATTGGCGTTTGCACTCTGTGTCGTAATCCTTGCTATTCTGGATGACGGTGGCTCCCCCCTTATCCGCCTGCTTAATGACAATTGAGGTGTCATTCGCTAGTGATTGGACAGCTTGTCTTTCCAGAGTGCTCAAGTTGTTGTAGACTTAGTCATGGGTTTATTCTCCAGGGTATGCAACGTTTACAACGCGCGCGTTACCACGACCTACCATTACCACGCGGTTGTAACAACAAAAGTTGTTACAATGAATTGCGCTGGGGCGCGCTCGAGGATAGTAAATCATTTAATTTACTATCCCAACACCTTCCCTACTATCCACGGGGACTGGTGTTGGAATAGTAAATTAAATGTTTGAAATTTGCGCCCCCCCCAACGCAAGTCGTTGTAACGACTTGCGTTGTTACAACCGCGTTGTAATGGTAGGTCGTTGTAACGCGCGTGTGGTAACGTCATATATCCATTCTCCAGGCTTTTAAGGACCGCCCCCTCGAAAGCCAACACTGTCTGTTGGAGTGAAGGTCGAGGGGTTACGTAAGCCAGTGTCTGTTCTTTCAATGTCTGGTCTATCCTGGAATAGTTGTCTCACCTCCACCATTTCTTTAAAGCTGTCTGGTACAGGAGTAGGAACATAGCCAAGGCCTTTCTCAAGGATGTCGGTCTCAATGGGGGTGAGTGTCCTCTCAGAGAGATTAACTATTAAGCTCTATTAAGCTCTTTTTCCCCGGATCGTGCTCCTGGTTTCCACTGATGATGTTGTGGCTGTTTGGTCTTGCCACTGTACACCCTTTTATGGCCCTCGCTTGCGCCCTCTTCCTCTGCCCCAACCTCGGTCGTGAAAAGGGGGGTTCAAGGGGTAGAATTGCGGGGGGCTCTGTTGATAGAATGGGTAATGCCAGGGTTGCATCATTTGTGGGGGACCATGGAACATGGGTCCATTATTATACCCTTGGTTCCAATTACTGCGGCGTTGTTTGCGGTTGTTTTTGATTGGGTAGCTGCCGCTAGAGTCACTGCTAGAGGATCCCCTCCGGCTTCCGTTGTCTGTACTCTCGTCAGAAGAGTAGCTATTTCTATTATTAGAATACCCATCCTTAAGGTAAGGGTAGACTTTCTCTTTGTCAAACTTAGCCACATCTTTCTGGAGTTTAGTTATCTTTTGTTTCAGCAGGAATTCCTGGTTCTCTGCGATCTCCTGGTTTATTTCAGCTAGTTTGGTAGCAAACAGAGTTTTATTCATCGTTCCCCGAATAGCCACCTCAATGGCTGTGATTTTGACCAGAAGGGCATCTGCCAATCTTTTAGCAGTTTGTGTGATTAGGAAGAGTAGATCCTTGGTGCACTTCCATGATACTTGGCACCAGTCCACCTTGAATTGGCCATCTTCAAGAAAAAGTCTTGGAACAATGTTGACTATTAAACCTTGTGGGGCAATCTTGGCTCTTAGGTATTCGGTCATCATGGCTCCGTGGATGGTGATACGGAGCCATTCTTTTTTAAGGGTTGTAAGCGTTGTCCAGTCTTCATTTGTACTGCTTGCGGCCGCGGGCGCTCCCACCCCTAAGAGTGACGGAGTGGTCCTTAAAGCCTCAGCTATTGCTTCCTCATCAAAACTTAAACCTGGAACGTCTTCCATGGTAAATAGAGGAGTACTTTGGTTTGACAGTATTTCAAGAAGAAATGTGGCCCCTTTGTGGACAGTGTTGTTTACACAAGGCGCCAATGGTCCTCTCAGTACGATGGTACTGTAGGTAGCCTCAAGGATTCTACGGGAGGTGTCCCGTGCAAGAATTATTTAACAAGGATTGGCATCTTCGGTGGACAATATTTAACGGGAACCAGTGTGTGTGTCCAATTCAATAGCAACAAAGAGAGTACACACAGTTCCCCAGGACGATAGGGTGGAAGAGTGTGTGTGGTGGAGTAGAAGCAAAGACCAAGAGGGAAGGGAAGGGGGAATTCCCTCTTGGGAACTAGAACCCTCACACACCCAGCAAGCTAGGTGTCATGCTCCTCGTCGGACTGGCGCTGCAATGTCCGACGGGCACCCGCGAAGGGGCTCTTTAGCGGAGATCTTTTGTTCCAGCCATATGGTGCATGCGTGTGAGAGGGAAGGTGATTGTGTAGTCATGAAAGGGTGGTGATTGATTAAAAAAGGTGGGTTAGTCCACAAGGGTATTTATTCACGTGGCTAACTCCCTTGATTAAAATGGTGGGAGGGGAGATAGATGCTACGCTAGTATGTGGCAAAACTATCTGCAACCCTCAGTTGAGGTCGACATGTTTCATGCAAAACTAGCAATTCCTCAGGACCTTGGTGCTCATACTACACAGTGAGAAAAATATATTTAAAAACTTCATACAACCTTGGTTAAGGTCTGTAGTGGGACAGGCCACTTGGTCCTGCCTAGAACAATGCAACCTAAATTGGAGAAAATACAATAGGAGCAGAATCAGAAAAACACTCCTCTGTAATTTAGGTGCAAGCTTCTACATAAAACAATATACACACTCTTGTAGCAAACAATAACAAGACTCAGGTGGAGTCTGGTTGAAGACAAAACGGACCAGGAACGCTTACCCTAAACAGATCTCTAAGGTGCTTCTCAGTCTGCTCTGTGGGACCTGCACGGGAGAGTCAGGAACCTGGGAAAGGAGGGGAGGGAAGGGGGACAGGACAATTTGTATCCTCAAACGTGTACCGGTAACAGGTCGTGGTAGTGACCACTAAGGACTGGGACAGGTCAACCCATAACACTATAGGTGTCAATTGTACACACTATAGGCCACAGTAGTTGGCGACATTAAAAGGTTCGGATGGATTATAAGAGGGCTAGCGCCACTGTAACGGCGATGGCAACCAGGGCAAAACATGGGACACCATCGGGCCACCCGGACCCCACACCGACCGTAAAAACGATAGGTGCGATGACCCGAGCATGGACCGCGCCCATGCCCGTCCGCTGGTAGGCCACACGCCAACAGTTGACGTTTAGAAAACCTCAGTATCCCGCCGGAACTGTGGCGCCCCCAACCCAGTGGTAACAGTGAGCCAAGAGAACCTCAGCGAGTCAAGGCATTACTGGCCTTGACCGATAATGTGATCCAGAACCCAAAGGGGCCCGGCGCAGATTCGGTGAAACTTACCCAAGCGGTGTGCGGTCTCTGCCTGCAAACCTACCCCCCGCGTAATCCGAAAGGGATCTGGAGCAGCTGGTACCAGAAGCAAAAAGGTAGGGCCACCCCACCCTGTCAAAGGCCATGGTGGCGTCCAGGGAGAGCAATATCGTCGTCTCATGTATCTGCGTCGCCCCGCCAACGACCCCATGCAATCTTCGTAAATTAAGAGCCGTGTTCCGGCGGGGCATAAAGCCCGATTGGTCCGGATGCACCAGCATGGTAATCACCTTGACCAGATGGTCAGCCAATAATTTCGCCAGGATTTTGGGTTCGGCATTCAACAAAGAAATTGGCCGATAGGACAAACACTCAGTTTTCGGCTTGCCCTCCTTGTGAAGGAGTATAATATTCGCCACTCGCTGGTCATAGGGAAGCCGACCCCTCTCCCTACTTCCCAAAAACATACCCCTTAAAAAGGGAGCCAGCCTGTTCGTATTGACTTTGTATAGCTCAATCAGGAGCCCGTTCGGGCCCGACGCTTTACCAGAGCGAACCCCCCTAATTGCCTGAGCCACCTCATCATTAGTAAGGGGAGAATCGAGAAAACCTCTGTCCCCCTCCGAAAGAGCGGGCATCTGAATGTCCTAAATCATTTCTGCATTCTCAGCCGAGTTGACCCCCTCATAATAATAGCAAAGACATCCACAATTTCCTGCGGGTCTGTGACTCTATCCGCACCAGGGGACCGAAGCACAGGGACCAGCCGCGAAGCACAGTCCCCCTTCTCCAACCAAGCTATCAATTTCCCCGCCTTGTCCCCATGCTCATAAATCCTACTCTGGGTATCCAGCAGATGTGATCTAGCATTGTCACGGGCCAGTGACCGGTACTCATCTGTAAGAAGACGCAAACGGTGCAACCCCTTCGGCGTGGACGCGCGTGACACTTCCAACTCCAACGTTTGCAGATCCGACTCCACCCTATCGATCTCAGCGCGCACTTCCTTTTTCTTACCCGAGATATACGAAAGCAACTCCCCCTGAAGTATATACATGTTAATAGTTTTTAAAACTTTCTATTTTTCAAATTTTATATAATAAAGATAAAACGTATACACACAGTTATTAATCTCTGTACATCGTTTCTTCCAAAAAGGGCGCACAAAATGTGGGAGGATTGTGTACAAGAGCTTGAACAAATATAAGCAACATTACAATTCCACAATTCTACAATTCGAACAAAGTACATTCTCAACGTGACTAGAGTTTGCCCAGATATTACAGATATTGTTTTGTATGAGCAAGGACTAAAAGCACAGTAATTCCCTGTCCAGATCACTGCTGCATTCTCTAATTGACTATCATCCCATTTTTCAAGAACGTTGGTAAGTACGATTCACTTACCATCTAGACAGAAATATAGAAAACTCCCAGTGAGAGATGTCCATTGTGGGGGCTTTAGTTCCTATTCAATCAATTCTGCGAAGCAACAAAAAGAAAGTATTAGTAGGGGATCAATATTCTCTATATCCTGTTTCAGGATATGTTAAAGGCAATTAGGCCAAAGGGCCTTTTTTGCTGGTTTGGGTCAAATTCTTTGTCAGTACTGAAAGTATTCAAATCAGCACAAGACAATTAGGTAGAACCTGTGCACTGTGTGTGGTTACACAAGCAATCCACATAATTTCCAATATTACGAATAAGATGGTTATCACTGGATAGTTATATGCAACAAGTCTACATACCTTGGTGGCTTGTAGTAAATGTGCACAATTCTTATAAAGTTTTGAAGTTGACGACGTGTACTGGATGAAAATTTGGGGAAGGAGAGGAAAACACAGGAGCAGTGTGGAAGGTAGAAATAAAACGAAGGAGAGAGCAGGTGGAAGAGGAAGAAAGGAGAAGGGAAACAAACATGATCAATTTTCCTTCAGTATAAATCCATTTTGGAATATCACACAATTGCATACCCAGTAACTCCTCTTAAATAGCCTGACTAATTTGGATTTATTTATATTAAGAGTGGGGAATTGAAAAAAAACAAAATGACTCCGCAACTCTGTTCCGTCTCATCCCTATTAATAAAACAAACGCCACATACCCTTGATAAAACAATAAGTAACTCTCTCTTTACATGCAAAATTGCACATAGTCATCTCACAAAAGAGAAATTAAAAATATAGCCAGCAGTGTGAGAGGTGATGATTTTGGTCTCCTCCCTAACCTAGGGAGCGAACCAAACAGATTCCTTGAAAACAAAGAGCACATTATATTTTTGCCCATAACGTTGCTTGGAGTGGTCCTAGGAGGATGGGACCACCACAATTGTTGAGCATGATATGCTCGGACCCCAAAATCATCACCTCTCTCATTGCCTGATATTTTTCATATCTCACTCTTGTGAATTGGTTATATGCTTTTTATGTTTAAAGCATTTTATTGACACATTTACAAATAAAAAACAATTGTCGCAAGGAATCAGTGCTTATGGTACAACCATATAGGAGTGCAACCAGCGCTCAGAGGCTCTGCAATCGTAATGTCAGTCCAAATGTGGCGCTTAGTGCGTATGCTGCAACAATAACTTCAAAAATAAACAATCCCCATCATAACTCCCCCCTCCCTTCCCATCCCCTCGAACCCCTCCCGCTTCCCTCTCGTCCAGTGCTGTAGTCGCCTTCCCTCATCACTCCTCCCAAGCCGCCCTCCCCTCTCAGCTGATCATAATCCTAGACTCATTGGTTAACTGAATCCGCTGGTGAAGTTAATCTCAACAATCAAAGATATCAGGGGCATGTAAGTTCTTTAATTTCCGTAACAAGTAGTGAGTGAAACGACTGCCACAGGTCATTAAACTGCTCCACCTCTCCCGCCACCATGAGCGACAACTTCTCCATCCCCAGAACATGCCACAATCTATGCAGCCAACCCGTAGTGGAGGGGAGTGTGGTGGTGCACCAGTGAATGAGTATATTTTGAACTGCAGAGCCCAGTGCTACCGCAATCTGCCTCCCCCTATGGGACTTTAGAGTGTACATCAGCCCGGTGGGCAAGCCCAACAGTACATATGCAGGGAAGCGAGGCAGTTCAATGTCAAAGTTTGAATCGATCTCGTCTAAGACTTCTTTCCAATAGGGGCACAGTAGGGGGCAGTCCCATAAAACATGTGTGAGTGTGCCTATCTGACCACAAGCCCACCAGCAAGTGTTCTCGATGTTACGGTTCATTTCATGCAATCTCTCAGGTGTGTAATACCAATATGTGGATACCTTAGTAAATGTTTCTGTAAGTCCTGTGTGGTACGCGGAGTGTCGTGCTCGGTAGGAAATGTGGTCCCACTCTGTGTGACTTAAGGCTCTCCCCAGCTCTCATTCCCAGCGTTCCCTACCTGGGTTATAAAGATGAGAGAAGGAAGGCTGCAAGAATTTATATAGATCCGAAATGAGTTTCGTGTCTGAGGTGCGTGCCACCAGCCACTTCTCATAAGGCAGGAGTTTTCTGTCTGCCGATTCGCACACCTGCGGCTGCAGCGCCCAGTGGTGCACCAGCATATATCGCATCCTTTCCGTCTCAGGTTATTGATATTCCCTCCTGAAATCTTGAAACGGGACGCCGCCGTCCGGGGTATACATGTGAAACAGCGTTCTGCATCCTGCAGCCCGCCAGTGCGCGAAGGCCCCAGGTTGCATCCCGGGATGAAATATCGGGTTCTCAACCAATGGCGTGAACGGCGAGGGGAAGGTAGTGAGATCATGCACAACTTTAGTGGCGTCCCACACTCTCATCGGGACCCGTGTGATAAAAGACGCGTACAGGTTGGGGGGACGGTGAGCCCTACGTAAGAAGGGCACCTCCTGTAGGGTCCGGCCCGCGACCGCCTGGTCTTGAAAAAGCCAGTGTTTATCTGACTCCCACCTGCTCCACTCCACCAGATAGCGCAACTGTGCCGCCTGGAAATACTTGCGTAAGTCCGGTATGCCCAGTCCCCCAGCCTCAGGGGCCAGTGTGGACAGGGCCCTCTTAAGCCTGGGTTTGCGACCCTGCCAGATGAAACGTGCAAGGTCCGCCAAAGTCTGTTGGATCCATCCTTTCGGGGGCTGTAGCGGCAGAGCCCGGAACAGGTATAGCACCTGTGGCAGGATGGTCCTATTCACTGCGGCTATTCTGCCTAGCCAGGACAGTGTGCCCTTGTTCCAACAACTTAGTTCCTCCTTAATTTTCTTTCCCAAGGCTGCGTAGTTAGCAGTCACCATGGCGGGTAGGGTGGGTGCCAATAGAATGCCCAGGTAGGGCACCAGGTCTTTAGATCAGTGCATGGGAAAGAGGTCCTGCAAGTCGGTTCTTGTGGCAGCAGTCAACGAAACGACGAGGGCCGCCGACTTCCCCATATTCATTTTGATGCCTGCAACAGCAGCAAAGTTCTCTAGCTGAGTGACGCACGCCGGGAGCGCCCTCAGTGGATCAGCTAGTGTCAATATAATGTCGTCTGCTTAAAGGCTAATGGTGTGCGTATACCTCCCCATCCGTATTCCGGTTGCATTCAGGTTTTGGCGTATCCTTTGGGCAAGGGGCTCCATATAGAGTGCGAAGAGCAGCGGGGACAATGGGCACCCCTGCCTGGTGCCCCTCTCTATCGCAAACCTTTGAGAGCTGCAGCCATTCACCCGCACCACTGCAGACGGGAATCTGTAGCAGTTGAATACTAGAGTGCGAAATTTCTCCCCTATGCCCGCCTTCGATAGGACCTTCTCCAAATAAGGCCAATGTACCCGGTCAAAGGCCTTCTCCGCGTCGACAGCCAGCAGCATTCTTTCCCCGGGTATCCGGGAGGCCTTCTCTTGCATATGAACCACTCTCTTGGTATTGTCCACCGTTTGCCTCCCGGGGACAAAACCAGCCTGATCTGGGTCCACCAGTCCCGGTTGATGAAGTGCCAGGCGGGCCGCCAGGATCCCAGTGTACAATTTGAGATCGATATTCAAAAGAGAGATCGGTCGGTATGAACTGCATTGAGTCCGGTCCTTCCCTGGTTTGGGGATGACCGATACCGTTGCTTGGAGTAGATCTGGAGGGATAGCTCCAGGGGTGGAGAATGAATTAAAGAGGAGTGTAAGGATCGGCGCCAGCACGGGGCAGAATGTTTTATAGAAAAGTGATGTGTAACCGTCCGGGCCCGGAGCCTTACCGTGTTTGAGTTTGGAGATGGCTGTAATCACCTCCTCAACTCGAATGTCTCTTTCAAGGTGCTCTGCTTGTTCTGGAGTGAGAGAGGGACGGTCAACCGAGTTCAAATAATCTGCCTCTGCCTGTGCCGATGGGGGTTCGCCCCTGTATAGGTCAGAGTAGAACCGGCGGAAGCCCTCCGCTATCTGGCTATCCTCTGTAACTGTCTCCCCATCGGAGATCGATAGCTCCTTCACCAAATGTCTTTGATGCGCCATTCGGAGCTTGTTCGCCAGAAGCCTGCCGCACTTATCGCCGCCCTTGTAATACGCGTGCTTCAAGAATAACGCATCATATTCCGCTCTG
The DNA here is from genome assembly GCF_964263255.1 of Lissotriton vulgaris. Taxonomy (NCBI): domain Eukaryota; kingdom Metazoa; phylum Chordata; class Amphibia; order Caudata; family Salamandridae; genus Lissotriton; species Lissotriton vulgaris. The sequence goes on along the minus strand of NW_028251668.1, from coordinate 218,171 downwards.
TCCATATCTAAGGCTGACAGGAGTTTCCTCGCTGCCTTGAGTTGCTTCCAGATTCTGGGAGCTCCCGTTCTCTAATGTACTTGTCCCAGCTCACGCACTTTACGGGTGAGTTCGTCCCGCTTTTGCTGTCGCTCTCTATTCTCCGCCGAGGAAATAGCAATGAATTGCCCCCCGGAGCACCGCTTTCAATGCTGCCTACTGTGTCGCCGGGGTGGTATCAGCATTATCATTGTGCATTTGATAATCACGAACCGAGTCCTGTAGGTGCTTCACCACCGTCTTCTTATGCAGAAGAGTATCCCTGAGGCGCCAGACCCCGCGCGAGGGGGACATCGGTGGTAGTCGGAATGTGCCCGTGACAGGGGCGTGGTCCGACAGTTAGAGAACCCCTATATCGGAGGCTATGGCTAGGTCACAGACTGGTCCCGTGACCAGAAGTTGGTCCAGTCTCGCATAGGTCCTATGTGCGTGTGAGTAATAGGAGTAGTCTCGGGTGGTGGGATGGAGGCGGCGCCAGAGGTCGTGGAGATCCAGTTCCTCCAGTTGGGATCTGCCTATCTGCAAAATTTACCCCGTCTGCGGGTGCCTCTGTGCTGATCTATCCAAGGACCAGTCGAAGACCATATTCAGGTCCCCTCCTATGATTATGTGTCTGTCTGGGGTGGCGGTTATGTTATGTTATGTTATGTTAAGGTAACCTTATAAAGCGCTCTGTCACCGTGGGTTTCCTGGCGCTGATCTGGTGCTGAGGAAGGCAAGGGAGAATTAGCCAGATTGTGGGAAGACCCATGTTTTTAAAGATTTGCGAAATTGAATGAGCGAATTGGAGGATTTAAGCAGGGGAGGAAGATATCTACTATGGCCGACTTAAGAAATCGTTCCTGATGTTCGTTGGGGCTATATATCGACCCGATGGTAAACACCAGACCTCCCGACTTGACTCTATATGCTAGGAGCCTCCCTTTCTGTTCTGCAAATTTATGTAGGACCTCCCCTTTAAATGTTCTGGACACTAGGATTGCTACCCCAGCTGTCTTGGTAGTGTTGGAGGAGAAAAATTGTGTGGGGAATTTGTGAAATCGCTTCCTCTGACAATCTCGAGCTATGAGGTGGGTCTCTGCAAGAGACAAATATCTGCGTGTGTGTTTTCCAGTAAGGACAGCACCGCTCTCCTCTTGACAGAATTATTCAACCCTTTCACGTTAAGGGTGACGACCTTAAGGGCTGTCATCGGTGTGGGTAAAAGCAGAGGTCAAGCAGTGAATCACGGCCCAGGAGGGGCGGCTCTGGTGCAGGTAGTGTGTAGGAGCACTGTAAGGATAAAGTGAATGCATCAAAAGCACTGGACGGTACCTGTCCCATCCCCCCCAACTCCCCCCGAACTTCCCTCGAACTGCCCTTCCCCTTCCACCCCCTCCCTTCCCCCTTCTTCCCCCCAACAAACCCCTCATGCAAACAACCAGCCTCCCTCCTCCCCCTCCCCTCCTTCCCTTCCTCATTCCCCTGGAACCCCAACAATTTCCAGTCCCAGTCATGTCCCGGGCCACAAGTCTGTGGTAAATACCAAAGTGGACGTCCGGCCACTTACTCCTCCCCATGGCCCCCCTCCTCCCAGGACCCCAAACCTGCAACATCAGTAAGGTTGTGGTGATCGCCCCCCGGAGCGTTGTTATGCTGTCAGCGCCACGTCGCCAGTGGAGGCACTGTCTCTGGCCACTTCGGAAACTGCATTCGCCATGCTGGCTCTAATGGTGGGCGAATCCGGTCTCCTGGGGTGGCAGACGCCCGTCTCCTCGATACCCTCTGCCAACTGTCTCTAGGGCTGCGTCTCTGGCTTGGCGTAGTTGTTTCTTCCTCCTCTGCTGTGATTCCCAGAACCTCGCACGTCTCCTGCAGTGATCGCAACTGGTGCATCGTGCCATTCCACCTGAAAATGAGGTGGAAGGGGTGTCCCCAGGCATAGGACGTTTCATGCTCTTTCAGAAAGTCAGTGGCAATCTTAAATGTAAATGTAAATGTACATGTATTTATATAGCGCAAACCGCCCACATCGCAGCCATCTAAGCGCTTGCTTAGGGAACCCGTCCTGGTATTCCCCTGTGAGATAACCCCCGCAGGGTATCCACAAGGTGAAAGCCAGGCATCCCGCCGCGAGGGGCCGTTGTGGAGATTAAGCAAGCTATTGCGCAGAGTCGCAGAGTGTGAACCCGTGAGTCGAGTAGGCACCGGAGCGAGAATTATCGAGTCCGTGGAATTATTGAGCCCAAGCCCCGTCGAGGCGGGGAATTGAACCCTGGTCCAGGGCCGATCTCAGCTTCCGGGTCTGCCGCCTCTAACCCCTGAGCCCTCTGGAGGGTGATAGCGGACAAGTCTTGAAAAAGGGCCACAGAGTGACCGCGAAAAGTGAATGAGGGTTGCTTCCGTGCCTCAGCCATATGCATAGCACAGACGGGAAGTCTGGGAGAAATACCAGAATGTCCGGGGGTGGCGCTGATGCATGTTGTGGCCCTACCCTATGCGCCTTATCAATCCGGACTGGGAACTCCGCTGGTTCGCCCAAGATCGCCCTGAACAGTCTCGCAAGTAGCCAGCCACATCCGTGCCCTCTTATGTAGATGGAATTCCCCGGACCCGAATGTTGTTTCGTCGTGACCTGTTTTCAAGGTCTTCGTTGTGCGTTTGAAGATCCAGATGCTGGTCCCTCAGGCGCAACACCTCCTGTTGCAGCTGCACAATGTCCTTGTCGAGTCGGTGATTCGTGCTCTCCACCGTGGCCACTCGCTCTCCCAAGTCATCTACCTCTCTGTGCACCTCCCTTACTTCTCCCGCCACTTCCTGCTTCAGCGTCTGAAAATCGTCTCTGAGGGTGCTGGACAGAGATTCCAGGAAGGATCTAGTGACAGGCGGTTTCCCTCCGCTCGCGTCCTGCGATCCTCCGGCAGAGCCTGGTAACGGTTGTCCCCTGTCTCCTCTCTGCTGAGTCCTGTTAAGCATTTCTGGGAGAGTACGGTCCCCTCTTTTGGTACCTTTATTGGACGCCATTTTGGAACGAGTGCAGGCCAGGTCGTCCCGTCCCCTCGGTTCGTCACTCCGGGCTCTATAGATGTCCTCTTGGGCTGAGTGGGGGATCTCCGGCCGGCATCAACGGTAGCCTCGATTATGTTCGGGAAATTCGCTTCCAGCACCTCCGGACTAGGCCTCAGCCGCAGCCACGACTACGGACACTGGTACACCGCTCATCCGTCCGTTGGGCCCCGCTGGTCTCCGGTCGTAGCAAACTCCGCTAGGCACTCCGCTGCATGGGAGGGATCAGTTCGCCCTGGCGAGCCTCCGCTCAAATTCCTGCTTATGGGCCGCAACTGCGATCCTGGATGCCGCTTCCGCGCTCGTCGTCACCGCCAGGCCTCGATTGGCCTACGCCCCGGGGCCCTCGGGACCCTCCAAATTTTCTGATAGGCCACAAAGGCGAAGATTATTGCGTCTATTTCGATTTTCAAGGTCCTCAGTGTGAAGTTTAAGACGCTGAATCTCCTGCTCCAGAATGGGAATTTTGATGGAGACATCGTGTAGATCACTAATACGTTGTTCCATGTCAAATATCTTTGCTTCCATTGTAATCCACTTATCCTCAATTTGTTGGAGTTTATCCTTGGTAGTGGTCATAAAAGAATTCAACCCCCTCACCTCATTAAGAATTGAATCAAGAACAGGGTTATGCGATGACAAAATGGGCGAGGGGGGATCAATCTTAGCCCTCTTAGGTTTTGTACAAGATGAAGAGGCTTTAACATGAGAGGAATTATCACTGGTCATTATGAAACGTCGAGAAGGACGAGAAATCACTTTTAATGGAGACTTCAATCTGCCCATATGCAGAACAAGAATAAATATTCTTTCTACATTGGAGAGTTAAAGCAGACAGGAGCTGGTTTAAAATAGAGAGTAAGCGCTCATAATAAGGAACTTTTGTGCCCTCAGAAAAGGCTCTCAGTATGACCATAATAAAAATTAAATGTGGACATCAGCTTACATTTAAGCGCACACATGAGGGAGCAGCAGAAAATGAATAGTTCCAAAGTAGCAAGAAAAAATGGTCAAAGTTGTCAGAAAACCTTTCCTTATGTTTCTTGGAATGTAGGGAGATTCAATGTTGAAATAAAATGGAGAACAATGAGGCACTCACATAAATTAGGCATAAAATGTGGGCTCTTAAAAACTCCAAAATGCCTAAAAAACAGGCAAGACTAACTGTAGTAATGGTCATGTAGACATGCATCCATATCTGCATTGTTATCCATGAAGAAAAGGAGAAAAGAGAAAGAAAAAAAAACATTGCCGCGCGTTTAATGACAAAAACGCTGGTTTTACCTCAGTAGGTCTGGCATAGCGACCGGCATGCAGGAAATGGTGTCCGCTCGCTTTCACTGTGTGGAGAATCACCGCCAAAGGCGCTGGGTCACATAAAGAAGGAGAGTGCGGAAATGGCTCAAAAAGCCGCCCTAACCGCACACAATCATGAAACAGCGTCTTCAGTGCTCCGGCATTGAAAGGCACGGCTGTAAAATATGAAACGATCTCTGCAATCGAGCAGAGCTCAAACCAAAGCAGCCATCTTGAGTTGGCACATATAAAGGTAAGGTTGTTTAATCAAAGGGTTGTGGGAGCAGTAGCTAACTCTGCTATGTATTGGAATTATTGCATGAATTACGTGTTTTCAATGTAATGTGTAGTTAACAAATCTCCGCAGCTTCTGCTAGGGAGCGTAGTTCATTACTGTAACGGGGTGTATCGGCGTGCCCCTCTGGACGAAGATGCGGGATCCCTTCAAGGACTCTCCAAACATACCCCCCTTCTTTCTTGCCCTTCACAGAACGACTTGCCTGATGTAGACTGGGGAATAGGCTCTCGGGACAAGGAGATGGAACCGCACTGGCCCTTTAAATTCCAGTCTGAGGACGAGTGGGCGGGGCTACAGGAGGACGCTGATGCATCAAATGCGGAAGTCTTGGAGAAGCCAGTGTGCTTGTTCACCCGGAGTGGAGACGTGGAGAAGGAGAAGGAAGAGGAGCGGAGAGAGCTGAGGAGTATTGCAGAGACGAGGAGACGATCGGAGGAAGCGGAGAGCTGTGGAGAAGCGGTGCCTGGGACCTAGGTTAAGCCAGGAGGCCAGCGTCCCCACGAGCCGCCCAGCCACACACCCGGGGGAGGTGTGTGGCTAGCCCAGGTACGGAGTAAAATCAGGGGCTGGGTTGGAAGGAAGGGCGCTTCCTCCTTTTAGTCCTGGGTATTCCCTTGTCCCGGTATCGTATCCCTTTTCCCTGAGCACAGACCCCTCCCCCCTTTTTCACAGGCCGGACTTAGAGAGTGTGACACAGGTTTTGTGCTTCCTCACTCCTTTTTCCCCTGAGCACTTGTACCTATAGAGCACCTTACTCACGACTTGCTGTATTTGTTTATATCGAGAGGCAAGACGGATATCGACGGAGCCTCGACTCGACGGAGCGCCGAAAGACATCGGAGAGGCGAGAAGGACAAACCCCGAAGCAGACGAGCTTTTAGAAGCCGCTCACCCCGTCGGACTGTCCCTGCCTGAAAAACTTGTACGTATTATCCTTTTGCCACATTAAAGCCTACTAAAACTAAGACACGCCTCCTGCCCATCACTCCCGCTCCTGTTACAGTGGTGGAGAATGCAGGCAAAGAAACCAGCTGTATAGAAAAGATGGAGACAGTAGCACAGAAATTGGTGAAGGGACAGGAGCGGCTAGAGTGGGTGGTAGAGCAGTAGTTGAATTCAGCACAAGCCGACAGAGAGATCCTAAAGACAGCTTTGTCAGAGCGGCCAGAACCTTCTCAGCCCTGGGTGGATCCGGTATCACGAGGAGGCAGTGAAGAAAGACTCATCCCACATGGCTCAGCAGCTGTATCCCTCCAGAAGTACCACCCTGGTGAGGACCCAGACTCGTTCCTGTTCAATTTTTAGAGAGCGTCCAGGGCTTGTGGATGGCCCATTAGCAAGTGGCCTTTCTTCCTAGCTCCGCTTCTCGTGGGCGAGGCACAGGCCGCGTATCAAGTGGCCAATCCTACGGAAGACACCCCATATGCCGATGTAAAAAGAATTATACTGGACCATCTAGGCTTGGATCCCGAAGCCTACAGATTGAGGTTTCGGAAAGAACGGGGAGCCCCTGGAGAAAACCCCAAAACCCTTTTTGTGCGACTAAAGATGGCCGCAGACAAATGGCTCACCCCCTCCACAGCTCCAAAGAGGAGATCATGGACCGTATATATTTAGAGCAGTACTTAGAAGTTCTACCCTATGCCACCCAAAGGTGGCTTTGCCAGCACCACAACTTAACGACTACACAGGCCATTGATATGGCCGCCACCGTCGCCAGCCCAAGACCCCGGTTGGGACAGCGAGAAAAACTCCAAGCCTGGTCCCAAACATGAGAAACGGCCTATACGACCTCTAGACCCACCACTGCCTCGCCCCTGGAGGCCCGAAGGCTCTGGGCCCCCAGGGCCCCAATGCTTCGACTGCGGCAACTGGGGCCACATTGCACGACTATGTCCGAGACGGCGACACCAAGACGAACCTATGGAGGTGGGGTACCTGCCCAAAACCGTCTTATATTCAGCTGAGATGGGGAGTGCGTACAGAGTAAGTGTCAGGGTGAACGGTTCCTCTATTCAGGCCCTCTTAGATTCCGGCTGTAGACAGTCCGTGGTCCACACCCAACATGTGGCCCTTTCTCAATACTTACCCGGGGAGAGGGTGAGCATAAGGTGTGTGCATGGAGACGTTAAGCCATACCCCGTAGCCAACCTCCCTATACAGCCCTTGCACGGGGATCCCCATATAATACGGGTAGGGGTCCTGTCTTCCCTCCCAGAGGACTTGATTATAGGGACAGATAACCCCGGTTTCCTACACCTGTTTAAGAAAAGTATAGAGCAGGTCCCGGTTCCCTCTTCCCGACCATCACGATCCATAGACCCGTTCCCAGGCCCTGCTGTCCCCGGACCCCTGGGTGTTGGACCGAAGCTTCCGATTCGCCCAGGCCAATGACCCTACCCTCTTCAACGTGTGGGAACAAGCCCACCAAGAGCAAGACAACGAACCATCAAAGTACCCCCGATTCCTGATACAAAAAGACTTGTTATACCGTCAAGGAAAACAAGATGATCCAGCGCAACTCTTAGTCCCCGTATCCTTTAGGGACCAGGGATTATTCTTCGCACACAGCCATCTGGTCGCAGGGCATACCAGAGCAGAGAAGACCACACAAAATGTTCTCCAGCACTTCTATTGGCCTGGAATTTATAAGGACACTGCGGTGTACTGCAAGAGTGTAGCATATGCCAGAGGAAGAACATGACCAAACCGCCATCCGTCCCCTTGCAACCCCTACCCATCATAGGGAAACCCTTCGAAAGGGTAGGAATGGACCTTATCGGGCTCTACCAAAGACCAGGAAGGGGTTGTCGTCGACTATGCCACAAGGTTGCCGGAGGCCTTCCCCTTAACCACTGCCACCTCGAAGCAAGTTGCGGAAAAGATGATAGAATTGTTTAGCCGAGTAGGACTTCCCAAAGAGATCCTGACGGATCAAGGCACACCATTCGTCTCCAAGCTCATGAAGGAGGTCTGTAACAACTTAAACATACATCAGATTCGTACCTCGGTATACCACCCGCAGACCGATGGCCTGGTCGAACGCTATAACTGAACCCTGAAAACAACGCTCAGGAAGATGCTAGAAGTCAGCGGGACCGAATGGGACCAGATAATGCCACTAGCGCAATACGTGATAAGAGCCCAACGACAGAGTAGTACGGGAATATCGGCTTTTGAACTACTGTACGGCAGACAGCCGTGATCCCTACTCGACATGACCAAGGATGCTTGGGAGAACGAGATCCCAGAAGAGACCTCCACGACATTAGACTATGCCCAGAGTCTTAAATCCAAGCTAGGAAAACTACGGGATCTAGCATAAACGCACGCAGAAGAGAGCCAGAAGCGTCAGAAAGTAGCTTATGACCGAGGTAAGAAATGGAGGCCGCTGAAAAAAGACGACTGGGCTTTGGTTCTCCTACCGTCCTCCACTCAGAATTTCCGAGTGGAATGGGTTGGACCACATAAAGTGATCGAGGCGATTGGTAGAACGAGTTACAGATTACAGATCAGCCCTTCCAAGACGCAGACCTACCACATAAATGTGCTCAAAAAGTGGTTGGGACCGCTCCCGACGGGAGTGAACTTGGTGTCGGACCCCCCAGTAGGTTCTTCTACTCGGGATCAACTGGTGATCAATGAGGAGCTAAATATACAACAGCTGACAGAGCTACAAGATACCCTGGGGGACCACGATTCTGTGTTCTCTGATGTCCCTGTAAGGACATTTATGGCCGAACACTGAATCGATACCCCACCTGTAAAAACAGTCAGGATCCGGCCATATCGAGTACCAGAAGCACGAAGAACCGCCATCCGGAAAGAAGTACAAGATATTATGGACCTTGGGGTTAGCCGCCCCTCTAAGAGTAATTGGTCCAGTCCGATAGTCATGATCCCAAAACCTGACGGGACCAGATGTTTTTGCATGGATTTCTGAGCCTTAAATTACATATCCAGCTTTGACACGTTCCCAATACCTCGAGTGGACGAACTCATTGAGAAACTTGGCGATGCTCAGTATATCACAACCCTAGATCTCACCAAAGGCTATTGGCAGGTGCCCCTAAGGGAGGAGGACAGAAGAAAGACCGCTTTTTCTACGGATGATGGACACTTCGAGTTCACTGTCCTCCCTTTGGGGCTACACGGGGCACCTGCCACGTTCCAACGTTTAAGGAATACTGTCCTGAAGAACTTATCCGGATTCGAGTCAGCCTATTTAGACCACATAGTCATCTACAACCCGGACTGGACCACACATCTCTCCCACCTACACTCTGTGTTTCTCGCCCTCGAAAAAGCAGGCCTGGAGGTAAATTCAAAGAAATCGCATGTGGCGTACCAAAAGGTGAAATATCTGGGCTACGTTTTGGGACATGGCCTCATAGAGCCCCAGATAGAGAAAATACGAGCCATCGCGGACACAGCATTTCCAACTAACCGGAGAGAAATGAGGGCCTTTCTCACCCTTGTCGGATATTACAGGCGCTTTATTCTCCATTTCGCCCACCTGGTCGCCCCCCCTCACAGACTCCCTGGGACAGACAGGTAAATCCACCACCCTAATCCACCCCACTGAAGCCATGCAGAACGCTTTCCATCAACTGAAACACATTACATCCACTCCCGTCCTTTCATCTCCCGACTTCACACAACCCTTTTCCTTTAACACAGATGCCTCAGATTATGGCATTGGGGCTGTACTCTCCCAGAAGGGGACCGATGGTCTTGAACACCCCATACTATACATAAGCCGCAAACTGTTTCCCCGTGAGCTTAAGTATGCGACCATCGAGGAAGAGTGTCTGGCCATAAAATGGGCCGTTGAGAAGCTTGCATACTACCTTGAGGGACACCATTTTGACTTGTACACTGACCATGCCCCCTTGTTGTGGATGGCCCGCAATAAATCCAATAACGCCAGAGTTATGCGTTGGTTTTTATCCTTGCAGCCTTATGCTTTCTCAGTTCACCATTGCAAGGGTTCTGACGATGTGGGGGGCGATTTCCTCTCTAGGCATCCGCTCCCCGATCGTAAGCGTCCGAAGGGGGAGGTGTGTAACGGGGTGTACCGGCGTGCCCCTCTGGACGAAAATGCAGGAACCCTTCAAGGACTGTCCAAGCATACCCCCCTTCTTTCTTGCCCTTCACAGAGCGACTTGCCTGATGTAGACTGGGGAATAGGCTCTCGGGACGAGGAGATGGGAGCACACTGGCCCTTTAAATTCCAGTCTGAGGACGAGTGGGCGGGGCTACAGGAGGACGCCGATGCGTCAAATGCGGAAGTCTTGGGGAAGCCGGTGTGCTTGTTCACCCGGAGTGGAGACGTGGAGAAGGAGAAGGAAGAGGAGCGGAGAGAGCTGAGGAGTGTTGCAGAGACGAGGAGACGATCGGAGGAAGCGGCGAGCTGTGTAGAAGCGGCACCTGAGACCGAGGTTAAGCCAGGAGGCCAACGTCCCCACGAGCCGCCCAGTCACACACCCGGGGGAGGTGTGTGGCTAGCCCAGGTACGGAGTAAAATCAGGGGCTGGATTGGAAGGAAGGGCGCTTCCTCCTATTAGTCCTGGGTATACCCTTGTATCGGTATCCCTTTTCCCTGAGCACAGACCCCACCCCCCTTTTTCACAGGCTGGACTTAGAGAGAGTGTGACATAGGTTTTGTGCTTCCTCACTCCTTTTTCCCCTGAGCACTTGTACCTATAGAGCACCTTACTCACGACTTGCTGTATTTGTTTATATCCAGAGGCAAGACGAACATCGACGGAGCCTCGACTCGACGGAGCCCCGAAAGACATCGGAGAGGCGAGAAGTACAAACCCCGAAGCAGACGAGCCTTTAGAAGCCGCTCACCCCGTCGGACTGTCCCTGCCCGAAAAACTTGTACAGATTACCTTTTTGCCACATTAAAGCCGACTAAAACTAAGACATGCCTCCTGCCCATCACTCCCGCTCCCGTTACAATTACCCACGGTTACTTTATGACATCTAAGTTGTCAAAACAGTAGTTATAACTCTATCTAATGGACTGCATTAACGCAGTGGGATTGATGCGATTGGTCTGGGCGACTCCGCCGTGGCCCGGAAACTCTCTATCGTGATGCATTATATAAAATAAATCATACTACATGTATACTCTAAAAAGTTCTTTCAGTACGCAAATATTTTCTACACACATGCATTAGCCAAAGTATTTACATCACTTTACATAGATAGTTAATAATGTGCTGACTTTCTATGCAAAAGCTGGATGTAAAAGTCCCTACGCCTGAGTTAAACCTGCCTATTCCGTCCTATTCAGTTACAGCCAACCGCTCCTGCATGCATCGTTTGTTCACCTACTTAGCCCCATGGTTCGTATTACCGGAGTTCCCAAATTAACCATGTCCAGGTTAAGCGAGTCGGGGTATCCAGTTCTGTCGTCTGATGAGAAAGAGTCAAGATGCCATAGCTAAAGTTATCGCTATATATCTGTGAAGTTGCATTACCAACTAGACCGTCACATCCAATCGTACATACCTTTTGAGCATGTACACCAGTTTCCACCAAATGTGATGTCCATGCCTCATTACGGGGAAAGCTCCCCTACGTTATTAATGGAATTATGTAGCATCCTGACAACTACACCGCTAACTTACATCCATGCCCACAATGACCCTCACAAATCAACATCTGGGAGTAAAAGTATACCAATAATAAGATCCTTAATATTTGTAAATATGCATATGTGAGCATGACGAATACCACATTTCCAACCAAAAACTTCAATCAAGAGAAAGTTTCTTTATTGTATAGTAATTTCCTGGAATATACATGTCTCTCTACCATTTGTGTCCACATTGCGACGAGCGCTGCTTTTGGGGTCTTTCACGCGCGCAACCAATTCCTGGTAGACCACAGTCAATTTATGAAGTTTCTGTTGGAGCACTGTCACAGAGTCTTCGACCGCCGACACCCTGGCCTCTGCCTCCGTATTATGGTCCACTGCCTTCCCCAAAGTCCTGTCGGAGCAGGGAGACCTCTGAGCCCACTGCACTGATCTTAGCATTGAGCGCATCGTGTGATGACCACCAGCAATGCAGCATTATCTGGAGCCTGCCCAGCCACTTCAGCTTGACCGGTGGCACCAGTGCCCTTTTGCATAATGGTCTATGGTAACTGCTTCGTCTGCTGAACGGATGGCTTGTCCTATGGGATGGCAACTCCAGGAGGGCTCCTCCAGGTCAGCGCAATGCCAGTTTCACGCCCCCGGTCCTCTCAGGGAAGACCGAACAGTTGTGTCACCCCAACTCCACTGGTCCACCCCTCCGCTCAGCAGCACCCCAGGGGTCACGCTCTGCTGGCATGGGATCACGGAATTGACCACTCACAAGCCGCACTAGGGCCTAGCCCAGCGGCTTTTCTATCCTGAAAACAAGCCACAACGCTGACCCCCTAATGGGATATGGCTCACCGGAACTCTTGCCTGCAGTGCACACACCAAGGGCAACACTGAGGGTGTACTTTATTATTAACCCCACTCCACAGGCATACTTCCAGGTACAGGCTGTGGCTCCAAGCCAAAGCTCAGAGGTTCCAGGACGCACCCTGGCGGTGCGGTCAGGCCCACCTCACAGGGCCTTCAGGCCAGCCACTCCCGGCCTCCGGTTGCAGCCACAAATGATTCACTTGGCTAGCTCTACAGGACATGGCCTCATCTGTAGACCGCGGCCCCTACTTCTTCCTACGCTCAGCCGGCCCAGCTATGCCTTCCATGTAGGGCCAGCCCAATCTTCTTGGGCATAGATCTGGAGGCCGCAACCCCTGCCCGACTCCTCCTTGCAGTCTTGGGATCTCATACAGCAGGTTTGGGCCAGATTTGCTGCGGGGCACCCGCCAACGCTCGCAATCCCTGCATCACCGAATTCTGGCAGGGCCCGGTCTGCCCGGACACCCCAGGTCTTTGAGGACCTCCTTTCACCACCCAGAAGGCACCATTACACCTAGGCCGTAAGCGACACAGCCAAGAAGGAGACAACCGGCAAACACAGTGCGCGGTTCCACAACACGTCTTCCCACCCGCGGCTTTGCCCGGGACGTCACTAAAGTCCGATCCTCACGCTGCAGGCGTCTTCTCTTCGCTGGGGAATCACTGGTAAGCATGTCACTGAGGCACTGCCAACCCACGCAAGCACTGTACGCTGGTTTGGCTCCAACAGGTCCACTGCTGATAGTCAGGATGTGCATGGGCATGGGCAGGATGATGGAGAATTATTAGACCGGAACGCACCGAGCGCACTTAACAGGCATCTGCCATGGTGCCCCGGCAGGCCACGCCTCCCACAAGTTTCAGATTTTGGCTGGAGGGGGTCAGGACTAACTCATGCAGAAGCCAAGTGTAGGGTCCAAGGTCCCTGGAGCTTGTTATGTCTAGGGTGGGCGGAATTTGCATAGTCGCGCTACGCAAAGCTCTGCGAAACAAAAAATATCTTCCGAACACGCACTTTGAAAGAGCAAACAAGCAAAAAAATTCCTCGAAGCCGCAGAATTTTTGGCAATTCCACGTTCTCTGCGGAACACGAAATTACCCAAATTCCGTGAGTGGAACAGAATTTACCACCAGGCTTAGTTATGTCCCTGGGGCTCACACAGGAGGCCAGCCAACAAGTCCCTGGGGCCACTCTGTTAGTCCTGTGATACATGGCAAGCTTCAACAAGCACTGCAATCCTCTGGTTGAAGCAGGGCAGTCCTTGTAGGGACAAAGCAAACCTCAAGCATCAGGTGCAGTCCTCTGAAGTACAAGACAGTTCTTATGGGGGTCCTCTGCAGGTCCAGGAGTTTACAGAAGAGTAGGTCAGGAGGTCCAGTATTTATACTTGATGCCAGCCTTTGAAGTGGGGGAAACTTCTAGCCTATCCCCACATCAAATTCTGGAAATATCCTTCCTACCCCTGCCCAGTCTTCAAGTGGTCTAGGGTGACAAAAGGCTGGTATCAAGTTCCTTTGTGTGCTGAAGGCAGCCTTTTGAAATGTAACTGGGTAGGGAACAGCTCTGCCCCACCGATCCTGCCAACATCTTATTCCCCCGTGTCTGACTGTCTAGGAGGAATACACATTCACAGTCATGTGACCCAGGACACTGACTGGAGGCAACAAACGTATAGGACAAGAAAATGCAAACTTTCTCAAAATTGAATTTTCGTAATTGTAACTTAAAATCCAACTTTACTGCAAAAAAGGATTTTAAACTGACAATTCATTAAAAACATGACATTTCAACCTGTTCTCGATCAAAAGTTAGTACTTGTTAAATGTAATAAGGGAACTCAATATTATCCTATCAGAGAAGTAGGCCTCACTGTAGTGAAAACCTAGGCATGCAAAACTTAACATTTCCTACCATTTAAATACAATGCACCCTATTCTGTGGGCGATTTAGGGCCTACCTCAGGGATGACATGTATTTAAAACAAGCCTTTGCAATGCAATAGGTCTCGCATTAGAAAGGTTTGAGCTATTGGTCTTGTATATGACAATTTTTTATGTATGTGTTGGTTTTGAAAATAGCTAAATTAATAGCTTTGTCATTTACAATGCCAATAGTTATTACTTTCGCAAATGTGACACCTATAGCATTTGTAATGCAACATGTTTTGTATTTACGTGACTTAGATGTATTGATATTACAAATAACAATGGCTTTTAATTTGTTACAATAATAATACTTAATAAAAGTGATTGTAATTTATAATGGCAATAGCTTAAACTTTTGTAAATAACTTTTGTGAGGATTAAGTTCAGTGTATTTTATTGTGACGAAAATCCAAGAACAGAAGTGAATTAACATCTTTTTGTGACATTTGTAATAAAGCTTGCAACATTGAGAGAACATATTTGAACCAGTTGTTGTTGAATGGTTGCACAGATTGATGCTGTGATGGCGCGGAGTTATGTTGTGGTGGCGACGAGTGTTGCTGTGGCGTTCAGTGATCCTGTGGTAGCACATAGTGATGTTGTGGTGCCCCTGAGTGATGCTGTAGAGGCCCTGAGTGATGCTGTGGTGGCCCTGAGTAATGCGGTGGAGGCCCTGAGTGATGCTGTGGAGGCCCTGAGTGATGCTGTGGAGGCCCCGAGTGATGCTGTGGAGGCCCTGAGTGATGCTGTGGAGGCCCTGAGTGATGCTGTGGAGGCCCTGAGTGATGCTGTGGAGGCCCTGAGTGATGTGGAGGCCCTGAGTGATGCTGTGGTGGCGCATAATGATGTTGTGGTAGCGCATAGTGATGCTGTGGTGTTCCAGAGTGATGCTGTAGTATTCCAGAGTGATGCTGTGGTGATGCTGAGTGATGCTGTGGTGATGCTGAGTGATGCTGTGGTGGTGCTGAGTGATGCTGTGGTGGTGCTGAGTGATGGTGTGTTGGTGCTGAGCGGTGCTGTGGTGGTGCTGAGTGGTGCTGTGGTGGTGCTGAGTGATGCTGTGGTGGTGCTGAGTGATGCTTTGGTGGTGCTGAGTGATGCTTTGGTGGTGCTGACTGATGCTGGGGAGGCGCTGAGTGATGCTGGGGTGGCGCTGAGTGAATCTGGGGTGGAGCTGAGTGATGCTGGGGTGGCGCTGAGTGATGCTGGGGTGGTGCTGAGTGATGCTGGGGTGGCGCTGAGTGATGCTGGGGTGGCGCTGAGTGATGCTGGGGTAGCACTGAGTGATGCTGGAGTGGCACTGAGTGATGCTGGGGTAGTGCTGAGTGATGCTGGGGTAGCGCTGAGTGATGCTGGGGTAGCGCTGAGTAATGCTGGGGTGCTGAGTGGTGCTGTGGTGGTGCTAAGTGTTGCTGTGGTGGTGCTGAGTGGTGCTGTGGTGGTGTTGAGTGGTGCTGTGGTGGTGTTGAGTGGTGCTGTGGTGGTGCTGAGTGATGCTGTGGTGGTGCTGAGTGGTGCTGTGGGGGTGCTGACTGATAATGTGGTGGTGCTGAGTGATAATGTGGTGTTGCTGAGTGATGCTGAGTGATGCTGAGTGATGCTTAGTGATGCTGTGGTGGTGCTGCGTGGTGCTGTGGTGGTGCTGAGTGATAATTTGGTGGTGCTGAGTGGTGCTGTGGTAGTGCTGAGTGATGATGTGGTGATGCTGAGTGGTGCTGTGGTGGTGCTGAGTGATGCTGGGGTGGCGCTGAGTGATGCTGGGGTACTGCTGAGTGGTGCTGAGTGATAATTTGGTGGTGCTGAGTGGTGCTGTGGTGGTGCTGTGATGGTGCTGAGTGATAATGTGGGGGCGCTGGTTGGTGCTGGGGTAGTGCTGAGTGGTGCTGTGATGGTGCTGAGCGGTGCTGTGGTGGTGCTGAGTGGTGCTGTGTTGGTGCTGAGCGGTGCTGTGGTGGTGCTGAGTGGTGCTGAGTGGTGCTGTGGTGGTGCTGAGTGATAATGTGGTGGTGCTGTGGTGGTGCTGAGTGATGCTGTGGTGGTGCTGACTGATGCTGAGGGGGCAATGAGTGATGCTGGGGTGGCGCTGAGTGAATCTGGGGTGGAGCTGAGTGATGCTGGGGTGGCGCTGAGTGATGCTGGGGTGGCGCTGAGTGATGCTGGGGTGGCGCTGAGTGGCGCTGAGTGATGCTTGGGTAGCGCTGAGTGATGCTGGGGTGGCGCTGAGTGATGCTGGGGTAGCGCTGATTGATGCTGGAATGGCGCTGAGTGATGATGGGGTAGCGCTGAGTGATGCTGGGGTGCTGAGTGGTGCTGTGGTGGTGCTGAGTGTTGCTGTGGTGGTGCTCAGTGGTGCTGTTGTGGTGCTGAGTGGTGCTGTGGTAGTGCTGAGTGATGCTGTGGTAGTGCTGTGGTGGTGCTGAGTGATAATGTGGTGGTGCTGAGTAATAATGTGGTGGTGCTGAGTGATGCTGTGGTGGTGCTGAGTGGTGCTGTAGTGGTGCTGAGTGATGATGTGGTGGCGCTGAGTGGTGCTGAGTGATAATGTGGTGATGCTGAGTGGTGCTGTGGTGGTGCTGTGTGATGCTGGGGTGGTGCTGAGTGATGCTGGGGTAGTGCTGAGTGATAATGTGGTGGTGCTGAGTGATAATTTGGTGGTGCTGAGTGGTGCTGTGGTGGTGCTGAGTGGTGCTGTGGTGGTGCTGAGTGGTGCTTTGATGGTGCTGAGTGATAATGTGGGGGTGCTGAGTGGTGCGGTGGTAGTGCTGAGTGATGCTGGGGTGGCACTGGGTGGTGCTGAGTGGTGCTGGAGTGGTGCTGAGTGGTGCTGTGTTGGTGCTGAGTGGTGCTGTGGTGGTGCTGTGGTGGTGCTGAGTGATAATGTGGGGGTGCTGAGTGGTGCTGTGGTAGTGCTGAGTGATGCTGGGGTGTGAGACCCTTGCTCATTGCACCATCAGGATTCAAGCAAACCAGGCCGAAGACGGCTGTAATGCCAGAAACCGGTCCCCGGGAGCTTGTTTCCTTCCCAGTGTAAGAATTGGCTTTTGTAGTTTGGTTTGCCCTGTTCCCATCATGCACTGGGACAGGAACAGACTAATTTGCATACAGCCAGGTTCTGAAACTGGGATGGTGCAGTGAGCTAAAAAACGGTGTTGGATCTAGCCCTGATCTCTTGACTGGGTGAGAGCTTTCTGCTTAATTCAGAGACTCTGTCCCTCACCACCCCTTGTTGTAAATATTTTTGTCCACCCTAAGCGTGGAAGGGTATTCTCAGATGTGAGACCCTTGCTCATTGCACCATCAGGATTCAAGCAAACCGGGCCAAAGACGGCTGTAATGCCAGAAACCGGTCCCCGGGAGCTTGTTTCCTTCCCAGTGTAAGAATTGGCTTTTGTAGTTTGGTTTGCCCTGTTCCCATCATGCACTGGGACAGGAACAGACTAATTTGCATACAGCCAGGTTCTGTAACTGGGATGGTGCAGTGAGCTTCAAAACGGTGTTGGATCTAGCCCTGATCTCTTGACTGGGGTGAGACCCTTGCTCATTGCACCATCAGGATTCAAGCAAACCGGGCCGAAGACGGCTGTAATGCCAGAAACCGGTCCCCGGGAGCTTGTTTCCTTCCCAGTGTAAGAATTGGCTTTTGTAGTTTGGTTTGCCCTGTTCCCATCATGCACTGGGACAGGAACAGACTAATTTGCATACAGCCAGGTTCTGAAACTGGGATGGTGCAGTGAGCTAAAAAACGGTGTTGGATCTAGCCCTGATCTCTTGACTGGGTGAGAGCTTTCTGCTTAATTCAGAGACTCTGTCCCTCACCACCCCTTGTTGTAAATATTTTTGTCCGCCCTAAGCGTGGAAGGGTATTCTCAGATGTGAGACCCTTGCTCATTGCACCATCAGGATTCAAGCAAACCGGGCCGAAGACGGCTGTAATGCCAGAAACCGGTCCCCGGGAGCTTGTTCCCTTCCCAGTGTAAGAATTGGCTTTTGTAGTTTGGTTTGCCCTGTTCCCATCATGCACTGGGACAGGAACAGACTAATTTGCATACAGCCAGGTTCTGAAACTGGGATGGTGCAGTGAGCTAAAAAACGGTGTTGGATCTAGCCCTGATCTCTTGACTGGGTGAGAGCTTTTTGCTTAATTCAGAGACTCTGTCCCTCACCACCCCTTGTTGTAAATATTTTTGTCCACCCTAAGCGTGGAAGGGTATTCTCAGATGTGAGACCCTTGCTCATTGCACCATCAGGATTCAAGCAAACCGGGCCGAAGACGGCTGTAATGCCAGAAACCGGTCCCCGGGAGCTTGTTTCCTTCCCAGTGTAAGAATTGGCTTTTGTAGTTTGGTTTGCCCTGTTCTCATCATGCACTGGGACAGGAACAGACTAATTTGCATACAGCCAGGTTCTGAAACTGGGATGGTGCAGTGAGCTAAAAAACGGTGTTGGATCTAGCCCTGATCTCTTGACTGGGTGAGAGCTTTCTGCTTAATTCAGAGACTCTGTCCCTCACCACCCCTTGTTGTAAATATAGAGTGATGCTGGGGTGGCACTGGGTGGTGCTGAGTGGTGCTGGGGTGGTGCTGAGTGGTGCTGTGTGATAATGTGGTGCTGTGGTGGTGCTGAGTGGTGCTGGGGTACCGCTGAGTCATGCTGAAAGATAATGTGGTGGTGCTGAGTGGTGCTGTGGTGGTGCTGAGTGGTGTTGTGGTGGTGCTGAGCGGTGCTGTGGTGGTGCTGAGTGGTGCTGAGTGATAATGTGGTGAGGCTGAGTGGTGCTGTGGTGGTGCTGAGTGGTGCTGAGTGGTGCTGTGGTGGTGCTGAGTGGTGCTGAGTGATAATGTGGTGGTGCTGAGTGGTGCTGAGTGATAATGTGGTGGTGCTGTGGTGGTGCTGAATGATGCTGGGGTGGTGCTGAGTGATGCTGAGGTGGTGCTGAGTGGTGCTGTGGTGGTGCTGAGTGGTGCTGTGGTGGTGCTGAGTGATGCTGGGGTGGCGCTGAGTGATGCTGTGGTGGTGGCCGAAAACAGCGAAGAAAGAAGCGACGGCTTAAAGTTCAAAGGGGGGATGCATGTGGTCCAGAGAGAGGTGGGACAGGCGGAGCCGAGCCCGGCCAAAAACAACGAAGAACAAACCGACCAAGATCCGGCGCGAAGAGTCTCTGCCCGAGCATTGAGTAAAAAGAGCTGCGGTCAAAACGATGCCAGGAAAAGCGGGGAAATGAAAGGCGGCCGGGAAATGCTCTCTGCATTGCGGGGACGGGGATCACTTTTGGAGGAAAATAGACATTTAACTGCTGTGGCTAATTATTTCGCACTGGAAACAGGATCTGCATTTTATAGTCAATTAGCCCTCATTTAAAAGACTCCCTGTATTACATTAGCAACGCATTCACTGCATGGTTTTATTCTAGCCAGTACTCGGGTAATTCAGGATCGCTGGTGCGTTCAACAAACATTTAAAATAATAAAAGTCAGTCTTGACTTTCCGTTGTTCACTCGGGGAAATGCCTAAATGTGGTAAATGATTGTGTGATTGTGATCAGGTTATGCAAAACAGCTGCGACTTAAGTAAATTGGTGTTTGACGAGATTAGCGAATACTGGTATAAATAATATATATTACATCAAGCATTTAATTTGTGTTATATTTGTATTCGGGACAGCATTAAAGAAAAATTCCAAAGCGCCCCGCCCCGTTTTAAGATTGAGCACATGAAAAAACTGTAAATAATTGTATAAACAATCCCTACTGTGTATATGACTGCAACCAAAATAAGTGTACCGCTGATTTTTTGAGGGAGGAAGGAGTATGGGAAATGTAGTTCACCGCAGGAGAGCGACTTAAATGCACCGCCAGCCATCAAATCCAAAACAAGCAGGATTAGCCTTGGAAAGACGCCCAAACCTTCGCGAGTCCCACCAAAAGAAGCCCAATGCTGAGTAAAGGCACGGAGAGTAAATACAAGCAGCGACGAGTGGTAGCAGAAAGAAACAATTAAAACAAACATTTGAATTGTGTTATATTTGTATTCAGGACAGCGCCCAGTCCCGTTTTAAGATTGAGCACATGAAAAAACTGTAGGCGAAGCGAGCACAAGAAAGGTTTCCTACCGCAAACAATAGCTTTTCCCATCCCAGAGATGGCGTTTACGGTTCAGTATAGCAAGTCAAGCAGACTTCCAACCTCTACAGTAGAGCGCTCACTCTAAACAAGAACATCGCCAAAAGAAAAAAATGTAATTAGAAGCGGCCGGGAAATGCTCTCGGCATTGCGGGGGCGGGGTGTACATTCCTTTGAACTGTGAAGCAGGGGGCGGCGGAGCGGATCCTTTTGAAGTGAAGCTCTCGGCAGAGCATGGCCTCGCAGCCGTGAAAGTGAAACAGCAGGGATGTAATTAGGGGGGTGGAGAAGTGAGGCAGAGCGAGCGCTGGGGTGAATGCCTGAGGCCGAGTGCACACTGGGGAAGCTTCAGATGCCTGTGGCAGGGAGGCTGATGGGTTTGATGTGGATGCGCGTTCCGCACGAGTGCACCACATGAACTGGACACAATCTGCAATGGTTTCAGAGCTTGGTTAGCCTACTATACTCTTGTCTATTTATCCCTGCGGGATATAATAGTCGAGACCTAAAAAGGGAGGTTTAGGACTGCCAAATGGTTTATTTTGCTAGGTCAAATTGGCACTTTAAAACTGCACTACAGGATGCAATGGCAGGTCTGAGACATGTTTTGAAATGCTAATTTAGTGGGTGGCACAATGAGTGTTTCAGACCCACTAGTAGCATTTAATTTCCAGTCCCTATGTACATATAGTACCATATATTCGGGACATGTAAGTAAATTAAATGGGCAATCAGGTGTAGGCCAACTTTACCATGTTGTAAGGAAATATTACATACACTTTAGCACTGGCTAGCAAAGGCTTGGGAGTAAGGCCCAAATTCAACAAGCCAAAGTAGTGCCTCCCTGTTGTAGTCAGCACCACCTGGTTGAAGCGGTCAGAGCATCCTGGTTCGAACAGGCGGGCCTCTCTGGTTGCTACAGACATTGCCTCCTGGCTGGAGCAGACAGTTCTACTACCTGCTTGGAGCAGACAGTGCCCCCTGGTTCGAGCAGAGAGATGCTTTCAGGTTTGAGTAAACATCGCCCCCAGGTTCGAGCAGACAGTGCCTCCTGGTTCGAGCAGACAGTGCCCCCTGGTTCGAGCAGGCAGTGCTCCATTGCTGGAGCAGTCAGTGCCTCGGAGTGGAAGTAGAGCCTCCTGGTTCGAGCAGTCAGTGCCCCCTAATTAAAGCAGTCAGTGCCCCCTAGTTGGAGCAGCCAGTGTCTCATTGTTGGGGCAGTCAGTGTCTCATTGTTGGAGCAGTCCGTTCCTCCTGTTTGGAGCACTTAGTGCCTTCTGGTTGGACCAGTCAGTGCATCCGAATGGAAGTAAAGCCTTCTGATTGGAGTAGCTGGTGCCCCCTGGTTGGAGCAATCAGTGCCCTCTGGTTGGAGGAGACAAATGTAAATGTAAATGTATAGGCATTTATATAGCGCACTACTTACCCGTAGGGTCCCAAGGCGCTTCGACCGCTGCGAAACCCTTCCTGGCTTCCCTGAGAGATGGTCCCTTAATGGGTATCTCCAGGGTGAGACCAGGCATCCCCGGCGGTCTGGTGGGGCCGTTAGTGAAGATGAGGCAAGCTAATGCCCAGAGTTGCCGAGTGTGATCGCTGATCAGAGTGGGCACCGAGGCGAGAGAATTATCGAGTCCGCTGACCCTGGTCCAGAAACCTGCCGCGCCGGGAATCGAACCCTGGTCCCGGGCCGTGCTCTGCTCTCGGGTCTGCCGCCTCTAACCAGTGAGCCACACTACTTCACTACAAGAGTCTTTAGGTTAGAAATACAGCTTCCTGGTTGAAGCATTCAGTGCCTCCTGGTTGGAAGTAGAGGCTCCTGGCTGGTGCAATCAGTGCCTCTTGGTTGGAAGTACAGCCTCTTGGAGCAATCAGAGCCTCTAGGTTGGCAATACAGCCTCCTGGTTAAAGCAGTTTGTTGCCTCCTTGGTGGAAGTATAGGCTCCTGGTTGGATCAGCCAGTGCCTCCTGGTTGGAGCAGTCAGTGCCTCCTGGTTGGAAGTAGAGGCCCCGCTTAAAGCAGTCAGTGCCTCCTGGTTGGAACAGTCAGTACCTCCTGGTTGGAGCAGTCAGTGCCTCCTGGATGGAAGTAAAGGCTCTTGGTTGGACCAGTAAGTGCCTCCTGGTTGGAAGTAGATGCCCTGGTTAAAGCAGTCAGTGCCTCCTGGTTGGAACAGTCAGTACCTCCTGGTTGGAGCAGTCAGTGCCTCCTAGATGGAAGTCAGTGCCTCCTGGGTGGAAGTAGAGGCTCCTGGCTGGGCCAGTCAGTGCCTCCTGGTTGGAAGTCGGGGACCTGGCTAAAGTAGTCAGTGCCTCCTGGATGGAAGTAATTGCTCCTGGTTAAAGCAGTCAGTGCCTCCAGGTAGGATCATTCGGTGCCTCCTGGTAGGAAGTAGAGGCCCTGGTTAAAGCAGTCAGTGTCTCCTGGGTTGAAGTAGAGGCCCTGGTAGAGGCCCTGGTTAAAGCAGTCAGTGCCTCCTGGGTGGGAGTAGAGGCCCTGGTTAAAGCAGTCAGTGCCTCCTGGTTGGAACAGTCAGTGCCTCCTGGATAGAAGTAGAGGATCCTCGTTGGAGCAGTCAGTGCCTCTTGGTTGGAAGTACAGCCTCTAAGTTGGAGCAATCAGAGCCTCTTGGTTGACAGTACAGCCTCCTGGTTGAAGCAGTCGTTGTCCCTTTCTCACTGCTCCATCAGGATTCAAGCAAGCCGGGCCGAAGAAGGCTGAAATGCCAGAAACCGGTCCCCGGTAGCTTGTCTCCTTTCTGGTGAAGAACTGGCTTGGTAGTTTAGTCTGCCCTGTTCCCATGATGCACTGGGCCAGGGACAGACTGATTTGCATATAGCCAGGTTCTGAGCTGGGATGGGGCAGTGAGATAAATAACGGTGATGGATCAAGCCCTGATCTTTGGACTGGGTAAGAGTGGTCTGTTTAACTCAGACACTCTGTTCATCACCACCCCCTTTTCTAAATCGTTTTTGGCCACTATAGGTGTGGCAGGGTATACTCAGACATGTGTCCCTTTCTCACTGCTCCATCAGGATTCAAGCAAGCCGGGCCGAAGAAGGCTGAAATGCCAGAAACCGGTCCCCGGTAGCTTGTCTCCTTTCTGGTGAAGAATTGGCTTGGTAGTTTAGTCTGCCCTGTTCCCATGATGCACTGGGCCAGGGACAGACTGATTTGCATATAGCCAGGTTCTGAGCTGGGATGGGGCAGTGAGATAAATAATGGTGATGGATCAAGCCCTGATCTTTGGACTGGGTAAGAGTGGTCTGTTTAACTCAGACACTCTGTTCATCACCACCCCCTTTTCTAAATCGTTTTTGGCCACTATAGGTGTGGCAGGGTATACTCAGACATGAGTCCCTTTCTCACTGCTCCATCAGGATTCAAGCAAGCCGGGCCGAAGAAGGCTGAAATGCCAGAAACCGGTCCCCGGTAGCTTGTCTCCTTTCTGGTGAAGAATTGGCTTGGTAGTTTAGTCTGCCCTGTTCCCATGATGCACTGGGCCAGGGACAGACTGATTTGCATATAGCCAGGTTCTGAGCTGGGATGGGGCAGTGAGATAAATAACGGTGATGGATCAAGCCCTGATCTTTGGACTGGGTAAGAGTGGTCTGTTTAACTCAGACACTCTGTTCATCACCACCCCCTTTTCTAAATCGTTTATGGCCACTATAGGTGTGGCAGGGTATACTCAGACATGAGTCCCTTTCTCACTGCTCCATCAGGATTCAAGCAAGCCGGGCCGAAGAAGGCTGAAATGCCAGAAACCGGTCCCCGGTAGCTTGTCTCCTTTCTGGTGAAGAATTGGCTTGGTAGTTTAGTCTGCCCTGTTCCCATGATGCACTGGGCCAGGGACAGACTGATTTGCATATAGCCAGGTTCTGAGCTGGGATGGGGCAGTGAGATAAATAACGGTGATGGATCAAGCCCTGATCTTTGGACTGGGTAAGAGTGGTCTGTTTAACTCAGACACTCTGTTCATCACCACCCCCTTTTCTAAATCGTTTTTGGCCACTATAGGTGTGGCAGGGTATACTCAGACATGAGTCCCTTTCTCACTGCTCCATCAGGATTCAAGCAAGCCGGGCCGAAGAAGGCTGAAATGCCAGAAACCGGTCCCCGGTAGCTTGTCTCCTTTCTGGTGAAGAATTGGCTTGGTAGTTTAGTCTGCCCTGTTCCCATGATGCACTGGGCCAGGGACAGACTGATTTGCATATAGCCAGGTTCTGAGCTGGGATGGGGCAGTGAGATAAATAACGGTGATGGATCAAGCCCTGATCTTTGGACTGGGTAAGAGTGGTCTGTTTAACTCAGACACTCTGTTCATCACCACCCCCTTTTCTAAATTGTTTTTGGCCACTATAGGTGTGGCAGGGTATACTCAGACATGAGTCCCTTTCTCACTGCTCCATCAGGATTCAAGCAAGCCGGGCCGAAGAAGGCTGAAATGCCAGAAACCGGTCCCCGGTAGCTTGTCTCCTTTCTGGTGAAGAATTGGCTTGGTAGTTTAGTCTGCCCTGTTGTAGCGATCGTGGTGCCCGGGGGACGAGGAATGATTCTGCTTTCAAGATCTAGGAGATGGTATGCCTGCGGGGATGTGTGTAGGAGGAATAGAGCGAACTACAGTGACCAGCATTCCAAGGGGCAAGCAGGAAGAGCCACGAGACCAAAAGCATATTAGCACCTCCCATCCTCACGGACGGTGCTTGTCAATGTGATTCTCGAGTCTATCGGAGTGGCGGATGGTGTTCCCCGCCGGAGCCCAGCGAGAAGAAAGAAGTTTCCAGGAGAAAAACCCGTGATTCCCCCAGCGCTTAGCTGATGACAACGCTCTGCGGCTAAGTACTCATTTAAACGAAAGCGGGCTCGCTTTCGTTTTCTTCCTTCTTCCTTCGTGATCTTTTCTAGTTAGTTAGATAGGGCAGTTCTGGGATATTTCGTTTGTTTTGTTCCTCAATTATCAGGGAGCGTTCTGTTTGAAGACGCGCTGTGCTGATATTCCGTGTTTGTTCTCCCCAGGAGAAGGATTCTGGGAGATATAGTTCCAAGTTGTTTTTTGTTTTTGCTTTCACGGATAACATTGCCATAAGAGACAGAGACATAATTCCTGTGAAGTTCGTTTGGCTGGTTTCTTGTCTTCAAATTCGTGGCAAACCTCGAAGGGCGGTTTGTGCTTCTAAACAACCGCAATTATTTCCTTTCCTTGTGACTACTGCCTGTTGCAGTCCTGAACCCTTGGCAGAACTATTATTGGTCAAGCAGGATTGCTGTGGGGCTTTTCTTTCACGGCCTGGGTTGTGTATGATTCCGATGGGCCCTTCCTTGCTGTCTTCCGCATCTTGGTGACCAGACTCCCGGGGGATCCCAACGAATCATCGCTACCCATTTATTATTTTATCCACTTCCCCTTTCCCGGCTATGTACGAGGGCACACAGTGAGTTTTGCTTCCACTGTGGGTTTCGTGGTTGGCTGGGGGAGGAGAGCTTAGCATCTGAAGTCGTTTCTGCCGGACACCCTGCACAAAGGTTAGTGGCGTGTGTGAGCCTGCGCTGCTGCCTGTCCTTGACAGATTGACAAGCCCAAGTTTACACACCGGCCCGAACGATGAATGTTGAAGCAGTCTTGGCTTCCCTTGTGGAAGGCATGGCCTCTTTACAACAGGAAGTAGCTACTTCTAGAGCAGAAAACCAGACCCTGTATAAAGAGGTTGGTACCTTAAGAAGGGAAGTCGCAGGACTAGCCCAGAAAGGAACAGGAGGTAGCCCTTACATTAAACCAGCTACCTTACCTCCCCCTGGTGCAAGAAAATCTGTGGAAGCAGAAGGGGGTGGGTTCTCTGTTCCCCCTCAATTAGCCACCTCTAGTGCTTCATCGGCTGAAGCTGCTCATACTGTACATGTGGTACAGACCGTAGGCGTTCCTTTAGCTGCCCCTGAACGTTTTTACGGAGACCCCCGCAAATTTTAAACATTCCTGAATCAGTGCAATTTACATTTTTTATGTAAACCCGGGGTTTTCCAAGATGATTCGGCGAAGACAGCTTTTATGATGTCTTATATGGGGGGTAATGCTGCCAGTTGGAATATTCCATTGCTGGAGAAGAATGACCCAGTGTTGCACGATTTTTCTGCTTTTTGTGTTGAGTTGCGCAAGCTTTTTGATCGTAAATCCCATATGCTGACCTTGGATAGAGAACTACTCACCATACGTCAAGGTTCTCAGGATTTATTGTCTTATATCACCTCATTCAACAGGTTGGTGGTAGAGACTGATTGGCCCGCTGCAAAACGTATCTCATTGTTTTATCAAGGCCTTCGTGGAGAACTAAAGGACGTCCTTGCACAGGTGGTACAGTTGCCCGATACCTGTGAAGAGTTCATCGATTTAACAGTCCAATTGGATCACAGACTCCTAGAGAGGAGAGGGGATAGATCAAGAGGAGACACTCGCCCTTTCTACCCTCGCTTTAGGGGTCCTATGGAAGAACGTGCTAAACCCTCCGAAGGCCCTGAACCCATGCAAATCGGTGGTATCCGTGGACCACTGACACAGGAAGAGAAGGAGAAAAGACGTCGTTTGAAGCAATGTCTTTATTGCGGAAAAGGAGGCCACTTGATTAAGGACTGCAGAGCCAGAAATACTGTCCCAGCCAGAAACCCCGTTCCTAGGGTGCAAGCCCTAGTAGAGTCCGATCAACCGACGGAAAACTGAAGAACCCAAACCAGGAAGAGGTCTCTGTCTTGGGTTGTTTGCCGCAAATGATCTCCCCCTGTCTTGCAAATACCTTGCATCCTGCAGTGGCGCATATGAATCTTCAAATCATCCTCTGGGTTACCCCTCAGAAATCATTGAATATTGACGCCTTAGTAGATTCAGGAGCCACCGGAAACTACATTGATCAGGAATTCGCCCTGAAGATCGGGATTGCTTGTGAGAAAAAAGAAAAACCGGAGTTGGTGAAGGCCGTGGATGGTACGGTCTTATCATCGGGTCCAGTGGCCTATCACACCTGTCCCATGCTCATGCAAACCGGAAAAGATCATCAGGAATATATCCAGTTTGATCTCATTGATGCACCCCAATTCCGGCTCATCTTGGGAATGCCCTGGTTGACTCTCCACGATCCAAAGATCTGTTGGGCGGCACGCACTATCACCTTGTCATCCGCATATTGTCAGGAGCATTGTACTCAGGTTACTGCTGTTCCCTGCATTCCAGAACTCTCGTCTTCCTTCTGTCTGGCGGCTTCATGTTCTACAGAGCAATACTGTTGTGCCACCATACTCCCCTCGGAGTATCAGTCGTTCTCCCCTGTGTTTGACAAACAACAGGCTACTCAATTGCCTCCACACAGGGTATACGACTGCAGAATCGATCTCATACCAGGAGCAGATATTCCATGTAGCAGGGTCTATGCCATGACCGAGAAGGAGACAGAATATCTGAAGACCTACATTGAAGAGAATTTAGCATCAGGATTCATCAGACACTCGTCATCTCCCGCCTCATCCCCTATGTTTTTTATACCCAAGAAGGATTGTGCCGAATTAAGACCCTGTATAGACTATCGAGCCATTAACCGTGTGACCATCAAAAACCGGTACCCTCTCCCCTTGATACCAGTGCTCATGGACCAACTTAAGGGAGCCAGGTACTTTACCAAACTCGATCTACGCGGAGCCTATCATCTGGTGCGTGTCAAAAAAGGGGATGAGTGGAAGACTGCGTTCCGAACGAAGCTGGGCCTGTTCGAATATAGGGTGATGCCCTTTGGGCTGTGCAATGCCCCCGCAGCATTTCAGTTTTTTATGGATGAGGTTCTGCGGGGATGTCTGGAGACCTATTGCATAGTCTACATAGATGACATCCTGGTGTACTCCTCCACTCTTTCGGAACATGTTGGACATGTGAAGTCCGTGCTGGACCGTTTACAACGAAACTCTCTATACGCCAAGTTGGAGAAATGCTTATTCCACGTCCAGGAAGTGTCTTTCCTTGGGTACATCATTAATGAGAAGGGTTTTCAAATGGACTCGAACAAAGTGGATGCGATCCTCACATGGACTACACCGAAAACTGTGAAAGCTATACAAAGCTTTCTCGGTTTTGCAAACTACTATCGTAGGTTTATCAAGGATTTCTCCAAAATCATTCATCCGATTTCTTGTCTGTTACGGAAAAATATGCCTTTTGTGTGGAGTAAGGAGGCTGACACATCATTTCAATACCTGAAGAAGCAGTTCACTCAAGCTCCCATTCTTCGTCACCCTGACCCGCAATTGCCATTCATCCTGGAGACCGACGCGTCCCAATATGCAGTGGGAGGAGTGCTTTCTCAAAGACACCCTAGTACAGGCCAAGTACATCCTGTTGCCTTCTTCTCCAAGAAGCTCACGTCCTGTGAGGTGAATTATGCCATAACGGATAAAGAACTCTTAGCCATCAAAAGGGCATGTGAGGAATGGCGTCACTATTTACTAGGAGCGGTCCATACAGTGGAGATCTACACGGATCACCGGAATTTGCTATTTTTGAAGACAGCGAAGGCCCTCACTCCCCGACAATTACGGTGGTCTCTTTTCTTTTCCGACTATGACTTCATAATCAAATACAAACCTGGACCCCAAAATGGGAAAGCCGATGCTCTATCACGTTTGGAGGATGGAGAACAGAGAAAGACCGAAGAGGTAGAAACACCTTTGATCCTTCAAGAAACAACTGCCAGAGTAGGGGCTGTCACTCTCCTGTCATCCCACAACTTTCTTGAAGACGTGAAAATAGCCCTTGCAGATATGAGCATACCTGAATGGATACAAGAAGATCCGGAGCATCGCACTATAAAGGATGATCTCGCCTATCAGGATACTGCATTATTCATTCCCACTGAAGCCCTACGGCAACGAGTATTGGTTTGGTCTCATGATTCGGTCCTGGGAGGTCATATGGGAATGTACAAAACCATTGCCATCGTGGAACGTTCCTTCTGGTGGCCCCAGCTAAGAGAAGAAGTCCGGTCTTATGTGAGGAATTGTGCCATCTGTACGCAAGGAAAAGCTGTGCATGCTCGCCCGGTAGGTCTACTGAGACCTTTGCCCATACCTCCCCAACCTTGGCACACTCTCTCCATGGATTTTATCGTTGAGATGCCACCGTGTAATGGAATGACGGTGATATTGGTTGTCGTTGATCACTTGACGAAGATGGGCCATTTCATACCTTTGAAGGAAGTACCCACGTCCGTAGAATTGGCAGAAGTGTTTCTTCAACATATCGTCAGGGCTCATGGTCTTCCTTGTGTATTGATCACCGACAGGGGTTCTCAGTTCACTTCCCGGTTCTGGAAGGCATTATGTACCACCTTGAACATTGATGCCCGTCTGTCATCCAGCTACCACCCTCAGACGGATGGCAAGACAGAACGCCTGAACCAAACCCTGGAGCAATATCTTCGTTGTTTCTCGTTGAGGAATGATATGGAATGGACTGTGTTACTCTGGATGGCCGAATTCGCATATAATAATGCTGTGCACTCAACACTGGGTTGTTCACCATTTTTTTGTCTCCATGGGTATCATCCACATATACTTCCCTTTGAGTGGCCTGTCCATTCCCCTGTTCCTAGCATCCACGAACACCACGCACATCTAAGAGCGGTGTTGTTGGATGCACGTAACAACCTGGCCGATGCACAGTCCGCGCAGAAACGCTTCGCTGACAGGAAAAGGAGAGTAGAGCCATCGTATGCAGTGGGAGACAAGGTGTGGCTCTCCACCAAGAATCTCCACATTAAAGGGCATACTAAACTGACACCTAAATATGTAGGACCCTACAGTATAGTTGAAGTGATTAACCCTGTTGCTGTGAAACTCCTGCTCCCGGTGGGTTGGAAGATACATCCAGTGTTCCATGTCTCCCTCCTGGTTCCTTGCCCTCCCACTATGAGATTACCAGTAGCTCCACTTCGATTGATGTAGATGGTCAGGAGGAATTTGAGGTGCTATCCATTCTAGATTCCCGTATGGTGAGGGGCCGAATCCAGTACTTGGTGGAGTGGAAAGGTTATGGCCCTGAAGATCGGTCCTGGGAACCTCTGGGGAACCTGCACTGTCCGGAGCTAGTTGACCGTTTCCATGCCCTACATCCGGGTAAGCCGGGTCGACCGCCGAGTCGGCAGTCCTCGAGAGGGGGTTCTGTAGCGATCGTGGTGCCCGGGGGACGAGGAATGATTCTGCTTTCAAGATCTAGGAGATGGTATGCCTGCGGGGATGTGTGTAGGAGGAATAGAGCGAACTACAGTGACCAGCATTCCAAGGGGCAAGCAGGAAGAGCCACGAGACCAAAAGCATATTAGCACCTCCCATCCTCACGGACGGTGCTTGTCAATGTGATTCTCGAGTCTATCGGAGTGGCGGATGGTGTTCCCCGCCGGAGCCCAGCGAGAAGAAAGAAGTTTCCAGGAGAAAAACCCGTGATTCCCCCAGCGCTTAGCTGATGACAACGCTCTGCGGCTAAGTACTCATTTAAACGAAAGCGGGCTCGCTTTCGTTTTCTTCCTTCTTCCTTCGTGATCTTTTCTAGTTAGTTAGATAGGGCAGTTCTGGGATATTTCGTTTGTTTTGTTACTCAATTATCAGGGAGCGTTCTGTTTGAAGACGCGCTGTGCTGATATTCCGTGTTTGTTCTCCCCAGGAGAAGGATTCTGGGAGATATAGTTCCAAGTTGTTTTTTGTTTTTGCTTTCACGGATAACATTGCCATAAGAGACAGAGACATAATTCCTGTGAAGTTCGTTTGGCTGGTTTCTTGTCTTCAAATTCGTGGCAAACCTCGAAGGGCGGTTTGTGCTTCTAAACAACCGCAATTATTTCCTTTCCTTGTGACTACTGCCTGTTGCAGTCCTGAACCCTTGGCAGAACTATTATTGGTCAAGCAGGATTGCTGTGGGGCTTTTCTTTCACGGCCTGGGTTGTGTATGATTCCGATGGGCCCTTCCTTGCTGTCTTCCGCATCTTGGTGACCAGACTCCCGGGGGATCCCAACGAATCATCGCTACCCATTTATTATTTTATCCACTTCCCCTTTCCCGGCTATGTACGAGGGCACACAGTGAGTTTTGCTTCCACTGTGGGTTTCGTGGTTGGCTGGGGGAGGAGAGCTTAGCATCTGAAGTCGTTTCTGCCGGACACCCTGCACAAAGGTTAGTGGCGTGTGTGAGCCTGCGCTGCTGCCTGTCCTTGACACCTGTTCCCATGATGCACTGGGCCAGGGACAGACTGATTTGCATATAGCCAGGTTCTGAGCTGGGATGGGGCAGTGAGATAAATAACGGTGATGGATCAAGCCCTGATCTTTGGACTGGGTAAGAGTGGTCTGTTTAACTCAGACACTCTGTTCATCACCACCCCCTTTTCTAAATCGTTTTTGGCCACTATAGGTGTGGCAGGGTATACTCAGACATGAGTCCCTTTCTCACTGCTCCATCAGGATTCAAGCAAGCCGGGCCGAAGAAGGCTGAAATGCCAGAAACCGGTCCCCGGTAGCTTGTCTCCTTTCTGGTGAAGAATTGGCTTGGTAGTTTAGTCTGCCCTGTTCCCATGATGCACTGGGCCAGGGACAGACTGATTTGCATATAGCCAGGTTCTGAGCTGGGATGGGGCAGTGAGATAAATAACGGTGATGGATCAAGCCCTGATCTTTGGACTTGGTAAGAGTGGTCTGTTTAACTCAGACACTCTGCTCATCACCACCCCCTTTTCTAAATCGTTTTTGGCCACTATAGGTGTGGCAGGGTATACTCAGACATGAGTCCCTTTCTCACTGCTCCATCAGGATTCAAGCAAGCCGGCCCGAAGAAGGCTGAAATGCCAGAAACCGGTCCCCGGTAGCTTGTCTCCTTTCTGGTGAAGAATTGGCTTGGTAGTTTAGTCTGCCCTGTTCCCATGATGCACTGGGCCAGGGACAGACTGATTTGCATATAGCCAGGTTCTGAGCTGGGATGGGGCAGTGAGATAAATAACGGTGATGGATCGAGCCCCGATCTTTGGACTGGGTAAGAGTGGTCTGTTTAACTCAGACACTCTGTTCATCACCACCCCCTTTTCTAAATCGTTTTTGTCCACTATAGGTGTGGCAGGGTATACTCAGACATGAGTCCCTTTCTCACTGCTCCATCAGGATTCAAGCAAGCCGGGCCGAAGAAGGCTGAAATGCCAGAAACCGGTCCCTGGTAGCTTGTCCCCTTTCTGGTGAAGAATTGGCTTGGTAGTTTAGTCTGCCCTGTTCCCATGATGCACTGGGCCAGGGACAGACTGATTTGCATATAGCCAGGTTCTGAGCTGGGATGGGGCAGTGAGATAAATAACGGTGATGGATCGAGCCCTGATCTTTGGACTGGGTAAGAGTGGTCTGTTTAACTCAGACACTCTGTTCATCACCACCCCCTTTTCTAAATCGTTTTTGGCCACTATAGGTGTGGCAGGGTATACTCAGACATGAGTCCCTTTCTCACTGCTCCATCAGGATTCAAACAAGCCGGGCCAAAGAAGGCTGAAATGCCAGAAACCGGTCCCCGGTAGCTTGTCTCCTTTATGGTGAAGAATTGGCTTGGTAGTTTAGTCTGCCCTGTTCCCATGATGCACTGGGCCAGGGACAGACTGATTTGCATATAGCCAGGTTCTGAGCTGGGATGGGGCAGTGAGATAAATAACGGTGATGGATCGAGCCCTGATCTTTGGACTGGGTAAGAGTGGTCTGTTTAACTCAGACACTCTGTTCATCACCACCCCGTTTTCTAAATCGTTTTTGGCCACTATAGGTGTGGCAGGGTATACTCAGACATGAGTCCCTTTCTCACTGCTCCATCAGGATTCAAGCAAGCCGGGCCGAAGAAGGCTGAAATGCCAGAAACCGGTCCCCGGTAGCTTGTCTCCTTTCTGGTGAAGAATTGGCTTGGTAGTTTAGTCTGCCCTGTTCCCATGATGCACTGGGCCAGGGACAGACTGATTTGCATATAGCCAGGTTCTGAGCTGGGATGGGGCAGTGAGATAAATAATGGTGATGGATCAAGCCCTGATCTTTGGACTGGGTAAGAGTGGTCTGTTTAACTCAGACACTCTGTTCATCACCACCCCCTTTTCTAAATCGTTTTTGGCCACTATAGGTGTGGCAGGGTATACTCAGACATGAGTCCCTTTCTCACTGCTCCATCAGGATTCAAGCAAGCCGGGCCGAAGAAGGCTGAAATGCCAGAAACCGGTCCCCGGTAGCTTGTCTCCTTTCTGGTGAAGAATTGGCTTGGTAGTTTAGTCTGCCCTGTTCCCATGATGCACTGGGCAAGGGACAGACTGATTTGCATATAGCCAGGTTCTGAGCTGGGATGGGGCAGTGAGATAAATAACGGTGATGGATCAAGCCCTGATCTTTGGACTGGGTAAGAGTGGTCTGTTTAACTCAGACACTCTGTTCATCACCACCCCCTTTTCTAAATCGTTTTTGGCCACTATAGGTGTGGCAGGGTATACTCAGACATGAGTCCCTTTCTCACTGCTCCATCAGGATTCAAGCAAGCCGGGCCGAAGAAGGCTGAAATGCCAGAAACCGGTCCTCGGTAGCTTGTCTCCTTTCTGGTGAAGAATTGGCTTGGTAGTTTAGTCTGCCCTGTTCCCATGATGCACTGGGCCAGGGACAGACTGATTTGCATATAGCCAGGTTCTGAGCTGGGATGGGGCAGTGAGATAAATAACGGTGATGGATCAAGCCCTGATCTTTGGACTGGGTAAGAGTGGTCTGTTTAACTCAGACACTCTGTTCATCACCACCCCCTTTTCTAAATCGTTTTTGGCCACTATAGGTGTGGCAGGGTATACTCAGACATGAGTCCCTCTCTCACTGCTCCATCAGGATTCAAGCAAGCCGGGCCGAAGAAGGCTGAAATGCCAGAAACCGGTCCCCGGTAGCTTGTCTCCTTTCTGGTGAAGAATTGGCTTGGTAGTTTAGTCTGCCCTGTTCCCATGATGCACTGGGCCAGGGACAGACTGATTTGCATATAGCCAGGTTCTGAGCTGGGATGGGGCAGTGAGATAAATAACGGTGATGGATCAAGCCCTGATCTTTGGACTGGGTAAGAGTGGTCTGTTTAACTCAGACACTCTGTTCATCACCACCCCCTTTTCTAAATCGTTTTTGGCCACTATAGGTGTGGCAGGGTATACTCAGACATGAGTCCCTTTCTCACTGCTCCATCAGGATTCAAGCAAGCCGGGCCGAAGAAGGCTGAAATGCCAGAAACCGGTCCCCGGTAGCTTGTCTCCTTTCTGGTGAAGAATTGGCTTGGTAGTTTAGTCTGCCCTGTTCCCATGATGCACTGGGCCAGGGACAGACTGATTTGCATATAGCCAGGTTCTGAGCTGGGATGGGGCAGTGAGATAAATAATGGTGATGGATCAAGCCATGATCTTTGAACTGGGTAATAGTGGTCTGTTTAACTCAGACACTCTGTTCATCACCACCCCCTTTTCTAAATCGTTTTTGGCCACTATAGGTGTGGCAGGGTATACTCAGACATGAGTCCCTTTCTCACTGCTCCATCAGGATTCAAGCAAGCCGGGCCGAAGAAGGCTGAAATGCCAGAAACCGGTCCCCGGTAGCTTGTCTCCTTTCTGGTGAAGAATTGGCTTGGTAGTTTAGTCTGCCCTGTTCCCATGATGCACTGGGCAAGGGACAGACTGATTTGCATATAGCCAGGTTCTGAGCTGGGATGGGGCAGTGAGATAAATAACGGTGATGGATCAAGCCCTGATCTTTGGACTGGGTAAGAGTGGTCTGTTTAACTCAGACACTCTGTTCATCACCACCCCCTTTTCTAAATCGTTTTTGGCCACTATAGGTGTGGCAGGGTATACTCAGACATGAGTCCCTTTCTCACTGCTCCATCAGGATTCAAGCAAGCCGGGCCGAAGAAGGCTGAAATGCCAGAAACCGGTCCTCGGTAGCTTGTCTCCTTTCTGGTGAAGAATTGGCTTGGTAGTTTAGTCTGCCCTGTTCCCATGATGCACTGGGCCAGGGACAGACTGATTTGCATATAGCCAGGTTCTGAGCTGGGATGGGGCAGTGAGATAAATAACGGTGATGGATCAAGCCCTGATCTTTGGACTGGGTAAGAGTGGTCTGTTTAACTCAGACACTCTGTTCATCACCACCCCCTTTTCTAAATCGTTTTTGGCCACTATAGGTGTGGCAGGGTATACTCAGACATGAGTCCCTCTCTCACTGCTCCATCAGGATTCAAGCAAGCCGGGCCGAAGAAGGCTGAAATGCCAGAAACCGGTCCCCGGTAGCTTGTCTCCTTTCTGGTGAAGAATTGGCTTGGTAGTTTAGTCTGCCCTGTTCCCATGATGCACTGGGCCAGGGACAGACTGATTTGCATATAGCCAGGTTCTGAGCTGGGATGGGGCAGTGAGATAAATAACGGTGATGGATCAAGCCCTGATCTTTGGACTGGGTAAGAGTGGTCTGTTTAACTCAGACACTCTGTTCATCACCACCCCCTTTTCTAAATCGTTTTTGGCCACTATAGGTGTGGCAGGGTATACTCAGACATGAGTCCCTTTCTCACTGCTCCATCAGGATTCAAGCAAGCCGGGCCGAAGAAGGCTGAAATGCCAGAAACCGGTCCCCGGTAGCTTGTCTCCTTTCTGGTGAAGAATTAGCTTGGTAGTTTAGTCTGCCCTGTTCCCGTGATGCACTGGGCCAGGGACAGACTGATTTGCATATAGCCAGGTTCTGAGCTGGGATGGGGCAGTGAGATAAATAACGGTGATGGATCAAGCCCTGATCTTTGGACTGGGTAAGAGTGGTCTGTTTAACTCAGACACTCTATTCATCACCACCCCCTTTTCTAAACCGTTCCTGGTTGAAGCAGTCGTTGCCCCCTTGGTGGAAGTAGAGGCTTCTGGTAAAAGAAGTCAGTGCCTCCTGGATGGAAGTAGAGGCTCCTGGTTGGACCAGTCAGTGCCTCCTGGGTGGAAGTAATGGCTCCTGGTTAAAGCAGTCAGTGCCTACTGGTTGGACCAGTCAGTGCCTCCTGGTTGGACCAGTCAGTGCCTCCTGGATGGAAGGAGAGGCTCCTGGTAAAAGTAGTCTGTGCCTCCTGGATGGAAGTAGAAGCTCCAGGTTGGAGCGGTCAATGCCTGTGGAGAAGTGTCAAAGTGGAGA
The DNA here is from genome assembly GCF_964263255.1 of Lissotriton vulgaris. Taxonomy (NCBI): domain Eukaryota; kingdom Metazoa; phylum Chordata; class Amphibia; order Caudata; family Salamandridae; genus Lissotriton; species Lissotriton vulgaris. The sequence continues at coordinate 181,767 of NW_028251668.1, read as the reverse complement.
AGCGTGGCTCAGTGGTTAGAGGCGGCAGACCCGGAAGCTGAGATCGACCGTGGACCAGGGTTCAATTCCCCGCCTTGGCGGGTCTCGGGCTCAAAATTCCACGGACTCGACAATTCTCGCTCTGGTGCCTGCTCAACTCACGGGGTCACACTCTGCGACTCTGGGCAATAGCTTGCTTAATCTCCACTACGGCCCCTCGCGGCGGGATGCCTGGCTTTCACCTTGTGGACACCCTGCCGTGGTTTCTCACAGGGGAATACCAGGACGGGTTCCCTAAGCAAGCGCCGGGACGCTTACGGGCAGCTGTGCGCTTTACAAGTCCAGCACATTTACATTCACATTTACTCTTGGTTTGAAGTACAGCCTCCTGGTTGGAGCAGTCAGTGCCTCCTGGTTGGACCAGTCAGTGCCTCGTGGATGGAAGTAGAGGCTCCTGGTTGGAGCAGTCAGTGCCTCCTGGATGGAAGTAGAGGCTCCTGGTTGGAGCAGTCAGTGCCTCCTGGTTGGAGCAGTCAGTGCCTCCTGGATGGAAGTAGAGGCTCCTGGTTGGAGCAGTCAGTGCCTCCTGGTTGGAGCAGTCAGTGCCTCCTGGATGGAAGTAGAGGCTCCTAGTTGGAGCAGTCAGTGCCTCCTGGATGGAAGTAGAGGCTCCTGGTTGGAAGTAGAGGCTCCTGGTTGGAGCAGTCAGTGCCCCCTGGTTGGAGCAGTCAGTGCCTCCTGGTTAGAAGTAGAGGCCCTGGTTAAAGCAGTCAGTGCCTCCTGGATATAAGTAGACCCTTCTGGTTGTAGCAGCCAGTGCCTCCTTAGTGGAAGGAGAGGCTCCTAGTAGAAGGAGTCGGTGCCTCCTGGGTGGAAGAATATGTTCCAGTTTGGAGTCTAGTAATGTGCTGTACTGTGCTAAAAAAAAAAAAAGCTTCCTACCCCAGTGTGTGGAGCCTGGGCCTCTGTTTGGCGCCTTTCATCCTTGCAGCGGAAGAAGCAAAACCCGGAAACGGAAATTCTGAGGCAGCAAAACTTGTCTCCTCTGCAGAGGGTTCAGCCGGCGAGGGATTCTCAAACGTGAGTGAGTTCTGGGGCTGCCCAGGCCCCCGGAGTGTGGGTGGAGGCTGGGGCGGGTGTGGAGAGAGGGAGAGACCCCCGGGGGCGCTCGCTGCAGACACAGGCTGCTTAACTCGAAGCCCCATGGAGAGACCTCAGGAGAGACCCTTTCTGGCACTGACCTCTGCGGGAGAGGGGACCTGCCTATTTTTTTTAGTCTCCCAAGTTTCATAGTATTTTTATTTTATTTATTTATTTTATGCATTTTTATATAGCGCGGACTTTACCCGAAAGTGTCTGAGCGCTACAAAATAGGAACAGTAATGATGCATGAGGAGAAAATCCCAAGTGAACAAATTGCAAAAGCAAACGTTAAGTTACATGAGGCAAATGTGACAATTGTGAGCAAACAAAATACAAGAGGTGGTGAGGGGAGAAAATCACAGCAGCGAGGAGGGCGTCATGCACCGAGGGGCGGAGCGGGGTCCGCAGGGTGGATTGAAACCGAGATGGAGGTGGGGATGGGCGGTGTCAGGGGAGGAGCTGCCCCCATGTTTGATAATGAGCTCCATGATCCTTTATCTTGTATTTGCATAATTTATTCTTCCCAGAATGCACCTCGGTGTTCTTGATACACCTGATGGCGAGGTAGTCAAGACACACTAGACTCGCATTTTGCACAAACAGCTCTTAATATACATCTATGTTTATGATCGTAGTAAGATGTACGTTTTCTGATTTGTACCACACACGTCTTAGAATTTTTATAAATGTTAACAATTATCATGATCGCATTTTTGTATTTTATGCATTTAAACAATTTGTTTATTAGCAAGGAATACATTATATTGTGGGATTGAAAGTTAGTTGTATGGGTACTGTGAGCTCATAATTTCCAGCTTGGAAAATGCTAACAAGTCAGGACTGGAAGGTGTCACACCTTGTATGCTGCCGCTTGGAATCTGGCCCGTTGTAAAGCCGGTGACATTCAGCCAGTCCTACATATTCATTTAAAAGGACTCGGCATTCTGGGGCTTATAGGTTCCGACCTACCATGGGAGTTATGATACCAAAGTCTGAAAATGGTTAGGTGCTGAATACAAGTGGGGCAAACTATATTTTTTTCACCCTGAGCAAGCAAGGATTTGGAATTCCTCGTTGTGACGAATTCTCCTCATCTGGTAATTACCAGGTACTATGACGGTTGCATACACCATCCGTTACATTTACATGCAGTGCTTTAAATGGAAAAAATAATTGCAGGACGTACTTACCAAAAATAAACAGTGGATTGGGGGTGGAGTTTGGGGCGGGGCTATGTTTTTAACTTTCTAAGCTTTGTATGCAAAAAATATGCATGCATTGTAAACATGTCTAACCATTTACATAGTATATACCCAAGTTTATGGGTATAAAACAAGTGATTATCAATAAATGGCACACTGAAAAAACAGTACTAGTGCTGCAGTTTTTAAAAAAAAGCATAAATGCATTAATTTAATCTAGAGGGCAGGGATTTTGTTTCATGCAAACCCCTTTCATTTAACTTGTTGTTGGGTGAAGATTTGCGGGCGTTTAAAACAGTGGGCATGCTAACAAGCTGCATGCCCTGAACAACGTGGCCTACACTTGGGCCTATTGGGTTTTATGGATACCTTCCGACCCCCTCTGAAAGACATCCTGCAGTCAGTGCCGGTCCTAGGCCTTCTGAGGCCCCGGGCGAAAGGGAAGATGTGAGGCCCCTCTAATTGCATATTGTGTCACAAGAAGTGACATCACAAAAAGTGACTTCGCAGGACTTTTGATCTTAGTTATTTGGCATCACTGAAGCAAACTAATGTGGATATCAGTAACATGGACAAAAAGCAGAAGGTATGGAAAACAGGTGAGCTGCAAATATCCATGAGTGTAACACCTGCTGGCTCCTTGAAGATTAGTTTTAGATGATAGGCATTCAATTATGACAGCATATTTATCGGTTAAATAAATGTGGAAATATAGTAATTTGGATAAATACAGATAAAATTGGCAACAAATAAATGTGGATAAATACAGACAGAAATGGCAAAAAAATAAATACCATAAAACCGGGAGCCCTATTGTTCTTCTAAAGAGGAGCATATATGCAGCCTAAAAATGCCATGCCCGGCTGTGCTGTGCCTCGGCCCTCGCCTCAAACTGTTGTTCTAAATTGGGCTCGATGGTGACCTAGATGATGGGTGTATTTCACATTCTGATACTAGAAAGAGGCCAAAGTTGGCATCGCCAACACTGCAGTCTGAAGTTTTTAAGATTGGAGTACATCCCAGGCAACTGCATTTCATTACAGCGAGATTAGCTTTGCTCTCACTCCCTAGGCAAAATCAATGTAGCATCAGGTATTTTTTTGCTTTCAATGCAGCTTTTGCGAAATTTCACACCCTCTAACCCACAGAAGTGGTGTAAAATGTAACACAAACGGTACCTTGGTAGTGCTGTCTTGCTGTATAGCAGTCCGACATGATTAATAAAATTGCGATTGATATTGTTCTTGTTCAGTAAGGCGAACAAGTAGTCTGCAGGTCCATCTTATCTTTCTGCCAGGGTCAAGATGTGTCAGACATCTAATGTTATGTCTAGTGGCTCACTATGGCATGAAACCAGACTGATCCGGTCGAAACATGGAAGTAATCACCTTCGATATGCTGTTGGCCAGTGCTTTCGCTAGCATTTTGAATTCAACTTTGAGAACGGATATTATACATTAGGAGGAATAACGTTGTGGGGGATGCCCTGGAATATGTTTGACCACTATCTCAGCTAAGCGCAGATCCGCACCCAAGGCCTTCCAATATTACTTCTAAGAGTGACTCTATTTTATGTGTAAAGCATTAAAAAAATCAGTGAGGAACTCATTAGGACCTGATGTTTTGCTGGACTGTAGCTGGCCCAGAATTTCTGTGACCTCCTACCTAATAATCTTCTTGGAGAATCCACTCTGTGTTTATCACTCACCACATTGCAATACAGCCGATCAGCACATCTGCAGTCAGCGCTTCTGCCCAAGATTGTCCCTAAAGTATGCCTCAAAAGCATCTCAGTGAAATGGCTTTGTGACACATATATTTTGGCAACATAGGTCCGAAGATGAAGCTGCTGCTTAAAGAATGTTCCCTGATTTGTGCTGATGGGTGGGCCCTAGTGTGGTTACCAGGGGACCTTGAGTCACTCCGGCTGTGGACAGTGACACATGCAGTGTATTGAAATATCACAACACAAACTGTATTTGGTTTTCAGAACATGTCTGTATTAGGTAGTCATTGAATATTCGGTCCCCTCTTTGGTGACAGATGCTGGGACAATGGGGTCATAAGAAAGCAAACATTCATGTGACTTGAGGCAGTGATAGGTATGGGGACTAGGTACACATGACTATATGACTGCATGCAATAGGGGCATGTACATTGTGTAGATAATAGGAAATACATCCCTATATGTAACAATTATTTTATGACAGAGGGTTCTATGTTTTCCCTTAGAGACATAGGCATCACAACTGAACCTTCACCCTTTACATCTTTTGGTGACAGATGCTGAACATGGGCTCCTTTCTTTGTCAATAATTTACAATGCCACTGCCCTCCAACCTGTGCAGACGAAAATATGCAAAGGCTACTAGTGATTGCCATAGATTTCGACTTACAGCCTCTGTCATCAGTCTGGTGGCAGAGGCCACTCCACATGACAGTGAATTCACTACAGTCTAAATCATCTCCTCAGTAAAGTTCTTCTACCTCCTCAGTGTGATGTCCAGTAGAAGGATGGCTCTTGCTGATGTCTGGCGTCACGACGTCTTGCAGTACAAGGTTAAGAGAGCAGAGGCCAGGCTCTGGCACATATTTATATAGTTTCTTTTATAATGTTAGGTATTTTTACTTCTTACGTCTGGGGCTCAAGCGCAAGGATTTCAGGGCTTGATGAAAACGAATGAAAACGAAGACTGTCAAGCCGCAGCGTTGGACCAGCCAGCCAGGTCTCGTCTTTCTTACCTTAAGACCGCGTTAACTTTATTTATGCCAACCAAAACCAACGAACGCATCGCGGCCCGTCCCAAACTGACTCCCGACTCCACCCTGACCCTCCTCCTGGCCAGGGAGCGCGCGGCCCGTACGGGGTGCATGCTGCGTCACCAGGCCTGTGCGTCACAGTGCTGTGTTAACTGCAGAGCGGGGGCTGGCCAAAATTATGTGCAGGGCCGTTATTGGTAGCGCTTTTGCGCGCTACCAGATTGACGGCCCTGGGACCCACATCTTTTAACGGCCTGGCCTGGTGCCCACGCACTGCGCACGGCACGGCACCACCACCACCACCACTAAGCTAGGTGGTCACTAAGCTTGGTGGTGGGGTGCGTGCACAGTAACTGCCTCAGTCAGCGGCGCAGCGCGTTTTGACCTAATAATTTAATGTCGGGCCTGCCGGCAGTGGGCCCATTTCATGGCGGGCTGGCCGGCGGTGGGCCCACTGCTCTGTGTGGTCTACTGCGGGGTCGGCGGCGGGGCCCCCCTGAGATCGAGGCCCTGGGCAGCTTCCCATACCGCCCATGGCTAGGACCGGCCCTGCCTGCAGTGATACTACACCTTTCACTCCAGAGAGGCACACGCAGCTCTGTGTTATACTGAAGACGAGCTGCTGTGCTTGCCCAGGCTTCAGTTATATTTGAAAAGCACATAACCTCATTAGCAACGAGTCCACGATGTGCCCTATGTGCTGCAGCTACCTCCCTGCTCGTTCAGAGCAGCTCAACGCAATTTTGCCTCAGCCCCGTTGCACTACCATCAGGGGCGGCTCTAGGCTCATGGCGGCCCTGGGCAGGGAGCGTAGGTAGGGGGCCCCGGAAGAGAGGGTCCGGGCGGTGCGTGGAGGCCAGTGAAGAGAGGGGGTCAGGGTGTTTGGTAGTGGAACAGAACCGGAGGCCGCCAAATCCCTGCCAGGGGCCGCCACGCAAATATGTATTCATCCTCAGAGGATTATTATATTAAGGATATATATTGGTGTGGTGGCCCCTGGGATTTGGTAGCCCTGTGCAGGTGCACAGCTTGCACATGCTTAAGGCCGGCCCTGCTACTATACTCTCTGAGGAGCTCCCTGGCTCTGCGGTCCCTCCCCTGCATGTCCGTGCTAGGTCGGCTGGCCTGCTGAAGTCTCAGCAACCATGCTTGAGCCGCCAGAGTCAGCTGCGCCTTGTGTTTCTAGTTCACAGGGTGAACGTGGTCCCTTGCTCATTTTGCCACTGGAATCAAGCGAGCCTGGCTGATGATGGGTGTTACCCAGAAACGGGTCCCTGGATGATGTTTCCGGTTCAGGGAAGGCCAGGCTTGGCAGTTCGGGCTGGACTGTTCCCATGAGGTACAGGGTCAAGACCAGGGTCGGATTGGGATCACAATTTGGCCCGGGCACTGACAAAGAAAGTGTCCCACATTCGCAGGCGTAGCCCACATTTGCGGGGCGTGGCCCACATTCGCAGGGCAGAGGTACAGAATGACTTAAGCGCAGCCTCCACAACATAAGAAAACCAGATAGGGAGACACTAAGGGGAATTAAATTAAAATTAAAATTTTGCATCAGAAAAGCTGTGTTAAAAAATACGGACAAGTTTTTATAAAGTGTCCTCCATACTTATCATGTTCTCTTTGCAAAGTCCTAAAGCGTGAACAAATGGTTATTTTTTATAGTTGTTTTTCCATTTGACAGTTTTATATAGAGTGAATACAGCCTAAGAAAAAAAGGCTATTTGAGTTCTATTCATGAGCACCAATTACAGTACACAAAATCCGATTTTTTTATTTGAGGGCCTCAGCGATGAAGTGATCTGCCCAGAATCAGAGGGTGTTGAGCAGACGCTGGGACTCAAACCAGATTCCCCATCTCTGCAACTCTGGTGTCAGGACACATATGCCTCTGCACACACAAGGAATGAAAGTGGGAGGATACTGTTCTTGTGAAGGACACAGGGCCGAGGTGACAATGGCTGAGCAACTAAAAAAACAGCAAGGTCCTTTTCTGTTACAAAATTATTTGAGCCCTCCAGCGCAGGAGCACCTGAAAAGCAGCGAGGCCCATGCTATTACTAACCTACTCAGCCCTCCCCAGCCCTCCAGCGCAGGAGCACATGAGGCCCCTGCTATTAGTACATTAATCAGCCCTCTACGGCCTCAGGGCAATTTCCTGGCAGGGGAGCACAATACACAGCTGCTGGGTCATTTATGGTAGCCAGGGGGAGGCTGAGGTGAAGATGATGCGAGTTCCAAACATCACCTGGCCCCAACAGCGAGAGCCATTCGTCCTGCCCACTATACCCTGAAGGTGAAGGGCTGTGGGCGAGGTGTTAGGATAAACACTGTTTCTGGGCTGCGTGGGCCCCAGGGGGGCTGGGGTGAAAAAGGCTCAAAGACCTAAGCAATACCTGCCCCCCGGGGGGCTAATTCCTGCACACAATCACCCCATCCCCAGCCCACCCTCAGCGTGAATGCTATGCAGGGCAGGGGGTGAAGGAGAAGGCACAGCTATTAATCGCTGTACGGCCGCCCAGCGAAGCTGCTTTCTTTTCTCTGTCTTCTGCCTGTGGACTGGGAAAGGGGAGAAAAAAAAACTGCTCACAGAGGGCACTGAGACACCAGCCCTTCTGCCAATGCCCGAGTGCCCGCAGTGCCAATCCGCCCCTGGTCAAGACTGATTTGCATATAGCTGGGTCTGAACTGAGCAGGCGAAGTGAGCTAAAGAATAATGATGGATTCCACCCAGATTTGTGACTGGGGGGTGAGTGTCTGAAAAGTGTCTGCGCTCTGTCCATCATCTCTTTGTGTTTGCCCCGTCCTGTCAGACACACCGTTGTGGTGGAACCATGCGCTTCATAAATGCTACTTATCTTATCTTATCAGACACTGCCTTGCCAGCAGAACCCCTGCAGCACTGAAGCGCACGTGGCACGTCAGAGACTTGGAAGCTTAACCAGTGCGTCTGTGGTCAACTTCATAGACCGCATGGGTGCGGTATAAGTGGCTCTCGTTGTCTCAGCCCTGCATCAGCAGGAGCCACACACTGATTTAGGTGTTGCCCTGTCGGTGTCCCAATCTGCTGGGAGCTATTTCTCGGCACATCTACCTGAGAGGGATTTAATTCCTCCTTCAAGGGACTGATGAGTGGTTCCCCAGGTCTGCACCCTTCCAAGGCCCACGTACCCAGCAGCTACGTTGCCCAGTCACTACCCACCATCCCCATTCCAGCTCCGAAACCTCTACGACAATGGGGTCCATCCCAGCATTTGTAGCCTTTCTCCATGACAGGCCCTCCGTGGACTCAGACTGCAAGGTGGAAAGTGTGGGTCAAACGCCCAGGGACCTCCCTTCTGGCTGTGGGCACAGCGGGTGAGAAGAAGAGGTGGGGAGGGGCAGATGGGCATAAGCTCTCCAGAACGGTTGTGGAAGCTGGGTTACTCTGCATGTATACGATATGCATACGATATTCATAAATGCCATCACTGCCCATTTTGAACCGTTCTCAGACCCGGACTATGTGTATTTTCACCTTCGGGAGGTACACCAAAAACCTGATCAATCTGTAGACATTTTCAACTCATGGCTGCAAGACCTGGCTAACACGTGCACCCTGCCGGATGAGGAAGATGAAATCTGGTTGCAATTTATACAAGGGTGTGCATCTGTGAAACTGCGGGAACAAGACCTGCAGGTGGCTAACATTTCAATGAAGAACATTCTCGTCCTGGGATGGTCCAAGGAACTGTCCAAAGCACGAGCGGTGTGCATGGACACGGTTATGTCACATCTGGTCAACGAGTAGCCCGTTAATGCCGTTAGCCAAGAGCCCCGCTGGCTAAAAACAGACATACCAGCTCCCAAGCAGTCCAGCTAACCCTGTTGATGGAGTGGCTCGCTGTTTCCCCATCAAGGAGACAGCCTTGCATGGGGGAAAAACTGTAGGGCCTGTGCGAAACGAAATAATTTCTCTAAAATCTGTCATTCTGCCCTAAAACGATCCACTTCCGGTGCAATAAAGGAAGTGCGCATTGTCCAAACACACTCCGAGACAGCGGAAGGGAGTGACATGGACAAAGGTGAAGCGGAAACCATCCATGTGGTACATGCGATAAAATCGCTATGCTCCACAGCCCACACCTCCTCCAATTGCCATGTCAAAACACAGAACCATGTTGTCTCTGCCTTCATCGACACATGGAGCTCTATCAATCTCATGGCCGCTAACCTTTACCATTGACTGTCGACTCCACCCAAATTGAGCCCCACAAAGATAAAAACTACTCTTTTAGCAACCAAGAACCTCTTAGACTCGTTGGAGTTTTTCACACCAACATCGACCACCAAGACGCAACTACTTAAGACAAAGTGTATGTTTCCCTGGAATGCAGTGTGTTCCCAGCAAGATGCCAGACAGCCCAAGAGCTTGGCTTGGTACAATTTGTGTTTAGTTTCCATGCCAGTGAGATTAACAGTCTCTTGCGAGAATATTCCCCACTGTTCGAAGACATTGAATGCCTGAAAGGCCTATCTATTCAACTTCACATTGACAAAACAATCAAGCCCTAGCACTCCGCCACCGGCATGTGGCATTCCACCTCGCCCCAAGGTGGACCAGGAATTGTGCCAGCTCAAAGATGTAGCCATCATTGAGAAAGTCACAGGCCCCACTCCCTGGGTCTCCCCAATCATAGTTGCTAAAAAGCCTAAACTGCCCGGCGCAGTGCGAATCTGCAGAGACAGGAGGGTGCCAAATGTGCCCATCAAGAGAGAATGCCACCTAGCGCCCACCTTAGATGATATCAAAGGGCAACTGGCGGGTAACTGTGGTTTTCCAAGATGGATATGAAGTCAGGTTACCACCGGATTCCCCTTCACCTGGACTCCAGATCTATAACCGCATCCTCGACCTGCACTGTACTTACAGTACACCAATCTGAATTTCTGCAACTTGAGTGCTGCTGAGGTATTCCAGAATATTATAAGGGATTTGCTGGCTGGCCTACCAGGTGTCCTCAATGTGAGTGAAGATATTCTAGTCACCTCTCGTGCCTCTGCACAGTTTTCCAGAGACTCAAAGACAAAGGCAGGATGCTACATCGGGAATAATGCATATTTCTGCAGCATAGCTTTAGCTTCGTTTGACTATCAATTCTCAGGAAAGGGCATTAAGCCGGACCTAGCGAAAGTTCAAGAGAGTCAGGAGTGCCTACCCCACTTCGGTGTTGGGGGTCCGAAGTTTCCTGGGCATGGTATTTTTGTCCGCTTTATATAGAACCAGTCAGACCTCACAGGGCCACCCCATGAACTTTTTTTCCCTTGAGAAATGTTAATGCGGCAAATTAGAGTAACAGTATTCAATTCCGCAAGGACATGACTTAGGCGCCTCTGGATTTTAATATTTTAAAGAAGACGAATAGTATGCATTGGCCACAATTGTTCAGAATAGACCTTATACCCACGAACCCATATGAACAGAAGCAGCATATGAGTTACATGTTCCCTCCTCATAACTCTAATATTGAGAGCATAAACATGGAATAATCTAGAAATCCAACTTAAGCTCCGTAATCGGACTTCAAGGGTAATCATACTGATTCCAATACCTCGACAGAAAATGTAAGGTGTCTTGATAAAGGTGGACAAAACTTGGGAAAACCACCGAAACGCGTCGACGCTTCACTCAGTATAATTTAGGATCTCCACATCTTTTGCTGATATACTATATTACAAGTGCACATAGCTTAGATGTGACCAATAGAGTCCGAATATACAAAAAGTATTGTACTAATTTTATGTCTTACTGTCTTTTCTGTCTCTGTGACTCAATCTTGCTGGCAAAATTGAAAGTCAAAAAAGTAAAAAATCTCTTTTAATGTTTTATTTGTGTTAAGTGGGTTCCACTGGGACCACTTTTCTTTTAACATTTGTAACTTTAATAAACTGTAAGAATTATTTATATTTACTTGTATTTTGTTATGATTTTTAACTGACATACCGGTTCTTCCGGTTAACATTTCTCAAGGGAAAATTTTGCTTTACTGGTTTGCCAACCCCACTTCCCTTGACTACAGTTAAGGTGTACCTCTCGTATTCACTTCCACCCCATGAACTAACAAAAGTGTCAAGAACCTGGGTTTAGGGCGAGGAGCAAGAACTGGCATTTAAGAACCAAAAGATGTACTATCTGCCACAACTACCATAGTGTACTTTTACCCGAAGATAGAACCGAAACTGGCGGTAGATGCAAGCCCCACAAGATTGGGGGCTGTGCTATCGCAACAGCAGAGATGCAGCAAATGGGCCCCAGTCGCCTATCCGAGCAGGACCCTTGCACCCATGGTGCAGCAATACTCCGAGATAGAGAGAGAGGGGGCAATTGTGAATCCACTGGGGGTGTAACCATTTCTGCGTATATCTCTATGGCCATCCTTTCATTGTCCATGCAGACCACAAGCCGCTGATCCTCCTTTTTCAGGGAACAGTGTCAAAACCACCCCCATGGATTGAGAAATGGATCTTCCAGTTGCAGTAATTCAACTTCACCGTAGTATACTGGCCAGGCACCCAGAATCAATCTGACTTCCTGCCACAGCATACTAGGCAAGCCACCCCAGCAGAAACTAACTAAGCACAAGACACTGAGACATAGGTTTGTTTAATGGGGGAATGGTCCAAGCCATTTCCTATGTCCCTGTCGGATTTCGTGGCAGCCTCTGAACAAGATGACTGTCTTCAACTGGCCATCAAAGCAGTACGGGCCAGCGACTGAAGGTGATGCACTCAGCCCAAAGGATGGAACAAGCCAAGCTGACGCTACAAGCCCTATAACCTGTGAGGCAAGGACTCTTCGTAACCCCTGAAAGCTGTCTGATTCGAGGGCCATGATTGGTCCTATTCAGTAGCTTCCAGCAACAGCCATTCCAATTGGCTCATGGGGCAAACCAGGGAAGGGTGAAGACGAAGAGCCGACTCTGAAGCAAAGTCTTGTTTCAGGGGCTGGATCAAAGCGTGGAAGCAGCTGTAAGAGACTGCACTGCTTGCCAAGCAAACAATCCCTGGGAACCACCAGTGCATGTTATTATAGAAGGCCCAACAACCCTGTCGCAGTGCCGACTTTGGACCTCCCTGACGGCATCCACTTGCTCATTGTAATAGATTGCTACTCTCGCTAGCCCGAGTTGAAAAAAGTGGCCTCCACCATGGAATTGAAGGTGATACAGAAAATGGAAAAAGTCATGGCTACCCATGGGCTGAAAGGAGAACTCTGCATGGACAGGGGGCTGAGAATGAGTCGAATATCTTCAGTCCTGCAACACCAAGCACAGGAGGATCATCCAAGATGGCCTCAGGCCATCAGAGAGGCAGAAAGGTTTGTACGAACTGTGACCAAAGTCATCAGGATAGCGACCGCCGAAGGCAGAAATGTGGATAGATCCATCTGTTCATTTCTGCAGGAGTACCGTGTGACTCTGCACTCCACCACAGGGATAGCCCCCAGAAGGCTGTGCCTAGGGGGAGCGATCAAGGACACAATTCCCCATGACCCCAAATGGGCAGGGCACCCAGACCCTTCCAATCAATCGGATGTCCGGAGGGTGAGCAACAATGAATATGCCTCATGGAAGAGACATGCAAAACAGTGTCCCGTCCAACCAGGAGACCTTGTGCTTGTGCGAGATTGACACCCAGGTGGAAAATTCTGTCTGCTGTTGGGGACATGGAGGGGGGAAATATATCCGAAGAGGTTGCACCACTGTGTGTGCTCCGCGGGTGTCACAGTGATATTACGGCCTAGCGTCCTGACGTGTAGGAGTAAACGAAAAGGCTGCCCGCGCGTGAGGCGGGGTCTTCTTGTAGAATGAAACTGGATGTGTCCGCGTCTCGCTTAAATCACACCCCTTGCTAAGGGTCTCTCTGATGGTATCAGGGCTGTGAGTAAGCTGGGACTCTAACTGCGGAGTCTGGGGATGTTTAAGAGGGGTTGGGTGTAATAGTTCACCCAAATTCCATTGCACCAGTGAAGCGCATGAGCCCGGCTTTCTTATAGATGGTTTGGGGGAGAGGAAGTAGTGTGAGAAAGATTCTTCCACTGACATTTGTTTTTAAATTGAGTCATATATATCATTTTAACGAACAATTTTTACATACATTTGCTAACCACCAATTAAATATTTAAGTACTTTCATAGTGTTCCAAGCAAATGAAGCCTGATTCTCCAAAAAAGTTGACCCCAATTTTTCATAATGTGCTATGGACCCCACATATGTCCGTCATTACCTCCAGTGTGCCAGTGCCAGCATATTGTCATGTCAAATAACACACAAGGGTCTTGACTCCTAACTCAGCGCGACTGAGTCAAACCAGAACTATATAACAAAACAAAAGCCACTGCTGAGACGTTTTTTTGGCCTACAAAGGATTTGAAAAATAGCTGTTTTGAATCAAGCAAAAACAACCTGCTTAACACATACAAAATTTTAATCTTTTTTTGAAATTATTTTCTTTGTTTCTGACACTATATTTTTAGTGCATGGAAATACAAACAATTATATATACAATATATACATTAGTAACGTGAATAACAAAAAAGACATTGACACACTTCAAACATACTTGGCCATTCAGTCATACACAACACAATCATACAATATGAACCAAACTGAAATGACAGAGGGTCCACGTATCGGTCATAAATAGATGGAGGTAATCCTTTTGTGGTTTCACAGTTTTTAAGAGTCTTTGCTGATAGCAATTCAGAAAAAGTATCCACTTTTCTTGTTGATGATAAAGGGACCGTTGTAACACAAAGAGTATGAGCCAGATACGGGACTAAGGTGGTCGAAGCGTTTCGAACCCCTATTGGTGGATAGGGTTCTCCTCAGGACCAGAAAAAGGTTCTTAACCAATCGGTCAATGATCCAAACGTGAGAAGGTCAAATTTCAGACACGTAAAACCAAGGTATTTCAACAATGAAGTATACGCGGGGGCTGCTTAATCGGTGGCTTCTAACTCGCCAAGGGTTCCATGTCTCTCCTCAATCCTGGAGAGGAGGGCTGCTCCTCCGCGGTGGAGAAAAGGCTTCCGTACTTCACTCAGGCACACGGGATGAATCACCTTTGCTTGCGAAGTGTGTCAATGTCTTTTTTGTTATTCACGTTACTAATGTATATATTGTATATATCATTGTTTGTATTTCCATGCACTAAAAATATAGTGTCAGAAACAAAGAAAATAATTTCAAAAAAAGATTAAAATGTTGTATGTGTTAAGCAGGTTGTTTTTGCTTGATTCAAAACAGCTATTTTTCAAATCCTTTGTAGGCCAAAAAAACTTTTCAGCAGTGGCTTTTGTTTTGTTATATAGCATATTGTCATGGGCGCCTCCTTATACTACTTTGGTGCCGTTCCTAAACCGCGGGTCACCTATAAGTCAAAAATTACCTCCAGTATATGAGGACCCTAGGCACACACTCCCTCCCTCCATAAGTCATGGTTGTCCTTCCTTATGCAAAGGTGTTTCCATTATGCCAGTGTCGGCATCTTACCACAGATCCTTCATATAACCAGGAGTTTGCCTCCAGTGTGCCCAGGCCTGTATTCTACCATGGGTGCATAACCTTATGCCAAGAAGTACCGCCACTATGCCAGCACTAGCATTGTAACCGGGGTGCCTCAGTAAGCCAAGAATTGACCCCAGTGTGCCTGGGACTGTGGCAGACTCGCAAGCATAACACACTCTCACATGACCACTCACTGTTACGTGCTCACATAATCACTCACTCATGCTCAGACACTGTCTCACACTTTGTTTCACTCTCATGCTTCACTCAGTCACGTGCGCACATAATCACTGACTCACTCACGTGCTCAGATACTGTCTCACACTTTGCTTCACTCACATGCTCCACTCACTGTCGCATAATCACTGTCTCACTCAAAGGCTAAGACACCGGCTTACACTTTGTTTCACTCTCACATGTTCACTCACTGTCACGTGCTCACACAATCGCTGTCTCACTCACGTGACCAGCTGCTGTCTCACACTTTTTCACTCACATGTTCCACTCACGGTCACATGCTCACATAATCACCGTCTCACTCACATGCTAAGACACCGTCTTTCACTTTGTTACACTCACATGATCGCTCACTGTCACGTGCTCACACAATCGCTGTCTCACTCACGTGATCAGATGCTGTCTCACACTTTGTTTCACTCGCATGTTCCACTCACGGTCACATGCTCACATAATCACCGTCTCACTCACATGCTAAGACACTGTTTCACACTTTGTTACACTCGCACATGATCGCTCACTGTCACGTGCTCACATAATCGCTGTCTCACTCACGTGATCAGCTGCTGTCTCACACTTTTTCACTCACATGTTCCACTCACGGTCACATGCTCACATAATCACCGTCTCACTCACATGCTAAGACACTGTTTCACACTTTGTTTCACTCTCACATGTTCACTCACTGTCACGTGCTCACATAATCGCTGTCTCACTCAGGTGATCAGCTGCTGTCTCACACTTTTTCACTCACATGTTCCACTCACGGTCACATGCTCACATAATCACCGTCTCACTCACATGCTAAGACACTGTTTCACACTTTGTGACACTCTCACATGATCGCTGACTGTCACGTGCTCACATAATCGCTGTCTCACTCACGTGATCAGATGCTGTCTCACACTTTGTTTCCCTCTCCTGCTTCACTCACATGCTCACACACGTTCCTATTCAAGCAGTCTCACTCACCCTATTGACTCCACCACATGCTCACACACTGTTTTACCCGCACTGTCACTCACTCTACCTCATTCACACAGTCTCACCTACGTACTGTCTCACCCACTTGCTCACACATGTACTTCCCTGTCTCATTCACTCACTCATGACTCACACACAATTTCTCACCTGTTCACTACCTGTCTTGATTGCATACTGTCTTGCTCACATGTCTTACTCAAGTGCTCACTCACCTGTTTACTCCAATGCTCACGCTTTCAATCACTGTGTCACTCAAAAACTGTCACACAGACACTAACTCAGTCTCATGCTCTCTCACTGTCTCACTCACATTCTCACTCACTCTCACTCACACTGTCATTCACGCACTCCGATGTACTCTCAGATGCTCACTCATTGTCCCAATTACACATTTTTTCACTCTCACACGCAGGTACTGTCAGTCCTATGCTCACACTCACTCACAGTGGGGCAAGCACACCCACACTGCTGAATGCTAGAACATGACTGCACCACTGTTAGAGATACAACAACCACAGTGAATCCACTAACAGGTGTATTTATCATTTGACACCAGAAGAAGCCGTACCAGAGCCCTTTAAAACTGAACACAGCACCTGCACAGTATCAGACCCCCCCTGGATTGAGGCAGAATAGGTTTGCCCCCTCACCTGGGGTTAGATTTGCCCTTTGAGCAGTGAAGCGAGCCTTTGTGCACATGCCCCACCTCTGGAGGGTAAATGTATTTACATAGGATCCCCCATTTATTATTCGGAGATGTAAAAGAGAACCACGGTTATTTTAATTTTTTTTTACACCAACATAGACTATAAAAGATGAAAGGCAATTGTAATACATGTTAGTGCGATATTAGCACAGGCAAGTTTTAGAAATGTGAACCGATAGAAAACATTGTATTGATGGCTAACAAGAGCCTGTATTTGTATTTCTGCCAACCCACTAGAAACGTAGGCCACCAAATTCCCTTATACTTCTTCTTAGGTCAGTGATTGCTAGCGCGCCCCTGTTAGGGCCCATTTATTTATTTATAAAGTTTTATATAGCGCGAACATGACCCAGATGGCTATCAGAGCGCCTCACATTTGGGGGGTAGGAAATAATAAGGGAAAGACAGGCATCAATCAATCAATCAATCAATCAATCAAAGCATTTATAAAGCGCACTACTCACACGTGAGGGTCTCAAGGCGCTGGGAGGGGGGGCTGCTACTACTGCTCGAAGAGCCAGGTCTTGAGGTGCTTCCTGAAGCTGAGATGGTCACGTTCAGTCGTAGGTGAGTGGGCAGGGAGTTCCAGGTCTTCGCTGCCAGGTAGGAGAATGATCTTCCTCCGGAGGTGGTTGTGCGTATTCGAGGGACGTTGGCGAGGGCGAGGCTGGCGGGTAGGGGTGTAGAACGAGAGTCGGCTGTTGAGGTAGTCGGGCTCATGTTGTGGAGCGCTTTGCGTGGGTGGGTTAGCATTCTGAACGTGATCCTTTTGTTGATGGGGAGCCAGTGGAGGTTTCTCAGGTGGGTGGTTATGTGGATGTGGCGAGGGATGTCGAGGATGAGTCGTGCGGCGGCGTTTTGTATGCGCTGGAGCCTCATCTGAAGTTTGGCGGTGGTTCCTGCATATAGGGCGTTCCCGTAGTCCAGTCGGCTGATGACTAGGGCCTGGTGACTGTTCTTCTGGTTTCTGTGGGGATCCACCGGAAGATCTTTCGGAGCATTCTCAGGGTATTGAAGCATGAGGATGAGACGGCGTTGACTTGTTTGGTCATCATGAGGGAGGAGTCCAGGATAAAGCCCAGGTTGCGTGGGTGGTCCGTGGGTGTCGGTGCGGTTCCCAGCGCCGATGGCCACCAGGAGTTGTCCCAGGCAGATGGGGAATGTCCGAGGATGAGGACTTCCGTCTTGTCCGAGTTGAGCTTGAGACGGCTGTGCTTCATCCAGTCTGCTACTTCTTTCATCCTTTCCTGGAAGTTGGTTCTGGCAGTGGCTGGGTCTGTGGTGAGGGATAGTATCAGCTGGGTGTCATCGGCGTAGGAGATGATGTTGATGTTGTGTTTTCGTGCGATGGTGGCGAGGGGGCTCATGTAGATATTGAAGAGTGTTGGGCTGAGTGAGGATCCTTGAGGGACGCCGCAGATGATCTCGGTGGCCGCGGACTGGAAGGGGGGGGGGGCGAACTCTCTGGGTTCTTTCGGAGAGGAACGAGATGATCCATTCCAGGGCCTTCCCTTGGATTCCGGTGTTGCTGAGGCGGTGTATTAGAGTGCGGTGGCATACAGTGTCATAGGCTGCTGAGAGATCCAGGAGGATGAGGGCCGCTGTTTCCCCGTTGTCTGTTAGGGTTCTGATGTCGTCTGTGGCTGCGATGAGGGCGGTCTCGGTGCTGTGGTTGGCTCGGAATCCGGACTGGGAGGGGTCGAGTGAGTTGTTGGCCTCAAGGAATGCAGTCAGCTGTTTGTTGACGGTCTTCTCGATAACTTTAGCCGGGAAGGGGAGGAGCGAGATGGGTCTGAAATTCTTGAGGTCTTTGGGGTCAGCTGAGGGTTTCTTCAGGAGGGCATTGATCTCTGCGTGTTTCCAGCTTTCAGGGAAGGTCGCTGATGTGAAGGAGCTGTTATGA
The DNA here is from genome assembly GCF_964263255.1 of Lissotriton vulgaris. NCBI lineage: Eukaryota > Metazoa > Chordata > Amphibia > Caudata > Salamandridae > Lissotriton > Lissotriton vulgaris. The sequence continues at coordinate 163,305 of NW_028251668.1, read as the reverse complement.
CGTTCCGCTGGTGGGGTGCAATGGTGGTGCCGGCTTTGTTGAAGATGTGGTGGGGGCACGGGTCGGACGGGGAGCCGGAGTGGATAGTGCTCATGACGTGGGTGGTGTCTTCAATGCTGATGGGGGTCCAGGAGTCATTGGTGATGCCGGGGGTCGTTGGTTTGCTGTCCTGGGGTGGAGTTTGGGGTCCGAAGCTGTCGTGTATGTCTGCAATTTTGCGGTGGAAGAACGTGGCGAGGGAGTTGCAGTGGTCTTGCGAAGGGGTGATGTCGTTGTTGCTGGCGTTGGGGTTGGAGAGCTCTTTGACGATGCTGAAGAGTTCCTTGCTGTTGTGGGTGTTGTTGTCCAGTCGCTCTTTGACGATGTTCTCTTGGTGATCCGGATCTGCTGATGGTATTTACGGGTGGCGGCCTTGAAGGCTGTCATGTTTTCTGTCGTTCGTTCTTGGCGCCAGGTATTTTCAAGTGATCGGCAGGTTCTCTTTGCGGTTTTGAGGGCGTCAGTGAACCATGAGGGTTTTGTGGAGGTGATTTTGCTGTTGGAGCTTTTCAGTGGAGCGAGGTCGTCGGCGCAGTTGGTGATCCATTGTGTGAAGTTGAGAGCTGCGTTGTTGGTTTCGGGTATGTTGGTGTCAGCAGGTGGGTTCTGGCTCAGTGATGTGGTAAGCTGGTCAGTGGTGGCTTTGCTCCAGCATCTGCGGGGGATCCGATGCGTGTGGTGCTGAGATGTAGTCTTCTTGAATGTGAAATGTATGCAGCTGTGGTATGTCCAGTGTAGTCCTGTGAAGTGGTTGAAGGCGACGTGGTTACTGGTGGTGAAGATGGCATTGAGGGTGTGGCCAGCGAGGTGGGTGGGGGTGTCCACCAGTTGCTTGAGTCCGAGGTTGTCGAGCAGGGTGGAGGTGTTGTTGTTGTTGTTCTCCAGGTGAGTCAACTGAACCCACTTTTTCAATAAAATAATTCCCGGTCTGCGTACGGAGTTCGTCTCTAACGTCGGGGATGTGTAGGAGCCAGGGGTTGATTACTATCGTGGAAGGCAGTTGACGTTCCCATTCCGTGTATGCCGTCCAGGCCGGGGAGTGATCCAAGATCCCTCTAGGCAGCACTTTATATTGGGCAAAGCTACCCACTGAGGATAGATGCGTAAGGAAACCGTAAATACGTGACAGACTACGGTGGGCATTAGAGAAAAAGTTAAACATTGTGTCAGTGGGATGAAGTGCTCGACCCACGTCTGCGAGACCCAGTGCCTGCACAAAGTCGGGCAACCGGTTATTAGCCTTTTGTTGGAGCTTAGGTGGGCTACGGTAAATAGTGTAATTTAATGTCATATTGTAGCCTCCTCCCATGATCAGCACACCTTCCCGTAGTCCCGTCAATTTGTTGTTTAAGTCCTCCAGTGCCGTTTTGCCCAGAGCGGGTGGGAGGTAGACCGAGATCAGATTAAGATCTTTCCCATCCTTCTGGGCTTTCATCCCCGCCAAGCGACCTGCCGTGTCTGTCCACGTCTTGTGTATAATAAGTGGTGTGGTCTTTTTTACTAATACAGCTGTACCCCTGGAACCCGTAGTATAATCCGCACGTGCCAAAAGTGTGTATCCCCACCAAGTGAGGGCCTTAGATTTGCGACCCGCTAAATGGGTTCCTTGCAATAAGACCACATCAGGTGAATGTCTCTGCAGGTATTGTTGTACTATCAGGCCCGGACTGGCCGTTGAGGGCACCGGGCAATTCCCCGGTGGGCCCCATGGTTGGGGGCCGGTTTTGGGCCCCTGGGGCCGTTTTTGTTACAGGGTCGTTATGCTGCAAAAACGGCCCTGTAACAAAAACGGCCGAAAACCGGCCCTGTCACAGAGCGCGGTCGCACCTCTCCCCCCTGCCCTCTCCTCCCGTAGGGGGGCAAGGGGGGCCGGCCGAGCACTTTGCCAGGGCCGGTTCTGGTTCCCAGTCCGGCCCTGTGTACTATGCCCCTCTTGATCTTGTCACCCATCCCATTCACATTCCAGGACAGCACGGTCAAAAGTCGTTTACTATCCTGCCCCATGTCTGTGTGCTACCCCTCGTTCCCTCCTTCGGATTATGTTTGAATAAGAGAATGTACAAATCTGTATATGTAGCAATTATCGTTCAACAATCAGTATAGCCATTTTACATTTTGGATGCATGAAAACCAATAATTGAATAAACGATCTTTCCTCCGTTAAGTCACTCAATCGTCCCAGCTTAGCAACCAAATCACCCATAAACCAAATAACCAAAAAAAATCTCTTTCCCCCTCCCCAACCTCCTCCCCCCCTCCCTGCTTCCCTGCCCGTGGATTCAAAACTACCCACCCCCAAACTCGACAGAGTACTTCTCGCCGCCCCCAAAATGCTAAGGATAACCGGGGTAGAGCATCTTCCCTTCCCTGCGAGTTAAATAATAAGAACTGGAATTATACCCATCCACTTTTTACAGCGTTCCTCCCAAAACACATCAAAGCGATTAACCTGTTCACATCATAACTTTGGGACCCCTTTGTCAACAAATCATACATTAAAAAGCATCACCCGATCCCCTCTGGTACCACTACTCGTGCTCAGCCAGGCATCTCAGCGTGGGTTGTCCCGTTCCTGCTGTCCCTGTCCATTAGTCCTGTTCTTCAAGGTGGCTAGAGTTTTCTGTTAGGACACTGTGGACCGTCTCTACGTGGGCTTCTCTGCGTTGGCCTGGCCTGCCTCGACGATCTCTCCTCCGATTTCCCACCGTGGTCCAGCCCTCCATCGATTCCCATACTGCCTCCGGGGAATCAAAAAACCAGGACTTGCCGTCAGATTCAAACCTCAGACGTGCAGGAAACAACATTGCATATTTGACCTCCCTGTCCCTTCGTTCCTTCTTCAGCGCTTGATAACTGCATCTTTGAGCTTGAACCTTGGCTGTGAAATCAGGATAGAGCGCTACTTCATAGTTCTCTATTTTCAATGGGGGTTTCGAGCGCGCAGTCTGCTGGATAATGTCTCTATCGCGGTAGTTAAACACTCTCGCAACAATGGGTCTCGGGGGCGCTCCAGGTCTTGGTCTACCTCCAGGCACCCTTTGAGCCCTCTCGATTGAAAAATAGCTGGATAGCGTCTTGGGCTTGAGGTGCTTCGTGATAAGGTCTTCCACATATAGGTCCGCCGCCTTCCCCTCAGCCCTTTCCGGAACTCCTAAAATTCTAATATTATTACAACGAGCATGACCTTCGTAGTCCTCAAGTTGCTGCGACATCCTCTCCTGTGTCCTCTGTAGGTCAGGCATCTGAGTTTGTAATTCTGAGGTGTCCTTTTGCAGGGCATTGGTGACAATTTTCAGTTCTTGAACCTTCTTGTATTGATGTCACAGAATAACTTGTGTAATTTTTAAACGAGCACTTACTTCTTTGGTAAAACTTGCTGTCAGAAGCAGCGGAGCCAGCGCTGACGCAGCACGCCAATTGCCAAACACTCCTTGGCGCCATCTCGCCACGAGCAGAGGCCACGCCCCCTTTTTAGGCCCCACCCCCGCCGACTCCTACTTAAGACGCCGATTTAGGGCGCCTAGTAGACGAATTGAGTTGTGCTGCTGAGGCGGAAGCCGGGAGCGAGCAGCACTTTTTGTTAAAATTTTGTATTGATGTCACAGAATAACTTGTGTTATTTTTAAACGAGCACTTACTTCTTTGGTAAAACTTGCTGTCAGAAGCAGCGGAGCCAGCGCTGACGCAGCACGCCAATTGCCAAACACTCCTTGGTGCCATCTCGCCACGAGCAGAGGCCACGCCCCCTTTTTAGGCCACGCCCCGCCGACTCCTACTTAAGTCGCCGATTTAGGGCGCCTAGTAGATGAATTGAGTTGCGCTCCTGAGGCGGAAGCCGGGAGCGAGCAGCACTTTTAAAATATTTGTATTGATGTCACAGAATAACTTGTGTAATTTTTAAACAAGCACTTACTTCTTTGGTAAAACTTGCTGTCAGAAGCAGCGGAGCCAGCGCTGACGCAGCACGCCAATTGCCAAACACTCCTTGGCGCCATCTCGCCACGAGCAGAGACCACGCCCCCTTTTTAGGCCACGCCCCAAGGCCCTCAAACCCCGGAGTGGTATAAATTATGTGCATCTTCCGGTCGCGCAGCGGGCGAGCGCAGCGGGCGCGACGTTTGCGCGCCAAAGGCGCACCTAAGGCAAGCCCGTCTGCGCCCGTCTGCGCCCGTCTGCGCCCGTCCGCGACCGACCGGGGCCAGGGGCCACCCCCCCTGTTCAGCCATCACGCCAGACCATCACCTATCATTCGCGCCAATTAAATCAGACAGTTGGGTTACCCTGTTTACACTCATGGGACCCCCTCTATCCAACATTCCGCGTGTAATCAATGTGGATTTCATTTCTCCCTCAGCGTAAAGAAACCTACATCAATTCTGATGCTGCTGCTTAACTGCCGCTCACTCCCCAAACACTCTACGGAAATCTCCTTATTGTTGGAGGAGATGAGCCCAGATGTTCTTTTCGCCATAGAAACATGGCTACAGGAACACTCTGAGCCTGACCTGGTACAAGCTCTCCCACCTGGTTACCAAATGCTCCGCCTTGACCGCAAAAAAGGCATTGGCGGTGGTCTGGCAGTAATTCACAAATCAGATTATGTGGTCACCAGCACCCCCGTAAATTTCCCGGATTGTGAATGCCTTCCTTTTTTTATAAAATTCAGCGCCACACATACCTTTTCGGGTATGCTAATTTACAGTCCGCCAGGACCTCAAGGGCATTTTCTTCTGGATCTTGCCTCCATAACGGCAAGTCTCGCAGTTAGCTCCGCCAATTTTACAATCTTGGGTGACCTTAACATCCACCTAGATGACCCTAACGACTCCACAGCCAGAGAACTATCCTCAAACTTAATTGCCCTTGAATTACACCAACGTGTTACTGGGCCCACTCACCTAAAAGGACATCTATTAGACCCCGTCTTCAGCAACTGTAAAAACCTTCACGTTGGAAAGCCTTCCCCCCCTTCCCTGGTCCGATCACTTCCTCATCCCGCTAACTTGGACCCTGCCCCTTCACCTCCTCCCCAAACCTCCGACGACACAACGTTCCCGAAATTGGTCTAAACTCCCTTTATCTGAGTGGCAGGACCTCCTACAAGGTACCAAACCCATCAACATATCCACACCCACTCAAGATAACGAGAACTATAACAAATGGATCACCAGCTCCCTAGATATAGTATTACCACTAAAAAATTCCCACCCTAAGCGGGGCATTCCCACACTCCGTGGTATACGAGTGATCTACGAGAGGCCAAACGTGTCTGTAAACGACTTGAGAGGAAATGGCGCCTCAGTTACCTACCAGCAGACAAAACGAGCTATCGGACGGCAATCAAAAAATACAAAGGAGACATTCATCTAGCCTAGGCTAAATACTTCGAGCTTAAGATCGAGACGGCAGCGTTCAAACCCAGGGAGATCTATCGGATAGCCAAATCCCTTCTGCAACTTCCCGAGGCCCCAAAACACCAAAACAACACTCAGACCCACTGTGAGGAAATAGCTGAGTTTTTCTACCAGAAGATAGAAACTATTAACTCCTCTTTTCCCCCTCCTGGCACTTTGCCCACAGACTCCGTTAACATAGGCGGCACGACAGCTCCCCCTTGTGTTCTTGACAGCTTCCCCCCATTAGAACTTAGTAACCTGGAAAAACTCATGGGACAGGTTAAATCAGGATCACCTATCGACCCAGCTCCTCCCAGCACTCTCACCCAGATTACCCATCTGATTTCACCCACTATCCAAGACCTGCTCAACTAGTCCCTCCTTACTGGTATTGTCCCACCTCCTTGGAAAAGAGCAATGGTCAAAGCTTTATTAAAAAAGCCCGGTCTTGATCAATCTAACCCCGCTAACTATAGACCCATCTCCCTCCTACCTTGGCTCACTAAACTTCTTGAGAAGCATGTTAACACCGTTCTCACTGACTTCCTGGAAGTCAATAACATACTGGACCCCTCTCAGACCGGCTTCAGGCCCCGTCATGGTACAGAGACTGCATTGATTGCGGTGACGGAGGAGGCAAGAAGGATCTTGGACGATGACGGATCTACGGCCATCGTCCTACTTGACCTAAGTGCCGCCTTCGACACTGTCAATCATAATATCCTACTCCATCGTCTTGACAAAATAGGACTGTCAGGCACGGCACTCAACTGGATGAGGTATTTTCTCACAGACAGATCCTTCCAAGTCTTTGAGAGGGACTTCACCTCTACCAGTAAACCCCTGAATTGCGGAGTACCTCAGGGCTCTTCCCTGAGCCCTACCCTTTTTAATGTCTACCTACGCCCCCTAGCTGATGTCGTCCGCCCATTCGGTGTGAAGATCGTCACTTATGCGGACGACACGCAGCTAGTGGTAGCATTGGACCCCCCTTTGAACTCTCATCATAGTTTACACACATGCCTGGAAGCCGTCGCTGCTTGGATGTCTGGCTCTTGTCTTAAACTCAACGGGGACAAAACAATATAGATAATGCTCCTTGGAAATAACATTGCAAAATCCATTGATCCTATCTGGCCCCTCTGTTTAGGAAGTCCCCCGCAACCCAAGGAGCAAATCAAGAGCCTAGGCAGCTGGCTCGACCATACCTTAACCTTCAACTATCAAGTTACCAAGCTTGCTGCCGCCTGCTTCGGGCTGATGAGATTACTCTGTAAAATTCTCCCACTCCTTCCGTTCCATTCAAGACGGATTATGGTTCAAGGACTGATCCTCTCCCGTCTCGACTGTGGAAACGCCTTATATCTTGGGGCCCCACAATCCACACTTAACAAACTCCAGGTTATCCAAAACGGCGCGGCAAGAATTCTCCTGGATATTCCTCGCCGAACCTCAGTCAGAGCCAGACTGAGGGACCTTCACTGGCTCCCGGTGAGATCCAGAATCGAATTTAAGAGCATGTGTATCGCACACCACTCTTACTGGGGATCTGGCCCCTCTATCAACTCCCCCTTGGTGAAAGCCTACCAGCCTTCTCGTTCACTCAGATCCGCGAGCTCCCACCTCGCCTCAGTTCCAAGCATTCGGAAGGCCATGTGTGGAGGCCGCTCGCTCTCTTACAACCTAGCCAAAATTTGGAACTCCCTATCAGATCAGAACCCAACCTTCTCACTTTCCGCAAACTTCTTAAAACTTGGCTCTTCAGCAAAACTTTGGTTTAAATTCTTCACTCAGCCTCTCCTATTCCAAACCTCTCCGGCTCAACTCAGTCTCCTCTCAGGCTGGGACGCCCCTGGGTAGCCAACGCGCTTTACAAATCCTCATTCCATTCCATTCTCATCCATCTTGCAGTATTCGGCCCGGAGGAGCAAGACCTCCACCATAACCGAATCCACTGACGTTCGTACTCCACTGATAGCTGCCATGACATCATGGAGGGTAGGCTCCGAGGTCTGCGCAGAAGCCGCAGCGCCATTTTTCTTTTTCGGATCTTGGGGAATCCCCTTTATCTCCAGACTTTGACCACAAAAATGTTGCTAATTGTTTCTGGGGGTTCCCCCTTAGGCCCCTTCCCCCTGTCGCCATGGTGGCCTGTCGTCAGCAATCCAGCCATCAGGGCACGTGGAGTAATCAGGACCAGACGTGACCGTCACCTCGAGGTCTCCGCACTGTCTCTTTGTCGCAGGAAGGGCACGACTCCCCTCCCCAAAACCGTTTTTAGGTGTCAGTTCAGTGTGTCTGGCCGCCACTAGAGCTCCCCGTTCTGGGACCCACTCCGACTCACGGCTGCCGCCCCAGGTGAGAGACGCGGGCTCAGTTCCAACCCCAGCTAACACCTAGGGGAACCCACCAGAGTTCTCGTTGTCGTCCACTCTCTCCTGGTCACCGTCCGTCCCCACTCACCACCTCAAGTTTCAAGCTAGAGGGTGGTAGTTCACCCTTGCGGCTGCCACACCACGAGGTAGATAGTGTAGTTTATTACCGTTCGCCGCAGGCATTTCAAGCTTCGTCTGGATCAGCCGTATCATGTGTCAGGGCCCAAGAAGGGGGAGGGTCATCACCAGCACACACAAGCTTGGAGCCTCTGTCGCACTCAGTTGTCCTCCTGATGCCGATCCAGAAGCAGGGTCACTTATTTCCCTAGGCCCCCAACCGGACCACTCTCACCATGCCACAGTCCAGGTCTCCACAAGCAGACAACGAATTGTATGTCCTTCTGTATGCCCGACTCTGCCACATCCCACACAGGCAGAAGTATGCAGTCTCAATTGAGGCTATGTGTCCAGTTAAGCCAGGAACAATGTGCAAGGGCTCCCAGGTGGCCGCCAAGGCCGCGGCCGCGCTCGTCCCTGCTAAGGCCTCAAAGCCGGGACCTTGCGTAGGCACTCACGCATCCAACAGGGTGCGCCTGCAATCTCCGCGTTTCCTGTCTCACATCCGCCGGCATCAACGCTCATCAACGGGGGGTCAGAACAGCTCCCAATTTGACTCCGTCTTATAATCGGGGGCTTGTCAACACAGTACCGGCTCGCGAACAGTCTTCAGGATGATAACCCTTCCGGGCCGCCTCCGCAGCGCTCGTCGCTTGGTCATGTCCCAGGTACTCCCCACCCAGCTGCGGCACCAACATGCGATAGCAGGTGCCTCTTACTGCCCGCAATTACCTCCACAGGCGTATGCCGTCACCCGGACCTTCTCTAATCACCGCAGCATTCGTGGCATCTCCGTCTTCGTTTAGGCCCCACGTCATCGCTCTGACATCTGATGTCAAAGCCGATCGTGCCGCAGTCGTTTCTCGACGCCACTCGCTCCGCGGCCACCAACAGCACGTAGCCACACAAGTCGCGGTACCTCAGCTCTTCTGTCTCAGCCTCCGGCACCCAACAGGATCCGTGAGCGTCGCGGTCGTCATCGGGGAGCCGCCTTTATTGCTGGGAGCCGGAGAACTTTAACTGCTCTGTCTCTGCTTAAGCACCGTCTCTTCCACTGCAAAGGCACCTGGAGGGGATCTCGGGATGCACCGCTGCGATTTCAGACTAAGTTCACGTCGGGATGGCAGCGGATAGCGAAGGATCGTCGCCTGGAAGGTTGGAGCCCCTTTAGGCTGCAGCCATTGCGGTTGGCTGTTAGCCACGCCCCCTGAGCATTTCTTTTTCTACTCATAATGATTCTTACAGTGGCATTCAAGGATGCCCTTAGTGAGGGGAAGGTATATTTGGGGAGGCCACAGACCGTAGTACTGCCATAGTCTAGCCTTCGCAAAACAAGCGCTTGGACCACCTGCTTGAAATCAACTTGTGGAAAGAATGGTTTTAGATGCTCAAGTATCCTCATCTGGTGACTAGCACTCTTGCACACCTTACTAATATGATTGTTCATGTTCAAGTGCATGTCCAGGGTGATTCTGAGAGTTTTGGCTGAATCAATAATGTGGGGAGAGCAGTTCAAGGCTGTGAGGTTCTTCATCCAGAGCTCTATCTTGGGGGTGTGATTAGGAGGAGATAGGAGAAGGAATTCAGTTTTGGAGGTGTTAAGCAGGAGGTGGTTCTCAATTAGCCAGTTTTGAGTATTCATCGGGGTAGTGTTGAGTGATGTGAAGTTTTCAGGGGAGGTGATTTTCAGGAAAAGTTGTCATCCACATACATATAGAAAAGAACATTGCAGGAGTTTAGTGCATTAGCTAATGGTTCCAAGAATATGTTGAAGAGTATGGCAGATAATGCAGTCCTTTTTGGGACCCCCATGGAAACTGTTGGGGGCTCGGAAAGAGATTGATTTACCTTGACTCTTTGGAATCTGTGGTGAAGGAGGGATGCAAACTGTTGCAGAATGAACCAAAGAGGCCCATCATGTCCTCAAGAATGGATAAGAAGTTGTTGTGGTTAACAGTGTCAAACACTGAAGAAAGGTCAAGAAGAATTAGGAGGCAAGATTCGTTTTGGTCAAGTAGTTTTAAAATGTCATCCATAATGTGAGAGAGTGCCGATTCTGTAATGTGACCACTCCGAAAGCCAGATTGATGTTGATCCAGGAGTTGAAAATTCTTAATGTGAGCACAGAGTTGCGATTGAACACATTTTTCTAGGAGTTTAGCCAGAATGGGGATGTTGGAGATAGGGCGGAAGTTGTTAAGATCTACGCTATCTGCATTTGTTTTTTTAGGATGAGTGAAACCTGAGCTGTTGTTAAGCATTCCGGGATTGCACCATGAGACAGTGAAGCATTGACAATCTTTGTCCAAAGGGGGATGAAGACATCCTTGATTTCTTTGAAGATGGGTGGTGGCAGTGAGTCGCTAAAGTGATTGGAAGGGTTGATACTAAGAAGAATCTTGTTAATGTCTCTTTCACTGAGGGGAGTAAAGGTACACACTGAGGCATTGTTCTTGGTGCTAAGATTAACTGGCTGATCATCTCCAAGTGGGCCGAAGGAGACACAAACCCGTGGGATGGAAGAAGGGCCTTCTTAGATTCCAGATCAGTACTGATGAGTCTAGTTTTCTCCGTAAAGAAAGCAGCAAGTTTGTCACAAGAAGGTTAGCTGTCTCCTGGGTCAAGGCAATTGGGTGCTTCCACTGGTTGTTGTTTAAAAATGTCAATACGTTTCTTGAGGCGATTTGAGGCTTGATTAAGTTGGGATCTGAAGTAGTCAGCCTTAGCAATCTAGATGTTTTTGTTATAAGGGCTCCTTACCGATCTAAGGACTAGTAGATGATCAGCTAGGGTTTGGATCTCGAGCATTGTTCAACTGCCCTTAAGTTGCGGCGTTCCAAGTTTAGGTTGTCCTTGAACCAAGGTTTGGAGATTTTTGTAGAGGATTTTTTTTTGTTGAAGTGGTGCTATAGAATCCTTGATACTAGAGATAGTAGTGTTATCGAAGTTAGTGGGTGCATGAACCTCTGTAATGTCAACTTGTGAAAACAATGCATATTTTCACTGGGTTGCTAGTTCAGCCGTATTGATATTTCTGAGATCCCTTTTCCATAGCTTTAATTTCTTCAGTTGATCCCTCCTCAGGGGCCCTCCCTGTTAATAAAGAAGATGCTGAAATGGTCGGACCAATCGCAAGGGGAAATGGCATCCAGTGTGATGGTGTTTCCCTTTGAGATTATGAGGTCCAGAATTTCTCCTTTGTTATGAGTTGGCTGGACACAGAATTGGGTCCGCTTGTGAGCCAATAGGAATGATTTGAGGCAGATTACAGCTTGGTCATTGGGGTTAGAGCAATGAAGTTTGAAATCACTGAGGAAGGTATCGGACACTGAGGAGTCGACGTTGCAGGAGATGATTTCCATTATTTATTCGATGAAGGAGAGATTTTCCCCGGCAGGTGATAGAATGTATGTAGTTTGCACACTGTGAAGGAGGTTATTTGAAATGTTGAGGCAAAGGTATTCACTGGAGGATGGCGTCGTGGTCTCAGTGTGGGAGACCGAGAGTCTTTTCCGGTGTATACAAGCTAGGCCACCACCCTGCTTCTTAGATCTGTCTAGACGAATTATGTCATGGCTAGGAGGAACTAAGAGGTCTAGGATAGGGGTGGAAGAGGGATTAAGGCAGGTTTCCGTGGATGAGGTCGAAGATATAAGAGGTGTGTTTACTGACTGATCTGCAATTGAGTAGTACGTATTTTAGCCATTTAAAAAAAAGGATTTTTTACTAGTTTTCAAAGAAAAAAGCAAACAAAACATCATAGACGTAGCCCCATGGGCAATGTGGGGAAAGCAGGATGAAGGCAATATACCTTACAATTACAATCAGTAACAACCTGAGGACCTTCCCAGAGCCAGATGTCGGTATATGCTCCAATCCAAACACGCCCCCTGCTAAACTTTCCCTCCCTCCCCTTAATACAGAGCAGCATATAGTTCAGTTCATCTTCGCATTAAGTGTGGTCCAAAAAAAGGTCCAAAAGAAAGTCCCTAACATCCCTCCCTCCCCTCCAGTACCCAACCCCCCAACTGTCAGGGCAACCTCTCTGTCCAACAGTGCAACCAGGGCAGTCGACACCCCTCGCCAGTAGTCCTCTAAATGCGGGCAGCTCCAGAACATGTTGAGAAATCCCACCCTCTCCAGCATACAGCAGGGGTACACAGACAAAGGCCCAAAGTAGGTAGTATGCATTTTAGCCATACCGGTGTGTGGGAGGTTTGAGTCTGAATGATGTTCACTCGCTTGAGGTTGTCACTATTTATGACTCTGAGGTTATGTGAGGTTTCTCTGTGCTGGCCAGCCTGAATGGCTTGAATCTGACCACGAGGAGTCTTGTCAGGGTCTAGAGTGAGCGAGTAAGAGATGAGTAAATCATCGATATCATTGGTCGCCAGATCGGCTTTCATTCTCCTGCGACGGGAAGGTGCGTTTGGGAGGGTAAGGTTTTAGCGATAGGGTGCGAGGAGTGCTGGACGGAGCCAGAAATAACGCTAGCGGGGACTGTAGGCAACTTTCCAAGGGAAATTAGAGAGCTGAGCAGGGGATGATGCTCCATTGAGAGGGCTTTAAGTTCCTTAAGTTCATAAGAGAGAAGGTCCAATTAGAGAAATATCTTGTCCAGACGCGCCGCCAAGACAGAGTGTTGGGTGCAGAATAGAGGTAGTGTGGAGAGATCCAGCAGAGGGGAGGGGCCTCGAGGCAGGTCTGAAAGGTCTAAGGCGGTAATGAAGTGTTCCAGGGGGGTGAGTCGGTCATTAGAGTCTTGCAAAGTTCAAGTTCACTTGGATAGCACGGCTGGGGAAGGTGAGAGGGTGGAGGCACAATTGTGCTGTGAGTAGGAGGTGGCCAAGGAAAGGTTATGTGGGTTGGCAGGATCATGATCCATGGAGGACCATTGCCTGTACTCCGACATAGAAGGTGACATAGACAGTGGAATGATGGATGGGGGTTCATCCGTAGAGAGCAAAGGCGGTAGGGCCTGAGGGGACATCTCAACTCTGGAATCACTGTGTATCAGACTTGAAATCGGCGAGTTGAGTGAGCCCATAAGCCCGCCAATCTTCTGAGACAGTGGTCAATTGGGTTGATACAATCCATTGGGGGACTAAAAGGCTCCGAGATCAGCAATGGAGGGAGTATAGTTATGAGAGAATGGAGTACTCCCGGATGTGGTGAGGGGTGATCTGGTTAAATACTGTATACTAGGGTATGGGTAACGTTCAGTGGATTTAGCGGTCACTGCTTTTTTGAGTGTAGGGAAGATGTTGTCATTTTAGCTAGATTGACATTAGAGGCTTGGATTAGGATAATACCATTGTTGTACAGGGTAATGGTGGCATTTGCTTTAAAGATAGGCGAGGACAACGCTGTTAATTTGAGACCATGCAGGGTTTTCCTAGTACCCATTATTCGAAGCTTGGAGTAGAGGACATTCCGCCAACTTTCATGTTTTCTGGTATAGAAGATGAGGTCATTAACTAGAATACACTTGTTTGCACAGAGGTAGACTTCTGAAATTAATGTTTCAGGTCTGACTTTAAGAAGGCAACGCAGGTGCTTTTTGGCCGCATTTTCGGAGAGGTTAGGCAGATAATTGTTATTGTTGTTATTGTTATTTTTAATTTTAGTTTATAGAGCGCTTAATACCTGCAGGTCTCTAAGCACTGCGAGCAGATGTATGGAAGTTCCAGGGAGAGTTGTATCGCAAAGGGGAATATTATGCCCAAGCTTCTGTGAATAAAAGAGTCTTTAGTTTCTTCCTGAATAGCAGGCAGCAGCTTTCAGAGTGAAGCTGACCTGGCAGTCTGTTCCAGAGTTGCGGCATGAGGGCTGAGAAGTCTCGACCGCCTTTAGAAATGTAGTGAAATCGTGGGCATTTTTGAAGGCTCTCTGTGGAGGACCTTAGCGAGCGACGGGGGGGGTATATTTCTCCAGGCGTTCCTTGATGTAAATGGGCGCTTGACCAAACAAGGCCTTATGTGTAATGCAGAGGCCTTTAAATTTGGCCCTCTGCTTTATGGGTAACCAATGCAGTTGTTGCAGTAGGAGTGATGCCCAAGTGCGCCTATGTAGTTTGAAAATCAGCCTGGCCCCATCGTTCATCACCACCTGGAGTTTGTGCAGCAGTGAGTCGGGTAGTCCGATATAGAGCAAATTCCCGTAATCCAGGCCGTGCCAGGATCAAGGCAGCCACCACTGTCTTCATAGTTGAAAAGGAGAGGATGGGGGAGAGCCTCTTCAGCTGCCTAAGTGGAGTTTGAGCTGTTGGCATTGTAAATGCCAACAGCTTAAGTTCTCACAAATGCGAGACCTATCACATAGCAAATATTTTTGTTGTTATTAAAGCCCCCATGCCACACTTTCATGTGCATGAAGGCTGCTTTGAAAGTTAAAGCGCGCATGGCGCGCTGAATTTAAGGAAAGCATGTCATGCCTGCAGTAGGGCAAAACCCATTAAAGAAAATAGTGCTTACAGGCTAAATCAAACATACCGTGTCGCAACAGAAATACAAAGGGCCAGTCACCATGTGAGGTTTCAAATGAAGACAAGTTGGTACTAAGAAGGGACTAACAAGGCTATTAAGGAATCAGAAGCCAGCATTTATAAAGGACAAGGACACAAGCCAATGAAAAATATGGGCTTCTAATCCCTATCTCAATATGCATGACTCGCAGAGGAGAGCATGCGCAGCCCAGGCTCGACCTAAAAAAACAGTCTTTCAGCTGTGTAAGAGCTCCTGAAGCAGGGCCTGGAGAAGCAAGTGTGGCAGGGCCTGAGGGGGTCGGACTTATATTGACAGACAGACAATATTAGTCAAGTACAGCGGCAGGTCTGTCAGGCCCTGTGTTGTAGTGGAGAGATAGTCTTTGCGGCTTGTGCCTATCTAGCAAGGAGTCCAATACAAACGATCGCCAGAAATAAAAGTCATAAAAATGCATTTGCGTTGGCAGGTGTGGGGGGCATTTAATGTTAAATGTGCGATTTTAAACATGGGTATATTCTTGAAAATGCATGCATAAGGCGCTTTCTGTTCTGATGTGAGGCTTGCATACTTTTCATGGGTTGACCTATAATTAGTGCGGCAGGTGTGTTAGGGATCTACTATGCTACAAAGAACATTTACTATGCAGATGACAGAACAGCAGTTTATATGCATAGCTCTGTGGGATATTGCTTTTGTCAATGAGATCCTTTTTTTTTTACTGCAGTTCATAATTTACAATCATAATCTAGCACAGTGAGCTGTGAACTGCCATCAAAGAGCTGCATGCAAATCTCTTTATTGATGCCATAACTACACTTTCACAATTGCTCTATTTCCCTTCTTGCTTTCCCAAATTTGCTTGAAAATGCACCATTTGCCTACTCTGTTGTTAAAGTTTTCTCAGGCGGAAAACCCCCAGATCCCCTCCTCATGACAGTCGGGTTTACTCGCTCCGCTCGCTCGCCACAGGACACTCAGACCGAAACCTTTACGCCTCACCACTTTCAAATATCACCAGCCGCCACCGCTGGAAATCTGCACATGGACCTTTGCTGACTCGTAACAAGGCCCTTGGCTGGGGGTAGTGAGTAGTGCAGGAGCGTGAGAAGTGTACACGATTAAGCCACACGTCTAGGCCACTTCCTGAAGTGTCTATGTCATTTCTGTGGGACAGAAGGTGGCTCACTGGTCTAGTTTACTTCCTCAAAACTATTCTCTGTTCCTGTTTTTGATCCAAAAATAATCTGATCTATTCCTCAAATGCAGCATTAAACATGAAGTAAGGCAGGTCCTCCCGCTACATCGGGTATCTAACCGAGAGCCTCTCATTCATGAATAAATCCAAATAGACTACCCACTACACGGATGCTTTACAATGTTATGTTGTTACCTATGAAGATTAGTGTAGCGCTCACTGTATGTCAAGTACTCAAAACACAGACCCAATACACCAGGATTCAAAGTAGAGATCTTGTACACTAGGAGGGCAAATCAGAGAATTTGTACATCAGGAGGTCAAAGCAGAGAACTTGTACCCCAGGAGTTCAAAGCAGAGTACTTGTACATCAGGAGTTCAAAGCAGAGAACTTGTTATCCAGGCATTCAGAGTAGAGAACATGTACATAAGGAGTTCAAAGCAGAGAATTTGTAGGCCAGGAGTTCAAAGCAGAGAACTTGTATTCCAGGCATTCAGAGTAGAGAACATGTACATTAGGAGTTCAAAGCAGAGAATCTGTCCATCGGTGTTCAAAGTTGAGAACTTTTACACCAGGAGTTCAAAGCTGAGAACTTGTCAACCAGGAGTTCACGGCAGAGTACTTGTACATCAGGAGTTCAAAGCAGAGAACTCGTGCATCAGGAGTTCAAAGTAGAGAACTTGTATTCCAGGCATTCAAATTAGAGAACATGTATTCCAGGCATTCAAAGTAGAGAACTTGTACATAAGGAGTTCAAAGCAGAGAATTTGTACATCGGTGTTCAAAGTAGAAAACTTGTACACCAGGAGTTCAAAGCAGAGAACTTATACACCAGGAGTTCAAAGCAAAGAACTTGTACACCAGGAATTCAAAGTAGAGAACGTGTACCCCAGTAATGTTTATACAAGGAGTTCAAAGTAGAGAACTTGAGCACCAGGATTACAAAGCAAATAACTTGTACATCAGTAGGTCAAAAAATAGAGAACTCGTAAACCAGGAGTTCAAAGTTGAGCGTGGTATGCAGCAGAATTTCAAAGTAGAGTCTCCTGCACAACATATGTTCAATGCAAAAAAAGACCAACTAATGGACAGAATGTCAAACAATTGCAAACATTCACCTCAGAACAGAGATCTGCGCATAAATCGATAGTTTTTTTTGCTCCCCATGCCATTCCAGTTTGAATTCAGCCAAATGCAAATCAGTCTTGACCCTATTCCTCATGGGAACAGTCCAGCCCAAACTGCCAGGCAGGTCTTCCCGGGACTGGAAACAAGCATCCTAGGACTTGTTTCAGGGTTTCACTCCTCATCAGTCAGGATTGCTAGACCCCAGTGGCATGAAGAGCACGGGACCCACTTCTGGGCATACCTGTCCCACTCTCTCGGGGTGAAAAATGCAAAAAGAACTATTGGTGGACAGAATGCAAAACAATGTCATTCAAGCACCCCAGTACAGAGATCTGGGCCTAAATCCATTGTTTTTTAGGTCTCTGCATGCGTAGGCTGCGCTTGAGCAGTCTCGCTGGCGAGATTTGATGTTTTAGAGTATGGGGCATAAACCCGCCCCTCTTCTCCATTGGCTGGCTTCCTAAACGGAGGCCAGCCATTGGAGAAGAGGTTTGTCATTCCATTTAAGCCCCGTCTTTTTTGGATCGAGGTGTGTGGTTTTTAGTTTCTTTCTCTCTTCCCATTGGCTGGAATTTTACATTCCAGCCAATGGGAAGAGGAGAGAAAGAAAAACATGCCCCCCCCAGTCTAAAAATGACGGGGCGTTTCTCCGAGCCATTTCTGCTGAACCTCGGAGAAACATGGTGTTGTCATGGCGTGCACTGCTTTTTTTGTCACATATTTGCCTGCATACGCACACGATTCAGAAAAGGGGGTGGTGATGGACAGAGTATCTGAATTAAGCAGAACACTCGTACCCAGTCAACAGATCAGGGCTTGATCCATTACCGTTTTTTAGCTCACTGCACCATCCCAGCTCAGAACCTGGCTACATGCAAATTAGTCTGTCCCTGGCCCAGTGCATCATGGGAACAGGGCAGACCAAACTACCAAGCCAATTCTTTTACTGGAAAGTAAACCAGCTTCCGGGGACCGGTTTCTGGCATTACAGCCGTCTTCGGCCCGGCTTGCTTGAATCCTGATGGTGCAGTGAGCAAGGGACTCATGTCTGAGCATACCCTTCCACGCTTATGGTGGACAAAACGATTCAGAAAAGGGGGTGGTGATGGACAGAGTATCTGAATTAAGCAGAACACTCGTACCCAGTCAACAGATCAGGGCTTGATCCATCACCGTTTTTTAGCTCACTGCACCATCCCAGCTCAGAACCTGGCTACATGCAAATTAGTCTGTCCCTGGCCCAGTGCATCATGGGAACAGGGCAGACCAAACTACCAAGCCAATTCTTTTACTGGAAAGTAAACCAGCTTCCGGGGACCGGTTTCTGGCATTACAGCCGTTTTCGGCCCGGCTTCCTTGAATCCTGATGGTGCAGTGAGCAAGGGACTCATGTCTGAGCATACCCTTCCACGCTTATGGTGGACAAAACGATTCAGAAAAGGGGGTGGTGATGGACAGAGTATCTGAATTAAGCAGAACACTCGTACCCAGTCAACAGATCAGGGCTTGATCCATCACCGTTTTTTAGCTCACTGCACCATCCCAGCTCAGAACCTGGCTACATGCAAATTAGTCTGTCCCTGGCCCAGTGCATCATGGGAACAGGGCAGACCAAACTACCAAGCCAATTCTTTTACTGGAAAGGAAACCAGCTTCCGGGGACCAGTTTCTGGCATTACAGCCGTCTTCGGCCCGGCTTGCTTGAATCCTGATGGTGCAGTGAGCAAGGGACTCATGTCTGAGCATACCCTTCCACGCTTATGGTGGACAAAACGATTCAGAAAAGGGGGTGGTGATGGACAGAGTATCTGAATTAAGCAGAACACTCGTACCCAGTCAACAGATCAGGGCTTGATCCATCACCGTTTTTTAGCTCACTGCACCATCCCAGCTCAGAACCTGGCTACATGCAAATTAGTCTGTCCCTGGCCCAGTGCATCATGGGAACAGGGCAGACCAAACTACCAAGCCAATTCTTTAACTGGAAAGGAAACAAGCTTCCGGGGACCGGTTTCTGGCATTACAGCCGTCTTTTGCCTGGCTTGCTTGAATCCTGATGGTGCATGTAGCCAGGTTCTGAGCTGGGATGGCTTGGTAGTTTGGTCTGCCCTGTCCCCATGATGCACTGGGACAGGGACAGACTAATTTGCATGTAGCCAGGTTCTGAGCTGGGATGGTGCAGTGAGCTAAAAAACGGTGATTGATCAAGCCCTGATCTGTTGACTGGGTAGGAGTGTTCTGTTTAATTCAGATACTATGTCCATCACCACCCCCCTTTTCTGAATCGTTTTGTCCACCATAAGCGTGGAAGGGTATACTCAGATGTGAGTCCCTTGCTCACTGCACCATCAGGATTCAAGCAAGCCGGGCCGAAGACGGCTGTAAGGCCAGAAACCGGTCCCCGGAAGCTTTTTTCCTTTCCAGTTAAAGAATTGGCTTGGTAGTTTGGTCTGCCCTGTTCCCATGATGCACTGGGCCAGGGACAGACTAATTTGCATGTAGCCAGGTTCTGAGCTGGGATGGTGCAGTGAGCTAAAAAACGGTGATGGATCAAGCCCTGATCTGTTGACTGGGTAGGAGTGTTCTGTTTAATTCAGATACTCTGTCCATCACCACCCCCCTTTTCTGAATCGTTTTGTCCGCCATAAGCGTGGAAGGGTATACTCAGATGTGAGTCCCTTGCTCACTGCACCATCAGGATTCAAGCAAGCCGGGCCGAAGACGGCTGTAATGCCAGAAACCGGTCCCTGGAAGCTTGTTTCCTTTCCAGTTAAAAAATTGGCTTGGTAGTTTGGTCTGCCCTGTTCCCATGATGCACTGGGCCAGGGACAGACTAATTTGCATGTTGCCAGGTTCTGAGCTGGGATGGTGCAGTGAGCTAAAAAACGGTGATGGATCAAGCCCTGATCTGTTGACTGGATAGGAGTGTTCTATTTAATTCAGATACTCTGTCCATCACCACCCCCCTTTTCTGAATCGTTTTGTCCGCCATAAGCGTGGAAGGGTATACTCAGATGTGAGTCCCTTGCTCACTGCACCATCAGGATTCAAGCAAGCCGGGCCGAAGACGGCTGTAATGCCAGAAACCGGTCCCCGGAAGCTTGTTTCCTTTCCAGTTAAAAAATTGGCTTGGTAGTTTGGTCTGCCCTGTTCCCATGATGCACTGGGCCAGGGACAGACTAATTTGCATGTTGCCAGGTTCTGAGCTGGGATGGTGCAGTGAGCTAAAAAACGGTGATGGATCAAGCCCTGATCTGTTGACTGGATAGGAGTGTTCTGTTTAATTCAGATACTCTGTCCATCACCACCCCCCTTTTTTGCATACGCACACGTGCACACCTACACAAAGTCGCTTTTCCACCCCTTGCCCTGTTTCCTGTGCCATTCCTCTCCCACCCCCACCGGCTCCACAGATACTTTATGGTATCGTTTGTAGAAACGGAGTGGCAAAGATGGAATGTTCCGTCTCGTCCGCGTGTGCACGGGTGAGTGAGTGTTAATTTATTTCAGCGAGCGCCGAGTCTAAAGCTGTCGCCATGATCTGCTTCTAATGTATGTCACCACCACTCTAATGAGCGGCGCTGCGCTGGAATCGGGGGGCTGGGACCCCTGAAGCGCGTCTGCAGCCTCCGAACTGGGCTCTGTCGCTACTTTCTCCATCGCTGCCAGCCTTGCCAGTGGATTGCAAATCTGAGCTAAAAATGAGAAGAAACGCTCTGCCTGCATCATTTCTTTAACCCTTGCGGCCTCGGATGGCTCGATAATCGCTGTGCCAGGGACTCAGAGCGGGCAGAGGGGCAGCTGATTCCAGGCAGCGCACTGGGAGCATGGTGGGGGGGGTGTGTCGCGAGGGCATCTGGGGGTCGGGAGACACCTAGGGGTGTCCTCAGGGAATGGCGAAAGGTCTGAACCTTTATGAGCGGTGATGGGCTGGGTGAAGACTGGCTTTGGGGTGGGCGGAAGTCTAATGTGGGTTGCATGCACGTGTGCACGATTCTTATGCCATCTACCTGTACATTTTAAATGCCCATTTTCATATGGAGCTCAGTTGAGTCAATGTACCTGTTCCCAAGTCTTCCTTATGTATACACTGGGGAAGATGAGATAAATTGCTTTGCCCAGGAAAGCACAGTTTGATCACTGGGGGCAGAAGTGCGCTGGGAAGGAAGTTGACAATGTATCCAGCAGACTGCTTCATCCCCACCTGTGGCCTCACAGCTCACGGGCCAGACCCTCCTCTGCCGGCTACACGTCATGGGAGGGCTTTGTATGCCACGAGGTGTGCACGCCATCTCTACCTCGGAGTTTAAGCAATCGTGAAGGAAGCACAATTAACACCACTGTTATAATGTTTGTTGTCTCAACGTTTCACTGCCCCGCGAGATTGTAGAGAGCAGAGACAGGCCTGCATTCGGATGCCCCATATTTCGACATTAAAAACACATGAAATGTCGCAGTCGTCTTTCCGGAATTGATTTCATGATTGTGCTTGTTGGACCTGGCCCTACAGGGCTAGTCCATGTTTCTGCAGCCTTTTCATCGTAGGCGGGTGTGAAACAATATTTTGCCGCCTAAAAGATGACACTGTCATCAGATCATGGAGACCCATCAAGGACAGCCGCCTGATGATGACGTCACGGTCCTGCACAGGATTCTCTACATCAGGAACCATCAGTTATGGTGTAATTTGGTATGAGGAGCCCCTAAGGCCGTCGATTCGACCTGTGTCTCGTGCACGGACAGGGGTGGACTCGGTTGTATGGGGGTGCTTTGAACTTTTGTTTCGACGTTTCCCTGTTGTAGATAGTCCTGCTTTTAGGCAGGATGTTTACCTGTTGTAAACCCAGCAGGGCTGGATTAGCCTTTAATCCCTCAGCAGAAAAATACTGTGTAACCTGGTTCCTATGCTTTGAGCCTTTGCTGGCTCTTGGAATTATGCTCTGGGGCTTTGTGTATGTGTGTGTGGCTCTGTGTGTGTGTGTGTGTGTGGCTCTGTGTGTGTGGCTCTGTGTGTGTGGCTCTGTGTGTGTGGCTCTGCGTGTGGCTCTGTGTGTGTGTGGCTCTGTGTGTGTGTGGCTCTGTGTGTGTGTGGCTCTGTGTGTGTGGCTCTGTGTGTGTGTGTGTGGGTGCAAATGCAATAGGTCTTGCATTTGCGAGAAATTATGCTATTGGCATTTTAAATGGCAGTGCCATTTATTTATATGTTTTAAAAACAAAAACATAAACAAAAATAATGTCATGAGCAATGCCAATAGCTCTAACTTTAACAGACAAGACCATTGCATTGTAAATGCTTGTTAGCTGGAATGGAATGGAATGGAATGAGGATTTGTAAAGCGCGTTGGCTACCCAGACCTCATCCAGCTCTGTGAGGAGACTGAGTTGAGCCGGAAGGCTGGAATAGGGGAAGCTGAGTGAAGAATAAAGCTAAAGTTTTGCTAAAAAGCCAAGTTTTAAGAAGTTTACGGAAAGTGAGCAGGTTAGGTTCTGATCTGATGGGGAGGGGAAGGGAGTTCCAAATCCTGGCTAGGTTGTAGGAGAGCGAGCGGCCTCCACACCTGGCCTTCCTATTGCGTGGTACTGAGGCGAGGTGGGAGGTCGCGGATCTGAGTGAGTGAGAAGGCTGGTAGGCTTTCACCAGGGGGAGTTGATAGAGGGGCCTGTTCCCCAGTAGGAGCGGTGTGCGATGCACATGCTCTTAAATTTGATTCTGGATCTCACCGGGAGCCAGTGGAGGTCCCTCAGTCTGGCTCTGACTGAGGTTCGGCGAGGAATATCCAGGAGAATTCTTGCCGCGCAGTTTTGAATGACCTGGAGTCTGTTAAGTGTAGATTGTGGGGCCCCAAGATATAGGGCGTTTCCACAGTCGAGACGGGAGAGGATCAGTCCTTGAACCATAATCCGTCTTGAATGGAACGGAAGAAGAGGGAGAATTTTACGGAGTAGTCTCATCAGCCCGAAGCAGGTGGCAGCAAGCTTGGTTGCTTGATAGTTGAAGGTTAGAGTATGGTCGAGCCAGATGCCTAGGCTCTTGATTTGCTCCTTGGGTTGCGGGGGACTTCCTAAACAGAGGGGCCAGATAGGATCAATGGATTTCGCGATGTTATTTCCAAGGAGCATTATCTCTGTTTTGTCCCTGTTGAGTTTAAGACAAGAGCCAGACATCCAAGCAGCGACGGCTTCCAGGCATTTGTGTAAACTGTGATGAGAGTTCAGGGGGGGGGGGTCCAGTGCTACCACTAGTTGCATGTCGTCCGCATAAGTGACGATCTTCACACCGAATGGGCAGACGACATCAGCTAGGGGGTGTAGGTAGACATTAAAAAGGGTAGGGCTCAGGGAGGAGCCCTGAGGCACTCCACAGTTGAGGGGTCTACTGGCAGAGGTGAAATCTCTCTCAAAGACTTGGAAGGATCTCTCTGTGAGAAAAGACCTCATCCAATTGAGTGCTGTGCCTGACACTCCTATTTTGTCAAGACGATGGAGTAGGATATTATGATTGACAGTGTCGAAGGCGGCACTTAGGTCAAGTAGGACGATGGCCGTGGACCCGCCATCGTCCAAGATCCTTCTTGCCTCCTCCGTCACTGCAATCAATGCAGTCTCCGTACCATGACGGGGCCTGAAGCCGGTCTGAGAGAGGTCTAGTATATTATTGACTTCCAGGAAGTCAGTGAGAACGGTGTTAACATGCTTCTCGAGAAGTTTACTAAGCCATGGCAGGAGGGAGATGGGTCGATAGTTAGCGGGGTTAGATTGATCGAGACTGGTTTTTTTTAGTAATGCTTTGACCATTGCTCTTTTCCATGGAGGTGGAACAATGCCAGTATGGAGGGAGGAGTTGAGCAGGTCTTGGATGATGGGCAAGATCAGATGGGCTATCTGGGTGAGAGTACTGGGAGGAGCTGGGTCGATAGGTGATCCTGATTTAACCTGTCCCATGAGTTTTTCCAGGTTAATAAGTTCTAATGGGGGAAAGCTATTGAGAACACAAGGGGGAGCTGTCGTGCAGCCTATGTTGACGGAGTCTGTGGACAAAGTAACAGGGGGGGGAAAGAAGAGTTGATGGTTTCTATCTTCTGGTAGTAAAACTCAGCTATTTCCTCACAGTGGGTCTGAGTGATATTGTGATGCTTTGGGGCTTCGGGAAGTTGCAAAAGGGATTTGGCTATCTGATAAATCTCCCTAGGTTTGGACGCTGCCTTCTCGATCTTAAGTTCAAAATATTTAGCCTGAGCTAGGTGAATATCTACTTTGTAGTTTTTGATTGCCGTTCGATAGCTCATTTTGTCTGCTGGGAGGTAACTGAGGCGCCATTTCCTCTCAAGTCGTTTACAGACACGTTTGGCCTCTCGTAGATCACTCGTATACCACGGGGCTGTAGGATTGCCCCGTTTAGGATGGGAATTTTTTAGTGGTAATACTATATCTAGGAAACCGGTGATCAATTTGTTATAGTTCTTGTTATCTTGAGTGGGGGTGGATGTGTTGATGGGTTTGGTACCATGTAGGAGATCCTGCCACTCAGATAGAGGGAGTTTAGACCAATTGCGGGATCGTTGGGTCGTCGGGGTTTGGGGGGGAGGTGAAGGGGCAGGGTCCAGGTGAGCGGGATGAGGAAGTGGTCAGACCAGGGAAGGGGGGAAGGATTTCCAACGTGAAGGTTTTTGCAGTTGCTGAAGACAGGGTCTAAAAGATGTCCTTTTAGGTGGGTGGGCCCAGTAACACGTTGGTGTGATTCAAGGGCAATTAAGCTTGAGGATAGTTCTTTGGCTATGGAGTCGTTTGGGTCATCTAGGTGGATGTTAAGGTCACCCAAGATTGTAAAATTGGCAGAGCTAACTGCGAGACTTGCCGTTATCGAGGCAAGATCCGGAAGAAACTGCCCTTGTGGTCCTGGCGGACGGTATATGAGCATACCCGAAAAGGTATGTGTGGCGCTGAATTTTATAAAAAAAAGGAAGACATTCACAGTCCGGGAAATTTACGGGGTTGCTAGTGACAACGTAGTCGGATTTATGGATTACTGCTAGACCACCGCCAATGCCTTTTTTGCGGTCAAGGCGGAGTATTTTATAACCAGGTGGAAGTGCTTGTACCAGGTCAGGTTCAGAGTGTTCCTGTAGCCATGTTTCTGTGGCGAAAAGAACATCTGGGCTCATCTCCTCCAACAATAGGGAGATTTCCGTGGAGTGTTTGGGGAGTGAGCGGCAGTTAAGCAGCAACATCAAAATTGATGTGGGTTTCTTTACACTGTGGGAGAAATGAAATCCACACTGATTACAAGCGGAATGTTGGATAGAAAGGTCCCATGAGTGTAAACAGGCCTCCTACGCCAATTAAACCAGACCCAACTGTCTGGTTTAATTGGCGTAGGAGCTGCGAATGGTAGGTGATGGTCTGGCATGATGGCTGAACAGGGGGGGGGGTGGCCCCTGGCCCCGGTCGGTCGCTGACGGGCGCAGACGGGCTTGCCTTAGGCGCGCCTTTGGCGCGCAAACATCGCGCCGCTGCGCTCGCCCACTCAGTGACCGGATTATGCACAGGATTTATACGACTCCGGGGTTGTGGACCGGGGGCCGTGGCCTAAAAAGGGGCATTGCCTCTGCTCGAGGTGAGATGGCGCCAAGGAGTGTTTGCTAATTAGCGTGCTGCGTCAGCGCTGGCTCCGCTGCAACTGACAGCTAGTTTCCCAAGAAGTAAGTGGATTAAAATACACAAGTAATCTGTGACAAAACAATTTTTAAAAAGATGTGGCTCGCTCCCGGCTTCCGCCTCAGGAGCACAACTCTAGGCTTATACCCGGCGCCCTGGTTCGGCGTCTTTAAGTAGGAGTCGGCTGGGGCGTGGCCTAAAAAGGGGCGTGGCCTCTGCTCGTGGCGAGATGGCGCCAAGGAATGTTTGCTAATTAGCGTGCTGCGTCAGCGCTGGCTCCGCTGCAACTGACAGCTAGTTTCCCAAGAAATAAGTGGATTAAAATACACAAGTAATCTGTGACAAAACAATTTTTTAAAAGATGTGGCTCGCTCCCGGCTTCCGCCTCGGGAGCACAACTCTAGGCTTCTACCCGGCGCCCTGGTTCGGCGTCTTTAAGTAGGAGTCGGCTGGGGGCATGGCCTAAAAAGGGCCATGGCCTCTGCTCGTGGCGAGATGGCGCCAAGGAGTGTTTGCTAATTAGCGTGCTGCGTAAGCGCTGGCTCCGCTGCAACTGACAGCTAGTTTCCCAAGGAGTAAGTAGATTAAAATACACAAGTAATCTGCGACAAAACAATTTTTAAAAAGATGTGGCTCGCTCCCGCCTTCCGCCTCAGGAGCACAACTCTAGGCTTCTACCCGGCTCCCCATGCGATTCCAGTTTGAACCCAGCCACTTGCTAATCAGTCTTGACCCTGCGCCCAGTGGGAACAGTCCAGCCCAAACTGCCTCTCCAGGTCCTCCCTGAACTTTAAACACGCATCCTGGGACCAGTTTCAGGGTTTCACCTCTCATCAGCCAGGCTAGCTTGACTCCAGTGGAATGGAGTGCACGTTACCCACATCTGAGCATACCCCCACTCGGGTTGACAAATGCAAAAAACAACAATTGATGTACAGAATGTTGAACAATGTCAAATATTCACCCCAGTACAGCGATCTGGACCTAAATACATTGTTTATTTGCTCCCCATGCCATTCCAGTTTGAACCTAGCCATGTGCAAATCAGGCGTGACCCTGTTCTCCAGTCTTGACTTTGCCACTGGATTCAAGCTAGCCTGGCTGATGAGGGGTGTTACCCCGAAACCTGTCCCAAGATGCTTGTTTCCGGTCCAGGGAAGACCTGGCTTGGCAGTTCGGGCTGGACTATTTCCATGAGGAATAGGGTCAAGATTGATTTGCATATGGCTGGGTCTGAACTGGGGTGGCAAAGTGAGCTAAAGAACGATGATGGATTCAAACCAGATCTGTGACTGGGGTGAGTGTCTGAAAAGTTTCAGCGCTTCGTCCATCATCTCCTTGTGTTTGCATCATATGTTCAAAGCACAGCCTCTGTACACCAAGACTACGAAGCAGGGGCCGGTGTACACAAGAAGTTCAAAGTAAAGCCCTAGTACACCAAGAGGTCAATGGAAACAGAGTGCCTCTACACTAGGAGTTCAAAGCAGAGCACCTGTGCACCAGGAGTTAAGAGAAAGCACAGCGCCTGTCCACCATAAACCCAAGGAAAGCAGAAATCCTGAGCATCAGAAGTTTTAAACAGAGGGATGTACACCAAGGAGTTCAGTGACTGCAGATCCCCTGTTCACCAGGAGTTCAGTGAAGGCAGAATACCTGTGCACCAGGATTCAGTGGAAGCACAGCGCCTGTACACGATGAGTTCAGTGGATGAGGAGTTCAGTGGAGGCACAGCACCTGTACATGAGGAGTTCAGTGGATGAGGAGTTCAGTGGGGCACAGCACCCGTACATGAGGAGTTCAGTGGAAGCACAGCACCTTTACACGAGGAGGTCAGTGGATGAGGAGTTCAGTGGAGGCACAGCACCATTACACAAGGAGTTCAGTGGAAGCACAGCACTTTTACTCGAGGAGTTCAGTGGAAGCACAGCACCTTTACACGAGGAGTTCAGTGGATGAGGATTTCACTGAAGGCACAGCACCTGTACACGAGTTCAGTGGAAACACAACACCTTTACACAAGGAGGTCAGTGAATGAGGAGTTCAATGGAGGCACAGCACCTGTAAATGAGGAGTTTAGTGGAAGCACTGCACCTTTACACGAGGAGTTCAGTGAATGAGGAGTTCAGTGGAGGCACAGCACCATTACACGAGCAGTTCAGTGGAAGCACAGCTCCTTTACACAAGGAGTTCAGTGGATGAGGAGGTCAGTGGAGGCACAGCACCCGCACATGAAGAGTTCAGTGGAAGCACAGCACCTTTACATGAGGAGGTCAGTGGATGAGGAGTTCAATGGAGGCCCAGCACCTTTACATGAGGAGTTCAGTGGATGAGGAGTTCAGTGGAGGCACAGCACCCGTACATGAGGAGTTCAGTGGAAGCACAGCACCTTTACTCGAGGAGTTCAGTAGAAGCACAGCACCTTTATAGGAGGAGTTCAGTGGATGAGGAGTTCAGTGGAGGCACAACACCTGTAAATGAGGAGTTCAGTGGAAGCACAGCACCTTTACACGAGGAGTTCAGTGAATGAGGAGTTCAGTGGATGAGGAGTTCAGTGGAGGCACAGCACCTGTAAATGAGGAGTTGAGTGGAAGCACTGCACCTTTACACGAGGAGTTCAGTGAATGAGGAGTTCAGTGGATGACGAGTTCAGTGGAGGCACAGCACCAGAACACACGTTCAGTGGAAGCAGAGCATATTTACACAAGAAGTTAGGGAAGCACAGCACCCTTACACGAGGAGCTCAGTGGATGAGGAGTTCAGTGGAGGCACATCACCTATACACAAGTTCAGTGGAAGCACAACACCTCTTTGATTATTATTATTATTATTATTATTAGTCATTTATAAAGTGCAGCGTTCACCTGGCAGGCTTCCTGGCCCCGTTAGCGAACCGCAAAAAATATCCTAGGTTAGTGATAGCAGCAGGCGGGCAACTAGAGCCAAATTTCGGGGGGGGGGGGGTCTGAAAAATATTTCGGGGAGGGGGGTGCTAATTCTTCCAACCATAGACACAGTGGCTGTAGGAAGGGGTGAACACATAACAAAAGCATAATTTACAATAAATGGTCTTTTAAAGACCTGTTAAGTACTCGGGTGCGGCTGCAATTAGATGCTCGCCAACCCGCGAAGCTGTCTCCGCCCGGGCTGACACACACAACGGGGGGTGGGGGGGCTGAAGCCCCATGAGCCCAATAGGTGTTGCGCGCCTGGTAAACAGTATAGCTCCATTTAGTTGGAGGTAGACTCTGACATTATTTATTCTGGAAAAAGCCAGGTTTTTAGGCTCCTCCTAAAGCTGAGTAGATTTTCGTCAGGTCTGAGGGGGGTGGGCAGCTTGTTCCAGAATTGCACTGCCTTAACTTAGAAAGCTCCCCCTCCTACCCTGTTTTTCTTACACCTGGGTACACAAACAAGATTAGCAGAGGCAGATCTCAGCTTCCTTGCGGGTTTGTAGTGAATTAATTTGTCCTGAAGGAGTTTCCGCCCTTTGGTATTTAAGGCTTTGTGAACTATGCATATCACCTTAAAGATGCCTGTTTCCTTTATTGGTAGCCAGTGGAGTTCTTTTAGGGTATGTTTTTCAGGGTCAAACCTTTACATATTGAATGCTAGTTTGGCCGCCATCACCTGTATTCTATGTAGTCTTTTATGCAGATTGTCCGGAATTCCAAGTAGGAGGGCATTACAGTAACCAATCATGCTTAATATTATGCTTTTTGCAACCAACTTTCTTGCTGGCTGTGAAAGTAGAGGTACAATCTTTCTCAAATTTCTCCTGAGTCCATGGCAAGTGGCCAGTGTCCTATTCACCTGAGCTGCCATAGAAAGTTTAGTATCAAACTTTACTCCTAAGTTTCGCACTGAGTGGGCTGTAATCAGATTCGTCTCTTTCGTCCATTGCCAAAAATTATTTGGAAGTTGGCCTGGTACATTGGTGGGGGAGCAGCATAGGAACTCTGTTTTGCTTCCATTACATTTTAGTGAGTTATTAATAAGCCAGTTTGCCATCTCTATTACACCTGCATGGATTTCATCCAGCTGCTTAGGGTCATCTTTATCCAGTGATATTATTAATTGGGTGTCATCTGCATAGTTAATTAAATATAACCCAAATGACTTAATCAGTGTAGGGGGGTAGGTATGCATTGTATAGAATGGGGCATAATACAGAGCTCTGTGACACTCCTTGCAATGTTTCTTTAAAATTTGATTTAAAAGATGAGAGGGAGATTGCTTGATATCTCTCTGATAGGTACGATCCAATCCACTTTAGGAACAAACCTTCCACCGTCACCTTTGGTGTACGATTTGGTGGTTGACGATGTGGTACAGAGACTCCAAGCAATTGGAATTGGTGGGGTGGTACTCACCTGGCTGAATTCCTTCCTTAAAAATCGTATACAGAAGGTCGCCCTTCAACCCCACCAGTCGGAACCCAAACAACTATGGTGTGGGGTACCACAGGAGTCGGCTTTGAGCCCACTTTTTTTTAATGTATTTATGCCCCCTCTGTTCTCACTCATAGCTAACTGGGGAGTGAAGGCAATATCTTATGCTGACGACACCCAGCTGGTGTTTTCCTTAAAGACCAGTCTGTGGATTCCTTCACAAGATTTAAGGGATGCCTGAGAGACATCACCCAGTGGATGAACAACAACAAACTTAAACTTAATGCAGAGAAGACAGACTTGATGTTCTTCGGCAAGGCTCTGCCACCGGCAGCTGGTATTTGGTGGCCAGCTGAAATGGGCCAGCCACCCAGCAACTATGACAAAAAACTTGGGAGTGTAATGGGAAGTAGATCTCTCTTTCACAGCTCAAGTTCGGCAGGTGACAGCCTCATGCTTCAGTTAATTAAGAAGCCTGAGGACATTTTTACATCTACTGCCGGAGGACTGTCGCAGAGTCAACTCTCAAAACCTGCTTTACACACCTCGCTTTGTTAAAGCTCGCTTAGGGGGCAGATCCTTTACAGTGGTGGCAACCAAGCTCTGGAATTCCCTGCCGAACAATATCCACCAAATCGAATCAGAGCCGATGTTCAGAAAGTCCTTAAAGACCTGACTCTTTAGCCTTGGTTAGATCTCTTTGGCCTTCTCTTTTCATCTCGCTTTGCTGCCAACTGCTATAGCGCTGGGATACCTCTGTTTGAGGTAGCTGTTCGCGCTTTATAAATATCTATATCATTATTAACATTAATATGTACTATGTAAAATTTTCAGCGGGACTAATCTGAAGTGGGAAATTATAGCCACTTTCCTGGGAGACGCCAGCGCCTCCAACCACTCGTCACCCTATTGCCCTAGGTCTTTCTTCCATTTATCACATCATTTCTCCAACACGTCAGAGGAGATGTTTAGTATCTTGTGATACGCCAGGGATAGGGCCTTCCTCAGTAGGTCGTCATCTAACAACCTATCTTCTGTGGGGAGGAGTCTTGAAGATCTGTCTTCTTTGGAATGGCTTTCTGTAATGCATGTTGTATCTGGAGATATCGGAAAGTTTCCGTCAATGCCAGGTCATGGTCCCTCTGAAGGTCAACAAAGGGTCTTAAGTCCCTGTCAGCCCATAAGTCGCCCATCTTCGAAATACCAATAAGGTCCCATTTATCAAAGCCTGGTGATGCGTTAATAGATCCAACAGTTTTGAGTCCCACCTCGGAGTAACTCGTGTGATCTTATCCCGCCACCCCAGTGCCGCCGTCGCTATATGCCATATTCTCATGGTCACAGAGGTCAGGGTGACTTTTGGCATTTCGTGTTTTCCCCCATAGAGGTCTCTGAGGTATGCCCTGGTTTGCATATTATGTCTGTCCATCCTATATGCTGGTGCGGTCTGTGCGAGGTGGACCCAATGATTAACCACTATGAGTTGCGCTGCACAATAATAATACTGAAGTACAGGAGAGCAATCCCTCAATAATACCTGCTTCTTGCCAGTTTTAGTAGCGCTATCCGTGGGGTCCCCTTGTCCCAAAGCAGAGTTCGCACTAGCGCATCTACCGCTTGTAAGTATGTAGGCAAGGTGTATTTTGTAGAACATACAAAAAGCGGGGTAACATCATCATTTTATATAGGGAAGCCTTTCCCAGCAATGACAGGGGTAGTGCCCTTCAACGCTGTACATCTTCACAAAGTTGTTGCAGAGGGGAAGGTTCTAAATTACGCTCTTGAAATAACCACTGGATCTCTGGTTACGTATATACCTAAGTATTGAAATCCTTCAGTCACAAATTTTGCTGTACATGACCGGGGGATCTTCAGTCACAGGCCACGAAGGATATTTATCTGCGATTTCTCCCAATTTATGGTATAACAAGTAATTCTGATACATGGCAAAAATATTGAGTATCCTTTGCAGTGTAGAATAAGGGTTCTTCACATAAAGAAGGATGTCATCTGCTTAGAGGTAAATCCTATCTTCCCTGTTCTCGGACCATCTCAGTGTTCTAATAAATGGATCCCCGTGTATCCAAACCGCCAGCAGCTCTAATACTAAGGCTAAGATCAGTGGAGAGAGGGGCAACCTTGCCTCGTGCCCCTCTGTAATTTGAAAACCACTGAGTGTCCACCATTTACTGTTACATGCGCGAAGCGGTTTGTGTATAAGAGCAGAATCCAAGCTAAGAATTTTGGTCCGAACCCATGTCCCTCAAGGACAGCAAACAGGCAGGGCCATTCTATCATTTTAAAAGCCATTCTAGCATCGAAAGACACTACCACTGCTTCCTCTTGAATGTGGTCTGCCCTCCCCAACACTCTGCGAAGCCATCTCAAGTTGAGCGCGGTATTCCTACCTGGCATGAATCCCGATTGATCAACTTATGGAACTAATTGGGTTGCCCACACTTTTGCTAATATCTTGACCTTGGCATTTAAAAGTAAGATCGGTCTATAAGACGCACAACTCTACGGCAGTTTACCAGTTTTACGTATTACTACAATATTGATGAGTCTCCGATTTACCGGTGGCCAGCAAGTCACGCACCTCATCTACAGTGACTTGTGACAATGGTGTATATAGCTGTTCATAGTATGTAGCGGAGGCATTGGCCACCCCCTGTCTGTCTCTAACAGGTGTGCCATCCTCCTCTGTGGTCTCAAATACCCATCTAAAAGCTGCTTCCCTTTTGCCTAACCACAGTTTACCTGCTCTATCCCCTACCTCGTATAAGCGGTGTAGTGTTGCCCCGTGTCTTGCCTTGGCTTCCTCCTCTGCAATATTCCTGTATTTGTTTTTGTTTGACCTGTAGTCTGTGCTGTGCATCTTCGTTTTCTAGCAACAGCAGGTCCATCTCTAATGCCCAGATCTCTTCTTCTATCACAGTCGGTTTAATTTTTTCTGTTTTGTGGCCCATAATAAATGACACTCCCTGACCTCTTATTACTACCTTAAAGGCTTCCCATAGGACTTGGCTGACTCAACCGAGCTCTCATTCTCTTCAAAATAGTGGGCAGGGGCTACTTGTAGGCCAGCTCAGATCAACGGCACCTTAAGATACCATGGGCTAAGTGGCATCACATTACTCCCGGTGCAAATCTTCTGCCATAAGTTGCGCAGAGCGGAAGAATGAGCCAAGATCCCTTCGGGAGGTTGTACACCTTGCTGAATGTCAGGAGTCGTCCTGCGAGCTCAAACATGTAATCAATACTCGACAAACTGCCGTGTGCACCAGAATGAAAAGTATACTGGTGGGCCAGTGGAGTGTGCATCCTCCACACATCCACAAGGCCCATTTCTGATAAAAAATCTGCCAAGACCTTGCCAGAGAGGTCTCTCAGCCAAGTTCTCCACAGAGAGCTGCATTGCAGTCACCCATCGATGAATAGCTCCCCCTGTGGCAAAGAAACAATGAGCGAGCCTAGATCTTTGAGTGACGCAACATGGGGGCTCATCGAAAAGTTTAGGGAAAGTTTGTGAACGGTCTTCCCTCCCAAAATCCTGATAGCACCACAAAGCGCCAGTGAGAGTCATGTGCAATATTACGTTTGGTAAATGAAAGGAGTTGCGCAGGATACCCACCCCTCTTGAGCACCTAGTGTTTCTAGCATGTTCTACCAGCTTGTAACTCCATCTATTAAGCGCGCAATAGGGGTTCCCTGCAGGTGAGTTTCTTACAGTAGGACTATATCAGGTGAGTGTTGTTTTGGGTGTTGTAGCACTATCCCTCATTTAATTTTGTCCTCTAAACCACTCACATTCTAAGAGAGGATTTTAAAGCTGCTGAAAACTTGGGTAGTTCTCATTTCTTGCATGTACACTGTCATATAGACAGGGAGGTCGGTTGTCCCGGTGAGATGATGGGATTTCGCAGAACATCGGGGGAGCCCACAACACATTCCATCAGGTCTGCTTGGGAGACATTCCAACCCATATTATCCAATTGTCCAAAACACTTGCCATAAATCAATATCGCTGTCGTCAACATACGTAGCCAACAGCAACACAACTTAAATAACAGTCCCCCTCCCTGCCTCCCTGCAGCATGGACTCAAAACTGCCCAAACCCCAAAATTGCAGAGGGCCAGTGTATGCCATCCCTCATGACTAAACATAGGAGGTCATGTCCCAACCAGGTCGTTCGCCCCCCCAAGTCCCCCAAAGTAAGCATGTAATGTTTTTACCACACTGCAGCTGTCCAAACGGGTCACCACAGAGTCCTGGGTTGTCTTGGCATCTTTTCACCAAAATAACAACTCAGCTTTGGTATTTTCTTTATTGTATTTTGTGCCTTCTCCCCCGGTTTTAATATCCTGCCCACTTGCCTGCACTGTAATTGTCTTTTCACCGCTTTTTCGGCGGGCCCCCTTGCCAAGCATTCCCATTTCGGCGGACATCTTTGAAGGAGGGAAGGACG
Source organism: Lissotriton vulgaris (assembly GCF_964263255.1). Taxonomy (NCBI): domain Eukaryota; kingdom Metazoa; phylum Chordata; class Amphibia; order Caudata; family Salamandridae; genus Lissotriton; species Lissotriton vulgaris. The sequence goes on along the minus strand of NW_028251668.1, from coordinate 129,057 downwards.
CCTGGCGACGCCATTTTGGCTGACGGTCTAGTCGTCAGAAGGACGCTAGACCCTCATTTAAGCTGACTGGTGACTTGAGTATGCATTTAGAGCGTGCAGCGCTTATTTGCGTAAATCTGCGAGGCTTGTAGCGATAACATTTTAATATTCCCGTTTTGGTATTTTCTTTATTGTATTTTGTGCCTTCTCCCCCGGTTTTAATATCCTGCCCACTTGCCTGCACTGTAATTGTCTTTTCACCGCTTTTTCGACGGGCCCCCTTGCCAAGCATTCCCATTTCGGCGGACAGGTATTCTCCTCTAGAGATCTACTAGATTTGGATACTGGTAGGCAGATGTTAGATCTTACCATCATGACTAAGCTAGAAGATTTGAACATTCTCCGACCGTGCAGGGGGAGGTTTGGGTCAGTCCCGCTTTCTCTGAAATTAAAGAGCCTAAACACAAGGTCACTGCAAAAGCACCATCTTGAAATTTTCACTCTTCTTCAAGATGAGGACATTGATGTTTTAACTCTCACGGAGACATGGTTGGGCGAAAACTCCCTGCCTGACATTATAGCTGCCCTTCCCAGCGATTATGATGCGGTATGGCACAATCGTGCGGATAACGCCCGGGGTGGGGGGGTAGCAATTCTGTTTAAAAAAGACCTAAAGGCTGTTAAAATAGCGGCTGAGACCGTAGAACTAGCCGACATACTTGGAGTGAAGATCACTCTGAATAATTCATGTCTAGTGATTTTTACAGTTTACCGCCCTCCAAACTCCACCTCCGCATTCAATGACTTATTTGCCCCTATTATGTCTGATCTATGTACAAGATACTAAAAAATTGTGGTAACCGGGGATTTTAACATGCATTGGGATAACGCCCAGAAAGACCCGCCAACTCGACACCTGGAGAATACTATGTCCTCACTTGGTATTAGACAGCTTGTAGATGCCCCCACACATGTTAAGGGGCACACCCTGGATCTTATTTGGACTTCAGACCCAAAGGTAAACCTTGTGGACATTTTACCCTGTATCTGGTCGCACCATCACTTGGTGAACTGTGAGATTCCAATTGTAGGTTATCCGTCCCAAAAACCTCCAAAACTGAAAAAAGTCCGGCAGTGGATAAAAGTTGATTCACAATCCTTGATCAGTAGCCTTCCTGATCGTGTCCAAGCATTAGCCTCTAGAGGGGATTTAAAACAGGATTATAAGGACATAACGCGGAATCTGAGTCAGGCGATCGACCAGATAGCACCTGAGAGACTACAAAAAGCAAATTGAGTAGGAAAAGGTGCTCCATGGTTCACCCCACTCCTGAGGGACCATAAAAAGAAACTCCGCCTTCTAGAAAGGACTTGGAGGAGAACAAAAGACGGGATAGATCGGGAACAATATAAAATCTCACTTAATTCATATAAAAAACTGATTATGGTAACAAAAGCAGAATTTTATGAAACCCGTATAAATCAGGCCGAGAACAGTCAGAAGGAAACGTTTAAAATCTTAACTAAGTTGAGTAAAAAAACAGAAATGATGGAAACAACAATAAATGTTGATAGTTTTCAAAGCTTTTTTCTTGAGAAGGTGGAGATTATCCTTTCTGAGATTAAGAACAGTGCCCTGAAGGGCCCTTTTCCGTCACAGGAAGCTCAAATTCCCTCGGAAGCCTCTATTTCAAGGTTTCCCGAGATAGACTCTTTAAGTCTTGAGCAACTTATGAATAAAACCAAGTCAGGCTCCCCGGCAGACCCGTGCCCCCCCTAGGGTTTTTCGTCTGGCGCGTCCTATCTTAGAAGACCATATTATCTCCCTTCTCAACAGCTCAATGAAGACTGGCTATTTACCATCGAGTCTCAAGGAGGCACGTTTTAAGCCCCTATTTAAAAAGTCTGGAGCCGACCAGGCTATTTTAAAAAACTACAGGCCGATATCCCAACTGCCTTTTCTGTCCAAGGTTTTAGAGCAACATGTGCTGAAGTCCCTTTCCTTATTCCTGGAGTCACACCATCTACTCCAGGAGCGTCAGGCAGGGTTTCGTGCACATCACAGCACCGAGTTGGTGATGCTCTCGGTGCTGGATGAGCTGAGAGGTATGGCTGACAGTAAGAAACCGAGCGCCCTGATACTCCTAGATCTATCGGCGGCGTTCGATACTGTCAGCCATTCCCTGCTACTGGACAGACTGGCCACCTTTGGGATAAGGGGTTTGGCCCATCAATGGCTTCAATCCTTCCTGACGGGCAGGACGCAGAGGATTCAACTGGGGGATTCTATCTCCGATGTGGGTTTTCTGGAGTGCGGAGTCCCTCAGGGCTCCGCATTATCCCCACTACTATTCAACCTCTACCTCCAAACGTTGATTGACTCTCTAGTGAACATGGGCTGTCGTGTGTTTAATTACTCCGACGACACCCAGTTGCTACTGAGTGTTGACAACATGGTTCTGGCGCAGACTAATGCCCAGAACATTCTCAGACATACGGTTGGTTGGATGACTGCAAACCTGTTGAAAATAAACCCGGAAAAAACTGAGGTTCTGGTAGTTTCGACTGTAACCTCACCCTGGAGTGACCTATATTGGCCCCAGGAACTAGGTCCCTCACCGATACCGTGTGATAAAGTACAAAGTCTCGGTATTAAGATTGACAATGAGTTGTCAATGGCAAGTCAGATTTCCTCAGTAGTAGGGATGTGTACTGGTTTGATCAGAAAGCTGCGTAAGTTGGCCCCTCTTCTCTCCTTTTCTGCACTCCGTATGGTGGTCTCTGCTACCATCGTCTCGAGGCTGGATTATGGGAACGCCCTTTATTTAGGTCTGCCTAAAATCTTGACCAACAGATTGCAGGTGGTCCTGAATGATGCGGCGCGTCTGATCTTCAGGCTACCTAGAAGATCCCATGCTTCTCCTCTACTGCTCAAGCTACATTGGCTCCCTATTGAGCAGAGGGTGGAGTTTAAGAGCTTGTGTACGGCCCATAAGGCTATCTATGGGCAAGCCCCTGCCTATATTAAAGAACGCTTGGAGGTTTATACACCCAAACGAGTCTTGAGGTCTGCTGATTCCCAGCTACTGGTCTGCCCTCGTTACAAGCTAAAAACCAAAGGAGGGAGATCTTTTTCAGTTCTGGTGCCACAGATATGGAATAAATTACCAGAATCACTTCGGAGAGAAGCGAACCTCCTGCGTTTCAGGAAGCTGTTAAAAACTCTTCTATTTAGGGAGGCATTTGACCCATCCAAATAAGTTGCATTATAGGCTTTTCCTGCCTCTCTTACGCCCTCAAGCATTGCTGTTGTCATCGGTCTTGAGCGCCTAGAGACCTGTAGGTGAGTTGGCGCTATAGAAACCTAAGTTAACAATAACAATAACAGCTTCAGTGAAGGGGGAATAGTCATCAGCCTGGCTCTTAATCCCCCAGCAGATCCATTGTATGAGGGCCAGCTCGACCTGCATGGGTCCAAGACCGCTATCTCTGCTCAAGTTTCTGTAAGTTTTACCAAGGCTGTATGGGCTCCAGAGCCGGTCTGATTCCCACCAGGTCTGGACATAATATCTCGACAGTGGTATCACGTCGGAAGGTATCTCCTCAGCATTCCTGCCTTCTGGCTTTGTTGTAGCACATATCGCCGTCTCTCCTTGCTTCTCTTATGATGGTAGTTACTCAGTCATGTGTTCCCAGGTTGCCGCCATCCATCTAGCCAGTCCCAGGCTTCCTCCGTTGAGCTAAAGAACCATATCTGTTTCTCCTCCTCAACCCTGAGTTTGTCCGGGAACAACATTGCATATTTTAGTTCTCTTTCACGTAGCATCGTCTTCACCTCAAGGAAGGAACGTCTCAACTGCTGAACTTTAATTGTAAAGTCTGAAAAAAATGTGACCTTGGTATTTTCATATTTCAGTGGAAGGGCAGAGCGAGCAGTTTGCAGTATTGCATCCCTGTCTCTGTAGTTGAAGATCCTCAGCACTATCGGACACAGAGGCACCTGGGTCTCAATGGGCACGTTCCAGCGAGAAGTAATTGAAGAGACCACATGGCTGTAGATGTTTCACAATTAGATCTTTCATGAAGAGATCTGTGGCCGGCCCCTCTGCCGCCTTCGATACCCCTAGGATTCTGACATTGTTCCTACGTGCGTGACCCTCAAAGTCTTCAAGTTTCGCCTCCAAGGTGGCTGTAGTAGCGCGGAGCTCCTTTACGTGAACTTTAAGTGTTTTAGTGGTGGTCTGGAGTTCAGTTATAGAGTCCTCGGTGACCTTGGCTCGGGTACCCATGGTGCAAAGATCTGCATACATAAGTGTGACTTCCGAAGTGACCATGTCAATTTTATTCTCTAGGGCCGAGCAGACCACTTGCATTGCTTTGCAGGGAGCACTCTGAGCAGTGGTACCTCCGCGGCAGCCCCCGGCCGCACCACCGCTCATTCTCTGCCTCCGGATCGCTGCTCTGGGTCTCGGGCAACAGCCGCTCCCCTCCACAGACAAGTCGGCATCTCACTGCGGCTCCCGCCCTCAACTGGGCTCGGGTCAGTTAACCCAGGCTGCAGTTTGCTGCATACTCACTGCGGTTCGCTCTACTTTGAGGAAGAGAGCAGTATCGCCTCCTCCCTCTCAGCTTTGGGCGGTTTCTCGATCTCCGGCCCCCCACACAGTCACCTCCGTGGCTGCTGGTGACACAGCCCCTGAGGCAGCTCGGTACACTTTACGGAACACCAGTACCGCACTGCAGGGCAATCTGCTTCTCACTAGGCCGCATCATATGGCCACGATTACACCAGACACTTTCAGCAAAGCGGTCCGAGTCAGAGATCTGTTAGGTAAATGATCGCTCTGGGGCACCAATGGGGCTTATTTTACATCGCAAAGCAGTGCGGCAAATGGATTAATTTACAGATATACGGGGATGTAGGCTGCAAGCCACCGGAGGTTGCTCAAGATGCGGCCATCTTGGCTAGCTGCTGGCCACACCCCAGTCCTCTGCCTTCTTGGCACCAAAGGCCTGGAACTGTTTTCTCCTCGAACTGAAAAGTATTTCGGACAACCTGGACATTGGAAAACAATGAACAAAAATTGTTGTTCAAACATTAAAGCACTTGTTACCTGGGTTAATTACTGGTTTCTCTCTAGCACCAGGACACCAACTGTTAACTGCATACTTCACACAACTAAAAAAACTAACAAAAAAAAGATAAATTAATATCTGGGAAGCAATGAAGCACTATACTTGCAGAGGCAACGATTCGTATTTACGTACAGCGTCGGGCTCTTCAGAGCAGTTGTAGGCTCAGTCTAGCAGATAAGGTCCTCCAGATAAGGGCAGATGATACATTCCTGGAAGAGCTGCAATTTCAGCTTCATTCTCAAGCATAGGAGAAATGCCACGAAAATGAACTGAGGTGAGATGTTCTTTCAGAACATGGGTATGCAGTCTGAGAAAGCGGATTTGTTTCAGCCACATAGGGTGGCATTTTGGCTGTAACAGCCTACGAGATGACAAAGCAGATCTTAAATTGGTTGCATACGTTTCGTGATAAGGTGGTAATTATATGGATTTAATTCTTTGTACCTTTGTGTAGGCTGTATTCAGTACACTACAGCCAGACACGCGTGGGAGGTAATGAAAAGCAGGATGCTGAGGTGGAATAGAACAGAAGTTTGTACAGCGACCCTGATGTAATTTCCTTATTTAGTTATGAGTAGCTCAGCCACAGTAGGTGTCTCTGAAAGTATGTTATTTACTAGAATATTGATTGGTCCATGTCAAGTAACATTGCTAGTACAACCCTGTCAGATCATAAGAAGTAACAAATTCAAGTGGCTTTTGTTACAGAAACCTTATAAAAACTGCTGAATTTAAGAGATGAGCCAGGCTTTCTTGGAACTTTTCAGTGAGCAGACTCCACATCAGTCTGTTTATTAGTTTAATACTTCATCCTGGGTTTGATTTCCTTCAGAGACTGGCCTTATTTTAGTCTTCTTGCAGAATACGACTTTGACTACTTGTTTGAGCTAATTTTTAGTTATCTAACTAATTACATGTTGCTTTCTGTAATGATTATATTTTTGAATAAATATATGAAGTTTTATCATAGACTTGTTCTTTTTTTTTGGTCCTCATACGCCATTAGATATACCCAGAGTTTGTTCGCTCTGCGGGCCCCCGTTCGGTGATTAGCGCCCGTGGCAGGGAGGCTCTGATCTTAATGGATGCACTTTCCACATGCCTTTCGTACATGGTCATTTCAAATCTTCTAACTGGATGGCCCCACGAACTGACCTGAGTGGTTAGTAAGACTGTGCAAAGGCATAATAATAGGACTGATGGTTTTCTAGCGTCACAAATTATCAAGCCAACCCATACATGGCAATCAGAAATCTTTTTTCCTCTTCCAAGTAGCTCTATCAAATTTTACTGAATATTTAATCGAATTTACCCAATCCAAGAATGTTGGAGGGTCGCTCCTAATCCAATGTTTACAATTTTCTCTACGGGCAAGCAAAATTAGATAGAGAGACAACTTACTTGTATCTCGGGGAAACAGATCATAATTCGAAAAAATTCCAAAAAATACTAACATTATGCTCACCTGTATATCTAAACCGAACATGGCTTTAATACCTTCAATAACCGACCCCCAGAACAAGTGTAACTTTGGACATCCTAAAAACATGTGCATATCAGTATAAGTGTTTAGCCATGCAACAGTTGATGTTGTTGCACCAAGGATATTGTGCTGCATTACTAAATACTTATAAGGTCCCAAAGGCGAGACCTATTGGCTATGCCAACGCTTGTTTTTAACGGCGCTCACTTTTGGAAGCAGCGATGTGTGCCAAACAGTCGAGCTTCGGGTGTATCTGTTCACAACCTACCTTATCGAAGCCTTGTGTGTCTTCGAGTCGGAGTAAAGCCTCGTAGCCTAGGTCACCGCCCTGTTGAGACCATAGTACAGTCCGATCTTCAGAAGAGACTGGTTAGTGAAAGAAAACACCGACTAGGATGTACTAGAGCCTGCAGACCCCTGGGCCCAGGTGCTACTGCACCTGCTGCACTGTGCGTCCGTGAATATTGTTATCATGTGCTTTGTAGACGTTTTGATCTTGGGTCGTTTCTATTTTAACTAGTTTACTGATGCTACTGATAAAGATTTATATTTTAAAAAATCGTATTAAAAGAGAGGGCCGGGAACGCAATGTTTTCATGAGATTGAATCACACGTAACATTGTAAATTAGCATAAAAAAAGTATTTAAAGATGTATAACATCGCGGAGTGCATGATTTTTTTTCATCGAAGTTTCGAAATTCCTAGAGGAAAAATGTGTATAATGAATGTTTCTCCCACGTTAAGCTTCCCATTGTAAAGCACGTTCACGGTGCTATTTATAATGTGTAACTAAATATGGTATAGCAATTCCTACTTTGCATAAAGGGTGACCTTTCTAAAAAAAAAAATCATTGTCATAAGATATTTGGTACAATTGGTTCTACTGAGGTGATCCAGTAAGAACACGGCTGCAGTCTGCGCTGATTGGTTACATAAAAGCTGAAGACTAGATTCCTCTTGTCACCCTTGGAGTGAACAGTTTGAGTCTGTAGGTAAATCTAAAGATATCGAGACTTGTTAATTTTCAGACCGAGTAGTGTTTCTTTTTCTTCGTACTCGTTGTTGGCAAGGCAGCGTGATGGGTTAATGGATCCATTGCAAAGATCTGTGTGCATCAGTGATGTCAAAGTCATATGGTCAATCAGTCCCAAGGTCAATTGCGATGCCTTCACTTAGTCCTGAATTATTAGCCTACAATGCTATGTATGTACATCTTCTGAAACTTTAAAGTCTCAGAATACAATGTGCTCTTTACTAAAAGGTCGGGACTAGTTGCAAGTACACGGTGAAAATTGGCAGCTTACAACAGTTTGAAATTCCTTTTTGTATGATTCACCCCCTCACTGTTCTGAGGATGATAACTTGAACAGCAATGAGGTGGGTAAAACTAAGTAACATCTTTTATTCTCAGTACTTGGGTGTCTGGTGAGTGTTTGGATGCTAAATGAAAATTAAGTAACTTTGGTAGCCTCCAGGTACTCCACATACTAGGGCATAGTTCCCTTTCATCGGGGATAGTGCATCCTGTCAACGAAAGAAGTAAAATATTGAATGCTGTGTTTTTTTTAATGTTACCATTCTTGTAGACTTTTGTTGCTGGAAAAGAGTGCGCATGGTCAGAATGTGGGCGGAGGTTTGGCAGGAAGAGTGAGAGGGTACATTTTTATGCCATTTTACAGGATAGGTTATGGCCAGCGGACTACTCAAGGAAGCCACTTAATATTAAGATGGAATGCAAGGGGCCTTAATTACCCTAGTGAGAACTACAATCTGAGGAGGCATTGAGGCGCTCGACATAACAAGCATTGAAAATGCAATAGATCTCGCCTTTGATTAAGTTAAAGCCATTTGCTTTGCTAATGGTATTGTATAGCAAAGCAAATGGCTTTAACTTAATAAAAGGCGAGACCTATTGCATTTTCAATGCTTGTTTCTATGGGTGTCCCTCCTGCCAAGATTTATCTCCTTTATCTCCAATATGCTCGTATTTTACAATGGGTCACACGGTTATTAGAAATATGTGAGGATGTGGAAAGCAAGTTAGTATAAGGCAAGTCGAAAGTTGGAGGTTTATGGGAGGGTGTTCGTAAAGAAGGTGGCAGAGTGGACAGAGGTATAAAGGAAGGGATAGCGGAAAGGTGGGATATGTACTGAAAGAGTGAGCAGAAAGCTCTGAGGGAACTGGTTTCCTGTGCAGCTGTGGGCACCTGGACACCATCTTGAGGACCTTGGGGGCTGGTTGTGAATCATCAATGCCTTTGTAGGGCAAAATGAAAGTGCACCCAGGTTCCTACACAGTACTAGAAACTGCGAGTGGATTTTGTTACGTGCCATGTTGAGCCACATGCCAGCTGGTTGGGGTAAGTATCACTGGGGAGGGACTATTGATTGGACACCACGTGGTGATTCCATGCGTGATTGGGTCGTGCTTGTGAATTCTACTTGAGAAGTGATTGGTTCAGGTGCATGGCGCAATGTGCATAATGACTGGATTATTGTCTCATGAAGTTATGTAAATCTGAGAATTCAGTCAGGTGTAGAAGAGACTGAGGCAATCAGTGCTCTAAAACAGACTGCGGAGTAGAGTGCGTAATTTGTAAAACAATAAGTGCTGGGCCCAAAGTTTTGCTCAGAAACTCATGGCCAGTTCTGTCAAAGGTTAGGGTGCCGAATTCCAAGGCTGTGTAGTCTTAATTCCACCCCATGCCTCTTTAACCCCTTTGCTGCGGGGTGTTTTCTCCTCGCTGTGCGGGGGAAGAAGTCGCGCGCGGCGCCGCTGTGCTGGTGACGAGCTCGGCTCGTCAGGAGGCACAGTGCAGCTGCACTCATGACGAGCAGAGCTCGTCACAACCACACCCGTTTTTAGAACGTTCAGCACAGCGGGGTAATTATCCCCGCGAGCACCGTTCCAGCGGCTGTGACGAGCTCGCTCGTCATGAGTGCAGCTGCACTGTGCCTCATGACGAGCTGAGCTCGTCACCAGCACAGAAGAGGTGAGGAAATATAAATTTTTGGTCAAGATTGTGTTCCCTATCGTGTACCCCACCGTCTCCATGTACCAGCTTAAAGTGCATGTAACTTCCCTCCTGTGCCACATTTGCGTCCAACGTTAACATGTCCTCTTTCAGACCCACCCTGAATGGGTTGAATAGTCCGTTCCTAAGTATGCCATGCCAACGTCTTTTTGTGGTGTACTTTACACGTTTTTCAGCTCTAGCTGAGTAGGCCCTGAATTTCTGCCATCGAGCCTTTTTCCTGGCTTCTGACTCCGAAAGCCTCAGCCCAGGCTGCCTCTGTACCCGTGAACTCTGACTTACTTCCAGCGCGGCCCAGCGCGCTCAGCTCAGCCTGCTTCCTGCCAAGACTGACTTCAACCTTCGAATTATCTGATCTGCTCCTCGAAAATGCATTCCTGCCTACTAGCTTAAGTAAACATTCCCCAGCTGCAGAGCCAAAGGGCCAGGCCACACTGTTTCTATGCAAGTAATTCATAGCTCCTGTTACCATGCTACCATGGAAGGCCCATGCCCCCACGCTCCTCATGCAGACACTTAGGCGCTTATACACGCACTCTCAGTCAGTATAGAATAGCTTCTGCCCCAGAGACCTTTCCGCCCAGATAACTCAGTTCCTAAAACATCAGATATTAGATATGATAGAAACACAAGTTGATCTGACATGCCAGACTTCTGTCTCTTTCCGCTAGTTCAAATGTCAAGTCCCCAGCACCCTCCAGCTTCACGTCAATCCCACGTCATGCAGCTGCGCGCGCATCCAAGATTCCGATTTCTGCTGACATTGCAACATTTCTGTTTAGTGCCACCCACATGTGACACCTACCTGTGACGTTTCTAGCACACACCTCCAGTTCACGCCTAGTTCACGCCTCCTGATTACGTACTAGTAACACGTGGATGCTGTTATCTTGTCTTCTCTCAGCTGTTACGCCTACTATATTGCTTTCTATGGTGTAAATTAAGTATATAAGCTATGTATTGTCAATAAAACATTGCTCTATCCCTTCTGACACCCTTGTGGTGGTCAGAACCTGATATCCTGGTCATGACCATTCCTCTTTAAGGAATAAAACCCCTAAGAACTCTAACACCACGGACTCTGTCTTCTTTCTTCCGATTTGAGTTATTATTGATTAAGTACTTACCTGCATAGAAATTAAGACTGTAAATTAATTATTTACGTCATTCTGGCGCCCGAACAGGGACCCCTCCCCCACCCCACTCGCCGGTTGGTGCGTTGCAAGCTCTGTCCCCTGCCATCAGTTAGAAGGAAACTACGCGTACCGGCAGGATTTCCTGTATCTCCCTCTGGCCCACGGAGGTGACGAAGATTGCGATCAGCGCCCAGACGAGGCGGTGAGGAGTGCGGAGGATCCCGACCAGAGCCTAGCCGAAAGAAGCAAGGTCCGAGGTGTCCAGAGGCCCACCAGTTTTCCGAAGTATCCACGTGTCGAGTCGAGCCGAGTCCGGTCCAGTCCAGTCGAGTTTTCCGAGGCCTTCTGTTTTCCGTGCTTCCCGGTGAGTACCATTGCTGGGACGTATCTAGATGGGTTTGGGTACACAAGTCCGGTCTGCACTGTTTTAGACAGTGTATCTGTACTGTTTAGCAGTATATCCGATGATTCCAGTTCTTGCACTGTGCTCAGCAGTGTATCTGTGCTGTTTAGCAGTACATTCGGTATAGGGGGTAGTCATATGTGTCTTTAAATGTTTTCCCATGTGATTAATGTCGTTGTATGAGTGACTGTTTTTTATGTGCATTATTGTGTTCTTGTATAACTAGCTGTACCCAGTATTAAGTAGCAAGGATTGAGCATTTAGTACTAAATAAGCAAAATGCCATTTTTTAACAAGTTAAAGCAGATAGGAACTAGGAAAGGGATACTAGAGGAAGAAATTCCTATCCCCCCTAGGGACACTCCTGGAAATTTTATGTATCATAAACATGGCATAGATGCCATATTGTATCCAGATTTATGGGCCGATTATACTAAGCATCTAGACGAAAGACACAGATGGCCTGCTACCGGAACATGGGATGCCGAGTGCATCATGAAGGTAGAGGAAGCACTATGGAAAAAGAAAGCCAGACAATCCCAGAAAGACGCCATAGAATTTTGGCGTAAGGAATCACATAAGCGTGCTGAAAAAGCACTCCGTAGAGAAGACAGACTTAAAGAATCAGATAAAGCTCAAGAAAACGAATTAGTTACTGAAGGGATCCGAGTAAAATCAGAACAAATAGACTGTGCACGAAACAATCTTGTAAACGGTATGTATCTCGCGGCCGAGGGTTCACCTGAGGCCATTTCAGAAATACCGAAAAATCTGCCGCCACCATTGGTCCCAACTAAAGTAATGCACAGGACCACTAAAGATATATTCCTGAATTCCTATCTAGAGGATGTAGCACCCGCTTACACCAATCTGCCTGTTCGCGCCCTGCCTACCGACGGGGACGGGGGTGGTAACCCGCCCCAAGATCATATTCCGCCAGTACCACGACAGGTTCCCCCTCATGTTCCACCACCTCCACCACTTCCCGCTCCTAAAGTTGATCTACCGAAACCACGTCTACCTGACCCTACTAAAAGACAAATTCAAGTTCAGATACAGACTCCACAGAGAGATAATGCCCAAGCTTCCGCCTCAGGAGGTGCGACCGGGGGTCTCCGGACCCCGCCATTAACACACAGATTCAATCTTAGGGATATGCAGAGCCCTTTAACGTTCAAGTCTCCCCGCCTCGACATACTCAAAGAAAACCTTTCAGTTTGCAGATATGATCCAGTACCCGGCAAAGATGATAGAATGATGATGGCATCCCTACGGTTACGATCTGCTACTGATTTCCTGCTGTTATTTGCAGGAATGAAGGAGCGTCTAGATAGAATATATCAGTTTGTTCAGACTGGGGTAGACCCTGACAGTATTAAGGATGCCATGGAGCATCAGAAAGTTGACGTTCAAGCACAGCTATTACGTTTTTTCATAAATTGTCTAATAAGAGAACGAGACAGGCCTGAGACAGATCGGGATGAATTAGATGCACGCAATAGGTGGGGTCAAAATATATCTGAAGGAAAACACGACAAGGGGACCTGCATAGCCAGTATGTACAAGAAAATAAGAAAAGCAGTGATAGACATACACAAAGAAGAGAAAGAAAAAGGCTTCCTCCGAGGGGGAAGAAGAACCTGAAGAATCAGAAAAGACTACAGACACGATCGCGTATGTAGGTAAGGGAACTTACCTTAGGAAGGGCATTCGTCCAGAAAGCAAGAGAGTTTTTCTCTCTGGCCTAACCAATCCGAATTCTACTGAACATCAGTTCCAGGAGACCGATAAAAGGCTTCGAGACCGAATGGAGTACCATGTACTCAATTCTATGGATGAACAAGAACTAGCTCGGTCAGCAGTATTATGGGCTGACAATCCGGATATATATAATGATGATACAGTAGCGCAGACATTCCTGAACCTTTCCCCAGACGAGCAGAAATTAGCAGGTGTATATATGATTCAGCACCTCCTCACGTTATACAGAAACCAACATTCTGATCCAGGTCCCCTACACGATACGTTAGAAGCACTACTCATGGATAGATGGAGAGGTTTAAGCACCAAATTAATTCAAATAATTCTAGAACAGCGACACAGATATAACACTTTCGTAAGCTCTGAATATGTTCCCGCTCCGCCCCCAGAAAGAAAAATGTATCATATGGAACGCCTGCATGGCATTGAAAGTCAGAACCCCTTGCGCGAAGTGCACCCAGTAATGGGTGAGGATCATAACCTGAAACGTGTGTATGTACACACGCCTCTGACCAAGTTAGAACTGTTAGAAATGAAGAAACTAGTCCCATGTCATGATAAAGACCCTGCAGGTTTTCACAGAGAACTTAAAGACATGTTATTGATGGGGGATTACACATATGAAGATATCATGAAAATGTTAAAGGTACTATTGCCCACGGGCATCTATGAGAAACTCAAGGAAAAAGAATGGGAGGTGGGAGAGAAAAAGATTGTATGGGCAGAAATAGAAGACGAAGAGAGCAAACGTGTCCCAGGGGTAGGCCTTGGGGAGAAAACTAAAGCATTACCAGGTCTGATAGTACAGGTTCTGCCAAGATTATTGACAACTAGAAAGGAAGATTGGGACGCCATCTCGTCCTGTAAACAGAAACATGATGAAGATACTAGTGATTTCTATTCAAGATTCGAGAAATGTTTCATTATTAATAGTGGCCTCAAACCAAGTAGCGAGTCATATCCGCATCTTTTTGTATCAAAATTAGTCGAGAATTCCCTGCCATTAGTTAAGAACCGCGTGTACAAAGTTGAAAGTACTTGGCAGGCAAATACGCCATCCCAGATGTTGCAGATGCTCCAATACCATCAGAACAGAATTAGAGAAGAACAAGATCAGGAACAGAAACGCATGAAAGACACGAAAATGAAAATGTTAGTAGCTCAGACGGTTCCAGCCGACGGTCAAAGAAAGGGTGCGACCCAGACAGGTCACGCTACAGCTCCCGTTAAAGGGACATGCAATTATTGCAAGCAGCCAGGTCATTACGTACATGAATGCCCAGTTCTGAAACATAATATAGCTACAGGTAAAACTAAAGAAAGGCCGCATCCGCCTAGACATGACCATGGTCATCAACAGACCTCACAGAACGAACAGCCCATGCAGAATACACAGCCTATGCATGCTTCATCACACGCAGCACAGACAGTAGCGGTACCACAGCCACAGCCCATTGCCGCAACTCAGCAAGTTTCGCAACAGATGTACCAGTATGCCCAGTCCGCTTATCCCGATTATCAACGATACACATGAAATAGCCTAGAGAGGGAAGGTGGCTTGCCTCTTATTGAGATTCCTGTAGATCAAGAAGGTCCTTATGTACACAGTCAAGTATTGGGAAAAGACAGAAAGTTTTTAATTGACACAGGGGCAAGTCGCACCACAATCAGCCATGATGAAGTTCCAGGGGCACCCCTCTCAGGCTCACAGAATGTTTCCCTTGGTTTTTCAGGACAGCCTATCGTAAATGAGGTATCACAACCCGTTCCCCTGGCTGTGAGTCCATTATCACGTGTCACAGACCTGTTACTTACGAAATCATGCCCAGAAAATCTGTTAGGAATAAAGACTTTGAAGGCTCTAGGAGCTATAATATGCTGTTCCCCGGAGGGGGTTAGACTCTTTCTGCGGGATTTCAAGGGTCATTATGTCTTGCGAGAATTTGATGTTAGATTAAAAAATGTACCAGATCACTTGTGGGCAAAAGGCCCAACTGATGTAGGTTGTATGCATATCACACCATACCGTGTCACACTTAAAGCAGGTTTTGTTTTACCCAGAATCAGACAATACAAGTTACCACCCGATGCTGTAGTGGCTTTACTGGAAATCATTGAAGAGCTCATTGCCCAAGGAGTGGTCGTAGAGACCGACTCCAATATCTGTAATTCACCCATCATTCCAATTCTTAAACGTACTGACCCCAATGCACCGCCAGTATATCGGCTGGTGATTGATCTAAGAGAACTGAATAAATGCATCATTCCACAGTATCCTGTGGTTCCTGACATCTCTTCCCTATTGACTGCTATTGATTCAGAAGCAACGTTCTTTACTGTAATTGACCTCAAGAACGCCTTCTTCAGTGTACCTATTGATCCAGAGAGCCAATACCTCTTCGGATTCAGTTTAAATGGACGAAGTTTCAAATTTTCCCGCGCACCTCAAGGATTCACAGAAAGCCCCAGCATCTATAGTCAAGCCCTGAAAAGACAACTAGATTGTATTCAAATGCCAGTTAATACCGCTTTACTGCAATACGTCGATGATCTGCTGATCACCGCACGAAGTGAGCCCGAATGTGAACAAGCATCACTGACAGTTTTACATTTTCTGGCCGACAAGGGACACAAGGTGTCTCCTTCGAAGCTACAATTCTGTGTTCAGCAAGTTGTGTACTTGGGTCACTTGCTGTCCAAAGTGGGGAGACAGCTCACTCCCGATCGCATTCAGTTAATTGTAAATATGCCGCAACCCCAGACACAAAAGGAAGTGCGGGCCTTCATAGGCCTCACCTCGTACTGTAGACAATGGATTCCCCAATATGCATTTCTAGCTAAACCACTCATTCAGTTAACGACACAGGAGGCAGCGACTTCGACTGTCCTCCCTTGGACTCAGGAACATACACAAGCCTTTGAAGAATTAAAGAAAGCCTTATGTCAAGCACCAGTCTTAGCGACACCATGTTACAGCAAACCGTTTACACTTTTTGTTACAGAACGTGATGGCACAGCATTGTCTGTCCTCACTCAAGACCAAGCAGGTTCACATAAGCCTTGCGCTTATTTTTCAAGTACATTGGATTCAGTAGCCCAGGCACTCCCGGCGTGCTTAAAGTCAGTAGCAGCAACAGCATTAGCAATCAGACAGAGCGATTCAATCGTTTTAGGACATCAGTTAACAGTACAAGTTCCACATTCTGTAGAGGTTCTTTTAAACAGAACCCAGACTCAGCACTTGACTATAGCACGACTGACAGGTTACGAATTGACGCTATTCCAGCCACACATAGAAATCAGACGCTGCAGCATTCTGAACCCCGCAACATTGTTACCTACAAGTATGACAGATCCAGCCCCGCATGATTGCATAGAGATCATTGATGCAGTAACAAAGCCCAGACGAGATTTAACAGATGTTCCACTGACAAATCCAGACCTGACACTTTATGTGGATGGTTCATGTATGAGAACAAGTACAGGAGAATTAGTGGCCGCATATGCAGTGACCACTGAAACTGAAGTCAAAGAAACCCACCGTATTGACACACTGTCCGCTCAAGCGGCAGAGCTTATTGCTCTGACCCGAGCCTGTATACTAGCCAAGAACAGAAATGTCAACATATATACTGATTCCCGTTATGCGTTCGGAGTCGTACACGACTTCGGCATGTTATGGCAAGAAAGAGGTTTCTTGACCTCCCATGGTGCCAAGATCCAACACGGTCCCCTCATTCAAGCACTGTTAGAAGCAATACATCTGCCTTCAGGCATATCTGTTATGAAGTGTAAAGCACATACTAAAGTTACAGATTCTGTTTCCCAGGGTAATGACCTGGCAGACCAGACAGCAAAACATACAGCATTGACTCACACCCAGACTACTGATATGACAAAGACAATAGTACCGACAAATTGTATGTCAGTCAGGGATCCCGCTCTAGATGTAATCGATATTCAGACACATGCTACTGCAGATGAAATAAAGAAATGGACTGAACTAGGAGGGATTCAGACAGATCAAGGTTGGATGACGAAGGGAAAATCTACATGGTTTCTCCCTGACTCTATGGTTCAAGTCATAATAAATACAGCACATAGTCCAGCACATCTAGGAGAAAAAGCGATGTTAGACAGTTTACGAAATCTCTGGAGCAATAAACACTTACGAGCAGCAGCAAAACAGAAAGTGCGTACTTGCATGATCTGTTGTCAGTTCAATCCAGGTAAAAGCGTCCCTGTAGAGCAAGGTGGATTTCATCCTCCCGATCATCCTTTTGAAGTCCTCCAGATGGATTATATCCAGATGGACCGTTGTCGAGGATTCAAATATGTCCTTGTAATTGTTTGTGCACTTTCCCGTTGGACCGAAGCATATCCAGTCCCAGATTACACTGCTCCGACCACTGCCAGGCAGCTGGTTCGTGAATTCTTCCCACGGTACGGCTTGCCTCGTGTCGTGTACTCAGATAACGGACAGCCATTCTCGTCCGAGTTAATGAAGCAAGTTTCTTTGCTGCTAGGATATCAGTGGAAATTCCATTGTGTCCGACATCCCGAAGCCGCAGGCCTTGTAGAGAGGCATAATCAGACATTAAAGACCCGCCTTGCAAAAATATGTCAGGAGAAAGGGGTCGACTGGATAGTCGCCCTGCCAGTGGTACTGTTCTATATGAGAATGGTTGCCCACTCGAGATCAGGACTATCCCCGTACGAAGTGGTCTTTGGCAGACCACCGAATATGTGGGGGACGCCCATTCCTAAGAAAATCACTGATGTTGATTGTAATATGTTGACAGATTACCTTGCCTCCTTGATGTCTGCACTCCAATCATGTCGTTCACAGGTTGCCGCAGCTTTCCCTGACAACACTGATGTAAAGCCGCATGATGTCCGTCCTGGCGACCTAGTGTTAATACGGAACTTTGACAGGAAAAGTCCGCTGGAGCCCCGCTGGAAATCGCCGAAGACCGTCCTTCTCACCACGAGGACCGCAGTGAAGGTTGAAGGGAGAAAGGGGTGGGTCCACACGAGTCATATTAAACTATGCAATGAACTGAAACCAGATCCAGACTCGTCCACCCCCACCAAAGACTGTGTTGAGCCAAAAGACTTTAAAGTTTCCGAACGAGAAAAAACTCCCCAAGAAGAGTACAAGTTGAAGCTCCGATCTAGCAAGTCAGACAGTTTAATTGTTTAAGTCCTCCCCTAGGTGAATCGGTTAAATAGTTTCTGACATGTATCCCCTAGATCGAGATAGAGAGAGAGAGAGACGATTCAAGAAACGTGCATATCGCAAATCACTCCGCAGCCACTGTATAATGACATTAGTGGTTATGTTTTTTCTAAGTCTTCTGATTATTGTTGCAAGTATACTGCTGTCCATCTATTATCCTCTTTTCAAGCGTGAACAATCTTCTTACAATGTTTCTGCTGAACATTCTTTTAGTGAGTTACCTCCACATGAACTTTCTTACAGACTTGCGCTGCGCAACAACACATTCATTAGTATGTTACATCACTCCCATCAGACCAGCAATGCTACCAATTGCTGGGTATGTGGCCGACTTCCTCCCCATCAGAAATACCAGGGAACTCTGCCTCTTTTTCCGTATCCATTCTCTCACAATGGCTCCTGCGGTGCATGGAGTAGACTGATAAATTCTATAGATTCTGATACTGCCGTTACCCTCGAAGGGGGCTGGATTTGGGGGGACCTGAATTTAGTCCTATTCTACGCCTGTTACCCTGATAGTGAAGGTCAATCTGTTACAGTAGGAACTGATCTAGAAAATGAAGTATATGGGTTAGGCAATTACACAGTTAACCTTATGATTCTTACTATTGAATCCGAACCTGCACCCGCTCTCCCCGCCATGTCAGTATTACCAGTCACTGGTCATCTTTGTGTTAGAAAGAAGGGTTCAGTACACTTAGGTCATAGTAAATGTACTACTGTAGTCGAATTCACTGATGAGGGTAGGTCCTCATTTCGAGCTAGACGTCATTCATATTTTGTTTGTGGCCATACCGCATACATAAGTCTACCTCCAGATTGGGATGGTACCTGCTACATTGCCTTCCTTCTGCCCCCTGTTTTCTTAGCTCCTCCTGATTATCATAGAAATTCAAATCTAGTAAACAATAGACTCCGAAGAGACCTCCCGCTTGTCGATTATACTGAAACGGCATGGGAGCAATACACAGATTTTAATAAAGGATTCTTCTTCTTCGTAGGCCCCGTCCAAAATAGTAAAGCAATACGTAGATTAACTAGAACACTTGAAGCAGTAGTACATGAAACTGCCTCCGCCTTAGGTAACTTAACAGAGGAACAGTCTGCTATGCGGATTGTTGTCCTTCAAAATCGTCTTGTGATTGACGTCATCTTGGCAGATCGAGGTGGAGCTTGTAAGGTCATCGGGTCAAGTTGCTGTGTTTTCATTCCAGAAAACGCACCATCTGTATACAAAGCTATTACCCGTCTTCATAAAATTGCAAATCTGATACATCAGAATCCAGGCACCTGGACTTGGTCCGGTTGGTTCTGGACCACGTTAACTGCTTGGGGATGGAAGATCCTATCCTTCCTAGGCATTGGCCTAGTCATAGTATTCAGTTGCTGCCTGTGCCTACAGTGTGGGCCAGCGATTTGTGGACTGTGTGCCACATCATGCATTGGACATTCCAGTTTCCTCTCAAACCGTCAAAGAAAGAAGGACGAGCAAATGATGTTACAAGAACAAACTGATCGATTCATGAGGATCGAGATATCATGAAGGGTCCGTAGGGAACAAGGAGGGAATGAGGAAATATAAATTTTTGGTCAAGATTGTGTTCCCTATCGTGTACCCCACCGTCTCCATGTACCAGCTTAAAGTGCATGTAACTTCCCTCCTGTGCCAGCTATGAAGACGCAAATACATTTGCGTCCAACGTTAACATGTCCTCTTTCAGACCCACCCTGAATGGGTTGAATAGTCCGTTCCTAAGTATGCCATGCCAACGTCTTTTTGTGGTGTACTTTACACGTTTTTCAGCTCTAGCTGAGTAGGCCCTGAATTTCTGCCATCGAGCCTTTTTCCTGGCTTCTGACTCCGAAAGCCTCAGCCCAGGCTGCCTCTGTACCCGTGAACTCTGACTTACTTCCAGCGCGGCCCAGCGCGCTCAGCTCAGCCTGCTTCCTGCCAAGACTGACTTCAACCTTCGAATTATCTGATCTGCTCCTCGAAAATGCATTCCTGCCTACTAGCTTAAGTAAACATTCCCCAGCTGCAGAGCCAAAGGGCCCGGCCACACTGTTTCTATGCAAGTAATTCATAGCTCCTGTTACCATGCTACCATGGAAGGCCCATGCCCCCACGCTCCTCATGCAGACACTTAGGCGCTTATACACGCACTCTCAGTCAGTATAGAATAGCTTCTGCCCCAGAGACCTTTCCGCCCAGATAACTCAGTTCCTAAAACATCAGATATTAGATATGATAGAAACACAAGTTGATCTGACATGCCAGACTTCTGTCAGTTTCTGCTAGTTCAAATGTCTAGTCCCCAGCACCCTCCAGCTTCACGTCAATCCCACGTCATGCAGCTGCGCGCGCATCCAAGCTTCCGATTTCTGCTGACATTGCAACATTTCTGTTTAGTGCCACCCACATGTGACACCTACCTGTGACGTTTCTAGCACACACCTCCAGTTCACGCCTAGTTCACGCCTCCTGATTACGTACTAGTAACACGTGGATGCTGTTATCTTGTCTTCTCTCAGCTGTTACGCCTACTATATTGCTTTCTATGGTGTAAATTAAGTATATAAGCTATGTATTGTCAATAAAACATTGCTCTATCCCTTCTGACACCCTTGTGGTGGTCAGAACCTGATATCCTGGTCATGACCATTCCTCTTTAAGGAATAAAACCCCTAAGAACTCTAACACCACGGACTCTGTCTTCTTTCTTCCGATTTGAGTTATTATTGATTAAGTACTTACCTGCATAGAAATTAAGACTGTAAATTAATTATTTACGTCAGAGGTTAAGCCATCATTAAGTCTCTTTTATGGACTCCTTCAGGTTCTTTTTCATTCCTGATTTCTACTTTTGGCACTGTTTTTCCCTCTTTCTCCTCTCCTGCTTTAGTGTTTTTTTGTCTCGGTTGCTGTGGGTCATAGTTTGCTGAGGAAAAGTAAGTACCGTCTCACGAAAATCAGTGCCGTTGGGCGCTAACTGCAACCACCAGCTCAAGAAAGCACTGGAGTTCTCTCAGACCCTGAGATACAAGCCTTGAGCGCTGTCAGCTCTGACTCTTGCATGTGTCTTGTCTGACCAAAAGGACCTCCACTGGGAAGGGTATTGCTACAAGGCTTTGAATAGATTACTTAGGAGAGACACCCCAGACAGGGGGCTAATACACTGCTAGCAGCCGCAAATCAGTGAATTGTGCATTTATATATTTGAATTACTACTTTCCATAAATTTACATTTTCCTGAACGAGTAGATTTAGGGATATTGCCAGAAATATGCGACTTTTATTCAAGTGCTGAGGCTGTGATTCGAACCCAGATCCCTGCTTCAAAGGCAGCAGCTTAGACAATAAACCACCATCTCCAAGATGAGTAGATAGTGTTTCCTTGGACCACGAGAAGGTCCCTGAGTAATTTTTGGAAGGTCCTCCATTTTGTAGGTCGAAGCCTCCAAGACAGCACAGCTGCCTGGTTTTCTAAAAACATCTTGCAGTCGTTCAGAAAACTTCCCTGGGAATGCATTAGGCCCATTGCTTACCATTGGCTTTGTGGTTTGTAACTCACATTTCCATGCTTTCTTTCTGCTGGTTCTATTTGCATTAGGCTGTCCAGCTTGAGTTTGTCCCTTCCGTTGCCCAAACCTTGTTTACTCTATCCTTCTGAGAATCACTTTATGTAACCAACACGTTATATCCGGTTTTTATCTTGTCCCATTTGCTGTGCATTTTAGAACAAAGGTCAAATGTCAGGCTCCGTCTGAGGGAGCTTGGTGTTTACTTTTCTTTCTGTGACTTGAAAGTGACAGCATTTATAGGAAAGCAAGAGGAATGCAGATTAATCTTTCCATGGAGCGCGCTCGTCCCCTTGGAGCTCGCTCGTGCCCCACCTATGCTCCAATTTAAGAGGCTGTTACTTAAGCCCTAAAACAGGCCTGCCGGGAGGATGTGCACGGACATTCTATGGCGGTGCTAAATAAATGTTCATGTTGAGGTTCTTCTACCAAGGCGCTGGTTGCTTTTGGTTAATATGACCCTCTAGTGAACGTCTAACGAGCTTTCAGTTTACAGTCAGCAAGTCCAAGTACCAAACATTTTTAATAATAACCCGCATTGGCAAGTCAACAGGTGTCAACACAACTACATTTAATTAGCAATATCCTCAATATGTGCAACAGGTGCAGTAGCACTGTGTCATAAAAACCTAGAGAACACCGATTGCTGCTTTCCTGAAAACTACAAGCAGGAGTCCGGAACCCCAATAATTTTTTTGTTCAATGGCCTTAACGCCTTCCGTGCTCATGACGAGCTCAGCTCATCATGAATCACAGTGGAGCTGAGCTCGTCATAGCGGCCGCGGCCCTCCCACGCGTGGTTAATTCCCCGCCTGTGCGGGAGAATTAATCAGTGGGCGGGTCTGTGACGAGCCC
Organism: Lissotriton vulgaris; assembly: GCF_964263255.1. Lineage (NCBI taxonomy): Eukaryota > Metazoa > Chordata > Amphibia > Caudata > Salamandridae > Lissotriton > Lissotriton vulgaris. Next base: position 106,450 of record NW_028251668.1, on the reverse strand, counting down.
AGCTCGTCAAGAGCACAGCTCCACTGTGAGTCATGACGAGCTGGGCTCGTCATGAGCACAGCGGCGACGCGGACCACCCCTCCCCCGCCCCCCTCCACCCGCGCCGTGCGGGAATTACCCCCGCAGTGATGGGGTTAAACATCCTGCTTATGTCAAAAGTGTTCTGGTGGATGTTTGTGTTGTCAACAATGGAATAGGTAAATATGTTCCACTAAAACAATAACGGGCCTACCGCAAGGGCCCGCTTTAGCACTGCTGATGTCTGGTGTGAGACTCTACGCCACTTTCCTGTATACCTCTCTACTGTATACCACTGCACTCTATTCCCAGTGAACTCAACCCCACTCTACTATGCATCACTGCATTCTTTGTGCTTCTCTATACACCAGTCCAGTCCAGGCCTCTCCACTCTATGTCACTCCACTCCTTACCACTGCACTTTACGCCACTACTCTATGTCACTGCACTCTGTCTTGCACCACGCCAGTCTAACCCACTTCATTCTACTCTGAAACAAGCTACTCTATGCCACTGCACTCCACTCAGCTCTATTCCACACTGCAACATTCCACTTACTTTAAGCCACTCTTCTCTACCCTGCACCACTCTATTCTACGCCACGTCACTCTACTCTGAAACAATGTACTTACACCACTGCACTGTGCACCACTGTACGCAACTGCACACTACGCTGCACAACTCTGCTCTGCACTACTGTACTCAGCGCCACTGCCTTCTACTCTAAACCAATGCACTCTACACCAATGCACTCAACACCACTTTACTGAGTACCAATGTATTCTACGCCAACTACTCTGCACCACTGCACTCTTTCTTTGCCACTATACTTTACTCTACACCACTCTGGTCTACTCTGCACCACTGCACTCTTTGCCACTATACTCTACTCTGCAATACTACACTACTGCACACTACACCACTCTGGTCTACTCTGCACCACTGTAATCTGACCCACTCTACTCTGCACCTCTCCACTCCATGCCACTGTATACTCTACGCCACTGTACTGTGCAAGACTGCACTCTCGGCCACTGATCTTAATGCCACTCTACTCTGCACCACTTCATTCTCCGCCACTATATGCTTCACTATCGCGCTCTCTCACTACACTCTACGCCACGCTATTATACTCTGTATTACTGTACTCTACGCCACTATTCTTTGCACCAACCTACTCTGCGCCGCTCTACTGTGCACTGCTATATGTCATTATACTCTGCAAAACTACACTCTCCAACACTGAACTCCATACCACTCTACTCTGAACCACTGCAGACCATGCCACTGCATTCTACGTCACTCTACACCATTGTGCTCTATGTCACTGCACTCTACTCCTTTTTATTCTACTCTGCACCACTGTATGCTACGCCACTGATCTCTGCAGCACTCTACTCTGCACCACTGCACTCTACTCTGCACCACTTGACTCTTCGTCACTCTACTGCACTCTATGCCACTACACTTTGCATCACTCCACACCCCTTCTAATCTATTCTACACCACTGCATCTTACTGTACACCACTGCAGTCTACGCCACTCTACTCTACACCTCTGCCCTGCACTTCTCCACTCTACCCTGAACCACTCCACCCTCCGCCACTTCCTCACTCTGAAACAATCTACTCTACGCCCCTGCACTCTACTGCATGGCATTGCACTCTATGTCAATGCACTGTACATCACTTTACTCAAAACCAGTGCATTTTACGCCAGTGCACTCTACTCCAATCTACTCTTCCCCAACAGTACTTTACACCACTTCACTCTAGGCCACTCCACTCTACAATACTTCATTCTATGACACTCGGCTCCATTCTACAACACTCTATGCCACTCTCAACACTACTCCACTCTGTGATGCTCTACACAACTCTCTCTATGCCACTCTACTCCTCTTTATTCTACGGCATATCACTCCACTCTAAGCCACTTCACTCTACACCACTTGACTCTGCAGCACTCTTCTCGGCACTATGCCATTCCACCCTCTTACACTACTCAACACCGCTCCACTCTACGACAATCTACTCTGCTTTTCACCACTCTACTCTACAACACTCTGCTCCTCTCAAAACTCTCTATACCACTCCACCCCGTTCACACTACTATACGACACTCTAGGACACTAGTTGTTGTAGTGTTTGTGTAGTGTAGGGTAGCAATGTGGTGTTTGTGTAGTGTAGGCTTGTGTAGGGGTAGTGTATTAAGGTAGTGTTGTAGTGTTTGTGTAGGGAAGAAAAGTAGTTTATGGTAGTGTTGGGGTTTTTTGCTGGGTAGTGTTATTGTAGGAAAAGGACTGTGTCGAGGGTGGGTTGTGCAGGTGTACTACATTAGGGTGTAGGGTAGGGTAGGGTACTCACACTTACCTCTAAAACTTTTACAATGAGTATACCTTTAACATGCATGCCTTTGCGTTGTAAAGGCATGCGTGGTAAAGGCATAGTCGTTGTAAAAGTTTGCGTTGTGATAATTTGCTGGGTGTTTCTCTTTGCAGAATAATAATTGCGGAGTGATGGTATGCGGGGTATTTGTTTGCGGAAATATGTCACATATTCCTCCATAACACTCCACTCTACTCCACTTTACGACACTCCACGCCACTCTTCTTTACTGTACTAAGTGTAGCTATGATGACAGCCTCCATGCTGGTGGGCACCATGGCGAAAACAAATTGGCAAGGTCAATATCTCTTACATAGGCAAGACCTATTGGCTTTGCCAATGCTTGTCCTAGTTAAGGCCACACAGGGCTGGGGGACCAAGTGTAAAGTGGCCACAAGGAGCTCCACGCGCGAGAGTTCCAGGCTAGGGACTATCCCCTGCGTTCAGGGCGGGCCTTGTGTCAGCCCCCGAGGGTCCCAGGAAGGAAGCACAGACATCCATTCTTGACAGGGGGTGGGGGTGGGGGGGCAGGGTCTTGTGCCACGTGCTGTGCTGTCGCCCACAGCTGTAAAACGTAGATAACCAAGAGGGTAATAGAGGATTATATGCAAAGGTGAGGTGACGTGTCTTGGGATTCTAAGGCCCATTGTAATGTGTTTCATGACAAGAAAGACGGGGGCACCTTCAAGGGTTTCTGTGTGAAGACAGTGTTTTAATTCTATGCCATTGTGGGAGTCTTATGACGTAGGCAGATACCACAAGGACGGCCCATGAGTACTTCCCTTTACTGGAGTATTCTTTGTTCACTTGTGGTTAATTCAGTGTATATACAAAACCTACCAGCTTCCTTACTCCTGGCGCCGAGATCACTCATGGTAACTAGTTACCCAGAACTGAGCTGTGCTTTAGAAAGAGAGCTCGGGGAAGAGCAGGTGGGTGCGTGGGGAGGGTGGGTTGTTGAAAAGCATGCAGGGGTGGGTGGGATGTGAACAGGAAGTGTTGTTGCAGATCTGGATTTGGGGGGATGGGAAGGCTGATAGTAGGGGTGACCGGGAAGGCTTCGAGCCTCATCCTTCCTGTTTCCTGCCCTGGGGGACGAGTTGCTGCTGCGCCGGGTGACTCTGTGCTTGTCTTCTACTCTAGGTGGGCATCATGGCGGACTGCGCAACCCTGCACACCGGGCAGAAGATGCCGCTGATCGGACTGGGCACCTGGAAGAGCTCTCCCGGGCAGGTGAGTGCCACAAGCAAGCAAGGCTCTTCGACAGACAGACAGACGGACGGACGGACAGACTGACTGACAGACAGACACACACACACACGGCCTCCAGTCAGAGGATGCCACACATATGGCAGGCGAGTGCCTTACGGGGCAGGTGAGTGCCTCACGTGGGCAGGTGCACACAGGGACTCTGGGCGGTTGAGTGTGCAGGTGAGTGGTGTGCACATAGAGACCGTGTGCGCAGGTGAGTGTGCACATAGAGACCGTGTGTGCAGGTGAGCGTGCACATAGAGACCGTGTGCGCAGGTGAGTGTGCACATAGAGACCGTGTGTGCAGGTGAGTGGTGTGCACATAGAGACCGTGTGTGCAGGTGAGCGTGCACATAGAGACCGTGTGCGCAGGTGAGTGTGCACCTAGAGACCATGTGTGCAGGTGAGTGGTGTGCACATAGAGACCGTGTGTGCAGGTGAGCGTGCACATAGAGACCGTGTGCGCAGGTGAGTGTGCACATAGAGACCGTGTGTGCAGGTGAGTGTGCACATAGAGACCGTGTGCGCAGGTGAGTGTGCACATAGAGACCGTGTGTGCAGGTGAGTGGTGTGCACATAGAGACCGTGTGTGCAGGTGAGCGTGCACATAGAGACCGTGTGCGCAGGTGAGTGTGCACCTAGAGACCATGTGTGCAGGTGAGTGGTGTGCACATAGAGACCGTGTGTGCAGGTGAGCGTGCACATAGAGACCGTGTGCGCAGGTGAGTGTGCACATAGAGACCGTGTGTGCAGGTGAGTGTGCACATAGAGACCGTGTGTGCAGGTGAGTGTGCACATAGAGACCGTGTGTGCAGGTGAGTGGAGTGCACATAGAGACCGTGTGTGCAGGTGAGTGGTGTGCACATAGAGACCGTGTGTGCAGGTGAGTGGAGTGCACATAGAGACCGTGTGTGCAGGTGAGTGGTGTGCACATAGAGACCGTGTGTGCAGGTGAGTGGTGTGCACATAGAGACCGTGTGTGCAGGTGAGTGGTGTGCACATAGAGACCGTGTGTGCAGGTGAGTGGTGTGCACATAGAGACTGTGTGTGCAGGTGAGCGTGCACATAGAGACCGTGTGCGCAGGTGAGTGTGCACATAGAGACCGTGTGTGCAGGTGAGTGTGCACATAGAGACCGTGTGTGCAGGTGAGTGGAGTGCACATAGAGACCGTGTGTGCAGGTGAGTGGTGTGCACATAGAGACCGTGTGTGCAGGTGAGTGGTGTGCACATAGAGACCGTGTGCGCAGGTGAGTGGAGTGCACATAGAGACCGTGTGTGCAGGTGAGTGGTGTGCACATAGAGACTGTGTGTGCAGGTGAGCGTGCACATAGAGACCGTGTGTGCAGGTGAGTGGTGTGCACATAGAGACCGTGTGTGCAGGTGAGTGGTGTGCACATAGAGACCGTGTGCGCAGGTGAGTGTGCACATAGAGACCGTGCGCGCAGGTGAGTGTGCACATAGAGACCGTGTGCGCAGGTGAGTGTGCACATAGAGACCGTGTGTGCAGGTGAGTGTGCACATAGAGATTGTGTGTGCAGGTGAGTGGTGTGCACATGGAGACCGTATGTGCAGGTGAGTGGTGTGCACATAGAGACCGTGTGTGCAGGTGAGTGGTGTGCACATGGAGACCGTATGTGCAGGTGAGTGGTGTGCACATAGAGACCGTGTGTGCAGGTGAGTGGTGTGCACATAGAGACCGTGTGTGCAGGTGAGTGTGCACAGAGACTGTGTGTGCAGGTGAGTGCCACACACAAAGCTACTAGACAGGCGCGTGCCACACACCCAGGGCCTTTAGTCAGAGGATGCCACACACATGGCAGGTGAGTGCCTCTCATGGGCAGCTAAGTGTACACACAGGGGCCCTGGGCAGGCGAGTGTCTCACAAAGGGATTCTGGGCAGATGGGTGTGCACATAGAGACCCCAGGGCAGATTAATGTGTCACATAGACCTGGCTCTGCCCCTAAAAGATCAGCGGCCATAGCGACGTTTACAGCGCTGGGATGCCCCTGGGTAGCCATGCGCTATACAAGTGCCAATACAATACAATACAATAAACAAGCGGTTGAGCATGCTAAATTGTGTATGCTGGGCCAATAGATATACTTTCCCTCAAGTTATCCTGTTGGGGTTTCACCTGCAGTCTTAGGGTGATATATGTCACGGGAGTGGGTGTCCCTTAGTCACACTTTCCTCAAGAGTCCTACCTCGGCTTTTCGCCTATTTCATTTTGCGGCTCCCGTCTTGCTTAGTTGCTTGTAGAGGATAACATTGTCCACTGCACACCCCAGGGAGGTATCATTATATTACCCTGATGTAAGCCCCGGACCATTAAATCCTCAATACCCACTAATATATGACTTTTAACCTTCCCCATCTTCTCCACCAATAAAGGGATACCTTGGACAAGCTGAAGGATTTTTAATCTTTATTTAAGCCCCCTGGTCAATATTCTTTTTAAGAGCTCCCTGGAACACTGTTGAGCCCACCCTGACCTTTACGAGTCAGGGCGAACCCAATGATGAAGCATGCCACTACTAGAGTGTGTGAGGGATATATATTTATATATATATATATATAACGCTCAAATTTCTCATATTTCAGGAAGAAAACCCGCACTCTGGAGGGGCATTTTCAGCAGGCTTCTTTAATGTAAAGCAAACAGACGCGTTTCGGCTACAAGCCTTCATCGGTTTTCACGGCACCACACGCGTGACAGGCTAATAAAGTTTTCATTATTCAGTAGCAATCAAAAAGGGACTAAACCCACTAGTGAATTGTGGACTCCATCTTAACCACATCGCTGCGGCGGCTATTCCGCCGCAGCGGTAAGTGGGCGGGGCGGCCGCTCGGCGGCCGCATGCTGATGCCGGAACCGCTCCGTCATCAGCCGCGGTTGGGCTGTGCTCATGACGGAGCGGTTCCGTCATGGCCCCACCCGCTCAATAGAACGCGCCGCGCAGGCGCGAAATCAGCGCCGCGCAGGTGCGGCGACAGGGCCATGACGGAACCGCTCCGTCATCAGCACAGCGCCACCGCAGCTGATGACGGAGCGGGTCCATCATCAGCATAGAAAGGGTTAAAGTGTATATCACAAACAGTAAACATACCGTTAAAATATGAACGATAGCGCTATTAGGCCGTGAATCGGCATATCATTTACCACATATAATCACAAAGGGTATAACAATTATATTTTTAAATCCTTATATATATAAAATTCCTTCAGTGCGGAGCTATGGTGGAAACCTAGGTAACCATCCCCCCTTCTTCTCTTTCTCAGTCTATAAGTGGTCACACCTGAGACACTAGTTGGGATACTTGTAAGTTAAACGCATATGTATTCGGGAGTACGTACCTCCCCCCCCATATCCCCTTCAACTGTGATGGGAGCTCTCTGCCCTTCGGAGCTGAAAGGGTTTTCCCTGTTCAGATCTAATTTGTAAACATCTGTGGGTCGACCTATAAAACCCAATGTGGCTGAGTGTTGCAATCCCCTGTGGCACTCGAGAGCAAGTCGTGTGGCTGAGAGATGATTGAAAGGGAACAGGCCTCTTACACACAAAACCACAAGCATTTCGGAAACCAAACACAGATCTAAAGAAGAGGAAGATGGACAACAGATTTCCATAAAAATGAGTGAGGAAAAATAAGCAGCTTAAATAAGTGCACCATTGGAATATAACCACAGTGTGAGGGTTCACCCACGGACCCCAGTTCTGGTCTTTGACCAGGACCTTTAGCTCATAGTGACTGGTACAGCTGTGTCCCTGGCAGAGGCGCAACTAGAGCCGACTTTCGGTGGGGGCTAGGAAAAAATTTCGGGGGGGGCTGAACCTTCAATCAGTAGGCAGAGTGGAGCTGCAGGGGCTCCTAGAAGGGGGTGAAACAAATGCAAGGCCTAATTAACATTCAAATGGTCTTCTAAAGACCTGTGAAACGTTCGGGTGTGGTTCCATGTGTGCCCGGGACCTGTCTCATCCCGGGCTGCCACACGCGACGGGGGGGTGGGTGGGGGGCGGGCTGAAGCCCGGTGAGTTCAATGGGTGTTGCGCGCCTGGTCCCTGGAATAGCGAGGCCGGATTCTCGATGGCAACGACTACACTGGCCACAATATTAAATGACAAAATATGGAAAGAGAAGTATAGATTTTTTATACATAACTCAGCATATATGTGCGTGTATATCTAAATATATATATAAATATATATACAATGAAAAAACAAAGGTTAAAGATAAGTTATAGTTAGGAAAATGATATGTATTCTCTATAAAAAAACAAGTTAAACTATACAAACATTAGAAATTCTAAAGTTATACTTACACCTTAAATCTACTTGTATTATTTACGCCTCACATTCAAATTACTATGTCTGCTCCTCCTTACACAGTCTGACGTTAATCTGCACACCATATATTGCATTCCTGACAAATGTGATCTACGTCCCTACGGCACTCCACTCTATGCCGCTCCACTCTCGCCACTCTCGCCACTCTACCATGCACTGTGTTCTCAAAATGATGTCATTTGAAATGTGATAAGTGTTGCTATGAATGCTTTGATTTCACGCGCCTTTCAGTCCACTCATAAGGGTTTTTCCAATGAAAGTTAAATTCTTAATGCATTCCTCACGTATAACCCCACTGTGACCGTTGGATTTTTCTGTGAATGTATATTTACATACATATATCTATAGAGAGAGAAAGAGAAATAGGGAGCGAGAGCGAAGGATGATACGTAGTTGGTATCCGCGTAGTATGGTGTACATTTCTTGAATAAGTTATTGATTAAACAATGGGCAGCTATGATGATCATTGAATTGTTGCAATTCTGTGGCTGGAGCATTTTCCTGCATAAATATAGATTTACTGCTTTCGCCACATTATGTGCCGATTGCACCAAACCCGGATGCCACAGAAAGGGGTCAGGGAATGCCAAGTCACAAATTAAACCTGCCCTGTTCATTTGCCCAGGTCACACCCTGCGTTGTCAATTTGTTGTGTATCACCTTGTCTGGACTCTGAGCACACTGAGGTAATAAAAATGGCCTGGACAACTTTTGGATGGTTTTATTTGCTCATAAAGTTTTAATCAACTTTAAGTTGCTTTAGTTTATGTTGCTGCACTTGGAAATTCCACTCAGGGTATATTTTGAAATCGCCTATAATTGTTTTTCTGGTTAATTGATTAGATATGCCTTTTTAGCATAAATAACTACACCTTATCTGATGATTATGAATTATGTATTAACTGTATTTATTATTTTATTTTTATCATGTTGTTTTTGTATGTGCTTTTATGGTCATCTATTTGAACCGAATAAAGCTTCATGAAATGAAATGAAAATGAAATCGCCTTAGATGAGATCAGACGTATTAGAATCCTATTACCCGAGGATGTTAAATACACACGTGTGGAATTGCGTCCTAATTATGAATTTCAAAGATAGGAATGGAGATCAAATAGGTAATTCTGTACATTTTCACCCATTTTAAGCTGAAAAACATAACATTTTACAATGTTTCCCCACATACATTTCTTCAGGTACTATCGGGTGAAATCTGCTAAGAATTTTTTTTTTAATTTGTGCACTGCTTGTATTGCTGATTAATTTTGGATATCGGTTTGTGTCGGTATCAGCAAAAGTGGGGAGTTAATAACGAGGCCATACATGTGAAAAGGATTCTCGTTTAGATTAATTACACATACATGAATCCCTGCCTAATATCCTGAAAAAGAATGGTTCGAGCCCAGGCTGCTCCAACGAGAAGCTTGTGTGTATGTGTCAGTAGCTCTCCGAGCATCGCCACCTTCTACATGGGAACTGTTTGCTTGGTTAAATTTACATATGTATGACACAGTTGTTTATTTTTAGGTGAAAATGTGTATATTTTGAGAAAAACTAAGCTGATGCTTGGCGAAAAGTGGTTCAGTTTCCACATATATTTAAATGTAATTTTTGAGTGATAAATCGTGAGACTTAATATGATTACTTTTGTGCCAGGGGGACTGCAGCTTTTGCTGGCATGTATGTATTACCTACGTATAGGCATTCCAAACTGACAAAGCCTTTTTAGGTCTCGCTAGAGCCAGCGCATTCGCTGGTATGGTGAGACATTTAGTAACAGGCTTTTTGAAGTGCTACCAAAAGGCTTTCTCTGGCCAGCAGCGAGCGGTTACGCGTGCGGGCGCTCGCTTACGAGCACAGGCGCCATCTGGCGGGCACCCTTACAGCCGCGATTACTTTCACTTTCGCGGCGCCGCCATCTTCCTTTTCTTCCTCCGCTTTTCCCACACCACAGAACGCGTCTCCTTTCACGGCCGCGCGGCCCGTTACTTTTATGGCTGCGCGGCCACTGCTTGTTATTGTTTGGAACCTGCAAAACCCTCTGGCTATCTTTTGAATACTTCTCTGGCTGAGTGGTAATAGCACGAGTTTTGTTTTAAATGAGGAACACAGTCTATCATATATTCTAAAGGTCGCTTTCTGAATCTTGACTGTGAAGGGATCGAGTGTCTAGTGGCATTTCAAGTGGGGATTATTAATTTCCCGATCGAGTGTCTAGTGGCATTTCAAGTGGGGATTATTCGTTTTCCGCTATTGGAGCACAGGAGGCAGAAATTGTAGTGTTTGACCTGCTGCTCGTTTTGTTTGCTCTCTGACTCTGCATGCTTATTGTTGTTTCTGCCTTGTGACTCTTTGCCCTTCCCTGACAAAAGTGCACCTTCCACGCATCGCTGTGTTTACTTTGAAATACTTCGACACTCATTGGGACCACATGCAGAGCACCACCGCCACACCTGCTCCTGTTTACCTTCAAAAGGCTTCCAGCATTCTTCATTTGCACACGCGACCCTCTTGTGACTGTGATTGTGGCTGTGAGCATTTCTGACGATCATTCTGCTTTGCATGTTCTACGTGACTTGTTCTTTCACGTTCGACGTCAATCAAGAGTCGAAACACTAGACTGCTGACTCTTTACTTTGCTTTAACAATCTCTTCCTGCCTCCTTCTATGGAACATGGAACACTAGACTGCTGACTGTGTACCTTGGAGAACTCTCACATCACCTTTTTATTGTTCAGAGTTCTTTCTCCTGTGAGACTGTTGGGACAATATAACATTCTTACCAGCGTGGGAAACGTTCTATTTCAACCTTGAAAAGCAAAAAAAAACCAAGCATTGGCATAGCCAATAGGTCTCGCTTTTGGAACCTTATAAGTATTCAGTTATGCAGTATAATATCCTTGGTGCAACCACATCAACTGTTGCATGGCTAACCACTTATACGGTACCAAATCGAGACCTATTGGCTATGTTTACATTACTGCTGGCACCCTACTGATGCACTGAGGGGATTACTGCTGATAATCTTGGACATGGTGGTCAGAAATGTAAAGTTCCCTACAGCAGTGACTATTACAATACTAATAATATTAGTAGTTCGCAATTATTTTTGTTTAACAGAAGTAGCTCTTATTAAGCAAAAGGTTGGAGACCCACGCTCTAGCCCTTGTAAACCAACTTTTTGTAAAAAAGGATCTTTATTGGCATTTCAAAAAACACTGTACAAAATGTAAATTAGGGACAATAAGAACGCCAGTTTAATCATGAATCATAGAAGCCAACTATAATACATATGTGAAGCTACTTTTGCACTGCTGTCATGGATGGCTCAAGCTGCCAGTGAGCTTATCCACAAACAATTAAAACTGACTGCCGTAAATATAAATTCAGCTATTAATAAGCCAGCACAGGCAAAAGCAATAGGTCTGGCTAACCATTTCACTTGCAAGCCTGTCCTATTGGCTTTGCCAAAGCTGTTGGGCGCCTGCATTAGTATTTCATCAGTGGCCCAATGGCTGAAGCATCGTGCAGCTTGGCGCTCAATATCACCTGTGGCCAACGGTGGAATGTGGTTGCTAAGGAAGCCAAAGTACTCTTGGGAAATATTAGAGGAATGACAGTGCAACTTCCCAGCAGTTCATTGTTTTATCATAAAGTGAACCAATGTGCCTTGAAGTGAAAAGAATAAGAAAAAACATATTGGTTTTTTTTTAAATAAAACATTTAGTGGATAAAAAAACAGAATGTGGCAACATATGTTATGGTTGAGTGTATTTTTCAAATATAACATGCCCCCCTTTCCGTTACACTTGAACCACTTCCTGGGTGGTGGAGTGAAAGGACACAGCGGATAGCCAATCACATGTGGAGAGAGACACACACTCTCCTGGGCTGACCCAAGCTGTGATTGATGCAATCTGAGAGCAGTGACTGAAGCGGCTGACCCAAACATGCCAGGGGTGAAGGTGGCCCTGAATCTTATATCTATGCGAGCCATTTATTGAAGGTGAATGATCCATACGCACACTCTTTGTATATCATACAAAAATAGTACTTGCTGACAGCTGTGATGGCAAGTCAGCCTAAAAAGACTGACGCAATTGTTAAATGTACTTCTATTGTCATCAAAATTCTACCTATATGAAAAAATACTGCCTTGAAAATTGTTTGAATTATAGTTACCCTGATCCATTTGTGGCAAGAGGTGGACAGTAGGAAGAAAAGAGATACACATATTTGCAGTCCTAAAGATTCCTGCTGTAGCAAAGCAGTTAATTGCAGCTGCACATTTAAAATCAGAATGTATGAATGGATGAATGGCTAGGACTTTTGTCAAGCTCTATAGTTTTTTTTAATCTATATCACACATCAAATCAAAGATTGTGCACCTTTGAACCTGGTGGAACCATAGGTCTTTTTTTTATATAATCAATTTTTATTGAAATTTCTGAAACAATCAAGTTCATTGGCAGCGAATCACATCGCAATGTTAAAAACCTACCCCACCTTGGCAACAACACTGGCATATTAAGTCTCCCCTGAGTGGATGTAATAGCTTCCATATTACGTATATGCATAATGAGGCTCGGACCCTCAAGAAGGCAACAAGCCGAACCATTTGCCCCACACCTTGCTGAACATTTCCGGGCAACCCCGGGCTTCAATGAGGGACTCCTCCTACACCCCACACCAGTCCACATCCCTCCTCCATTTCCGCAGCGTCTGGCCCGTGGCCTGGGACCAACTGGCCGCTATGTCCGCTTCGCCACCGCCAGGGCCGTTCCCAGGAAGCGCTTGTCAGCCCTAGCTCCATCTAGGCCAGTGAATACCCCCAGCAGCAGGTGCCTCGGGTCATGGGGAACCTCCCACCCCAGAGCCTGCGCAAGCTCGCGCTCCACCCCCTTCCAGAACGGCACTAAGGCCGGGCACAGCCACACCACATGGTAGAAGTCTGCCGGGGCAGAAGCGCAGGGTGCACATGCCGGGGAGGATCTCAAGCCAGCTCGGAAGAGACGTGCTGGGGTTAGATAAGCTTCGTGGAGGGTATGTAACACTTACAACGCAACTTTTACGTCGTAATGCTGTTACAACGCAGCTATTACAACGCAGGATCCATTACATCGGATGCCATTACAACGCATGGCATTACATAGCAGATGGTATTACAACGCATACCATTACATCGTAAGTATTGGTAAGTATATTATTTTTTTTAATTTTATCCATACTAATATAATAAAGAGAGAGCCCAAACCTTTGAGGCGGGTAATCTCAGGAACCACAGCACCAATCACAGCACCCAATACAGCGTTGGAAAGGGCAGTTGCAGCAGAAGGACATAGGCTATGCAGAGGCCCACCATATACATTTAAAAAGTTAAAGAACCGTGACAGCAAAGTAGTCCCTTGTAGGCGTGTCTGCGTTGTGCTGTGGGGGCGTGACAAATGCTGGGGGCATGTGGTATGTTCCACCCTTCAGGCTGGTCTGTTCCCATGAGGCACAGGGTCAAGGCTGATTTGCATATGGCCATGTCTGAACTGGGGTGGTGTGGAGTGCAAAACAACGATGGATTTAGGGCCAGATCTCTGTACTGGGGTGAATGTATGACATTGTTTTGCATTCTGTCCATCAACTGTTGTTTTTGCATTTGTCACCCCGAGTGGGATGGGTATGCTCAGACGTGAGTGCCATGCTCTCCACGCCACTAGAGTCAAGCTATCCTAATTGAAAATGGTTGATAGCCAGAAATTGGTCCTAGCATGTGTGAGTCAGATCCAGAAAAGACAAGCCTTAGCAGTTTAAAGGGCCGAGAATGTTTCTCTTAGGCACAGGGTCATGGCTTAGGAGGAATGGAGTGCAAAATAAATGATGGATTTTGGCCCAGATCTCTGTATAGGGGTGAACGTATGAGATTGTTCTGCATTCTGTCCATCATCTGTTGTTTATACAATCTGCACTTCATGCCATGTCTCATATACCGTGCTGGGGGTGTGGTCGGCTGCGGGGCGCCCGTCGTGTCAAATATTTCATTGTTTTTTCTTCCCAGGTTCTGCACATTCCCGCTCCGGGTGTTCACCCTGCTCCCTTTAAATACTTCTGCACCCCATAATCAAAACCCACCCTTACTCCTTTAAATACCCCAACACCCTTAAACACTAACCCATCGTAACCCTATAAATATACCCTGTACCCCAAAACCCAAACCTATACCTAAATCCTAAAAATACCCCTGTACCCCAAAAACCAAACCTACCCCTGAACCCAAAATACCTCTGTACCCCAAAACCCAAACCTAGCCCTGAACCATAAAAATAACCCTGTACCCCAAAACGCAAACCTACCCCTGAACCCTAAAATACCTCTGTACCCCAAAACCCAAACCTAGCCCTGAACCCAAAATACCTCTGTACCCCAAAACCCAAACCTAGCCCTGAACCCTAAAAATACCCCTGTACCCCAAAACTCAAACCTAGCCCTGAACCCTTAAAATACCCCTGTACCCCAAAGCCCAAAACTACCCCTGAACCTTAAAAATACCCCCATACCCCAAAACCCAAACCTAGCTCTGAACCCTAAAAATACGCCTGTACCCCAAAACCCATACCTATCCCTAAACGCTAAAACTACCCCTGTACCCCATAACCCAAAACTATATCTGAACCCTTAAAATACCCAAACACCCCAAAACATATACCTCAGTACCCCAAAACATATACCCCTATACCTATACTTACCTTATCCGAACATTTTAAAAAAACATGCTTTTACCATTCATGCATTTACAACGTATTTCATTGTAAATGTATGCATGGTAAAAGCATATAACATGTAATGCCATGAGTTATAATGGCTTTGCGGAGTCATGGCACTTTCATAATGAAAATATGCAGAGTGATGGTCTGCGGAAAGAAAGTTGCAGAATAATGGGTGTTTACCCTCCCCCGGTAAGTGCCTTGGTGGCACGGCGGCCCACATCTCCAGCAACATACTCATATTTTTTCAACACCGATTTGAAAAATGCACAGGTCTCTCTCATTGATGGCCAGCACCGACATACACTTTTAGACACACCTCCCGCCACAAGTTCTAAAATTGCGAACTTTAGAGCTGGGGAGCTACGTTTGAATCTCGGCATCAGGTCAACATCCTGTGATTCCAGGCAAATTGCTTTGTCTCCCCGTGCCTACCACAAACTAATATGTTCTTCTGTAATGTAAATTGTGCTCATGCCACATTGTCGAGTTCGCGCTATATAATATTGCAAGGAAAAATAAAGTAAGGAAACTCGAGTTCACACACTACTGAACGCGCACTCTTAAGTGCATCAGCAGTGCACTGTGAATCGGAGCGTTTCACAGGCCTGTCACAGATAAGAAATGCTATCAAAACGAAGTCCTACAAAACAATATACTACTGGCTGACAGCAATTCATACCCGGACAACGACGGGACGGGCTGCTAGTTTAATATTATATAATTGATTTAATTATTATTAATTATAAAAATATATATATATATATATATATATATATTTATTTATGTTTTTAAATATTATAAATTAAATATATTAATTTAAGTAATTTTTTTAATAAGTATGAGTATAGGAGTATATGTTTTGGGGTACTGAGGTATATGTTTTGGGGTGTTTGGGTATTTTTAGGTTTTAGGGCAGGGTTTGTGTTTTGGGGTACAGGGGTGTTTTTAGGTTTTAGGGCAGGGTTTGCGTTTTGGGGTACAGGGGTGTTTTTAGGTTTTAGGGCAGGGTTTGGCTTTTGGGGTACAGGGGTGTTTTTAGGTTTTAGGTCAGGGTTTGGGTTTTGGGGTACAGGGGTGTTTTTAGTTTTAGGGCAGGGTTTTGGGTTTTGGGGTACAGGGGTGTTTTTAGGTTTTAGGGCAGGGTTTGGGTTTTGGGGTACAGGGGTGTTTTTAGGTTTTAGGGCAGGGTTTGGGTTTTGGGGTACAGGGGTGTTTTTAGGTTTTAGGGCAGGGTTTGGGTTTTGGGGTACAGGGGTGTTTTTAGGTTTTAGGGCAGGGTTTGGGTTTTGGGGTACAGGGGTGTTTTTAGGGTTCAGGGGTAGGTTTGTGTTTTGGGTTAATTAAATTATATTTACCTTTTTTAAATTAATTAAAATATATTTAATAAATTAAATTAATTTTATTACATTAATTACATTTCTAAATTAAATTAATTAAATAAATAAATTATTTCAATTAATTTAATTTAATTTCAATTATAAAAATATGTACATTAAGTTACTTTTATTATTTTAATTAAATTAAATTATTTCCATTTTGAATTAAAATTACATTTATTAAATAGATATTATTTGATTAAATTAAATTAATGGCTATTTTAAAATGTATTTTAATTCAATTAATTAAATTAAATTAATTAAATTAACTTAATAACATTTTTAAAAAAAAGGTATACTTACCTATACTTATGATGTAATGCCATGCGTTGTAATACCATCTGCTATGTAATGCCATGCGTTGTAATGGCATCCGATGTAATGGATCCTGCGTTGTAAAAATTCCGTTGTAACGGAATGCGTTGTAAAAATCCGCGTTGTACTGACACCAATCCTCGTGGAGATAGTAAAGTTGGACCAGGCGTAACTTGGATGATGTAGTCAGGGTTTTGGGTGCCATAAGGGCGGCACACCAGTCTGCGTCGTCTAAAGGACCCACCCACCCTACCCAATGCTCCCTAAGCCGGTCCAGGGATGTAGGGCAATTGTTTACCAGGGCTCGGTATATACGGGACACAACCCCGTCCTAGGTCCCCCATCATTACTTGTGCTTCCAGAGGGTTGAATTCTGGGAGAGTGGTGGGTGGAGGGAGATGTGTGTGTAGTGCGTGGCGGAGTTGTAAGTATTTGTAGAACTGGGAGTGGGAGAGAGCATGTCTGTGTTGTAGGTCCGAGAAGGAGCGCATGTGGTCCCCCACCCACACATCCCAGAAGAGCGAAATCCCCACTAGGTCCCAGCGACGGAAACCTCCCAAGGACGAGACCTCCCTCAGCCAGGCGCCATGCCATAACGGTGTTTGTCTAGTTAGCCTCCGGTCCTATCTCACAAGTCTAAGGTCCTCGCCAACCCAAGAGCACTGTCCTAGTGACTGGGGGTAAGGCCTGTGGCACCGGGGAGCCGTAGAGGAATCCTTGAAGCTGTGTGAAATCTAAGGTAGTGAGTTCCACCCAGTAAGCTGGGTCGGACCAGACGCCCGCAAACCAGTCGTTGATCACGATGAGCCTCGTGGCCAAATAGTAAAGGTGGAGATTGGTGACTCCCATGTCTCCATCGAAGGGGGGAACCCGGCAATGAGACCGAGACATTCGCGAACGCCCACCTCCCCACAGGAATTGGGTGAGTGTGATGTCCAATTCCCGAAACCAGCCACTCGAAAGGTGGACTGTGGTGTTCTGCAGGATGTAGAGGAAGCGGGGGAGGATCATCATTTTGAAAAGGGCGCTCCTGCCCAGCGGATTAAGGGGGAGGGATTGCCAGTTCCTGAGGTCGGTCTTCATCCGAGCGACCAGGGGGCGATATTGAGGGCCCATTCCAGTTCTGGGAGGAGGGTCACCCACACGGCCAGGTATTTGAAGGATTGCCTCCGGAGGGGGATCAACGCCTGCTAGTCAAAACACGCCCGGGAGGGGTGTAGGGGGACCAGGGTCGATTTCGTCGGGTTGAGACGAACCCCTGAGACCTGTTCAAACGCCGCAAGGGCCTCTAGAGCTCTGGGGCCGGAGTGCTCTGGATCCGCCAGGTAGAGCAGGACATCGTCCGCATATAGAGCAATTTTATCCACCTGGCTTAGATCCCAAGCCCAACCTTGGATAAGGGAGTTCTGTCGGATTAACGCCGCCAAAGGCTCCATCACCAGAGCAAATTAAAGTGTCGAGAGAGGGCAACCCTGACAGGTGCCTCTTCGGATCGGGAATGGTTCCGACAGCTCACCATTAACGAGTACACGGGCTCTAGGGCTATGATAAAGAACCCTGATCAGGCGGCGGAAGGGAAGGCCAAATCCCATCCTCTCCAGGACATCGCCCAGGTACCCCCAATCCACTGTGTCAAAGGCTTTCTCGAAATCCACGAGAAGCAACGCCAGGTATGGGGACAGGCGATGACGGTGGGCCAGCGCCAGGTGGAGGCGGCGAATACAATGGCGGGTGCCCCTGGCAGGCATGAAGCCACACTGGTCGGGGTGGACCAGGTCTTGCAGCAAAGGCCGAAGTCGCTGAGCTATCGCGGTGGCAAAGATTTTGATTTCTTTGTTAATCAGCGATATTGGGCAGTAGTCAGAGCATTCTAGGGAGGGCGGCTGTGTTTATGGGATGACCACAATGGTAGCCACATCGGATTCAGATGGAAAGGACCCCTCCTCAACCACCTGGTGGAACAGTTCAGTCAAATGGGGAACCAGGTCGTCCTGGAATATTGCGTTGTACTCCTGGGGGAACCCGTTGGGTCCGGGCGTCTTGCCGGAGTGCAGCAGGGAGATAGCCCCGTGAATTTCTTCCGGGGTGAGGGGGCCATCCAGAGCATCAGCGGCCTCTCGGGAGAGACAGGGCAAGTGGGTTCCGGATTCCTCCGATAGTCCAGCTAGGGAGGAACAGGGAGGGTGCGCGGCATATAAGGTCGCATAGTAGTGTGCAAAGGTTTGTGCGATGGTCGACAACGTCACTTGACAGGTCCTCGCGACCGTCCGAATCTCCGGGATAATCCGGTGGGCTCTGGGGTAGGACACCAGGTTATGGAGAAGTTTACCATTTTTGTCCCCCCAGCCGTAAATACGTGCCACCGAGGAGCGCCAGAGCATTTTGCCTGACTCCAGGGAGATCCGCGGAATCTCGTCCCGGACCAGCGCCAGTTGCCTAGAGGAGTCACTAGGACCATTAGTCAGATGGGCATGCTCCAGTTGTACCACCCGGGATTTCAATTGTACCAGTTAGGCGACCTGGTCTGCGCGCTTGGCGTGGACCAGTCCCCTGGCCAACCTTCAAACCACCGCCTTACCTGCCTCCCAGAGCGTTCCCTGCGAAGGGACCGAGCCCGTGTTGGTGGAGAAGTAGTGTCCCAGTTCCTGGCCCAGGGATTCCACCAATGTGGAGTCTTGCAGGAACCAAGCGTTCAGTCGCCAAACCGTCCGAGGGCCCGCAATAGGTGACCCAATGCGGAGAGAGATGGGGGAGTGGTCAGAAATTCCTCTAGGGAGGATATCCTCTCCTGACACCCGTTGGCAATCTGTGGCGGGCATTCGGACAAGATGTATGCGGGAGTGGGTATGGTGAGCCGCCGACGTGTGTATGTATTGTTTCCTTTGGGGGGCCATACCCTCCAGACGTCGCAGAGACCCACAGCCGAGGTCCATCTCACAATGTTCCTCGCAGAAACCAACCACTGCGCAGACGGAGCGCCCGTCACGTTTTGGGAGGGCTGCAAGACAGCGTTGAAGTCTCCCCCGACGACCGTGAGGCCCTGGGGAAGATCACCTGCGTCAGGCGCAGAAGGGTGGGTGCCAAGAGCGCTGGGGGGACATAGGTGCATAGAAGGTTCACAGGATTCCCCTCAATCAGTCCTGACAAGGCTACATACGTCTCCTGTGCATCGGTTTTGGTGGTAACCAGGGTAAAGGGAAGCTCCCGTCTAAGGAGAATGGCCACCCCCCGGGAACCTCGGGCAAAACCAGAGTGCCAGACTCGGTCGAACCCGTAACGGGCTAAGAAATTACAGTAGGTACCCAGAAGGTGCGTCTCCTGGAGAAGCAAGGCGTCGGGCATGTGGCGGTGGGCTGCGCGGAGCACCGCGGTGCGTTTGATGCGGTCCAGAAGGCCAGTTACATTCCAGGAGAGAATGTGGAGGGGTCTGTTATAGCCGGGAGACATGTATGAAAAGGAGAGTTAGATAATGCAGGTGTGTGTGAAGGGTCATGTCAGGCTGGAGATGAAGCCCCACCCAGACCCCGGGCCCCCGGGACATGGGTAGAGGAGGTAACGGTGTGTGTGCCAGCTGATGAAGAAGAAAAAGCCATTTTGCTACCAATAGGAACAGAACACAGCGGCCCGTAGGCGGCTAAAAATAAACTGCTGGGAGACACCGGTCTCCTCCCTCTCCCTCGCCCCCCAACTCCCCCCACCCTATACTTCGCAAAGTGAAGCATCTGTCGCCCTAAACAATTCCAATCACAAGCATCTCCCGGGGAGGTAAATAGCTAAACTAAAATGGTTAGCAACCACAAAAAGGGACATGGTTGAGTCGGACCCCCCTCCATGTGTTCGTATGAAATGCTAACAGCAAGAACAAGTATATTTTAGCTAGATTGCCAGAACCTGGGATTACAGCAACGGTTGGTACCCCATCGAATCAGTCAAGTGAGCTCCGTAGGAGCTGGTGCGGGGATTCATAGACAGTCGCAGCGATGAAGGACCCAAGGGTGGAGCCCCAGGCATCGGAGGCAGTATCGTTCATGACTCCACGGTGCGCAATTGTGAGTGTCGTTTATTGTCATGAGTGATGTGAGTTCGTTGACCCCCAATTATATGGTCTATCTGACCTTCTTGAATGGCTACTGTGTACGTTCGTGTGTTGCTTGTGTGTTGGAGGAGAATGCTTTTGTTGGTGTGGCAATATCCAGTTACGCTGTGTTGGCTAGTGTCCCGTGCAATGTTTCCTGTTGGATGGGGGATTTGAGTGTGTAGAGGTTTTGCCCACCAAGCCAGTGGCGCAACTAGGTCTTAAGTTCGGGGGGGGGGGGGCTAACATGACCTACAAAGGAGCGTGGTTAACATGTTAATCAATGGGGGCGGGGCTAAAATGGCAGACAATCAGGATCGGGTAATGCTCAGGCCAAGCTGAGAAAAAGAAATGGCAAATTCTGCATTTGAAACTAGACAACAATCAGTTTTATGAGAATTCAATTGGAGAACAGAGGGTAATGTGAACCATTTATATAACAGACAAGGGATGTGTTCATCTTGCAATAAAGCGTCACTCAAATACATTAAATTGTCTCACAACGATATTATGTAGATGGTTAAAATTACACCCTTTTTTCTAATGGAATGCCCATGAAACTGGGTCAAAAGAGCCCAGAACAACATGCTACTCTCTGAAAAACCTAGACTGTTCACAGATATAATTCACACAAAAAAGGGGACTCTGTCCACCCCGCAAAGACAGAGAAGGAATTTGAGATTTTGCAATGTGTCCATTTGAAGTGTTGTTACAAACTATAGCACCAACAAACATTAATTTATTGGCAGCACAGACATTAAAGCATGGTGCTTTAATGTATAGGCAGTGGAAGTAGTGGCGGGTGGGATATCACCATGCTGGAATTCAGAGGGTGCATGAGAAATAATAAAGCATTTACATTTTGATAATATCATGTTACATTTGCTGTTCTTCAAAAGACAGGTCAATTGCCAGGCTGTTGATACTGCAAAAACACAGAACTTGGTAACTGCATCCCTGTCACAAAGTTCCAGTCCTCACCTCTTCGGCTGGCGCAGCTCCTATTATAATTGCATTTATATAACGCTCACTAACCCTGATGAGGCGATAAAGCGCTTTTTCGGTGAGTAGCACGCTACTCTAGGACCCATAGAGGATCAGTGGTGAATTAGTATAATGAAATATGAAAGTAATTTGAGCACTGGACATGTTAGTCTGTTATTTGGATTGAGAAGGATAGCGCAGGGATAGAAGAGGGAAAAGGTTTGCATTTATATAGCACCCTCCCGTGAGGCTCTAAGTGTGAAAAAGTTATATACAGTGTCAGAAGACTGAAAAAATTCCATCAACACCACACTACACACTCTGGTAGGGGTGTATTGAAAAAGGGAACTTCCTAAGGGAACAGATTGCGCCCCTTCGGAAACGACAGCGTGGGATGACTTCATGCGGCGTTTTTTTCCACGCCTGCGGCTCCCCTCCGTGTACCTACATGGACAGCGACTGTCTTTTTCACACTTAGAGCCTCACGGGAGGGTGCGCCTTAGCGCGCGCACACCACCGCAGGACTTTTGATATAGGTCCTGAAGAAAGCTGAGCTATACGCAACATAAACAGCTGAAACATGTCGACCAAATTTTACTTCTGATCCAGGATTCCAGTTCCTTAATTAAGAACCTGGGGAGTCCGCTCACCCTGTTTTTAACTAATGCGGGCTGGCAATTATTAAAAATCTTTCTAAGGGCACAACCTTTGCATTTTTTAATTGTTAAATACACATTTGCACTATCACGTTTAGTCACCTCCTAATTTGGGCACTGTTGCACCCACCACATCCTGCTCCGCTGTAATCGGGCGTCGTAGCACGCTGGGGAGGCATTCGGTCACCCCAGCGGGGACCCGATGATGAAGCATATCACCAACTAGTGGTGAGTGAGGGTCCTTCTAAGAATTAAGGTTCTTTCCCTCCACCCACTACAGGGTGACCAGCAAGCGCCCTGACTTTCTTTGAGTTGAAGACAGTCGCTCGGGCCCTCTTAGGGACATTGAGACTGCCCTGCTGTGTATGCTAGAAAACAAAGCATGTATGTGGAGGGTCAAGGGGAATATTTAATGACCTCTCTGCTCGCTCCCCTACTCTAAGATACAAAATACACAAGAGAGCAGACAAGGTCTGGAAGACGGTGTATAGCTGAGTTGGCGAATGTGCAGCAATGGGTGCATGCGTGAACGTATGTTGTTGAAAACATAGGCTGGAAAAATCCCATCAGACCACCCTTTATGGTGGATTTCGCGTCATGTGGGATGTTTTGCTGATCATTCCATATCACAACTGACCAAATAGTGCCGCTGTAGAAGTGGATGTCAGTAATCTAGCCGTGATGTCCATTGTGAAGTAGTGTGTGCTAAAGTGCAGTGCTAAAATAACAGTGATAAACTTAAAATTGACTACACAGGCGCTGTACAACATTCAAAACGCAATCTATGTGTCAGATATTAAAAACACGCCGAGTAGTATGACTACCCCATGGCGCTGTGCAGGACGGTCGACATGTTTCAGCCTCACGGGCATTGCCCCGGCTTTCTTCAGGACCACAGAGAAAAAAACGCTACTGCATCTATGAATAATTGTGTTGAGTGACAAGGACAAATGATGTACTAGAAAAGTTACATATCTACCAGGAACCATCACAAAGAATGCCCACTGGAAGGAGAGAAGAACATCTTCTTCCTGGAAAAAATGTTTACAAAACACTATATTACACACAAGCAACCACATGTATACACAAACATGATACCAACAAAACTCACACCTGCCTGAATGAAATTTGCATTCAGCAATATGAACAAGCATAATAGCTTAAACAACATGAAGCATTTCTTCACGATGCTACTCACCCAGCTTTGTGTGGGTGAAGACCTCACCTCACCCGGCGACCGCTCGGGAGTATGAGGCCCCGCTCTATGGTGTAGAAAAAGGAACACTATAAGCACACAACTCTATAGTGTCCAAGCCAATTGCTCTACACACCAACCCAACAGACGTGTGATGGTCACCCAACTGTTCAGCCCGGAGTCCCAACCCACACCCAGACACTTAGAAAACATAACGCTATGGTGTAAAGCATATAACCTCTGAATAGTTTGTTGATAACTCTCAGGCACCTGCCAAAAACCACAGTGTGTCCTAATAGATAGGGTTCCTAATCATTAACCCAGGGATTGTCCATAGTAGGGAGCTGTTCAAAGAAATTAAGCCATGACGTCCTTAATGGAGGGCTTAGGGGGCCGTCCAAAACTCTTAGGCTCGAGTTTGCTAAGCTCAATTGTTCATAATAGGGGGCTAGTCAAAAAATATTAAGCCATAATGTCATTGATGGAGGGCTTAGGGGGCCGTCCAAAACTCTTAGGCTCGAGTTTGCTAAGCTATATTGTATAGGAGGGGGACTGACTGATAGCGAAGGCATCAGCAGGAGACTCACCTGTTCGTCGGTGCCCCCAATCTTGGCTCGAGCGGAAGTGGAGGTATTGGTCAGAACCGCCCTTGGATGTTATATAACTGCCGGAAACCAAATTGGTGAGGCGGAAAAGGGGGGCGTTAGAATTCTGCTAACTGAGGGCAAACGCGCGAGAGAGGAGCGCGAGAAAAAAGAGACACTGCTTTGTAGCACATGCGCAGTAACCACTATGCCTTGAAGATGACATGTGGATAAGCGCGCTCAATGAGAGCGCGAGAGACGCTGCTCTGTGGCACATGCGCAGTAGCCGATTTACCGAAGGATGATATACAATTTGTCATCACGTTGTCATTAAACACCTAACTAGGGGAAAGTTTCGGATTACATCTTTGCCAATTAGCGTGGATGAAAAAACGAGCTTTTTATAAAAAATATGCTCAATTACGCGCACATCATGATTTATGCGCGTAGCTAGTGGGGAGACACTGTGTGTGTCATGCGCTCAGTGAAATAGACTATATCTTACTGGAAAGGGGCGTGATAAGCTCGCAAGCTTTAGTCTCCCAATTTGGAAACCCACATGGGCGGCAAGGGCTCGCCTACAATTGTCGTATAGAGTGTAAAGCGAACAGTTAGTGAACATTTACATTATAAAGAACGCCTAAACTTGGTTTATGGCGAAGAGTAGTTCTAAATGTCCATTAAACATATGTATATCCGGGGACGATCTGACTCAAGTACCTCAACATAATGCTTGTCTGCAAGAGAGTGTGTCCCAAAAGGGGATAATTCATGCATAGAGACTCTGTGATGGAGTGTGTTATCTAGAGTTGCTATACGCTGGAGCGTAATGAGACCCTTGTAAGGGATCAGTATGATCACGATTTAGGGAGTTGATTGTTATCGCCAAGCGTCAAGGAAAGTGGGTATAGGACTGGGTGGACAGAAGGGATTCCCACACAATTATGTTAGGTGAGCTTAACGGGTGCAACAGAAAGTGCGTTGCAACCAATTTAGAAGACCCGCAACCGGCAGGTTGCTCTTGAAGCTAGAAAACAAAGCATGTATGTGGAGGGTCAAGGGGAATATTTAATGACCTCTCTGCTCGCTCCCCTACTCTAAGATACAAAATACACAAGAGAGCAGACAAGGTCTGGAAGACGGTGTATAGCTGAGTTGGCGAATGTGCAGCAATGGGTGCATGCGTGAACGTATGTTGTTGAAAACATAGGCTGGAAAAATCCCATCAGACCACCCTTTATGGTGGATTTCGCGTCATGTGGGATGTTTTGCTGATCATTCCATATCACAACTGACCAAATAGTGCCGCTGTAGAAGTGGATGTCAGTAATCTAGCCGTGATGTCCATTGTGAAGTAGTGTGTGCTAAAGTGCAGTGCTAAAATAACAGTGATAAACTTAAAATTGACTACACAGGCGCTGTACAACATTCAAAACGCAATCTATGTGTCAGATATTAAAAACACGCCGAATAGTATGACTACCCCATGGCGCTGTGCAGGACGGTCGACATGTTTCAGCCTCACGGGCATTGCCCCGGCTTTCTTCAGGACCACAGAGAAAAAAACGCTACAGCATCTATGAATAATTGTGTTGAGTGACAAGGACAAATGATGTACTAGAAAAGTTACATATCTACCAGGAACCATCACAAAGAATGCCCACTGGAAGGAGAGAAGAACATCTTCTTCCTGGAAAAAATGTTTACAAAACACTATATTACACACAAGCAACCACATGTATACACAAACATGATACCAACAAAACTCACACCTGCCTGAATGAAATTTGCATTCAGCAATATGAACAAGCATAATAGCTTAAACAACATGAAGCATTTCTTCACGATGCTACTCACCCAGCTTTGTGTGGGTGAAGACCTCACCTCACCCGGCGACCGCTCGGGAGTATGAGGCCCCGCTTGTGAGTATTGATCACGCGTGCAGCACACAGCGGAGCTTTATTTCATAAACCTCTGAACCTATCACGTTTGTCACTTTTCTTTTGCACCTTAGTCACTCCTTCGTTGTTTACAATAGGTTCCTGCAGTGTCAACTTATTGTAATGCACAAGAGGTTCCTGCTCTGGTCGAGGCTTTGGAAACATGCAAGTACGGCATGAAAAACAAAACACAAGCACGAGGCTTTGTGAAATAACTATAATTATGCATGAAATAAGTATAATTCTGCATTACATTATTGTGTGCCAAGAGGTTGGTGGTGGGTGTATGGGTGATGGGATGGATGGATGCCTGATGGATGGATGGATGGGTACATGATGGATGCACGGATGGATGATGGATGGATGGGTGGATTGTGTATGGGGGATGGAAGGATGGATGATGGAATATATGGATGGATGCAAGATGGATGAATGCATGATGGGTGGATGGATGGATGAATGATGTATGAATGCATGATGGGTGGATGGATGGATGGATTGGTGGGTGCATGATGGATGCATGGATGGATGATGGATGGGTGGATGTATGGGTGCATGGATGCATGATGTGTGGCTGGTGGATGTATGGGGGGATGGATGAATGGATGGGTGCATGATGGGTGGATGGGTTAATGATGGATGATGCATGATGCATGGATGGATGGGTGCATGTGGATGTATGGGGGATGGATGGATGCATGATGGGTGGATGGATGAATGATGGATGGATGCATGATGGATGGATGCATGATGGATGGGTGGGTGCATGATGGATGCAGGAATGGATGATGGATGGGTGGAAGGATGGGTGCATGGATGCATGATGTGTGGGTGGTGGATGTATGGGGGGATGGATGGATGGGTGGGTGCATGATGGGTGGATGGGTGAATGATGGATGTATGCATGATGGATGAATGGATGGGTGCATGTAGATGTATGGGGGATGGATGGATGGATGCATGATGGGTGGATGGATGGATGAGTGCATGATGGATGGGTGTATGTTGTATGGGGGGATGGATGGATGGATGGATGAATGATTGAATATATGGATGGATGGATGCATGATGGATGAATGCATGATGGGTGGATGGATGGATTGGTGGGTGCATGACGGATGCATGGATGGATGATGGATGGGTGGATGTATGGGTGCATGGATGCATGATGTGTGGCTGGTGGATGGATGGGGATGGATGGATGGATGGGTGCATGATGGGTGGATGGGTGCATGATGGGTGGATGGGTGAATGATGGACGGTTGCATGATGGATGGGTGCATGTGGATGTATGGGGGGTGGATGGATGGATGCATGATGTGTGGCTGGTGGATGTATGGGGGGATGGATGGATGGATGGATGGATGGGTGCATGATGAATGCATGGATGGATGATGGATGGGTGGAAGGATGGGTGCATGGATGCATGATGTATGGGTGGTGGATGTATGGGGGGATGGATGGATGGATGGATGGATGGATGGATGGATGATGGATGGATGGATGTATGAGTGGATGGGTGGGTGCATGATGGATGGATGGATGGATGGATGGGTGGGTGGATGGATGCATGGATGCTGCGATGCCAAACACAAGAACGAGGCTTTGGAAACATGCAAGTACGACCTGAATAAATGAGGTGACATAAATGTAACTCTACAGTGCTTCTCAGTGGAGAGCATAGTCTTTGAATGGTACTTATTTTATTGACCACAGAAGTTTCTTTGAGGAGGCTTTGCAAGAATTAAGTGGAGAACCCGTTACAATTTGCACACATTTTATCTTGAAAAATGTAGTTTTGGACTGTGTAGTAAGCCTCTGTCATTTCACCACACTAACTCGCAAACCTGCAGTTTTCTAAACACTCTTACTGTGTTTAACATTATTAGCCAGATATACCAGGTTCCAGAATTTTTTTCCGGAATTTTTTGTCAAGTGGTGGGGGGCCCGACATCTAAATAAATTCAGATGGGGGGGCTCAACCTACAAAAGTTTGAAGACCTCTGGTGTAAGGTGTTAGCTTATTCCGTACCATTACAGACCACTATCCCGCCTGAAATAAAGGAAAAAGCAAAAAAACCTGTATTTTCACACTATAATTCCTTCCACCAAGCTGAATCTGTTATCAGTTTCATATCTATAGCACCAAGAGGCTCCAGGCGTACATGTTTAACAAATGGCCAAATAATACTAAAGAATGAAGAAAATAACAAAATGAGGCCACAACCAAGCCAAATTGTCTAGTAAACAAAATATGAAATGAAACTAAGAAAAAGTAATTATCCTAGTCTAGACTTATGGCCTGCGAACAAACCTGGTGTTATATATCAGCTTAACAAATTGGGCCTGGCTTCAGATGGAGGAAATTCTTGCAAAGAACCAGTAGCGGTCAGTGGTGGGAGTGCTGCCGGGCGGTGACGTGGGGTGGAAAGGGGCAGGGTGGGGGGTAGTAAACTATGGAATACAGCCAAATACAGGTAAGTAAACATAAAAATAAATAAAACGAATTTTGTTGCGCGCACTGCATCGCATTTGTGCGCAACAAAATTTGTTTTATTTATTTTTATGTGCTTAAATTGTGTATTATGATGATGTAACAATTGAATTACTGCACAGTGAATGTTTAAGATTTGCAGGTATTATCGGTCTTTATTGAGATAGAGGGTAAATCGAAGAAAAACGTGAAAATATACAAAAAATCCACAAATAAACTTACGAACCTGATTACAATACACATACCACCAATCCAAACCAAGGACATGGTAGATATATTTGGCCATCATCTGTTGTTACAGTACTGCGGACTACTTTAATAAGGCCAACCTACCCCTTGACTGGATGTATTAGAAATGGGCCCCATAGGCTTCAAACAACATCCCAGGGACCCCCCCGGCCCCCACCTGTGGCGCCACTGGTCGGGCCACTCAGCAGATAAGGGGGCTTGTTCTGCTTCACATCAGCATCTCTTGCAAGGACATGCCAGGGGCACCACCGCCTCAAGGCCACTTGCTGAAAATGAGGCTACGATCTGCTTTGCTACAGCATCACTTGCAAGTACCACCCTTCCATGGTACCACTGTCCGGCCCACTCAGCAGACATGGGGGCAGGTATCTGAGGCATCACTGCCCCAAGCCCACACAGCTGAACTGAGGCCTAGCACGCGCTCCTGACCACCACCTCCATTACACTTTTGGTGTAAGGTGAGGACACACCAGGTGTCGCACAACTTTACAGCCATCATTCTCAACGCAGGATTTCTGCTCTCACTTCACCGTGTGACCCTACAGCCCACACAGGAGTGCAGAAACCGAATCCAAGCACCTACATCCATCGGTGCACAAACATTGTGGGGTACCACGGCCCAACATGTTATTTCCAACCAAGTAACGCCCTCCAGTGGCAAAATTTGTTAAAATTTTAAAATCGGATTGATTATAGAACGGACCAGTCAAGCAT
The DNA here is from genome assembly GCF_964263255.1 of Lissotriton vulgaris. Classification (NCBI taxonomy): domain Eukaryota; kingdom Metazoa; phylum Chordata; class Amphibia; order Caudata; family Salamandridae; genus Lissotriton; species Lissotriton vulgaris. The sequence goes on along the minus strand of NW_028251668.1, from coordinate 77,108 downwards.
TAAATTAGAGTTGCTTTCTGCTCAGCTGGTAGCGCCTTCCTTTTAGAAGTTGGGCCACTGTTGCCAGCATCTGGCGACAGTGCAAACCCAGGTACCAACTGTAGGTGCTTCCATGCACCCTACCTCAATGTGCTGCTTTCATAGCCAGCACGAGCACGGTCACTAGTGCCAAAACCCACTAGGTGCTATATCCGTGCTTACGCACATTCACAGCTCCTCTCCACCCCCACAATCACTTCCAACCAATGATGGGGCCATAGGACGCAATGAGCAGCACTATCGTGCGCCCCTATTCACTGTGTTCAGTCGGGAAACTGATGCGTGTAAACCTGGGATGTACTGCGCGTACAGCGCCGGGTCACATGAAGAATGCCGTACAGGACCCACAGGACGCAAGTGTGGTTCTCTTAACACAGCCCTCTAACATTTACCATTGCAATGTGTCTCCTCTCCTCGTGCAGATCTGCGGGTTGAGCAACGCTCCAAGTACAGACTGGATACAAGTAAGGACAGCTCCTGAGAAAAAAAAAATCAGTTGAGGTGTTCCTCGAAAAGCTGTGTCCAAAATGCGCGGGGCAGGCGGGGCCTCACCTGAGAGATGAGTCATAAAACACAAGCTCACACAACAGGACTCTTGGAGCAGAGAGTGCTAAGATGCACACAGCAGGGGGAAAGGGATGGCCAGGGCAGGTGACGCGTTTCCTTTGTAATGGAATTCCTGCTGGCGTCATATCTCCCTGCTGTGCACATCTTCACACTCCATGCTGCACCGCACATCAAACGTGCTTAGGTGAAATCCCTGCTTCAGGCAAGGAAATCACCTCGGTGGCACCCCGCTGAAAGAAAACAAAAGGTAGGGGGCAGGGAGGGTCACTGAAACCTTCAGAGGCGGCTGGCTCGGGCTGGTTCTGGGCCTCTTAGAAGGGGTCATTAAATCACAATCTCGGATACTAAAGCATCCGAGAATAAAAGTGGAGCCTGCAATACAAATGAAACTGGAGAAACGGTTTTCATACTTTCATTTTTTGACATCATTGTAAATCAGGAAAGTGTGTCGGGCTGTCATCTGAACCTTGGCAGCCCGGGCTGAAGATGACGACGGGGGGAGGGGGGTGGGGGGGCTGAAGCCCGTTCAGCCCAATGGGTGTTTCGCGCCTGCCAAGCTATGCAGGATACAGGGCTATCCCAGAGGAGCACGGGACAGGCAGTGCCAGCCACACACTGCCAAGTGCACACACTTAACAAAAGCCACAGTGCTTGGCCTACAGACCTCACCCAGCAGGAAACGGGCCAAGTACAAGATGGCTCCCTCCTCCACCCTGTGCAGGCAGAGCAGGGCTTCTGGTGTTTGATCCCACCCATCACTGTCCGGGTGTTGGTTAGGGGGGGCAAACTAGTCACTGAGATTCCAGGGCGGGGGGTCTCACATCCAAACTAGGCAAGCAGAGGGCTGGAGGGGTGAGAAGACCAAGGCTTGGGATTGGCTATTTCCTTGAGGAACAGGGTCAGTGCTGACTGGCATTTAGTGAGCCTCTGCCTAGAGTGGCAGAGTGGGTGTAAAACGATGGACTGGAATGCTACTCTGCGGGATTGCCAGTGGTTAGACTCTTTGCAAGCATTCATTCATCCCTCACCTGTTGGGTGTTTTTAATTGCCAGTGGTACTTCTGGAAATGTGAGACTGGCGCAGCTTGCCAGGCTTACTCCTGCCAATGCTTGTGGAATCCAAGAGGCAGTACATTTACACCCATTTCAGGAGTACTTCTGAGGGTGCAGATTTACTACTTTTTGGGATAATCTGATTCCTGTGTACACTCTATACACTCCGGAGCAGGATCCGAAACTGGTGCGTACTCCAGTACAGTGGTACGCCCTGATACACTCAGGTGTATAATCCGAAACTGGTGCTTACTCCAGTACAGTGTAATGCCCTGATACACTCAGGTGTATAATCCGAAACTGGTGCGTACTCCAGTACAGTGGCACGCCCTGATACACTCAGGTGTCTAATTCGAAACTGGTGCGTACTCCAGTACAGTGGTACGCCCTGATACACTCAGGTGTATAATCCGAAACTGGTGCGTACTCCAGTACAGTGGTACGCCCTGATACACTCAGGTGTCTAATCCGAAACTGGTGCGTACTCCAGTACAGTGGTACGCCCTGATACACTCAGGTGTCTAATCCGAAACTGGTGCGTACTCCAGTACAGTGGTACGCCCTGATACACTCAGGTGTCTAATCCAAAACTGGTGCGTACTCCAGTACAGTGGTACGCCCTGATACACTCAGGTGTCTAATCCGAAACTGGTGCGTACTCCAGTACAGTGGTACGCCCTGATACACTCAGGTGTCTAATCCGAAACTGGTGCGTTCTTCAGTACAGTGGTATGCCCTGATACACTCCGGTGCATGATCCGAAACTGGTGCGTACTCCAGTACAGTGGTACACCCTGATACACTCAGGTGTCTAATCCGAAACTGGTGCGTACTCCAGTACAGTGGTACGACCTGATACACTCAGGTGTATAATCCGAAACTGGTGCGTACTCCAGTACAGTGGTATGCCCTGATACACTGCGGTGTCTAATCCGAAACGGGTGCGTACTCCAGTACAGTGGTACACCCTGATACACTCCGGTGTATAATCCGAAACTGGTGCGTACTCCAGTACAGTGGTACGCCCTGATACACTCCGGTGTATAATCCGAAACTGGTGCGTACTCCAGTACAGTGGTACGCCCTGATACACTCCGGTGTCTAATCCGAAACGGGTGCGTACTCCAGTACAGTGGTACACCCTGATACACTCCGGTGTATAATCCGAAACTGGTGCGTACTCCAGTACAGTGGTACGCCCTGATACACTCAGGTGTATAATCCGAAACTGGTGCGTACTCCAGTACAGTGGTACACCCTGATACACTCAGGTGTATAATCCGAAACTGGTGCGTACTCCAGTACAGTGGTACGCCCTGATACACTCAGGTGTCTAATCCGAAACTGATGCGTACTCCAGTACAGTGGTATGCCCTGATACACTCCGGTGCATGATCCGAAACTGGTGCGTACTCCAGTACAGTGGTACACCCTGATACACTCAGGTGTATAATCCGAAACTGGTGCGTACTCCAGTACAGTGGTACACCCTGATACACTCAGGTGTATAATCTTATACTTCCCTGCTCCAGTACGCTTGCACGCTTTGGTGCATACTGCATACCATCATGTCACAGGTACATACGCCGGTACAGGAGTAGGTTCAAATACAGTGGCACACATCTATCAGTGCCAGACCCCCTTTCTGCCTAGTACTACCGAGTAGCAAGGGATGCTGCGTTGAGAGGGCATTTTCTCATTTCTCGTAGGTATACATTATTCTGTTTTTCAGTGCACCATATATTTTTAAATCGCCTCATGATTGCTTGAGCCCCCTCAGGCTTCAGATGGCGCTGCGAGCGGAGCCGGTGGGCGCTGTCTATCGTACATGGAGTCAGAGCGGCCTGTGCCTCAGAAGTGTAGATTAGTGGTGGGAGGATGAGTAGGGGGGGGAGAGGGGTATGGGTTGTTCCTGACCCTTCCTGCATTTTTAGATTCAATACATATCACAGCCTCGCCGCTCCCTTTCATCGAACAGCTGTGCCGAGCGGGCCGCTAATTGGCAATGAGTGTACCTGAAAGAGTTTGTGATTTAATGAATGTTTGTGAATGGAAAAGCAGCCCTCGTCCTCTGCTGAGGGGAGGGGGGGGGGGAGAGAGCTGGGAGGGGGCGCCTTGTAAAGACCCCGCGGGACGGGATGATGTGCGGTGAGTACAAAGGACCCTTGTGAAGGATGAAAGCAGAGACCTGGGTGAAGAGGGGACGGAGAGGCGGAGGCGGGCTCCACGCCCATCCATTGTGTGCCCCTGGGGCTGAGAGCAGTGGTCACCATGGTGACCGCGGTGCCACCATCACCTGCCAGGCCACACGGTCGGTGCAGGAGAGATGCCCTGGGATACAGAGAAGCCAGGGGGGCGGGGAGGGGGGGGGGGTTGTTATCATTATATTTCATGTTTTTTTTCCATTTCGGAAGCCTAAATACACACATTGCACACGGGAAGTGTAAGGTTGTGTTCATCGATGCAAAAATGTGGCGGAAAAAACGGAATATTAGCATCTGTCGGTCTGTGTAACTGTTTTTTGCGCTGCTCACTTGTTTGATATTGGAGAAAAATTGGGTTGGCCAGTTCAAACCTGTGTAATGCATGTTTCTAAAGAATGTCTCCCATGTTGGGAAGTGCTAGGGGGGGATATAGAGGTAAATCAGCCTTCTGCATCATTAAACATACCAATACTTACTGAAAAATACAATCTGACTCTTTCTAGAATACCACACAGGTGCAGATCTCAGGAGGTGCAAGGCTGAGGTGGCTTTGTTGGGTTTCGAACTTGTGGCTCTGTATTTTATTGTAGTTTTACTATAAATTTTGTACATTTATATTTTTCTTTCAACATGACAAAAATCACATGGTGGTTTTTTTACATTGTATAATTGCTCCATTCTTTTCGCCAGAAGGTTTTGGCACAGGCGAACCCGCACCACTTTTGGGAACCATCATTGTCTGTCTTTTTTAGCACACTGTGAAAGTATTTGAATATTTCATAAGTGCATGATCAGGACACGTGGCGGTGTTTGCTCCGGTTTGGAGTGGACCTGGCTTGGCAGTTCGACTGGATTGTTCCTATTGGAGCAGAATCAAGGTTGATTTGCATATGGCTGGGTCTAATCCGAGGTGGCATTGTGGGCAAAAAAAAAACCGGACAGGGATGCGGCCCTAGTAACCACCAGCGGCTGAGATTAATTGGAGCATTCCACCCATCGCTTTTTGTTTACTTCAGTGCGACGCTCCACGTGTGTGGGGTATGCCCAGACGTGGGTCCTGTGGGCACAGTGCCAACCTGTCTGTAAATCCCCAGCCAGGCAAACCCGGCTCGGAGATGACCTGGCTTGGCAGTTTCAGCTGAATCTGCTCAGAGAGACTGTCCAATCCACTCCACTCCACTCCACTCTTCTCCACTGTAGGCGGTTGACTGTTTATTAATGAGAGTGAGGAAATAATTTGTTATCAGTGGAGACTCCATTGGTGCAGTGTTCGGGGGTCGGAGCCTTGTCGGAGGAAACTGGTACCCACAAAAACTAAAAGGAAGCTGGTACCCACAAAACGAATCCCTTCCAGCCGTTGGCTATTTGTTGGCACTGTTTGTGTAAAAATGAGAAGTGACTTAATTCTGAAAGCACTGCTTTGAGCAGAGCGTCACTGCCCAGGACACATACATCACACCCTGTCTCCAGAGCAGAGGTTCCAAGGTTCCTGCATTACAGCACCTGTAGCAGACCGTGACACTTCACTAGAGGGGTGGTACCAAAGGGGATGATGGACGGAGCGCTTGAGCAAATCAAACACTCACCCCCAGTCAACTAATCTGGTTTGAATCCATCATCATTCCTTAGCTCACTCCACCTCCCCAGTTCAGACATGGCCATACGCAAATCAGTCTGACCCTGTGCCTCATGGGAACAGTCCAGCCCGAACTGCCAAGCCATGTCTTCCCTGGACTGGAAACAAGCCACCTGGGAAGTTTGGGCTGGACTGTCCCCATTGGGCGCAGGGCGAAGACTGATTTGCATATGGCTTGGTCCAAACTGGAATGGCATGGGGAGCAAATAAAACATGGATATAGGCCCAGATCTCTGTACTGGGGTGAATGTATGACATTGTTCTGCATTCTGTCCATCAATTGTTCCTTTTTGAATTAGTCAACTTGAGTGGGACGTAGACCGGGTCCTGTGCTCTCCATGCCACTGGAGTCAAGCTATCCTGACTGATGAGGGGTGAAACTACGAAACTGGTCCTAGGATGCTTGTTTCCAGTCCAGAGAGGACCTGACCTGGCAGTTCAGGCTGAACTGTCCCCATTGAGTGCAGGGTGAAGACTGATTTGCATATGACTGGGTCCAAACTGGATTGGCATTGGGAGCAACAAAATAATGGATTAAGACCCAAATCTCTGTACTGGGGGGAATGTATGACATTGTTCTGCATTCTATCCAACAATTGTTCCTTTTGCATACTTCACTAGAGGGGGGCACCGTTCTACCCAGGTTCCAACATTACAGCACCTATAGCAGACCATGACACTTCAGCAGAGGGGGGCATGATTCTACAACCCACCAAGAGCAAAACCACGCTAGAGAAGCAGAGAGGCGCCCATTTCAATATTCTGACACACACTGTTGTAGGCAGGCCTGTTCAGCAGCATTGCAGAGCCCCACCCAATTAAGTTAAAATGGGTGCAGGAACCTGGCAAGCCAGGGTCATGGGAAATGTTCAGGATGTCAGGTCAGCAGCCTGGCACCAGTGTGCCCTTGTGGAGTGCCACACTGGTGGGCTACCAAAGCAGGCAATCAACTGCATGTGACCCCCCGGGGTACAGCACTGCCATCTACAGCATGAAGTGGAACATCCACTTAGCCTGCAAGGGCGAGCAGCGTCAGAAACTCAGTGCAGTTAGCAATATCCTGCACTTGTGTGGCACATATAGAAACCAAACATAGTGCTCAATATTTCAGAGCGCACTGGAAGTGCAAGTAAAACTCCCTCGGTGATCTCTTCAACAGTATCCTCTCTTTACTAGAGACTCCCTCGGATCGGTGTGGCTCCTCCACAATGGCGGAGGGGTGTGTCCCACTGCCTGGCGCAGAGCCAGCAAATGAAATATATGCTCTAGCATAGTTTTATTTTCCGTTAGCCGGCTCTCAACCAGCTTGTGCATAGAGGTGCGGGGCATGGGAGGGGGAGGAGGAGTGCTTATGCACTCCCTCCCTAAGTATGCATATGTGTTTGACCTGCCATCTCAGGCCGACAAACACACTCATGCGCACTTAGGTTTCTCCTGCCTGTCTGCATTCATTAGCTGCTCTGGAGCACAGGGATTGGATGGGAGTCTGTCCCAGGGACTCCTGGGCCCAGGAAGAGGCGGCCAGCAGCATCAGGTACATATTTTAAATTATTCTTATTAACAGCCCCCCCAGAGCTCGCTGTCTCACCCCCACGCCCGAGCTGCCCCCACCCGCCTCACCACCATTTGTTAGTGGCGGCCTCCACTGTCCTCAGTGAGTGCTCCTTTTTTCTAGCTCAGTAGCTTTTCTGCACTGGAGAACCAGTGTCGTCCAGCTGGAATCCCAGTGGTGAAAGCTTCGCCGTTGAGTGACGTCTCTGTGGTTTTGTGACCCAAGCAGTAGCAGTTCTCTCTGGCAGAGCCCTCCGGGCGTTGGAGCTCTCTTGCAGCATGACATCTCTTCAGTGGCTGTTCAGTGGTACAGGCCGTCCTCAATGTGACCTTCCTCCAGTCACACCTTCTCGCTGCCTTAGATAATCAATCAATCAATCAATCAGGGAAATTGTAAGCACGCTACTCACCTGTGAGGGCCTCAGGTGCAGGGGGGTCTGCAGTCCCATTCAGTCAAAGAGCCAGGTTTTGAGAGCCTTGCCAAAGGTGTTTGAGGAGGGGGCTCATCTGATGTTGATCAGGAGCTCGTTTCAGGTCTCAGCTGCAATGTATGAGAAGGCTCTTCCCCCTGTCTGGCTCTGCCGATGCATGGGGTTTCGGCAAGGAAAGCGGGAGAGGTCTCTCTCAACGACGTGCGAGGAAGAAAGATAGCAGCTCGTATCATAGGTAGCAGCTAACCTTCTTTCATTAGTAGCAAGACTATGATTGAGTGAGCGATTCGACTCGAGAATGCAAAAGTGGCAGCAGTGCGCTATACAAATGTTGAGTATAATATGAGCTTTTGCAGAAATCGGAATGGCTATAGCATGTTATTCTGCATTCTAAGGAATGAGGTATTACATGAGGATCTGCTTATTAGCCCACCCCGTGCTAATGCTAATGAGTGGGTGCACAATTTACACATAAGTGTTCTAGTTGTTGTTACTGCTATACTTGCCTCCTAATCAAATGTATGTTGATTGTATGTGAAAGTGGAACACTCAGACTCTAATAGGTATTTATTTATCATAATGAAGCCCCTACAATATATGATCTCCACCCAGAATCTCGGTGGGTTTATTCCATGCAAGCACAGCTCAATATGTATTGAGATGAGCATTTAAATTAAGTATGGAATCTCAAAATGCAATAACATGTTCGAGGTCTACTCATCTGCTGAACATACATCTGAAACCGAACATGAATTCATAATAAACAGGTTTCCCTGTGCAACGTCCCGTTTCACCGCTCCGCCTTTAAAACAACTTACAATGTAGAAGTCTTCATAAAACGTAATTAAGGCTCAATTATCGGTAAAATAAGCTCCTCCGCACAATGTTAATCCGGCCATGCAGGGATCTCATTCCATCAGCATTGACGGCAAAGCAGCAGCTGCCTCGGAGCTGGCGGAACGCACACGTTTGTATTCGAATATCGTATACCACCACTAAAGGTACCAGCCTTTGCTGCAGACCTTCGTGAGGAGGAAAGGAACTAACAGACACTGCACAGATGTAAGGTTACTCTAACGTTTCCTAGCGTTTAAAAATCGATTTTAATTTTAGAAGCCTTGCTTCTCTACCATACAGATTGGCATTTTCTCAAATGAGTATATGACGCTCAACAATGCGTCTAGAATGCTAAGCTATTTTAGAATATATAGCATTTATCCCTATCTTCTGATGATGTGATAAATATTCTGAAAGAATTATGATAGTTCGCGTTAGTGCTTAAATCCGGACTTTAAAACTATACCAGCTGAGAGGAGAGGCGGCCCGCTGTGACCGCGGCGGCTGGGACAGTGCACGCACAGCTAGTAGCCAGAAGGAGGCGTGCTCGCGACAGGCTAGGGAGCGCGCGCACACGTTCCAGGCAGCCACAGAGGCTTGGCGCGCACCGCCTCCCTGTGCCGTGTTGCACGTCGTGGGTCTCGTCCCCTTTTCCTCTTCCGTTTGGAAGACTCCGCTCCTGGTAGTGCCCCCCGCCCAGTGTGTGCACCGCGGGGCCTGTTTCCTACGCTGGGGGCCTGCAACCGCCGCTCCCTGCGATGTTAGACGGCCGGAGTACGAGGAGGAAGAGGCGGAGATTCCGCTGACTGCTCTGGCGCCTAACCAGTAAGTACCGATTCGGGGGTATGGCAGATTTCCCGGTGCATGGGGCGGGGGTGTGTGTGTGGGGAGAGTAGGGGGCGGCAGCGTGTGTATGCGTGCGTGTCTGTGTGTGTGTGCATGTCTGTATGTGTGTGTGTGCAGGGGGGGCGGCAGCGTGTGTGTGTGTGCGCGCGCCTGTGTGTGTGTGTGCAGGGGCGTGGGGGCTGGCTGTGTGTGTGTGTGTGCGCCGTTAGTGCATGCGAGCCAAGCGAAAGCAGGGGCTGTGTGTGCGTCTGCATCTCAGAAGCGCGCTCTCGCGGTCAAATCTGAGAATGGAAAAGCGCACGTCTGACTCGTGTCTACATTCCCAGATAGGGGTGACAATAGTTGTCGAGCAGACAGCAATCAATGCTTCGCATTGATTGCACGTCTAGGCTCGACCTAAAAAAGTGGCCCAGGGAGCTACGCGGGCATCCAAGATGGTCGCGTGAGCAGAGAGCTCCCGAGACCCGCGCCGTCCTCCTGTATCTATCCTTCACCTATCCTGGTCATTTTGACGGGCATTTGCAGCACTATCATCGCTGATGCTGCGGATCCTTTTCCGGTCGAAATCGGACCTTGGGGACCATTTTTCTGCAACTTGGAACTTTCTGGCCTGCCCGCTGGCGCGGCCGGGGACTTGGCTGCCCACTGTGGCCGACTTGTAATTGAACAACAACGGCTGCCTGGCATCTGGCCCGCCGGAGGTGTATTGCTTTCACTTTCGGTTTCCTTCCCTTTGTTCCTGTCTCCTCCTACTCTGCCTCGCCCGCTGCCCTCTCGATCTGCACGATCCTCCGTCGGACTGGCAAGGAGGCCGCTACACCTCTGTCTCACTGGTACATCGGAGTTTCGAGACTTTTCTACCTGCTTGTCACCTCCTTTGGCTACCCGGCCAACTCTGAAGGCGAGATGGCGACGAAAGCGGAGGCCGAACGACGCCGGAAGGCCGCGACCCGGGGGGGATCGATCCAGACGAACATGATCGAACGCTATACCCAGCCGAGAGGCTCCCCTGGGACCGTAGGCATGGGTGTTGAAGGACCTCAAACGGACACATCGTCTACGTCGGAAGTGTCACTCCAAGACCTTATGGCTGCCATCGCTGGACTCAAGACCGACATGGGCCAACAATTCGAGGCCGTAGTGACCAAAATAGACACGGTGGCGGTGGATGTGACTCTGATTCGGGCCGATCTGGCCAAAACAAACGAGCGGGTGAAGGCACTGGATCTTAAAACGTCGAGCCTGGTGAACGACATGGCGGAGGCGCAGTCCGAAATTGGCAATCTGCGTGCATCGCACGACTTGTTGCTCAAGCGGATGGAGGACTATGATAACAGGGCCAGGCGGAACAACATACGCCTTGTCGGAGTTCCGGAGAGCGATGGTTCGGTAGCGACCGATCTTCTGGTCGAGGAACTAATAGTAGCCCACCTGGCACCGGCGGGACTTAGTAAGTTCTTCGCCGTTGAGCGCGCCTATCGTTTCCCCGGAGGTCAAGTGAAGCCGGGGAACCCGCCGAGGCCTATCATTGCCAGGCTTTTCCATTACCGGGACAGGGATGCCATCCTCCAGGCCGCCCGTAAACATGGTCCCCTGAAGTATGACAATAACTCTGTCTCCATATATCCCGACTTCACTCCTCAAGTGCAGCGGCAAAGATCAGGTTTCCTCGGAGTGAAGCGTCGCCTAAGGGACCGGGGACTGAAATATGCCATGCTGTTTCCGGCCCGGCTCCGGATTGAATATCGGGAACGGGCCTACTTCTTTGATCAACCTGAACGTGCAACCGACTGGTTGGACTCGTTGCCGGCAGATGACTTTGGGAGCGGAGGCCCTGGTGGTGCGGAAGGTGGTGCAGGGGCCCAGGAGTAACGGATGCCCTGGAGGTTTCGATTGAGACTATGCAACGTACTGTACATATTGACTTATTCTCTAATGACTCTGCCCGTGGCGGTGCGGTAACGGGTGATTTCTCCCTTCCTCCTCGGGGGGTTCTTTGTGTAGAAGTATGGGGCGACAGGCACACTGCAGTTGGGGGTGGCTTTTTAGTCAGCAGGGGTGCAGGGAGGGGGGTGTTGTAACGGGTTTGGATTCTGGGGTTGGTGTTTGGGGACTGGTTTGTGTTTCGTTTAATTTGTTCTGTTCTGTGTTTCATGGTATTTCATATCTTGCAATGATTATGCATAGTGGGTCCTGCTGGGGGGTGGGTGTGGAATGTTTTTGCCGTAATGGGGGGGGGTGAACTGCGGATTCTTTCTTGGAACGTAAATGGTTTGGGTGACAGAATTAAGCGGGGCATTGTACTGCAATTTTTGAGGCGCCACGCCCCTGATGTTGTGTTCCTTCAAGAGACCCACTTGATTGGTAACGCTTGCAAGGCCTTAGACCGCCGGGGTTATCGACTGGTTGCACATGCGGGCTTCACCTCGGGTTCCCGAGGTGTGGGTATTATGGTAAAGTCTTCCCTTGCCCTTGCTATTGATGATGTTATCCTTGATGGGCGTGGGCGGTATGCTGCTGTTTCGGGGAGGTGGGAGGGTAAACAGGTCGTGTTTGTTGTTGTCTATATCCCCCCGGGACTGCAGGCTACCACTTATGCTGATTTAGGCAGGACTCTTCTTGGGCTGCCAGACGGCTTGTTGGTCCTGGGCGGGGACTTCAATTCTGTTATGTCCGGCGACTGCGACCGACTACCCCCTAGAGTGTTGCCACAGTCCCAGATGTGGCTCAGTGAAATGGCTGACACTTTTGGCTTAGTAGATGTCTGGCGCTCACTACATCCCACGCTCCAACAATACACTTTTCATTCTGGCGCGCACGGCAGCCTCTCCCGTATTGATTATTTTCTTATGTTAGCCTCCACTCTGTCCACTGTTCGTGAGATTCGACATCTCCCCCGGGGTATCTCGGACCACTCCCCCCTGCTGATCACGATTTCTGTGGGTGGTCTGCATGGTAACAGAGTTCCCCCGATCCCTCCCTGGCATTTTAAAAACCCCCGGCTCCGGTCAGACTTGATTAAGGCAATAGATTGCTATTTTTCTGAGAATCTGGGCTCTGTCACTTCCCCCACTGTTCTCTGGGAGGCCTTCAAGACGGTTATTCGGGGTTCTGCCCTGTCACTCATTGCTACTGAGCGTAGGGTCAAGAGGGAGGCAGTTGTGGCTCTTGAAACTGAAATCACCGCGCTTGAAAGCGAGTTGGGTGGGAATGACACGCCTGCACTGTTGCATGAATTGGAATTGAAACAAGCAGACTATAAGGCCTGTGTCACCGATGCTGCTAAATTGATGCGGTCAAATCAACTTGGTCGACTGTATGATGTGGGTGACAAGGCTAGCAAGCTTCTTGCGTGGCTGGATAAGACTGAGCGTGCGAGCCGTGTTGTTCCCTCCATTGTTCGAGATTCTGGTGTGACTGTCTCGGATCCGGGTGAGGTTGTTGAGTGCTTTGTTGACCACTTTCGTATGGTTTATACGCCGGTTAGTGATCGTGATGAGGCCGACTCCAGGTTCCTCCTGCGTGACATTGCTCTGCCTACTGTGTCTGATGAGGACTGCCGCGCTCTGGAGGCCCCCCTTACTGTCGACGAGATTGCCCTCGCAATCCGTTCCCTTCGCTCGGGTAAGGCAATGGGCCCTAGCGGACTCCCCATTGAACTCTACAAACTTTGTCCCGACAAGATGGCCGCCCACCTGCGTCACATGTTTCTTGAGGCGGTTGAGGCCGGATGTCTCCCCCTTGAGCAGCGCCTTGCTACCATAGTGGTCATTTATAAGGATGGCAAACCTCGTGACCGTTGTGCCTCGTACCGCCCCATCTCCCTCCTTAATGCGGAACCCAAAATCCTTGCTAAGGTGCTGGCCAATCGGATGCTTACTGTCATTTGCGACTTGATCCATCCGGATCAATCCGGTTTCATCCCCCACAGGAACACTGCCCTTAATTTACGTAGGCTCCACAGTGTCCTCGCGAGAGCTTCTGTTCTCGCCGAGCCAGCAGTGATCGCCTCCCTTGACGCCACGATGGCATTCGACACCATTGAATGGCCTTACCTATGGGCAGCCCTCGCCAAATTTGGCTTTGGCCCCAACTTCATCGCATGGGTCAAGCTTCTCTATGAACAGCCGCTAGCTCAGGTCGCTGTAAATGGGAGGTGCTCAGACCCCTTTCTTTTGGGTCGTGGCACACGTCAAGGATGTCCCCTTTCTCCGCTTTTGTTCGCTTTGGCACTCGAACCTCTAGCCGCGTGGCTCCGGTGGGAACCCTCGATCAAAGGGATCCGATGGTCCCCTGACCTCGAGGATCGTGTTTCCTTGTATGCGGATGACATCCTCCTATATCTTACTTCCCCTCAGAAATCACTAAATGTCCTCTTCGACGTCCTCACGTCCTTCGGTAAGAACTCGGGACTGGTCATTAATTGGACCAAGTCCTGTGTCTACGCCATAGCTGGTACTCTACCGCCTCTCCCCCGTAGATTTCCCATCCTGGTAGCGACTGACGGTTTTAAGTATCTGGGGGTCCATGTATCCATGATCTCTTCGGTCCGCTATGAGCGGAACCTGTATGCTCCGCTCCGCAGACTGAAGCAGGATGTTCGGCGATGGCGCGATCTGCCCTTATCTCCATTGGGCCGGTCGGCACTTTTTAAGATGATGTCGCTTCCCCGCTTCCTCTATGCCCTGCAAAATTTCTTCGACCCCGTTCCTGCCCGCTATTTCCATGAAGTCGAAAGTTTACAGCGGCAACTTATCTGGGATGGCCGTGCCCGCATTGCCTTATCTAAGCTTACGCTCTCCTGGTATGATGGAGGTATTGCGCTGCCGGATATTAGACGGTACTACTGGGCCTCGCACCTGAGCGCCATCAACCATGCGACATATTCTCCGGAGCCAGCCCCTGCCTTTGCTTTAGATAAACTGTTGTTGCCCGGCGGCAACTTTAATAGGGCGCTGTACTCTAAGGCCCCCTTTCGACTCCTTACGGGCCCAACGAAATGTGCAGTGCGGGCATGGCGTGATGCTACGGTGGCCACGGGCTGGGGTGGTAGACTGACACGTATGACGCCACTGTACGACTCGGAGCGACTGGGCAACCTGTGGAAGACGAAAGGGTTTGAGAAATGGGACACGATTGGGATTAGTACTGTGGGGGACCTTTGGACACGTGGCGCGGTTAAGTCCTTTGCATCACTAAAGCTGGAGTACCGACTCGATGATAGGGAGCACTTCCGTTATATGCAGGTTAGACATGCCTTGTCTTCTGTCTTCCCCTCCGGTACTGACGTTCCGCAGTCCTCCCCTCTGGAGGATCGAGTTCTGGATGGCCATGTCCCAGACAGTACCATCTCCTTAATCTATAAGAAACTCATTCATAACAGAGCTGACCAGCTCGAGAAGCTCCGGGCTGCCTGGACTGCTGACGGACTTGAATTGGACGACGAGGACTGGCAGTCCGCTGTGTCCTCCCCTAAGGAGGTGGCTATTCCGGCACGACTTCGCTTTGTCCAATTGAAAATCCTTCATCGCGTGTATCTTACTGGAATGCGTCTGGTGCGAATGGGTCTGGTTGCTGACGGAAGCTGTAAGCGTGGGTGTGGGATGGATGGTACCTTTCTTCATGTTCTGTGGGAATGTCCAGTGATTGTAGCGTACTGGTCGAGGGTGCATGATGTTATGAGTCGGGTCACAGGGGTCCCATTGCTTCCTGAGGCGCGTCGTTGTCTGTTGAATGTGTGGGAACCGTCTGACTGCACTGCTGCCCAGACACTTTGGGTCACCCTAGGCAATATGATCGCGAAGAGGGATATCGCACAGCTCTGGGGTTCCCCTAGATCGCCAGGGCTCAGTGCCTGGAAAGAGAACATGGACTGGTCCATGTTTCGAGAGAAGACGGTATATGAGGCCCGGGGGCGCCCAGGGAAGTGGTCCAGGGTTTGGGCTCCCTGGAATACTTACCGGGGAGACATCTGTTCCCCTCCACTTGACTACGAGGTCCCTCTCCTCTCCTCTCCGTGATTTACGTTCCTTTCCTCCACTCACCACATGCTTCGCTCTCTTATGCGCGTCACCCCCCCCTTACACTCGTTTTTTTCTCCTAAATCCATTCCCCCCTTCCCACCTCCAGCAACCCTTGCCACTATGATACCATGTGTTTGTTTGTTTGTGTTCATTTCGACAAAAACATAAAATTAAACCTCTCTTATCCTATTTGTACGATATTACGCTCTTGCCGATAATGTTGATGTGATAGATTGCTCCAGCAACGTACTGCCTCGTATTCCATTTTCTGTTCAGCCAGTTTTTGTCATAGCGGCCGGCCCTGTGGGGTTGTAGGCAGACGCTGTGTATTGTGCATTTGTAAATAAAGGTTTTAAAAAAAAAAAAAAAAAAAAAAAAAAAGTGGCCCACATTTGCGGATTGTGCCTTTTCACAAAACACTGCTTCAGTGTTTTAAGTATTAAGAAAAGAAGGAGATGGACATGGGTTTCTTTAAATTTGCATGTTTTCCTAAATTCACTCAGATAAAAAAAAATGCAAATGTTGCCAGGACTTTGTGCATGGATTAGTTTAATGGTGAACTATACCTGAATATAAGTAAGGCCACTTATACTCTGGCCCCTTGCCCCTGCTCAATCTTCATACATTAATGAGCCGGCCCAGCGAGAGACTGGGAATGATTCGTCCTCCCCGTTGGGTAAAAGGGAGGTAACAGACGCCCATCTGCCTCTAGAAAAGCCGTTCAGGCCCCCACTGGGCCAATGGCCGCATCTGAGCAGCACAGACACAGCCTAATTCTGCCACCACGCCGGCCACCAAAGCAGCCTACAGCTGCAACTCAGATACCAGCCTATTGCTCGAGTGCCCACCCTAACAATCTGACCCTGGCAACAGCCAGTGTATTCCGGTGCTTGGTTGCTACTTCGGTGCTACTTGCTAATTGGCATCGTAACAAGACTGAGGATGTGGTCAGAGCTGCCGACTGTGGAGCCAGTTTCGAAAATCATCCTGTGATTCTGTCCATCTTACTTAACCACCAGTGTTTTTAAAAAGTATGCTTTAATCTAAAACTTATAATTGTCTTATAAAACGCTTTGATGCTCTTGGGCCAAATTCGCGCATTATCGGACGTACAAAAATGAGGCCCTACACATATGACATAGTGGCTGATGCCTACTATGTCTCACAACACACACAGAATCCAAATGTAAGTGTTGGGGGCTGAGTGTTCTGTGGCTTGTCTGTGTCATACATAAACTGGAATACAGCCACATTTATTTAAAAAAAAATGCTTGATGGTTGCATCAATGGCTGATTTGAGTGTTCTTGGATGTGTGTGCATGGGCCGATCCCGCTGTCAGAGGCCCAGACGTAGTGGCAGAGCTGGAAGAGACAAGCAGGCACTTACTCCTGTATACACTTAATTCCAGAAGCAGGGGGAAGTTACAATGAGTGTCTCATGGTGACACAGTTGACAACTATCCACAAGACTACAGCCTCTCAGCAATGCTTCATCTTATCATTTGTGTTGTGTTATACAATGTTTGTATGGTTCATCATCACCATCCTCTGACAGACAGCAAGAAAATGTTGTTATTGTTCAAGGTTTGGCTCATAGCCACGCCCCAAACTGCTCCTCAAGGCCCGCCCAGTCTTTTTAGCGAGTGCTGGCTCTTCTTTTACCCCATTTAAAGGAATGACTGATATAAATGCCACTTTCCCTGAAAAATTCGTACTTCGTCTCAAGTTGTGCAATTTCATAAACATTTTAAAAAACAGCTAGGATTCACTTTTTAGTTTCAGGAAGTTAACTCGAGGGAGACGTGTGGCTGTATCATAATTGCTGAGGACCATCTTATAAAGAGTCATTGTCACGCGCTCTTCTCACGGCTTCTATTTGCATCAAACTGTAACTAAAAAGATCAGCAAACAGCCTGAGGTCTGTGGTCTTTGTTTCATTTTAGAGTCATTGAGACCTGTTGGCTCTCCGTACAGCGTCTTAGCATCTTATTAGGGAGTCAATGTGCGCTCATAAACATTCCTGGCTCTACGCGTCACAAGGTGTCTGCATCGCCCAAGACCGCGGGTTCCAGTGTCATCTTAAAGATTTTTGAGGCCCCAGCAGCACATATTGGGGGGGGAGGAATTTGCAACACATTTGAATTACCATATATCTTCTACCCTCACTCTCTCACTCATCCCAAACCCCATTCTACTACTATGATCCCCAAATATCCCTTTCTAGACTCTTCCCTCCTCTACTCCTCCTTGCATCATCTCAAACCTCTTTTACTATTCAGATCTCCCAAACAAGCCTTTCTATACCCTTCCCTCTGACTCTTTCCTCCTCCACAACCCCTTTACTTATCCCGAACATCCTCCTACTGCTTTGATGTCCAAAAAACAGATCCTTCCCTCTTCTATCCCTCCACTATCCTTTTCGATCCAACTAAAAGACTCCCATGACCACCGCTCAAATTAATTTCATATTTCCCTATACTAATTCCCCCTAATCCTGTTTAGGATCCGGAATAGTGTGCTACCCGTCGAAAAGTGTTTTCACACCTCATCAGTGATAGCAAGCACTATATAAATGCAAACCCTTCCCTCTTCTATCCCTCCACTATCCCTTTTCAATCCAAATAACAAACTCATATATACACTCCTCAAATTAATTTGATATCTCCTTATACTAATTCACCATTAATCATTTTTGAGTTCCGGAGTAGCGTGCTACGCTCTGAAAAGCACTTTGACACCTCGGCAGCGGTAGTAAGCACTATATATATATATATATATAGCGTTTGAAAACGGATACTCATCTTATTGAAAAAGGCGGTCTTGACATAGTGCGTCCACTGGGTTGAATAAAGAGTTTTTGGAACCTGCGAGTGCTCCTATGTCCCGTGTGGATGTTTTGCTAGAAATAATATTTTGTGATGGCCACTAATCACGGAGGAGGCACCCACCCTCAAAGTGTTCAACAGCAACCTAGTGCCTTTTGGTGAAAAGTTTTGATTGAGTGACTGTCAGAACCGCCGCACACTCAATGGATGGCACTCCTGATAACACAAGGTTAGGACATTACTAAATTACAGGTATTTGTCTCCTTTAGTCAGTTTAACGGCTGGGGGAGGGATAAAAATCGACATAACCAAGTGTGCAATTGTGAAGTTGATGGCAGAAGGATTGTAATTGCATATTCAAAAGACACACTGTGATGGCGGAGACAAAATTAACCAACTCTGGACAAACATGTAGTCCTTCATTGATAACTATGACACATTGTCCAGTTTGAAAGAGAACGGACTTGTTTAACACCATGCGCGCGTCGGCTTTTCCCGCTGTGCGCTGAGTTTTTAAAAAACCCGCGGTTCATTACGAGCTCAGCTCGTCATGAGCGTACGACAGGCGTAACTCATGACGAGCTGTGCTCGTCATGAGCGTCGAAGGGGTTCAAAGCTTTTGCAAACGGATACTCATCTTGTTAACCAGTATTGAAAAAAGCAGTCTTGCGCCTACTTGGCTGAATAAAGAGTTTTTGGAACCCGTGACTACTCCTTTGTTCCGTGTGGATGTTTTGTTGTAAATATTATTTTGTGATGGCCCCTAATAACTATGGAAGCACCCACCCTCAAAGTGTTTGACAGCAACTAGTGGCTTTTCACATCGGCACCAGCCTCTGCAATCTTTTTTATTTTTGGAGGAGGGGGTTTGGGGGCAGGGTAGGGGCAAAAGGGCCTCTTAGGTACTTCTCCAAGGCCCTGCCCCATCCTCACACAGTGAGATTTTTTATCAAGTTGGCAGGTATATTTTCCCGCCCACGAATCTCTTCTGTCTGCCATGCCATTTAGAATTTGGGTGATAGCAGTTATCCTGATGGTAGAACCACATCATCATCGGTAGGAGTCTCACAGGAGATCAGCAGAGCTTAATTTCAGCTGGTGGTTTCCAATGCTCGGCACCGGCACTTAATTTACAACACCAGCACTTATGACGATCTGCCACATGGTTGTGCTGTTTGTCTGTTTTAGATACGAGCACAAAAACAGTTGTTTATTAATGCAATATACATTAAAAATGCCTTTTACGTGCTGCCAAAGGCATTATTGTACCTTTGGGGGCCTAAAATTGTCTGAATTTTCACATTTGTAGGAGTGTGGATGTTTAATAGTTGTGTTGGTACTGTCCTTGGTAGCAATGGCAAAGTCAATTGGCGGTACAAGCTGCAGTATCCTCCTGAAGAAGGCCCAGGCACTTACATTTTTACAAATTAAGCACTGGAGAGCAGTCACTGCAGACATTATGTCAGTCAGGGTCCCTGCCTAGTACATCATGGTGGTACTAGTCAAGAAAACACTATGAACGTCCCTTGCGTACTGGGGTTTTCTCGCAGTGAATCAGATACATTCAAACTGTACATTAAAAAATATATATATATATTATGAAGCACTCCTGTTTGGGGATTTGTCTGTAGAAAATGTAAAAGATGCGGACTGGTCTGTCATGTTGCAAACAAACAGTGGGCTGGTCACCACTGTATTCTTTTCTGCGAGTGCTCTTGCCTTGTAGGCGGAAGTACTTTTGCTGGTAAACCTCAGGTGAAAAGTGGGGAATAACACCAAGTAAGGAAAACTGGACGGTGCAAGGGCCAAATGGGAAACCAAAATGACCTATGGCAAAAATTTTCAAATCGGCCTCATGATACAGTAGACCACCACTACAAGAGGGCCACACTCGGAGCCGACGCAGATGAAAAAACAGCACTGCCTAGCAGAACAAGTGAGCAAAAACAAAATAGTTTCAAAGAAAACTTTAATGCAAGGTCGCCAACAGTGATTTCTTTCCATAGAGCATTGATACTCAAAGAACGGCCCGGGGTCCGCATGTGGCCCTCCTGACCTTTATATGCGGCCCCCTGGGCAGCAGTAGCATTGGGCTGCCGTTTACTCGACTCAGCACTAACATAAAAAAAAGTTAAAAATACAGCAAACACTTATTTAAAGGTTAATTGCAGTTAGGGAAAGGATGTAACTAGCCCTTACCTTTAGGAACACCTTCATTTGTAAGGATATACATGCCTTGCTTCCCCTACACTCACTTTGCACTCCCAGCTGGCATCAGTGTGGCCCTCGGTCACACCATAGACCACGCTTTGCGGCCCCAGTGAAAATGTTTGAGAGTACCCATGCCATACAGCAGTGGACTTCAAACATTTTTATGTTGCGCCCCCCCCCCCCCCCCCCCCCCCCCAGGGGGAAAATAAATCATCGGGCCCCCTCAGACGTTTTCACAATTATTTGACTAAATTGCCAATGTTGAAATTTGTTACATATTTAAACATTGCAGTTGCGTTCAATTGCTGTTTTAAAATGCAATCACATGCATGATTGCCAATCATACTATTCTGGTCAGACAGGTCTTACTAACACATAGAAGTATCCACAGTGTAACTTTTAGAAGTGGGGATGAGAGGTTTTAACAATTTTTGGAGTCCCTTCTCTTTTTACACATTTTTCCAGCTAGGATATAAATAGCAATTTTTTTCAGTGATGGCCCATTACAGAACGGCTTGGTGCCGGTCATTTTTTTAGCTTAAAATAAGGCACTTTTATCAGCACAATGCTTCTTTTGGACAAAGCCCGGCACCTCCCCTGGGATCACTTGAGGACACCCAGGACCCCAGTTTGAAAAACCCTGCCATAGAGGTACCACAGCAAAGACATTTTAAGGCATGGGCAAAGTGGGCCATTTCCCAGGTCCCAAACTGTGTAAGAAGCCCCTGGGAAAGTGAACTGTCTTTCTCTTTATCTCGCATCTCTTTTTTATACCTCAGCCTCTCTCCTGCTCTCCACCTATCTCGATCTCTGACTCAGTATATCTTTGTCCAATATCTTCTTCTTGACTTTGAGGTCCCGAAAAATAAATATTTATGCTGCTTTTTTTGTGACCTCGTTTCTTGAAGTTCATTTGACAGACACGTATCATGGAGGTTTCACTTAGGGGAAGATTGTAATTATATTATGGTTTGATTGATTTGATTGTTTAATTTATAGAGAGCAACGAATGCCCGGAGGCGTCTTGGCGCTGAGGACTGAGGGAGTTGAAGCTAGTATGTAAATGGAACTAGATATCAGTTTGGAAAAGCCAAGTTTTTAATTTTTTTTCTAAATGCTGGAAGAACTGAGCTATTTTTAATTGTTAGCGGAAGGAGGTTCCAAAGCCTGGCGGTTCCCAACAAAAAGCTCCTTCCTCCAAAATGGCTCTGCCTGAACCTGGGCACTTGCAACAGTCTACGTTGTGCAGATCTGAGGTTCCTGGATGGTGCATAGTATATTATACGTGAGGTTAGATAAGCAGGGCCCTTTCCATGCAGTGTCTTAAATGTGATACAGAGAGTCTTAAAAATAATCCTCTTCTTAACCGGGAGCCAATGCAGAGCTCCCAGCTTTTGAGAAACTGATTCATGCTTAGGGATGTTCAGTATCATTCTGGCTGCTGCATTCTGCAGGAGTTGCATCTTTTTCAGGAATTGGGTTTGGATCCCTACATATAGTGCATTACTGTAATCCAGTCTTGAAAAGGCCAGCGTAGTCACCAGCGTTTTTACTACCTCTGACGGCACAAAAGGTCGAACCTTCCGAATCATTTTCAGAATTGACAAGGTAAGGCAATTGGTTTGGCTGTCACAGGTCAGCCTACAGTCAAACGTGATCCCGAGATTTTTTGCTTTAGAGACCGGTATTGGGCAGTCCCCTAGAACTACACCACCTCTGAGACAAAGTCAAAGGATTAGCGCCCAAAAGAAGCACTTCGGTTTTACTGCCATTCAGTTTAAGACAGTTGGATTGCATCCAAGAATTGACATGGGTCATGCAGTTGTTAAAGCGATCGGCTACCTCTTCTTCGTTATTGTTGATGGACACAACAATCTGCGCGTCATCCGCATAAGAAATAACCGAAAAACCAAACTGTCTAATCAGAGTAGGCAACGGGAATACTTAAATATTGAACAGTGTAGGGCTCAACGACGAGCCCTGCGGCACACGGCACTGAAGGTTAAAGGTTTGGGAGCTACCCTCACCCAATTCCCCACGAAAAGATCTTTCTGTGAGATATGATGTTAGTAGGGTCAAGGCGGAATCTTGGACACCCAGCTCAGATAGTCTATTGGCAAGGATTTTATGGTTGACTGTATCGAAGGCCGCCGACAGGTCTAATAGTATCAAGGCGGCCTATATATAGTTGGAAGTTCAAAGCCTCATAAAACGAGGTGGATATCCACCATTTACAGTTGTTTTCTGCTAGTTTTCCCTGCCACAGTGTGATATCGGCTCCTTACTGGGTGACTGTGTGATGGGAGCCAAAATCGTTTGTCACATAGTGGTACTGTGTGACTTGGCAGGTCTGGGACAACTGTTATAACGGGTTTCCTGATCTCGCCAACCTCTAAATGAGGGTCTCACTCATGCTCGGTCATCACATACGGTACAGGTACAGTCGCAGTCCGGCACATGTACTTTCACAAATGGCATCAGGTGCTTAAATCTGACGCGGTAGCACAACTACCTTACCTGTTATCTCCTAGCACTACACAATGTATATTTGATTTGGGATTTATGTAGCACAGAAATTCACCCACATTGGGGTATTTTGGCGCGAAAAACAGGAATAGCAGATACCCACAATCAGTTGGCTGTGTTACCCACCAACTAAATGCAAGGAAATAGCCAGGTCTTCAGACATTTCCCGAGTCTGAGGAGATCTGCTTCACCCCTAAGAAAGACCGCAAGCAGGGTCCTGCGTTAGGCGGCCGCAACTAAAAATAGTCTTTCAAAGAAACGTAGGTGTCCCCGGACTACAGAGGGAAGGTGATCTCAGAGTACAAGAAGGAAATTACAGCATGAAAGGAGTACTGAGGGGGGATCTATCAGGAGAATATGTGAAAGGATCAAGGGAATAAAAAGAAGTGTAAACATCTGTGGCACAATGTCAAACTCAGAAATTAAATGTGGCTTTGGATAGAGAGTTGGCAAGATTGTCTGCTTCGGCTAATGACAGACCAGCTTGTACAACATTTATTGTTATGATCCATTCATCCACACATTCCTACCACTTCCGGGACCACATAGTGTTTTTAGAATCTGGGTTCCTCCTATGGTTTGAGTATTGTTTCTCATTGACCAGAGCCAAAGTGGTCGGATGCTATTGTAGTAGGAGTCTTATTAGCTAGAGGCCAGCAAGGTTAGAAAAGAGTTAAAAAACAGGAGAACGCAGCTGCTGTCCGATTGGTCAGGTAGATATGTTTAAGATGATAGCACTACCCACATTTTTAACCATCCTCCAAAACACTGCTAGTGGACTGCTTAATGCATTTTGTAGCCCCAAAGCGAAGCGTTGATCAGATCCGGTTCTGGGTTCTGCAGTAAAGTATCCAGCAAGGTCTTACTCAGATAGGTGCAACAGGGGATGCAACCAATTAGGTATCTTCATGTCCATTCTATGGTCATTTCCTATTCTAGAGCTATTCTGGAGAGGGGTACGTGAACATCTGGCACAGGCCACAGTGTTCCCCTTGGATCGGAAAGTGAAGTTGTTCTTCCTAAACATATGGGAAAAAGTGACCCCCACCAAAATACATTAAAATATTTAATAGTCTTGTCTTGAGGAGAAGAAATGTAGTCAGACTATAATGAGGAGAAATGTAGCCAGACTCTGATGAGGAGAAATGTAGCAAGACTATGATGAGGAGAAATGTAGCCAGACTATTGGTAGCGAGCTTTCTCCACTCCAACCTAGAAGGTCATGTACGTACATGGACTGGTGCATGTTAACCGACCAATACATATATGAGGGATGGGGATGTCTTATTAAATGGAATCAAATAATGGAAACTTTGCAAACTGTACAGCTCTATCTATATAATAGGACAATCAATAAGGTCCAGCAGTGTGAAGATGTGATGCGGAAGGCAAACTCCTTAAGCTAAGGAATTATTAGTTGCAATACTGTCTTATGTCTTTCTTCCGACGATTAAGCAAATGTATGATACGATCACATGGTGCTATTATTTGAACTTGTATCATTTCAATAAAAATATGTTTAAAAAAGAAAATACTTAAAGATGGTAATACTTGTATAGACCTTTATGAAAGGGATAAATCCCAAATCTTAGCCCAAATAAATAATAATCTAAAGAAGAAATAGGTACAAAACCAACTCAAATGGATAAGAAATGTCATGTAATTCCGAATATATCATAAGGCATACTGAAATCTACGATGCATATATTTTAACATTAATTTGTAGCCACGAATAAGATGTAACTATATAATTCATAGGGCCAGTGGTTACAAAAACACAAGACCTGGCAGTTAAAGGGGCAATAAGGATGAGATACATCAAAAAGTCAGCTTGAAAAACATACTTCATGATAATCAGTATTCAAATGCGAGGAGAGGGTAAGACACCCTAGGGCATTATTGTTCAACATGTACCTCCAACTCTTCATCCTTATTCAGCCCACCAGGATAGTTTGTTTCCATGTCTCAACTACACTTTGATTCAAGCTCTCTCAGTTGTTAAAGCCTATTTCCTCTGTGTATATTCCTTTGTACTCTATGCCAAAAAACTGCAGTTTAGAAACATCATTATAGTTCCTCTGCTTAAAATGTCTTGCACTGTCACTGATGAGTCTGAGAAGTATTCCAAATCGAAAAACAGGCCTGAGCCCCCATGAGGTACTAATGGGGAGAGTGATGCGACAAGCATGGGTACCTGGACACAAACTGCTAAGCATTACTGATGATTTGGTGCTAGAATACTGCGTCGGAAGACCAGACCAGACGACCGCATACATACGCTACGACGACGCCGAACATATGGCATATACTTTATTCTTCTTTTTCTCGACTGGATCTCAATGAATGGATGATTATTAGATCTGCCAACCACACAAATTATAAAACCTATTGTTCAGACACCTACCAAGATGGATGGGACGTCTAATATAAAAATACACTGCATTAAGCCCTGAAGAAGTCCGGTTTCGGACGAAACGCGTTGGCTATTTTTATCTGCGAGTTTTTGAATAATAAAAGAAAGAATAAAACGAAGAAAACTGACTTGAAATTTTCTTGGGAGAACAGTTGGATTCCATCGATGTTATAAAGCAAATGTTTATAAAAGCACTAATATCGTGTTTACTATACAGTCTTTGGTGTGCGAGGTCAACTTGTGAAGTTTGATGTACAGAACAAATTTTCATTTGTTCTATGTTGGGATCTAGGGGATTGTATCCCAGACCATTTGCACCCATATTATAACAACATTAGGAACTTGACCCTCGGTGCGGCCCGTAAAGCCTCAATCCCCCTTTTTTCTGCTTTGATTTTACTTAGGATTGACCTGCAGGTCACAGACTGCTAGGACTTTGGTTAAGTCTGTGGGTAGGTTTCTTAAGTGTTCAGAAATTTGGCGCTCAACTTCTTACGGTAAAGTATTAGCTTGTCGTAGCATCAAGGTAGGTGCTTCTTGGTCAGAGGAAAACCTTAACCTCTGTAAAGAGAAGTGGTGCAGTCACCCCCCTCTTATATCAATTTGGCAGGGAACCAGAGCACACTATACGTTTTCAAATGATATTTTCTTCATCAAGTGTTCATTCATTCGGGATAGATCACACCAAATGGAGATTTTTCAAAAGATTTTATTCATAAACAGTGTGCACCTCTCGGGAATCACTGTACCTGTCACTTAAGCCTACACGTGTTTCATCACAGCATGTGGCTGTGACTCTTCAGGGCTAAATACAAGATATAACGAAATATAATGAAAAACATAAAAGGATATTACAAGCACACAACAAATACGTGTGACCAGAAGGACACCAGTGAAGTGGAAACCCAACACAGAAGGGGCGGGAAAAGAAATAAAATATAATGGTGACTTATGCACTGCAATTGAAGCGAAAATGTTCGCAAGTTTGTTGATCATTCTACAACTGTGTAATAGAGTAGAGTGTCGTGACATACGGCGCAAATGCTCTTATCTCTAATAGACCAAAAGTGTATTGTGAGGTGAGTTGCCAAACTTGCTAGTCATAATATGAAATATCATTATTGAAAGACACAATTTCTTCCTAAGCGCTACTCATAGTATGCCTGATTTAGTCCCAGAATTAATAGTAGAATACTGTACAATGGTTTCTAATAACGCTCAAAACAGTCAAAGCGCATCTTATTTATGAAGGTTTATAAATCATGGTTCAACGTAATCTATAGGTATGCTCATGCTCGTTTGCGCCACTCATAATTAGTGTGAAAACTGTTTCCTTGAGAATACCCCAAACTAACATTGGTTTTTAGAAGGTGTATAATGAACGCAGCCACAAAATTCTACTTTATCAAACACAACTTGTATGCGCAAATGCCCAAGTAGCACTTAAAATTAACGTGTACAGTGTAAATCTAACCAAGTGATTTATACGGTCCTAGCCTTAACTTGAATCAACTTATTAAACATCTCCTTTCAAATTTACATCACATAGGTACCGCTCGGTTTAGTCATTCGGTGAACATGAAACATAACGCCGTGTCATTACATTTATTTATTTATTTATTTATTTTTTTTTTTTTTAAAACCTTTATTTCGCAGTTTCAGCAAACAGTTACGGGCCTACAACCACCTGGCCGGCCTCGGCTATGACTTGAAAAAAAAATTTGCAAATTTACGCCCACTCAATAGTACATTAGTCAATCTGCAAGCAAAGTAAGTTACACCATTACCAGAACGTCTATTGAATGACAGGAGAAATGAAGGTTAATTTTATAATGTATAAAATATGAAGGATCGAAAGCCAAACAGTTGAGCAAGGGTACCGAGTGGGCAAGGCATACAGCAAAGCAACTGGAAAGCAAGCGTTTTCGTGTTAGTGGTCTAAAAGCAAACGTTAGGTAGGCACTATATAAGCAATACACCAGCCCTCGCCCATCCCGGCACCATAGGCAACCCCGGTACTTCCCACAGGACCGCCCGAAGCGGAGAACAGCGAGAAAGTCCTACAAACCCAGCACTTCGACCCAAGGAAACAAGGAAGAAAGACAAAGGGAGAAGACACAAAAGAAAGAAAGGAAGAGAAAAGGTCCATAGTAACTAAGGAAAATAAAACAAGAACCCCAACCCCCAACCCCCCACCCTGCACCCCTGCAGAGGCTACGGCCTATCCCCCCCTAGCAGCGTGCCTGTCGCCCTCAAAACGAACCCGAAATATAGAAGGAAGATATAAACAAGATAAAGCCTTAGGTCAAGATAAAGCCCAAAAGCCCCATCTCACCGACCCCCCACCCTGCACGTTCGTAGAGGCTACGCCCCCCCCACCTATCAACGTGCCTATCACCCCAAAGAGCCCCAATGAAAGGGAAAAAACCCCGGGGGGAATCAGAAATATCAATTGCCCACCCTCCCCCCCCTTACACAAAGCAGCTCAGACCCGAAACGCAAAATAAACCCATAGTTCACCAATTAGTAAATGCGGCACATCACAGACCAGGGAAGCGTCCTTAGTTCAATATCAGACCGGGTATCCATCAGGCAATCCAAGGAAGGAAAATTAAATTCACCCCTGGCCCATCTTGACTCTGCCATCGGCGAGCAGCTCCAGGCAGTCAACAACGCAGTCCATCACCAGGCAGTCAGGATAATTGGGCAAACAGTGCAGAGCCGATGTTCTGCGAAACTCCACAATCCGGGGCCCGAGAAGACCAACATTCCAAACGCGGGGACACTGTAGGAAGAAATCGAACCCAGCTCCCAAGGCACGGCACAGTACAAGCAGCGTGGAGTGAACGGGCAAAGGAGCAGCATGAAGAGGACAGTCTTTCTGCTCACCAGTGTCGGGCTCCAGAGTCTCGTACACACAAGCAGTCGGTCCCAGCTCATCTTCGACACCATACAGGGCCCCCCGCGGAGCCATTAGTAAACAGCCGTCAGGGACATCCAGTGGCAGTGGGAGATCGTAATCAGCAGCATTCTCCCTTGGACCGTCAAAGTCCTCGGTAGTTAGTGAAGCACGAATGTCGTCCAGTTTACGCCCGAGCTCCCTGCCTTCCCTCACCAAGGCAAGGCGAAGAGACCCCAGGGCAGCAACAATGTCCCGAACCGTGGGTTCCATAGTGCAGGGCCAGCGCAGATCCACAAATACGTAGTATAGTGCCCAACCCAGCCGGAGGCAGCAGCCAACGCAATCGGGCAGGGATCCGGCGGTAAAGGTAGCATACGGGTGTCCGCCACACTGTATGAACACTGGTAATCCACTGTATCGCAATTACCGCACTCACGTCAGTTAGACCATGGGCATCTGGTAGGAAGCGTATGCAGCAGACACACTGGGCTGTGCTGGATCACAGCACCACGGGGAAGTCCGCCAGCCACATACCAGTGTTCCAAGAAGCCTGGCACCGGGGTCCGCAGAGGAACACAAATCAGCTCCAGCACATACAGCGTCTTCAACGGCACAAAATGGCGCCCCTCCGTCCTTCCTGCCGGCACAAACAAGCAGCCGAGAACAAAGGAAAAGTCTCGCCGGTCAACGACACATTACCGCTCAATGCGGCCGTTTCCTCGGCAGCCCGGGTCAATGGAAGCAACCAGTGTGGCGGTAATGCTACCTCCCGCGAGGATGAGCAACGGTTGTCGCGGCCTGCAGAGCCGCCCACTCGAGTGATCCCGGCACCCGGCTACAGCTTCCGTCCCCTCGGGCAGCAGACGGGCTCAGTCTCGGTCTGGGCAAAACGGGTCGGGAAGGAGGGTTGCCGGACCCATCCAGACTTGGGAGTCGCTGCAAACGGAACCCCTGGTCTTCCGACGCCGCAGCGAGTCAGCCCGAGCTTGTGCAAGCGGGGAAAGGCAGGATAGTCACAGGATTGATGCCGTGGCGAGCGGAGCTCGCAAGCTAAGCGGCCATCTCGCTTCGCGCTCGGCCACGCCCCGTCATTACATTTATTAATAGTGACTGGGATTCAAACCCAACCATTCCAATCAGATCAATGCTTAAAAAGGACCATTATTCTGGAGGCAACTGCGAAAGAAAACTATACTTAAAGAAAATTGGGTAATTACCTGATCTTATTGATCTAGGCGCGTGGTCTGTAAAAGGGAATATAAAGGGATTGTTGGTGTACAATTGCGACACGCAAAATGGTGGATAAACAGGGTTTACGCACTCTAATTAAATGAACTCACCGGGGAGCCGGTGATAGTTCCAACCCGGCCCTTATCGGGTAGTTTTGTTGTGTTGTGGATTTAAGGCACTAATCGGTATTTCCGGGTGCCGTCAGCAAACTTTTAGGATTTTCACAGTGAGTAAATGTCACTAATTGTGTTCAGGCTGGAATTTTAAAGGAAACGGAAATTGAGGGTGGCAAAAATGGGGGTCTTACATTGTGAAAGTATTCACAATGAAAAGGTTGTCTCCGTGGAGATCAATAGTGCTCTTACCCGTGTTCAGCCCGTGAGTCAGCTTGTAAAGCTTCGGTCTCCAAATGCGGGAACAACAGAACTAGTTGTTCCCGCCCCTTTTCAACGCGCAAGTCGCGTGAAAAACTAGACTGCTCAGATATAGAACAATGGCAAGAAAAGGAAGAGTTACTGTTACTATGGCCCAGAAAGTGGTCGTAGAGCCTCTCACTACTGATGGTTGTTTTGATAATCATTGTTTACGTGGTTATGTTAACGCATAGATAAACCTTTAGCTCTGAATTTGACACGGGTGAAACAAGTCTTAAGGGAGAAATAATATAGGAAATCCCCATTCCAAATCAAAATGAATTATTTTCATCCGTATTTCAAAATGGAAAGTTAAGTTAAGATGTTGATAACAAAAAATTCCAGTAAAGACAGAGAATTCTAGTGAAAGAAGATTAATTAAGTGAGAAAATATTTTAAGTTAAAGACGGAACATGTGATATTTTGAATGATTCACAGCTGCCCGTGATTAAGGTGGATAGGTGAATTTAGAAATGAAAGAAAGACCATTACGTTAGTCTAATCGATAATTTGGATACATTACACTCCGGATGGACAGGAATCGGCAGAAATTGAGAACAAACTCCCTTTGAAAATGGGAGGAAAAGGATCTTGAAACCTCTAAATCTGTAATGTCATTAGACGAATTGATTCCTTTTGGAAAGTTAGTTCGTCACTATCTGCATAGTCATACCCTTAACATTGGTTCACACGTTTGACCTGACTTTGGTAATTATATAAATTCATGCATTACAATCATTGGTAACATAACAATCATCGTCTTAACAGGTTCAGTTGTACATTCTCTATATATAAAACAGAAATTTTGACTGAAATGTCTGGTAGGAATCTACCCAGATGTTGGACCCCAAAAGGCTTGAAATAAAATGTCAGGAGTGGGATCAACCTAGGTGTCTGACCCCAAGAAGAAATGCAGTTCATCATCAGTGTTCTGACCGGTTCTAGTTGTGTCTAAACGCATGATCCAAAGTGCCTCTTGTCTTCTGAGGCGTAGTTCCCTATTACCTCCTCTTACTGCAGCTTGTACAACATCAATGCCATAGAAGGTGAAGGATTTAGTGTTTCCTTGTGAGGGACATGAGGCCATATGTATAGCCATGGGGTATCTTGGATCCTTGGTGGCATATGCTCTTGCGTGTTCTCTTATACGCTCTCTGAGTGCCCTGATTGTGCTTCCCACATATCTACTTTTGCAGGCACATTCAATAATGTACACTGTGAATTTTGTGTCACAGTTGATGTTTGTTCTGATTATGTATACTTTAGACTTGTGATCCAAAAATGTCTTGGTTCCATGATTTGCCCATCTGCACATTGAGCACATTCCGCATTTGAAAAAACCCTTTGATTTCTGGGTTAACCAATCACAAGCCTTTGTGTCTTTGGGAACAGTTTGGCTTAGTCTGTTTTTTAAATTCCTTCCTCTGCGAAAGGTTATTTGGGGATGACTTCCTATTGCGGATGTTAGAGTTCTGTCAGCACTAAGGATCCCCCAATGTTTCTGAAAGCTCTTCCGTATCACAGGACTTAGTTCATTAAAGCCTGTTACAAGTCTCACAAGTTGTTGATTTTTGTTCACTGTAGGATTTTTGGGTGTTAAGGTAGACTCTCTGCTTATTTTTTTAATCTTCTTGTTTGCTTTAGAGATAATCTGAGGTTTGTAACCTCTTTTAGAAAACCTGGACTGCATGTCTTTTTTGCAGGTTTCAAATTCTTGCTCCTCGCTGCAGTTCCTTCTTGCTCGCACAAATTCCCCATAAGGGATACCGTTTATCTGATGGACAGGATGACAACTGTTACTATGAAGAATAGAATTGCATGCTGTTTCTTTGCGATAAAGTTTGCTATGTAGAGTCCCATTTTTGATGTATAGCTCTAGGTCTAAAAAAGAGACATTGGAAGTGCTGATATGCGTAGTGAATCGCATGTTCATTTCATTGTCATTTAGATATGCACAACATTCCAAAAGTGTAGTTTCCGTACCTGACCATATTAGAAGGCAATCGTCTATGTAGCGACCCCAGTAAAGTATATAGTCAATCCATTTGCTACCTCTGATGCTCCAAATCATGTCTGTTTCAAGAGCTCCCATGTAGATATTAGCAAAAGAGGGGGAAAACCTTGAGCCCATGGCTACCCCCCTTGTTTGTCTATACCATTTTTTGTCAAATACAAAGAAATTATGGTTTAAAATGATATCCATCATTGTTACCAGCATTTTGGTATGCTCCAGCAGTGTGATGGGTCTGGTATTTAGTGTTCTGGTTACGGCTGCTAATCAAAGGTCCGGTTCGATGGAGGTATATAGGGATACCACATCGAGGGTCGCCATTATCAACCCAGGTTGCCATGTGATGTCTGTCAGGATACTCAAAATGTGTTTTGAATCCTGTATGTAGGATGGCATGTTCTTCACCAATGGATTCAGGAACTTATCAACGTATTGTGAGAGTCTCTCTGTCGGACCCCCAATCCCGGACACAATAGGTCTCCCTGGTGGGAATACAGCTGGTTTGTGGATTTTAGGGAGAGTATATAGCCAAGGATAAGATGGACGTGTCACTTTTAAGTACAGACATTCTGCATCGTTTATTAGGCCAGCATCCTTCCAGTCTCTAAGATGGTTATTGATCCGTAATGTTAGAGGACCCATGGGATTATTGGATATTTTTTCATAGCAGGAATTGTCAGAAAGTTGAGAGAGAATTTCCGCGTTGTAATCTTCCTTATTCATTACCACTACATTTCCCCCTTTATCCGCTTCGCGGATGACAAGGTCCTGGTTGTCACTAAGAACCTTTAAAGCTATTCTTTCTTCCCTGGTTAGATTGTCACATTTCATATGTCTCTGGTTAGAGACTTTAGCCTCATGTTTATTGATATCTTCCAATACTAGTTTATAGAAGGTGTCAATGGTGTTGCCGCTGGGCAACGTTGGTGTCCATTTTGATTTACTTTTTAGGCCACTGTCTATGGTATTGTTTGTCTTCAGTTCCAACTCGGTTAATAAGTCATTGAAAGAATTAGGAGGATCATCAAAATCCGTGATCGATAATAGCAAGTGTGAGGCCAGGACCTCTTGGATGCTAATAGGATTGGTAGTGACTTCTGCCGGATCATCAGTGTTAGTGGCACTGTCTGGTGATGTGCCCCAGAAGGTTTTTTTTAACTTGAGTCCTCTAATATATTTGAACAAGTCAATCTTCATCCTACATGGATCCCCATGTTCCGTAGGATTGAAACTTAGGCCTTTGCTCAATAATGAAGTCATATGTCTGTCCAGCTCTACGGATGAGAGGTTAATCACCTGTACATCCTGATCAGGCGTATTGATCATTTCTTGTTGCCGGACCTCAATCTCTCTCTGTAGTCGTCTTTGTCCTCCTCTCTGACCTCTGCGGGTTTAGTGTGGGTTTGATTTCCTCTTGTGCGATTCGTTATTTTCATTGTCCTCACTTCCCGAGAAAAAGTATTGCTGGCTCCGGAGGTTGGTGGTATGGTCTAGAGTCTTGATTGCCGGTCGCATTTTCTTCTGTTTCACTCTCCGTTTCAGGAACGCTGCTCAGAGAGGTGTTGCTCGAGGAGATATTTGAGGCGCCAGATCTAGCAGTTTGTTGATTGCTCGCTGGTTTCTGGAATTGTTGGTCATATTTTTTTGCAAAGGTGAATACTCTACCTTCACGGTAATCTGCTTCATCTCTGCGTATTTGCCTTGCCTTGCGGTCCTTGATGTCATTTTGATGCTTGATCAGGATCTCTTCAAGGATCTTATAGTTTTTTTCAGTTGCATCCTTTAGATTGAGGGCTTCTATCTCCTTCTCTAGTTCCACAATTTCTGCCTGTAATTTTGTTACCTTTCGGTCCGCATTTTCTATTAGAATTCTCATTAAGTTGGTGGAATTCATGGTCACTGATTCCTCCCATTTGTTTAGGAGGTCGTCATCAAGATCATCAAAGGTAGGAAAGGTCTGTGACCGAAGACCTCTCGGTATTCTTTGCACTCTTAGATATTGTTTAAGTGTAGCGCCATCCCACCAACGTGAGTTTTCTGTTTTTTTCAATCTCTCTAATTTGAGAAATTTTTGTTTTAGGCTGGTTCCTTTTTGTTGATTTCCACTTGTAGGGGTAGTAGTTGAATGTGTGCCCTTAGAAAGATTTTCAAGCCTCTTGTCTTCTGAGGCGTAGTTCCCTATTACCTCCTCTTACTGCAGCTTGTACAACATCAATGCCATAGAAGGTGAAGGATTTAGTGTTTCCTTGTGAGGGACATGAGGCCATATGTATAGCCATGGGGTATCTTGGATCCTTGGTAGCATATGCTCTTGCGTGTTCTCTTATACGCTCTCTGAGTGCCCTGATTGTGCTTCCCACATATCTACTTTTGCAGGCACATTCAATAATGTACACTGTGAATTTTGTGTCACAGTTGATGTTTGTTCTGATTGTGTATGCTTTAGACTTGTGATCCAAAAATGTCTTGGTTCCATGATTTGCCCATCTGCACATTGAGCAAATTCCGCATTTGAAAAAACCCTTTGATTTCTGGGTTAACCAATCACAAGCCTTTGTGTCTTTGGGCACAGTTGGGCTTAGTCTGTTTTTTAAATTCCTTCCTCTGCGAAAGGTTATTTGGGGATGACTTCCTATTGCGGATGTTAGAGTTCTGTCAGCACTAAGGATCCCCCAATGTTTCTGAAAGCTCTTTTATGTTTTTCATTATATTTCGTTATATCTTTTATTTAGCCCTGAAGAGTCACAGCCACATGCTGTGATGAAACACGTGTAGGCTTGGTGTGATCTATCCCGAATGAATGAACACTTGATGAAGAAAATATCATTTGAAAACGTATAGTGTGCTCTGCTTCCCTGCCAAATTGATATAAGAGGGGGTGACTGCACCACTTCTCTTTACAGAGGTTACGGTTTTCCTCTGACCAAGAAGCACCTACCTTGATGCTATGACAAGCTAATACTTTACCGTAAGAAGTTGAGCGCCAAGTTTCTGAACACTTAAAAAACCTACCCACAGACTTAACCAAAATCTTGATTCAGATAGGCAGCCACTACGGTCTTCGATCAACCGACTACCAAGTACAAAATGGATAGGGATAAGATCGTCTCCGAAATGTTTGAAAATCTTTCTAAGGGCACACATTCAACTACTACCCCTACAAGTGGAAATCAACAGAAAGGAACCAGCCTAAAACAAAAATTTCTCAAATTAGAGAGATTGAAAAAAACAGAAAACTCACGTTGGTGGGATGGCACAACACTTAAACAATATCTAAGAGTGCAAAGAATACCGAGAGGTCTTCGGTCACAGACCTTTCCTACCTTTGATGATCTTGATGACGACCTCAACATTCAGCCAGGAACAGCTATGTGTGCAACATTTTCTCATTTTATAGAACTGGTACACATAATCATGACTTCGGTTAATCAGTGCATTATGATCGTGTAAAGGCGCCTGCAGGTTGGGAAGCGATGGAACGGTATCGCCGTGGGGGCGATGAATAAGAACAGGCGGGCACTTTCTTGCCATAGCAGCGCAGGATCTGGGTCTGTACTGTGCATATAACGGTGTTACCAGTGAACAGGGGGGTAACGGAACTGTGGGAGGGAAGCATGTAGGCGCTAGCAGGGTCCAAACAGGGAGATATTGGCGGCGGGTGTCGAGGGGGGGGGAACCCACGGGGCCACGCACCCTACGTTCCAAAGTGGGGGGGGGGGAAAGGGGGGGAGGGGATTGGCAGGGGGGGTTTGCTGTATCTCGGCCAGCGAGGCGAGGGTCGGGTGGCCGGACATATGAGAGGCCGCTTAAGATGCAGGGGGTTATCGGGATTCGACCCTGGGGTGGCTCACATCAGGTAAAGGCTACCGGTCTTCTCGGGTGGGGGGAGGGGAAGGGTCCGGCGGGTCTCCTGCCTGCGTGGACTGTCGGAAGCTGTGAAGGAGCATGGCCCATTCCATGGAGATGGGAAATTTACGCGCGCCCTTGGCTTCTTCTTCCCTTAAGGCTTCTTCCTCCGCTGCCGCCCATTTACTAACCGCCCCCTTCCATTGTGCTATGGGGGGGCCCTCTGGGGATCGCCAGCGCATGGTTATACATCTATTGGCCAACAGGAGCGCTAAGGACACGAAGCGTCTATGTACCGGTTCTTGCTTAGAGATGTGGAGGATGCCTAGTGCACTGGACTCCCAGGTGGCTAGTGTAGTGAGACCCGTGAGTGCCAGTAGTGTGTTGTGTACTGCCCGCCAGAAGGGTTGAAGGTTGGGACAGTCCCAAAACATATGACGGAAATTTGCAGCAGGGGAACAGCATCTGGGGCATAGGAATGGTGCGGAGGGGTAGAACTTCTGTAATCGCGCTGGGGTGAGATATGCCCTGTGTAGTATATAGTATTGAATGTTTTTGAAGCGGGCGTTCCTAGAGACGCGTTTAGGGGCCTCGAGCGCTTTAGTCCACTCCGAGTCGTGTAGAGCGCGGCCTATGTCCTCTTCCCAAGTGACTCGTAGGGTCGTCAGGGGAGCGTATGAGAGTTCCCGGATGGATTTATATAGCCATGTGACCAGGTGGCGACCTACCCCCATATGTAGGATAGTATGTATTACTGGATGCGTGTCTGGCTCGCCAGTTTGGAGATTGAAATGGGGCCGGTATCCATCGAGCAGTTGCCTATATCGAAGGAATTGGCCTGGGGGGAGCCCGTATTCTGCGATCAAGCGGTCAAGCGGCTTCAACTGACCTTCCTCGAAGAGCGATTCCAGGTCTGTGATGCCACAGTGGGACCAGTCGGCGAACAGTGGAGCCGTGAAGTAGGAATCCTGCCTGGGGCTGCCTAATAATGGTAGCAGCGGGAGTATGGGGGCCTATCGGGGGACAGCCGGGGAACCCGCATCATGCATCGGCGCGCTATCGCCACATGGAGGGGGTATGTGCACCGTGGCTTGGTGCCCGGGAGGAGTAGACGAGTGAGCTCCGGGGTCGCGATTCTGCCAGTAGGGGTAACCGTCTCCTGAGGGTAACGGTCCGCCGTCCAGTAGGACAGCCACTGGAGCTGTGCCGCGAGGAAATATGCCTCGAAGGACGGTGCTCCGAGTCCCCCCTGCGTCGTGGGGAGTTGAAGAGTTTTCAGGGCGACCCTGTGGCGGCCCGCTCCCCAGATGAGAGTACCTAAGAGGGAATCAACGTCACGAAAGAAGGATCTGGGCGGTATCACCGGCAGGTTTGTGAAATGGTAAAGGAGCCGGGGAAGCATCACCATTTTAGCAAGGGCAATCCGCCCTATCGGGGCCAGCGGTACTTTATTCCAGAAGGCGACCGTCGGGCGCAGACTAGCTAGTACCTTGCGGTGATTGCCTTCAAAGATGTCTGCTGGAGAATGGTACAAGCGGACGCCGAGGTACCGGGGAGCTTCAGCGGACCATGAGAGCTTATGCGGTCCGAGTTCGATGTCTCGGGGGGGTAGGTCCGGGTGTAGAGGGTAGACTGTGGACTTGTCCCAGTTTACTTGTAGGCCCGAGGCAGCTGCAAATTCCGCCAATGTGGCCCCTATAGGGGTTAGGTCCGTTTCAATGTCTCGGACATATATGAGAAGATCATCCGCGTACATGGACACACAGTGGGTTCCGTCTGCAAGTGGTACGCCCCAGTCTACACCTTCCTGACGCAGTCGAACCGCCAGCGGCTCGACCGCCAGCGCGAATAAGAGGGGCGACAAGGGGCATCCTTGTCTTGTGCCTCGTCGAACTTCAAACGCCGGTGAGAGACGTCTCCCGATACGAACTCGAGTGGTGAGGTCGGTGTATAGGAGGCGGGTATATGCCATGAGCGTCGGGCCGATATTGAGGCGCCGCAGGACCGAGAATAGGTAGGGCCAGGTGAGGGTGTCGAACGCCTTCTCCAGGTCCATAATGAGGCAGGCGGCGCGGGGAAATCTGTCGCGTACTTGATCTTGGATATGGAAGACCCGGCGGAGGTTCTGGGAGGTATTTCTCCCTGGGACGAAGCCGCATTGGTCGGGGTGGACCAGCGGGCGTATGATCTGTGCATATCGATCAGCCAGGATCTTCCCTAGAATCTTACAATCAGCCGACAGGAGTGTGATGGGTCGGTATGACCCCATGTGGAGCGGATCTCTGTGAGGCTTGAGAAAGGTGACAATCACGGACTCCCGTAGCGACTGGGGCAACCTCCCTGAATGGAGTGACGCCCCGCACATCCGTGACAGACGGGGGACCACCAGGGGAGAGAATGTTGAGTAGTATTCTAGTGGGAAGCCGTCCAGTCCCGGTGCTTTATTCCGGGACATGGCGCGTATCGCTTGGGTGATGTCAGAGGGAATTATCCTGGCGTCCAGTGTGCGCTTGTCGCCATCCGATATCGTGGGCAGCGTCAGAGGGTCTAAAAAATTATCCGCGGGGAACGGGGAACAGTAGGCCGGGGCTTCGTACACTCGCGTATAATGGCGTTGGAAAGCCAGGAGAATATCGGCTTGTGATTGCACTAATACACCCTCCGGGTTGATAATGTCTGTGATTGGCTTGATTTCGGTGTCCTGCTTCGCCATCCAGGCCAGAAGCGCCCCGGTTTTGTCTCTGTCTTTGTGTACCCTGGAGGCGTATGCCCTGAAATTGTACTTTTGGAGGTCAGCGCAGGCAGTCTGATATTCCGTTTTAGCCTCTGCCGTGAGCACGGCGTGTTCCTCCGAGTCGTCAGGCCGTTTAGTGAGAGCAGCTAGAGCTTGCTCCGCTGTTAAGAGCGTCCGTTCTAAGGCGCGGCGGACCCCCACTATCTGTTTGATGCATTCTCCCCTCGCCACCACCTTATACGCGTCCCACTCCACTAGTACCGATGACGCTGTGTTCTCGTTGTGCGTAAAGTAATCGCGTATGCTGGTTTTGTGTGCGTCCCTGAAAACCGGGTCCGTTAGACAGTCTCTGGGGAGGCGCCAGGTGGGGACCGGTGGATGCGGGGGGCGCCAGGTGAGACGTATAATGTGGGCGTCGTGATCTGAGAGGATCCGTCCCAGATAATCCGTAGATGTAATCTTAGGGAGGATCGGAGCAGAGCAGAGGAAACGGTCTAGGCGGACTCGAAGGTTGTGTGGAATCGAGTGGAAGGAGTAGATTCAAGCCAGTGGATGTAGGTGTCGCCATGCGTCAGTGAGCGCCCAGTGTGTGGTCCATGTCCTGAAGAGGGCTGCCTGCCGGGGGGCCGGGGAGTGTGTGGGGGGAGGGTGTGAGCGGTCCAGCGAGGGGTCTAGTGTGCAGTTAAAGTCGCCTCCTAACACCCACGGGACTGTGGTGAACTGGGCTAGTACGCCCGTAAGGTGATCCCAGAACTGGTCCTGATCCGTATTAGGGGCGTAAATGCTGCCAAGGAGTACCCCTTGCCCATCAAGAATTCCCTCCAGAAGCGCGTATCTGCCCTCCCTGTCTACTACGCGCCGGAGCGCCCGGAAGGGAGTACCTGGCCTCACCCAGATTAATGCGCCGCGCGCGAACGCTGAATATTGGGTGGCACAGATGGTCCCTCGCCATTTGGCTTGTAGGCGATTGAGTTCAGCAGCGTTAATGTGCGTCTCTTGTAGAAACGCTATACCGGCTGCCATGCGCCGTATGTAGGAGTACACAGAGTAGCGCTTGCTGGGTGTGTGTAGGCCCCGTACATTTAGTGTAAGGATATTAATGTCTGAGTGGGGGACAGCCATTCCTAGGGTGATGTGGTTGGGGAAGGGGCTCCTCTACAGTTCCCGTGGGCCGGCCGTGTGTGTGTGTCGTATGTGTTCCTGCGCGCCAAGCTTCCTCAAACGTGGGGGGGGGACTGGGGGAGTTAACAGCAACTAGAACTTCGGGTGGGCAACTGTCCCAATACTGAGGATACGTCACTGGGGGTGGCATATCCAAACTAGTGTCCCACTAGGGGAGAAATTCAACAGAAAGTTGCGGGGGTGGCAGCATGTGTCGCTGCTGGGCCTGTGTGCGGGTCGGGCTCTAGTAGGAGAAGTGTCTATCGCTCGCTGGCGCTTACAGTTATCTGGTAGAGTAGTCTAGGCTTCTAGACGTCGCGCACTACAACAGGCAATCATGAAAAGGATATGTCAGTTGACAGTTCAGCTGTTCACGAGGAGGTGGCAGGCTGGCTGGCCAGGGCAGCGTCCAATGTGTGTGCCACAACAAGGGGGGAGGAGATTGGGCCAAATCCCGACATAGTTCCATCACTGTCCCGGTCTTTCTCTGGGGTGAACAGGTGTGGCTGACCTTCCAGGTCTGAAGCTGGGGGTGACGAATGTAGTCCGGTGGCCGCCCGTAGGGCGTCTCGTCGTTCCTGCATGATTTGTGTGAGATCGGGTGAAATGTAAATGTAAATGTAAATGTATAGGCATTTATATAGCGCACTACTTACCCGTAGGGTCCCAAGGCGCTTTGACCGCTGCGAAACCCTTCCTGGCTTCCCTGAGAGATGGTCCCTTAATGGGTATCTCCAGGGTGAGACCAGGCATCCCCGGCGGTCTGGTGGGGCCGTTAGTGAAGATGAGGCAAGCTAATGCCCAGAGTTGCCGAGTGTGATCGCTGATCAGAGTGGGCACCGAGGCGAGAGAATTATCGAGTCCGCTGACCCTGGTCCAGAAACCTGCCGCGCCGGGAATCGAACCCTGGTCCTGGGCCGTCCTCTGCTCTCGGGTCTGCCGCCTCTAACCAGTGAGCCACACTACTTCACACGGGTGAGCCCGCCGGGGAGGACGCCTGGCTCTTGGGGTGGCCGGATCGCACATGGCTTGCGCCCCGTCTCCTGGATCGTCTGTAGTCATTGTTGCGTGTCTTCTGGGGTCCGGGTTTAGGGATCAGCGGGCAATGAAATTCGGTCCAATCCTGCGCGTCCGCCGCCGTGTCGAAGAAGAGGGCTTTCCCTTTGTGGATCACCTTAAGGCGGGCAGGGAACAGCAGGGAATATTGAAGATCGTTTGCGCGGAGGCGCCTCTTGACTTCCAGAAACGTGGATCGTCGCTGTTGGACCTCTCGGGCATAGTCCGGGAACACCATAACGTGTTGGTCTTCCACCCGCAGGGGGCCCGCCGTCCGGGCCGCGCGAAGTATCGCATCCCGGTCTCGGAAGTGTAGGAACTTGGCTAGCATGGGCCGTGGGGGAAGACCAGGCTTGGGTGCCCGGGCCGGGACCCTGTGGGCCCTTTCGATGGAGAAGTACGGCGACCGGTCGCAGTCTGGGGTGAACGATTTAGTCCAGGATTCCATGTAGGTCAGAGGGTCCGAGTTTTCAATCCCCTCCGGCAGGCCCAGTACGCAAATGTTACAGCGTCTCGAGCGTCCCTCCAAATCCATTGTGCGTTCCTCCAGGGTCGTCACGCGGCGCAGGATCTCCTGCATATCTGCTTCCTGCGATTTCACCGCTGGTTGTAATTCAGTCACGATCCGCTCACCCTCCTTCACCCTGTCCGCCAGTTTACGGTGTTCATCTCGAATTAGGCTAATGTCTGTCGTCAGGGTGCCCAATCTCTCTTCCATCGAGAGGCGAGACATTTCTATTGCCGCCAAAACCTGGTCCAGCTTCGCTGATAGCGTAGGGTCGGCTTGCGACGCATTGGTCTGTGTCCATGTCCTCGTCTGTGGCATCTTCTCGACAGCTGTTTCCGGGACTGCCGTCGTCTGGGTGGCCCTCGGCTTCCCCATGGGTGCTGCTAGAAGGAAGAGGGGGGTTTCCCTCTGGTCGTCGTGTGTCTCGAGGGCGGTAGGTCGTCGCCACGCTGTATCGCCGGGTGAGCGGCAGTTGAGTGCCGGTCAGTTCCTTCGGTCCTCTCCGGGTCCAAGGCGAGGCTCGTTCCACCTCGGGGGGGCCTCCACCAGGGGTGTCAGGGGTGGTGTGCGGTTGCCGGGCCGGCGGTTCCGACTGCGTGGGGTCCTCTCTTCTCCGTGGGGTGGGGCCCAGTACCCGCGTTAACCGGCAGGGCAAGGTCGGGTGGCGTGGGCCAGGGGGCCGCTGGTATTGTCTTCAGTGCAAGTAGGGCGCTCCTGTCCTCAGAGCGAGGTTCGCGGCTGTCCCCGGCGTTAGGTCTTCATGGGCGCCATGTTAGGGTCAGGCACTCGGGTCCACCGGGCAGTTTGTAGAGGTGAATGCGTCTCGGGTACCCCGGCCGGGTGGCGGCGTGCTCAGTGGCTTTCCACGAGGTCGGACGTGAGAAGGGGGGCACTGGGGCGCCGGCGTGAGATCTTCGGGGAGGGGGTGGGACAGAACAGCACTCACCGCCCTCGATAATGGTGGCGGGCTTCTGAAGTGCCCAGCTCCGTGTAGGCGGCGCGATCCTTGCAGTCCAGTGTGGCAAGCTGTCCGGTTTTGGGGGCCGATCAGGCTCCTGGAGGGGAATTAGCTCTGAGGTGCCGGAGCCCCGGGGTGGCCGCCGCCATCTTGTGAGCCGGGGCTCCGGGATGGAGGAGGGCGCCGCTCGGTGCCACCGCCTTCGCAGGATGTCTCCCAGTCGTCGGCCGGCCGTGTCCTCCGGGGCCGCTGTTTAGGGATCCAGTGTCCGGGGGCTCAAGGGTCCGAGGCTGGGGCGCCGCAGTTAAGATCTCCGGGGGGGGGGATGGGAGAGACCAACACTCACCGCCCACAATGACGGTGTCGGGCATCCGGGGTGGTCAGCTCCGTGCCGGTGGTGCGCTCGCCGGCTCCCCGCGGTATGTGGCGGCAGGCTGTCCAAGTCTGGGAGCTGATCAGGCTTCTGGTGGGGATTCAGCTTCGGTGTATCGGAGCCCCGGGGCGGCGGCCGCCATCTTGTGTGTCGGGGCTCCGGAGCGTAGAGAGGCGCTGTGCAGCATATACCCCCGTGGGCTAATGTCGTCCCTCTTGCAGGCTCTCCCGTAGCTACCGCTGGTAGCGTCTTCTGGGGCCGCCGTCCAGGAAGCCGGGCTTCGGTGGCTCACAGGTCCGCAGGGTTAGGTAGCGTCCGCCATTTTCCAGGGTCGGCGTCCCTCGGTCCCGGCAGGAGACAGTCCGGCTTGCGCTGTCCGCCTGCAGTAGTTGCTGGTCACTCGAGGGGTGCCCCAGTGTGCGGGGGCATCCCGGGTGTTGTTTCGGGTAAGTTGAGGCTCCCGGCGATCTCGGGAACTGGGCAAGGTGCCAGCCCGATCGCGGAGCCTCAGCAGGACACAGCCGCCATCGTGGCTTGCTAAGCCACGCCCCATGAATTCCACCAACTTAATGAGAATTCTAATAGAAAATGCGGACCGAAAGGTAACAAAATTACAGGCAGAAATTGTGGAACTAGAGAAGGAGATAGAAGCCCTCAATCTAAAGGATGCAACTGAAAAAAACTATAAGATCCTTGAAGAGATCCTGATCAAGCATCAAAATGACATCAAGGACCGCAAGGCAAGGCAAATACGCAGAGATGAAGCAGATTACCGTGAAGGTAGAGTATTCACCTTTGCAAAAAAATATGACCAACAATTCCAGAAACCAGCGAGCAAT
Source organism: Lissotriton vulgaris (assembly GCF_964263255.1). Taxonomy (NCBI): domain Eukaryota; kingdom Metazoa; phylum Chordata; class Amphibia; order Caudata; family Salamandridae; genus Lissotriton; species Lissotriton vulgaris. Next base: position 33,916 of record NW_028251668.1, on the reverse strand, counting down.
CAACAAACTGCTGAATCTGGCGCCTCAAATATCTCCTCGAGCAACACCTCTCTGAGCAGCGTTCCTGAAACGGAGAGTGAAACAGAAGAAAATGCGACCGGCAATCAAGACTCTAGAACCATACCAACAACCTCCGGAGCCAGCAATACTTTTTCTCGGGAAGTGAGGACAATGAAAATAACGAATCGCACAAGAGGAAATCAAACCCACACAAAACCCGCAGAGGTCAGAGAGGAGGACAAAGACGACTACAGAGAGAGATTGAGGTCCGGCAACAAGAAATGATCAATACGCCTGATCAGGATGTACAGGTGATTAACCTCTCATCCGTAGAGCTGGACAGACATATGACTTCATTATTGAGCAAAGGCCTAAGTTTCAATCCTACGGAACATGGGGATCCATGTAGGATGAAGATTGACTTGTTCAAATATATTAGAGGACTCAAATTAAAAAAACACTTCTGGGGCACATCACCAGACAGTGCCACTAACACTGATGATCCGGCAGAAGTCACTACCAATCCTATTAGCATCCAAGAGGTCCTGGCCTCACACTTGCTATTATCGATCACGGATTTTGATGATCCTCCTAATTCTTTCAATGACTTATTAACCGAGTTGGAACTGAAGACAAACAATACCATAGACAGTGGCCTAAAAAGTAAATCAAAATGGACACCAACGTTGCCCAGCGGCAACACCATTGACACCTTCTTTAACTAGTATTGGAAGATATCAATAAACATGAGGCTAAAGTCTCTAACCAGAGACATATGAAATGTGACAATCTAACCAGGGAAGAAAGAATAGCTTTAAAGGTTCTTAGTGACAACCAGGACCTTGTCATCCGCGAAGCGGATAAAGGGGGAAATGTAGTGGTAATGAATAAGGAAGATTACAACGCGGAAATTCTCTCTCAACTTTCTGACAATTCCTGCTATGAAAAAATATCCAATAATCCCATGGGTCCTCTAACATTACGGATCAATAACCATCTTAGAGACTGGAAGGATGCTGGCCTAATAAACGATGCAGAATATCTGTACTTAAAAGTGACACGTCCATCTTATCCTTGGCTATATACTCTCCCTAAAATCCACAAACCAGCTGTATTTCCACCAGGGAGACCTATTGTGTCCGGGATTGGGGGTCCGACAGAGAGACTCTCACAATACGTTGATAAGTTCCTGAATCCATTGGTGAAGAACATGCCATCCTACATACAGGATTCAAAACACATTTTGAGTATCCTGGCAGACATCACATGGCAACCTGGGTTGATAATGGCGACCCTCGATGTGGTATCCCTATATACCTCCATCGAACCGGACCTGGGATTAGCAGCCGTAACCAGAACACTAAATACCAGACCCATCACACTGCTGGAGCATACCAAAATGCTGGTAACAATGATGGATATCATTTCAAACCATAATTTCTTTGTATTTGACAAAAAATGGTATAGACAAACAAGGGGGGTAGCCATGGGCTCAAGGTTTTCCCCCTCTTTTGCTAATATCTACATGGGAGCTCTTGAAACAGACATGATTTGGAGCATCAGAGGTAGCAAATGGATTGACTATATACTTTACTGGGGTCGCTACATAGACGATTGCCTTCTAATATGGTCAGGTACGGAAACTACACTTTTGGAATTTTGTGCATATCTAAATGACAATGAAATGAACATGCGATTCACTACGCATATCAGCACTTCCAATGTCTCTTTTTTAGACCTAGAGCTATACATCAACAAGCATTGGAAATGCAATAGGTCTCGCACCATTAGAGTTAGTGCTTTTAGAATTGTTTATGGGTTTTTTTGTAAATGTTTAGCATTTTTGTTTCCTGTAGCCAATGCTAAAGTATTACAAATAAAAAAAGCCATGAACATTTCTAAAAGCTCTAACTGAAATGGTCTGAGAACTATTGCACTGTGTGAGGGTGAGGGTGAGTGAGGGTGAGTGAGGGTGAGGGGTTGAGGGTGAGTGAGAGTGAGGGTGAGTGAGGGTGAGGGTGAGTGAGGGTGAGGGGTTGAGGGTGAGTGAGAGTGAGGGTGAGTGAGGGTGAGTGAGGGTGAGTGAGGGTGAGTGGTTGAGGTTGAGGTGTTGAGGGTGAGTGAGGGTGAGGGTGAGTGAGGGTGAGTGAGGGTGAGTGAGGTGTTGAGGGTGAGTGAGGGTGAGTGAGGGTGAGGGGTTTTGAGTGAGTGAGGCTGAGGGGGAGTAGTTGAGGCTGAGTGAGAGTGAGGGTGAGTGAGGGGTTGAGGGTGAGGGGTTGAGGGTGAGTGAGTGAGGGCGAGTGAGGGTGAGGGTGGGTGAGGGGTTGAGGGTGAGTGAGGATGAGTGAGAGTGAGGGTGAGTGAGGGGTTGAGGGTGAGGGGTTGAGGGTGAGTGAGGGTTTGAGGGTGAGGGGTTGAGGGTGAGTGAGGGTGAGGGTGAGTGAGGGTGAGGGGTTGAGGGTGAGTGAGGGTGAGTGAGGGTGAGGGTGAGTGAGGGGTTGAGGGTGAGTGAGGGTGAGGGTGAGTGAGGGGTTGAGGGTGAGTGATGGTCAGGGTGAGTGAGGGTGAGGGTGGGTGAGGGGTTGAGGGTGAGTGAGGGTGAGTTTGAGGGGTTGAGGGTGGGTGAGGGTGAGGGTGAGTGAGGGTGAGGGGTTGAGGGTGAGTGAGGGTGAGGGTGAATGAGGGTGAGGGGTTGAGGGTGAGGGGTTGAGGGTGAGGGGTTGAGGGTGAGGGGTGGAGGGTGAGTGAGGGTGAGGGGTTGAGGGTGAGTGAGGGTGAGGGGTTGAGGGTGGGTGCTCTTGCGCAAACACCGAATTACACAGCTGCAGCGCCACAGATCTGAATGTATGCAAAACAACACCCTTCTATTATTTATTGTTATGTATGTAACTGCGCTGCACAAAGAGAACACATCCGTCTGACTGTGATTGGTAACGGTGGCTAAAAATGAGCCTGGGCTAGCGAGAACAAATTCGAAAACATACCCAGCTGTAAGCCATTAGAGTCTACAAAAATTTAACAATTGCTTTCTCTCAGACAACGATCATCATTTCTCATTAGCGTACCGCACCTAAAGCAACAAAGAGACATGATTTGGGAACATGCTAGAAGAAACGTGTCATGGTTAGGTCCAAGCTACGTTACACAATGAAAACGAACGTTAAATTAAGAGACTGGCATACCACAATATCCTGTCATATTTTCCCGTCAATTCAATCACAAATGTGCAACTGTATCTTGGTATTAATGTTAATGACAACAGCAGATGGTAATTGGTCCCAGCCCCGGGCATTGCCGCATTTGGACAACAAACCTTAAGAACCGAGTGGTGAGGCGAGGGGGGTAGGCGCTCTCACGGTGAACTCAACCGTGCGCGACATGCTGCGTGCCTGACAGAGGCTCCCGCGCGCTGTCTCTTTTCTGAGCCTCCAGGCAAGGAGGCGGGTCAAAGTTCAGGACAAAGAGAAAACACAACGGAAATAAATAAGGCACTGGAAAGCATTCGCCAGGACATCGCTTTTTTCAACATCACGGTGCATGCTTTTACACTAGTCTACAGATTGGGCTGCATTCGATGGCTTTAGTAACACTGCAACCAAGTAAGGCAAAATAACGAGTCATGTTTGAAGTAGCCCATAGGAAGAGCGAGTCCAAGGGCTTTAGCAGGGGATGTGAACACATCAGAGCGTTTAATTGTAAGAATGCTCAGACTCGTTAATGGTTTACATTTTATAGGTAAAATAAAACAAATGCAGATTATGGTGCGACCACGATGCATGATTGGTTTGGGGTTAGGCTCCTTTAACTGGAGGAGGGAGGAGAAATGCGTCTCGGCCGGAGCAGGGGGCGGAGCAGGGAGAGCGGGCTTCACACGGCCGGCCGGTCGTGAAACTGAAAGCATGGCCGGCCGGCCGTGAAAGCCTTTGATGCCGCAGGGGGTGGAGCGGCACCAGCTGGGAGAGTAGGCAAGGCAGGCGGCTGGGGGCATGTGCACGCGCATTTAAGCTCAATGCGCATGCGCATTGAGCTTAAATTTCTCGTGCACTGCAAGGAATCGCCACGATTCCTTGCAAGTTGGGGATAAAGAGTGGATAAGCCACCATAGACTCGCAAGCTCGATGCGCATGCGCATCGACAGGCGAGACCTAAAAATGGGACTCTACATAGCAAACTTTATCGCAAAGAAACAGCATGCAATTCTATTCTTCATAGTAACAGTTGTCATCCTGTCCATCAGATAAACGGTATCCCTTATGGGGAATTTGTGCGAGCAAGAAGGAACTGCAGCGAGGAGCAAGAATTTGAAACCTGCATAAAAGACATGCAGTCCAGGTTTTCCAAAAGAGGTTACAAACCTCAGATTATCTCTAAAGCAAACAAGAAGATTAAAAAAATAAGCAGAGAGTCTACCTTAACACCCAAAAATCCTACAGTGAACAAAAATCAACAACTTGTGAGACTTGTAACAGACTTTAATGAACTAAGTCCTGTGATACGGAAGAGCTTTCAGAAACATTGGGGGATCCTTAGTGCTGACAGAACTCTAACATCCGCAATAGGAAGTCATCCCCAAATAACCTTTCGCAGAGGAAGGAATTTAAAAAACAGACTAAGCCCAACTGTGCCCAAAGACACAAAGGCTTGTGATTGGTTAACCCAGAAATCAAAGGGTTTTTTCAAATGCGGAATGTGCTCAATGTGCAGATGATAAGCGTGGCTCAAATCCACTGGAGTGACTTACAGCACTCACCTATAATTACCTTATAGGAAGTCAGCCGGACAGTGGAGAAGTATAAACAAAAGTCTTTATTAGGCCAAACAACACTCATATGAGAGGGCCCTGTCCGACCTCACTCTTAGGAGTGCGAACGAGAGGACTGACTCTCTGCATCACAGCAATACATTATAATGCAATACAGTAAATGGGGTACGCCCCTTGTGGAAAGTTACCGAGCCTCAGACCAGTGGACAATGCTCTCATACAGCAGGCATCTGCACCTGCAAGGGATACATTATTATCTCTGCTCAAGGCCATGGAGCTAGGCTTCGGCGTCTCTGGGCATGAGAACATTACAGATAACGAGACTTGTTAGTTTCGGCCACAGTAAGCCGAGAAACGAAAACTGCTGTCTTAGTATATTTCTGTATTCCTGCGGGAGGGGCATGAGCGAGCAGAGCCCGCAGGCACAGAGAGTTACACAAAATGGTGGCACACAGGCTAAGCTAAGAAACTAATATGGTCACGCATACATTTGAATATAAGCAATAAGTAAGAATATGAATTCAGCATAAGTGCATATACGAACTGCATTAGTTAGTCATATGATGCTAACTCGCACGTCATCATAGGGTAATAAGGGCATCGAAAAGTGAATTCTATCAGACCCTCCTTTTAGCATCATTGGCTAACTATAGCCTCATTTATTTGCAAAAAGGTAGAGCCGACATCCAGTCTAGGGGCAGGACTTTACTACTTCAGTCTAGAACATCTTCTGCAATAAACATTAACCAACTTGCATCAGCAGGAATTTCAGTAATCATAGAAGTGGCATATTGACCATGTAACTTCTTTTTCGGACGTATATTTGCAGCACACATTGAACAACATGGAGGGAGGCAATATATGCAAAGGCAGCAGGACAGAATTACACTCACCACTCCAACCAAACCCATCAATATTTTCCAACCCCAGGAAGAAAAGGCACCCCAGAGCCACCCTTGTAGAGACCATGTCCCATTGTCTTGGTGTAGTTCAGTCGCTAATCTATGCAATTTTTGTACTGCCAAGTTAACAGTCGGGGCGGAGTCTGGGATATAAACACAGCAAGATGTCCCGATGACGCGACAGGCCCCGCCCCTATCAGCTAGTATGACGTCAAGGACCATCCTGTTCTGGATCGTGAATAATCTCATAGCCTGAACCTCAACAGATATGTTAGTCGTAATGTCAGCCTCAATCAGAACCACCTTTTCCATTACCCTAGAGAGTCGTCTAATAGCTCTACTGTTGAATATAGGGCCCCAGAAAGGAAGCAAACCCTTAGAAAAATCAGTCCATTGTTGGTACGAGGTATCCGTCTGATCAACGTCATCTACCTGAAGTTCCCTCCTTTTACGCTGCTCTTGCGGCTGCTCCTGAGGACTAGGGAATCGACGATGAGTTTTGTGGTAATCAGAGGAAGCCACATACACAGGAGGAATCATGTAAGCTAGGTAGCATACCCCACCCCAACCCTCAGGCAACCATAAGTATCCATTATCACCGCAGACGAAATAGACACTGGGTGGGGCAATCAAAGAGGGGCTAAGAACCAAACGTATCGAGGCGGTCACATTACAAGAGCTATTACCAACTTTGATGGGGCCCCTTCCCTGTATACAGAAGAATGGAGAAGGACCCACCACAGCCAGGGGTATCAAAGACTTGGAACTGTCGTTACTCTTTGGGGGGTGCCTATAAGACAAAGTGGCGTTCAATTTCAGGAAACTATTCCTAAGTCGATCAGTATCATTAGGTGTCAAGAATCGACCCAACCTTTTCTCACATGTCTCTATAAAAGTCTGGTCAAAACGTCCGTCAGTATATATTCGTCCAAGCGAAGCTGAAGGCAAAGGACGCACTCGCATAGTCATTGTCCACCCCCTATTCTGCAGGCGTGGAGTGAGAGAATCTGGCTGCTGGAAATATTTAACAAGACCTATAAGAGTATACCACCCCACACAACTATTCACTGGCGTTAAAGGGAGAGCAAGGAATCTATCCTTTTTGTAGGCAGCAGAAGGTAAAAGCCCGCAAACCCAACAATCTGTCAAGTTGGTAGTGGCGTGTGCATGGTGCAAAGTCTTAATGAAAACATTGTCCTTGTAATTTTTTCTAATCATTCTTTCACCATAATCAACAGTGACCATATTATGTTCTGGAACAGCGGTGGGTGTGGGTGCAAAAACATGTACGGGATAATGCTTATCTAGAAAAAACAGTATTCCAAGAGTCACTAGAAAGGCAATCAAAATGACAATTATAACCACAATTTTTCCCTTTCGGGGAAGGGCCAACCAGGGGGAATCAGGCTCAGGTCTCGGGGGAGCTGCAAAGGGCTGCTCCTCATCAGGAATGGGCCGCCCAAAGGGATACATTCTGTATACTTTGAGCACCAAAAATCAAAAGTAAAAATAAAAATCACACTATCACTAAAAAAAATAGTCCCAGACAATCCTCAACCGGCCAGAGGGGTTCTTCAACCCTTAAAAAAGGGATCTTCTCCCTGTGTCCTTCAAAGCCTCACAGGCAGGCTTTTACCGTCCATACCTTTTTCCCACGATGCCATCCAACAATGTAGAAACAAGGGAAGCACTTAATTTGGGCCCCGCGCCACTCTATAGTCTCAAAGAACACAATCTTCGGCCAAGCACCAGGGCTCTTACAAGTCCATCCCTATCACTAAATCTTCTTATTCATGAGAACCACTAAGCCCTTTTTCCAGTGCCCAGTCCATCACTTGCGGCAGTTATATTTGTTATTTTCTTAATCGGGGCCGCAAATTATATCGAGTGCTCCCCGGCACTTCGGGATCTGTGAACAAGACAGGTGTATCTGTGGCAGACGCTGGGCTTTCCGATATCTCTTCACTAGTAGCAAGGGGAGTTGTAGAGCTCACCGAATTGTCAATTCCGCTACGCTCTTCTCCAATCAGTGAAGCATCCGAGAAAGGAGCATACCGCGGTATGCTTTCATGCTCTTGGTCAGCGATGCCATCCTGTACCCATCTATCATAGGGCAACGGGAGCGGGACTCTCTTTACATGGGAGGCATGAGTCCACGCCTTTCTGCCCTCGATCCGAAGCGCCGTGCGCGTGGTGAGGAGCACCTGGCGCGGCTCTGACCACCTTGGCTCCAGACAAGACTTCCGCTGATATCGTCGCACCACGACCCAATCCCCTGGGTGGATGGTGTGTCCAGGCCCCTCCGGCAACGGCTTCAGAGTGTCTGCTACCTGCTGATGAATAGAACGAAGATCTTTAGTCAAAGCATACAGATAATCTGTCAACAGAGGGTAAGGAACTTCGGAGAAACATTTAGGTCGGGGCACTCCCCAGATATTGGCGGGGCGGCCAAATACCACCTCGTGCGGGGAGACACCCATTTTTGCATTTACAGTGACTCTCGTGGAGAGCAAAGCTAAGGGAAGTGTGTCTGGCCAACGGAGACCTGTACTCTCACATATTTTGGCCATCTTTAGCTTGAGCGTGCCGTTGAACCGCTCCACCAGTCCTGCCGCCTGAGGATGCAAGGCTGAGTGGAACTTCTGGGAAATATGCAAACCTTTGCATATTTGTTTCACTAATTCAGCATTGAAGGACGTACCATTATCACTCCAGATCACCCTGGGTAATCCGAAGCGGGAGAAATACTCCTTTATCAACATTTTAGCAGTAGAAATGGCTGTACAATCCTTAGTTGGAAAAGCCTCCACCCATCTACTAAAGGCACACACGACTACAAGGACGTACTTCAAGTTATTGACCCTTTCCATTTCGATGTAATCCATCTGGATCACCTCGAAAGGGAAAGAGGGGGGTGCAAAATTTCCAGTTGGGACAGGAGTACCCTTTCCAGGGTTGTGTCTCAAACACACCATACACTGACGAACCAAATTGGTGGCCATTTTAGAGATATTTTTTATTACTCCACACCGGGTCTAACAGCTTACAGATACCCTTGGCACTCACATGGGCAGGGCCATGCGCCATCGTCACTACTGGAAGAACATACGCATTCGGTAGCAGCCATCGTCTCTTGTCTGTCGTGTCTGTCCAACATTCATCCGCATCCAGCCGTCCCTGCCCATCCTTCCATGCCCTCAATTCCTCGTCTGTCACTTTTTCTTGTATGTTCTTGACACTCTGTACAGTGTCTGCAAACATATGGACATCTGGGACCCATCTAGCTGGCCCTGCCACAAACATCCGTGGTAATTTGTCTCTAGCAGTTTCCTTTGCTGTCTCATCGGCAAAAGCATTGCCTCTTCCCACATCATCCACTATCGTCTTGTGCGCGCTACATTTTATCACAGCCAGTCTTTTGGGTAGTGTCAGTGCCGTTAGCAGTCGTAATATCAGTGGACCATGTTGTATACGTTGTCCGTGAGACGTCAGAAATCCCCGTTCTGCCCAAAGTCGCCCATAATTATGAGCCACGCCAAAGGCGTATTGCCTATCAGTGTAAATGTTCACATCCAACCCCTCACTCAACTCACATGCTCTCAGTAAGGCAATAATCTCGGCAGCCTGAGCAGAATTGTAAGGTATTCTAGAAGTCTCTACCACCGTCTGTAATGTTGTTATTGCATATGCTGCTGTCGATGTACCGTCTGGTAATTTAAAACAGGATCCATCGACATACAACTCCCCATCTGGTTCTTCCATGGGCCTGTCTGTCAGATCCACCCTCCCTTTTGTCTCCTCTTCAGTCCTATACAGACAGTCATGTATGTCATCATCATTTGTGTCAGTATCTGTGAGGATAGGTAACAAGGTGGCGGGGTTCAATGTGGCACACCTTTTAATTGTTACATGGGGTGCAAAAAGAGTCATCTCGTAACCCGTCAGACGAGCGCTTGTTAAATGCTGCATCTGTGTCCTGTTCAGTAAAATGTCCACAGCATGCGGTACCATTACTGTGAGGTCTGATCCCAGCACGAGCCCTGCCGATTGTCTTATAGAGACCGCAGCAGCCGGCGTGGCTCTCAGACAGCTCGGCAGCGCTCTTGCCACATTATCGAGCATTGCAGAGAAGTACGCACACGGTCTCTTCTTCCCCCCAAAACACTGAGTTAAGACAGACAACGCGCAACCTTCCGCCTCGTGCACGTAAAGAACAAAAGGCTTCTGGTAATCAGGTGTTCCAAGAACTGGCGCAGAACACAAAGACGTTTTTAGTGACTCAAACGCTTCCTGACATGCGGGGGTCCAGGGTAGGGGTTCGCGCACTTCTTTGGTAGTCAGATACAATAGGGGTTTTGTTAGTAGCGCATAGTTAGGTATCCACTGACGACAATACGATGTTATGCCTAAGAACGCGCGCACCTCTCGCTGCGTGTTAGGTACTTGCATGTTAGTGATCGCTTTTATGCGCTCCGGCGTCAATCTCCTCCCCACTTTCGAAAGGAGGTGACCGAGGTAGGTGACCTCCGTTCGACAGTATTGAAATTTCGGAAGGGACACTTTATGCCCCCTTTTAGCCAAATGGCGTAACAATTTTACAGTAGCATCCCGACAACCCTGCTCATCATCCGATGCTATTAGGATATCATCCACATATTGCAACATGACGTTGCCAGGTGGAAGTTCCAGGTCATCCAATTGTGCCTTTAGAGCCTGACTGTATATACTCGGACTCTCAGTGTACCCCTGAGGAATTCTCTTGAAGCGGAAGCTTCGGCCAGCCAATGAGAATCCGAAGAGATAACGGCTTTCCTCATGTACTGGAATACTGAAGAAAGCATTTTTCAAATCTAGGACAGAGAAATATTTGGCCGAAGGTGGAATCATAGTCAATATTGTAGTGATGTCCGAGACCACCGGATATTGTGGCTCCACTACTCTATTTACTTGTCGCAAATCAATCACAAATCTATAAACATCAGGAGTATTATCAGTAGCATCAGGTGACCGTCTTTTAAGTATAGGCAAAATAGGACTGTTACATATATTCGAATCAGTCTCTTCCACTACTCCAGACTGTATTAAATCTTGAATTATTTGTAACAAGGCCTTCTCTCCCTCCCTAGGTATTCTGTATTGTGGAACTCTGGGCAATTTGGCTCCCACCTTCACTCTTATTGTCACCGGGGCAATATCCATTTTCCCTACATCATTATCACTGACAGCCCACAAGCTGTCGGGTATGCCTCGGAACTCGGGTGGCAACGGGTCGTCTTTTGAAAAGCACTGTAGGGGGCGGGCAACATTCGGGCCTAGAGTAAGGTACACGCCATCCGGAGAACAATAAATGGTGGCATGCAATCTCTTCAATAAATCTAAACCCAGCAAATTTTCTCCACAATTCGATGTCAATAAAAACGGTGAATCAACAGTAAAAGGGCCAATCGTTAACGTGAGAGGTTTAGAAATGGGGCTAATCACCGGAGTTCCTGCGAAACCCACGGATATGTTATTCTTGCCAGACAGAGCCGCCCCTGGGACCCGAGAACGAGCCACTGAACTTTTCATTGCACCCGTATCCACTAGAAATTTCTGTTGAGACCCCATTAAGTCAGCTTTGACATAAGGTCCCCTCTGATCAACTTCCATAAGTACTGGTCCCATGCTCTGTCCTACGCTGTCCTAGTTGTGAGAGAACCCTGTCAAGTCGTCCACCAAGTAATCATCGTTATAATACTGGCCCCCGCTCCTCTGCGACTGTTGTCTATCTGCCCCGTTATCAAAGTAATTGCCTCCCGGTCTCCCGCCTCCTTCTGATCGCGCAGCCTGTCTCCCAAAATCACCACTTCCTCGTCCTCTTCCTGGACCGGTACCTGACTGGAGCAGTGGGCAGTCTCGCCACCAATGCCCTTCCTGCTTACACTTGGCGCACTGGTTCGGTCCCAGCCTTTCCCTACTTTCACCTCTCCCAAAACCACCTCCGCGACTCAGCGCCGCACCTCTCCCCCTGCCTCTTTTCACTTGCTGCAACAAAACCCTCGTCTTTAAATCCTTAGCCTTCTTTTCCTGCTTGTCCTTGTTCTCATTTTCCCTGTGTTCGTAATATTGCGCCATACTTAGTATTCCCGAAGGAGAGGACGTCGTCCACGTGCTCTCCGACGCTTGCAGTCTAGCTGATATTTCAGGTAATAAATTTGTGACAAACCTGTTAACAAAGAGTCGTAACCCTCCATCCTGTGACACATCCTGTCCACTAAAATCCATGAACGTTTCCTCAAACCTCGTAAAGAAATCTGAGACCGCTTCATCCTTTTTCTGCTTACAAGCCGTTAATTTGTCCCAATCTACCTTTTTCGGGGGAATGAGAGAATGCATATACTTTATAATGCGCCCTGGCAAAGCTAATATCTCAGCCTTCGGCTTCTCCCCTGGCTTACGCTCCTTATCCCAATCCTGTAACTCCTGCCATGTACCTCCCAGTTCCTCCCTATGATCCGTACCTTTCACCTGCCGCCACACATCAACCGGGACCAAAAGCCCGAAAAACAATTCAACATCGGCTAACGTCATCACCGTAGAAGACGCCGCTTCCGTAAGCTCTTTGTAATAGGCGGTCGGATTCTTTCTGGAATCCGGCAGCTGAGCCTTCAATGACAACACCTCACTTCTCTTCCATGGCGTATACACCCATTGCTCCTGAAAATGCGCATCAATTCTGTTCCTTGTAACAGCCCTCGTGACCGGGTCTAACAACTCGGGGACCTCGGGATGAAAAATAGGGTGCACCTCGCGCATTGGGTGGAGACCAGGGAAGTGGGGTGTACCAACAGAGGGTAATTCATTCCTGTATTGCAATAGGGCGCGCAGACTACTCATCACTTCCTTCACCCCCGTGTTCGTTCTGTACGCTCCAGCCTGTATATCTCGCAAAACCGCCGGAGCCACACCTCCATATCCCTGCTCCCATAGCGGTATCAATACACCAGCCATGTGCCACAAAGCGTGCTGCTGCATCAAGGGCTCAAAATCTTTCATGGTGGACCAAATGTCTTCGAACGAATAAATATTATTCCTGGCCCATTGACATGCCTGATTAGCCACCAGGCTTTTTTCATCTAAACCAACTGTAGAGCGTGTAAGCAGCTTCCGTACCTGTGAAAACAATCCGCTACCTGCGCCGCGACTCGGTGTTAGCATCTCCTGACTAGGGGTGGTAGTAGCTGAAACAGTAGGGAGTGCTAAAGAAAATGGTGAGGGTGCAGGTGAAGTGGTCTGGAGTAGGGAAACGAGGGGTGTCGAGGGCAGGGATAGTTGGGGGGCACTCGCTGAAGGACCTGGAACGGCACTACTAGGGGCCGAAAGTGGCAAGGAGGGGTACAAGGGCTGTGGGGCATAAGGGGGAGGGGGTCGGGCATTCAAAATGTCCTCCATCTCATCAGGGTCGTCTTCTCGTACCACATAACTTTTATTTTCTTTCAACCTACAAAGCCTATCTGCGCGCTCCATACGTAGTGCATTCTCATTCCCCACCTGTTCCTTCGCTTTCTGCGCCATAGTCTGGGTGGACTTTTTATACTCCTCTTTCTCCTCTCGCATCTTACGTTTCCTGGCCTCTTTCTGCCACACTCGCAAAGAGTCGAACATACTCTGGCGGCTACGCCTAGCAAACAGTTTGTCTTGCAAATAATCCAACTTAGCTTCATCAAAAGAACCCGTCAAAGGCCATTGTAAATCCACATTATCAGCAGTGTACCGATGCCACAAAGTACCAAACAAAATCGGGACCAGTCCATGTTTAACATACATATCAAACCTCGGTGTCCCTTCAGGGGGTGCAGGTTGGCTCTCGGCCAGTCTAGTATCTGAGGGTCGACAACAGCATCCAAAACATCGTAACTTGCTAAAACACGGCATCTTTACTTTGACGTAAAAGTAACACTTCTCCACCGACTACCTTCACCTTGAATCACAACTCGAGTTCATTCACACACACAGATATAAACGGACATTAGAGAACCACGTACACATACACAATATCTCCAAACACGTGTTACCAAATGGGACAAGGCCCGTCGACCAAGTCCTGGGGAACCTGGACTCTACCGCAGACCGAACAGTACGCTAACTGTTCTGAGGAAGGGGAACAAATCCGCCACCCGTGCGGCACTATGGATCACTGCGCACTTTACCGCGGGAAACCCAGATCACACCTCCACTGAATCACCATACTAGGAGTTCAGGGTAAGCGCACCAGAGTCTGCCCACAATGAGCCACGCCTTCACCACAGTACCATTCGGTCGGATCGCTACAAACAATTACCTCGACATACGTCCCCAACCCCGTCAAGTCTGTGTAATGGCAGAGTTTTTTGGGCTTTATTTAGCAGTGATATAGATCTTAATCTTGCTCACATCTAGGATAGGTATTTTTAGCCTATGTTGGATAGATTATGTTGATGTTTGTTTAGATGGTTGTTGTTGTTTATAAGATGCTCGCAAGATAAGGATCTAGGGTGCAATGTTATGGCAGGGTTTTTGGCTTTATTTAGCAGTGATAAAAGATCATTATTCTTGCTCGCATCTAGTATAGGCCTTCTTAGCCTGTGTTGGCCCTTTTAAGCCCTTTTTCCAGACCTAGAAGAGGATAGCTGCTTAATATGCCTTTATTCTTGACTTTAACCTGTCTATTGCCTATTGGCTTTGACATATTAGACATATTGGTATGGTTCATGTAGGTATTCTGACAGAGCTAAGGAGCATTTCACCCCTTTCAGGCCTAAAGCTAGAGAGACTCCATCTTGATGGAAGCAGAGAGGCTTTTTAGGGCAAAAGCAATGTTTATAGTTATAACTGTTGTTCGCCCTAAGCGGACCGGAGAGAACCGGCCAGAGCTGAATCTAATCAGGAATTGTTCCCGGGCTCAGTCTCTAGACGAAACAAGCAGACTGGTCACTGTGGGAGCGTCTAGCGCAAGGAGCCTGGTGCATGGGATTGGTCAGAAAAAGCAGCTGGCTGGAACTTTCCATGAGGAAACAGCATTCTATATTTGTGAAGTGCAGAGGCGGAGTCAGTGAGTCGAAGAGCAGTCGAGGAGAGAGTCAGTCAAGCAGAGGGGAGCAGAGAGGAGAGTCCAGCAGAGAGGAGAGCAGTGGAGTGGAGTTGGCAGAGAGAGAGAGAGGGTTCAATCTGGAGAAGAGCTGAGTTGAATAGTGAGCTGGAACTGAAGGAAGCAGTCAGAAGCAGTTGTTTATCAGGAGGAAGTGTGAATAGCTGGAGTCTGAAGTAATGCCTTTTAGAAGAGATAGAGGAGAGCTCGTGGATTAACCTATGGGAGCAGATGGAATTGGACATTGGCGCAGAGATAGAACGACTAAGATAGTAGAATGAACGGTGATCAGAGCGGCAGGAACTATAAAGAGTGAAGAAGCAAAGTGGAGAGACAGTTCGTGTGGGGAAGAGGAGTCCAGAGACAGAGCGATCAGCGCAGAGGTGTACCCAAGAGTGCAGGAGAGGAGAGAGAGCATGAGATGAGCCAAGGCACAGACGAGAGAGGAACCCAGATGACAGCTAGAACAAGACTTCACACTAATCAGGTGATATTGTTTTCATCACATTAGCTACACTTAATCTTTTCCCTTTCAGCGGAGTGTTCCTGTTACATTGTAATCTTTTCTCTTTCAAGCGGTGTGTTCTACCTATAGCCTTTGTTAGATGTGCATTAATGTTTATATTACTGTAATAAATAACCTCCCCCAGTTTATAACTAACTGGTGTGTAATCCCTATTCTTGTTCACTAAAGGTAAACATAGCTCCTAGGTAATTGCTGCATGAATGGATGAGTAATCCCAATCAGGTGAGTAGTGATCACATAAATAGGGAGTGAGTGGACCTTTGATGCCAAGAACAGGTAATACATTGTAATCTGAAACCATATCCAAAGTCATCATTGTAGTTTCATCCCGAGTAGACAGCTGAGATAATATCCCAATATATATATATATATATGTATAGGTGTTCATAGGAATGTGGTCGTCGTTGATATGCGGCGTTAATGAGAGCGATAGGAGGGATACTATCGTTTAAAGCCACCGGATTGTGGCATAAGATTAATGAGAGCGGTGAGAGGGAGATCACCGTGTAAGTTTCGCAGGATCGCGAACGCTTTGGAAAAGGAGAGCACTGGGGCTGCAGACCCACGTGTGTAGACGCACCAGATTGTGTGTCAGATCTGCCCTAGGGTAGAACGGTCTGGGTCAGGGTGGCCGCGAGACCAACTGATGTAAATAAGTGTGGTGTAGGGTATGGATATCCCTAGTAATCAGTGAGTATTCTTAGTATCCCTATAGATTTAGTGGTGTTCTTAATAATATGAGCTTGTATATTGCGAGTTCCCTATCCTCAGGTAGGTACCAGGTGCCTGGATATAGAGGAGTCCTGAGGACGGAAGGTGAGTACGTTTTGGCTGGGTCACAGGGGCCCCTGGGGGCTGATCCCATCTAAACAGAAAATCCAGCCATTACATTTTGGCGTAGTCGGACAGTTTACGAACTCTGTGTGACCCCATGTGTTGTGAGTGAGCGCCAAACATTACATTTTGGCGTAGTCGGACAGTTTACGAAGCCTGTGTGCCTGGCCATGTGCTTGGAGAGTTGCCCATGTGTTCTGAGGGAGTGCCCTGAACGCTAGTTCCATCTGGCGTAATGTTGCAGTTTATGTAGCCTGTTAGACCTATTGGCTTGAACAGTTGCAGCGTGAGGAGATTGTATTACATCATGGCATTTGGTTTATTCAGGGTGGAAGGAATGGTTTTCATCTTGGTGTTTAAACTGTCAGAGTTGAAGGATGACATTACATGAGGAAGCCAGTTACATCTTTGTGATGGTCCAATTGTATACATGTGTGTAAAAAATGCTTTTAAATTGCCCTTTCAATTGCTTGCTGCATCTGCTTATGCTGTGCAATGTGAAATGTGTTCATTGTTCTATGATCTGTGGAGTTCTTTGAATATAGCTCCTTGTAAATATGACTTGTGAATAGCGCCATATTTTTGTGACTTGTGAGGTGCATGTTCTCATGTTGATCTGTTGTGTTCCTTGTGCATTGCGCCTTGGATACATGGTTTGTGAAAAGATTGTCTTGTAAATATGACTTGTGAATAGCGCCATATTATTGTGACTTGTGAGGTGCATGTTTTCATGTTGATCTGTTGTGTTCCTTGTGCATTGCGCCTTGGAAATGTTGTTTGTGAAAGGCTTGTCTTGTAAATATGGCTTGTGAATAGCGCCATGTGGTCATGGCCTGGACAGGGCATGTTATCATTACGTTTGGCAGGAGAGAGCTGGATCTTTCTCGGGTGCTTGGGGATAACGTTTTTGAAAATATGTACGTGTCATTTGTAAACGTGAAGAAATGTGCTAATGATTTTCCCATGTAAAAATGGACGTTGGGAAATGTTTCTATTTGAGCTGCCAAAGGGTTAATATCTTGAGTTGAGATGGCAGCCTTTATTTTTTACATGCTGTCAACATGCATGGTTATCTGACCTGACTATAAAAGTCAGTGAATTATTTTAAGGATTTTTGATGGTTTGATTTTGACTTTTTTTTTTTGGTTCCTTGGTCAGCCTATGTGCTTTGTCAGTTTCTTGACGGAAAGGTAACATCTTGTGTTTTGAGAAGGGTTCTGTTCATTTCACATTCCTTTTGAAATGCGTCTACGTATTTGTGTGGGTTCACCTTGGAACTTAAGTGCTTATAAATCAACCAGTGAATTACGGAGAAAGCTGTTCTTTTAAAATGAGAGAAATGTTAAAAAGATAGCCCGTTAGAGTGCACGCTACGAGCTGTTTTCATTAATTATTTCTGTGAGGGGTTTCCATCTAGACAGGAATGTGTTAGTTTAAAAATAATAAATCTTGCCCGACTGTGCATGGTAACATGTGCTTTTAATTAGTGACTGGCAACTATTTGCCTTTGAAATGAAAATGTTAAAATGTAAATGTATGTTTTTATAAATGTGAACTTAAATACAATGTTGAAATGTATTTGCATTTTTATGCTGTTTTACAAATTATTTCTCTTTGACAAATGGACCCTAAATAAGTGAAATGTCTTGCCTTTAGTTGAGTTAGTTGGACAAACGTCTTTTTAAAAAAAAAACCGGACCTTTTTTAATTGGCAATGCACTGTAACTGAATTGTTTTTGTTAAACTCGAGCTTCTGTTAGTTACAAAATAAGGCAGGAGAAATTTGTTTTTTGACCTTGGCAAGACCAGCTGGTCTGCGCAGACGAACTTTTTTTTTCATTCTGCAAGTTTCGATCACGTCCCAGTGTGTTATGATGGGCTACAATCCAATTTTCTTCCGCGCACGGCTTGTTTATTTAAGGGCGGGGTGGCCTGGCTCTTCAGACTCTGACCAGGGAAAATGGGAGGCTTGCAGTGCCCTGCTGATGCTGTCATCATTTGGCAGTATTTCAATTTTTTTTTCACACTGTAGCATGGCTCTTGCCCAGAAGGGTGAGACTGTCTTAGTTAGGATTAGGGTATGTTAGGCCCCACTCAATGTTACTAAAAGTTAAAATTTTGTATGTTTTTAATTAATTAGGATATTTTCTTTTCAATAATGAAAGGCACCCGGGGTGCTTTTTAAATGGAAAATTTTATTTTACAAGAATAATGATACTTCTTCTCTTGTTTCTAGGATGGCTGCAGTTGGGGTGCGTGCGTGCGTCTGCCCACTCCCTTTATTTGTTTTAGCTTTTTATTTTCATGTTATTATTTTAGTTTATTGTTTTGGATGATGGAACCAGACCAGACCAGACCAGACCGGGTGATGGATGGCCGCATTGGAGGAAGTGCCCAGGATGCAGGGTGGTGGCCTACACTGAAGAATTTGGACATTAAATAATCCCTTGGACAATCAGGCCCCACTTTTAAAGCAAAAAAACGTGTCACCTATTATGACTAAGTTATTTAATTCCCTGGCCTGCAATTTTGACATTACTACAAGCAGGCCCCACTTTTAAAAAAAAAACGCGTCACCTATTATGACTAAGTTATTTTATTCCCTGGCCTGCAATTTTGACATCGTTACAAGCAGGCCCCACTTTTAAAAGAATATGTCACCTATTATAGTTTTTCCAAATGAAGGACTTTTTTCAATGATGGTGCGCACATGTGTTCCACCGTGTGATTTAAAATGTTTTTTGTTACTGTTCTTACATTTTCACCTTGATTGATTAATGGGTGGTTACCTTAAATTTGGATTGTTCGGAGTAGAGTGTCTTTTAGTATGATTATGTATTAATGTTTGCCCAGACCTTGCAATTGTATTTCTCAGATTTCACTTTAAATTGACAAATGTCAGCAGGTAGGCCTCATTTAGGCCTATTGTTATTTTCATCTCACATATTAGCACCTACACCAATAGTTTCATGAGTCATCATTAGCTTAAGTTGCCTATAGTACGTAAGGCTCATTTAGGCCCTTTCTTGTTCTCTCATTAGAAGTTGAAACACATTTAGTTTTTAAGTTCACAACTGTAGGTAGGCCTCATTTAGCCTTAAGTTGTCCGAAGTAGGCCCATTTAGGCCCCTTGCTGTTTTCATTCAACACATAAGTCCCTACATCACTAGATTTCACCAGTTATCATTAGAAGTTGAGGCACATTTAGTTTGAGGATGCTTTGGTTAGTTTCTGTCGTTATCAGATCCAATCTCAGATATTTTCAGCATTCAAGTCAAGGGTGCTTTGATTTGTTTTTAGGTTTCTATTCCCTATAATTGAGTTTTAGGTGGAATTTTCTTGAGTTGTCATTGTTTTTAGGGAGTTTTTTAGGTTTTGATTTGTTGATAGATTGTGTTGATGTTTGTTTATTTAGATGTTATTGTTTGTCAGATGTTCGCAAGATAAGGATCTAAGGGTGGATGGCAGAGTTTTTTGGGCTTTATTTAGCAGTGATATAGATCTTAATCTTGCTCACATCTAGGATAGGTATTTTTAGCCTATGTTGGATAGATTATGTTGATGTTTGTTTAGATGGTTGTTGTTGTTTATAAGATGCTCGCAAGATAAGGATCTAGGGTGCAGTGTAATGGCAGAGTTTTTTGGGCTTTATTTAGCAGTGATATAGATCTTAATCTTGCTCACATCTAGGATAGGTATTTTTAGCCTATGTTGGATAGATTATGTTGATGTTTGTTTAGATGGTTGTTGTTGTTTATAAGATGCTCGCAAGATAAGGATCTAGGGTGCAATGTTATGGCAGGGTTTTTGGCTTTATTTAGCAGTGATAAAAGATCATTATTCTTGCTCGCATCTAGTATAGGCCTTCTTAGCCTGTGTTGGCCCTTTTAAGCCCTTTTTCCAGACCTAGAAGAGGATAGCTGCTTAATATGCCTTTATTCTTGACTTTAACCTGTCTATTGCCTATTGGCTTTGACATATTAGACATATTGGTATGGTTCATGTAGGTATTCTGACAGAGCTAAGGAGCATTTCACCCCTTTCAGGCCTAAAGCTAGAGAGACTCCATCTTGATGGAAGCAGAGAGGCTTTTTAGGGCAAAAGCAATGTTTATAGTTATAACTGTTGTTCGCCCTAAGCGGACCGGAGAGAACCGGCCAGAGCTGAATCTAATCAGGAATTGTTCCCGGGCTCAGTCTCTAGACGAAACAAGCAGACTGGTCACTGTGGGAGCGTCTAGCGCAAGGAGCCTGGTGCATGGGATTGGTCAGAAAAAGCAGCTGGCTGGAACTTTCCATGAGGAAACAGCATTCTATATTTGTGAAGTGCAGAGGCGGAGTCAGTGAGTCGAAGAGCAGTCGAGGAGAGAGTCAGTCAAGCAGAGGGGAGCAGAGAGGAGAGTCCAGCAGAGAGGAGAGCAGTGGAGTGGAGTTGGCAGAGAGAGAGAGAGGGTTCAATCTGGAGAAGAGCTGAGTTGAATAGTGAGCTGGAACTGAAGGAAGCAGTCAGAAGCAGTTGTTTATCAGGAGGAAGTGTGAATAGCTGGAGTCTGAAGTAATGCCTTTTAGAAGAGATAGAGGAGAGCTCGTGGATTAACCTATGGGAGCAGATGGAATTGGACATTGGCGCAGAGATAGAACGACTAAGATAGTAGAATGAACGGTGATCAGAGCGGCAGGAACTATAAAGAGTGAAGAAGCAAAGTGGAGAGACAGTTCGTGTGGGGAAGAGGAGTCCAGAGACAGAGCGATCAGCGCAGAGGTGTACCCAAGAGTGCAGGAGAGGAGAGAGAGCATGAGATGAGCCAAGGCACAGACGAGAGAGGAACCCAGATGACAGCTAGAACAAGACTTCACACTAATCAGGTGATATTGTTTTCATCACATTAGCTACACTTAATCTTTTCCCTTTCAGCGGAGTGTTCCTGTTACATTGTAATCTTTTCTCTTTCAAGCGGTGTGTTCTACCTATAGCCTTTGTTAGATGTGCATTAATGTTTATATTACTGTAATAAATAACCTCCCCCAGTTTATAACTAACTGGTGTGTAATCCCTATTCTTGTTCACTAAAGGTAAACATAGCTCCTAGGTAATTGCTGCATGAATGGATGAGTAATCCCAATCAGGTGAGTAGTGATCACATAAATAGGGAGTGAGTGGACCTTTGATGCCAAGAACAGGTAATACATTGTAATCTGAAACCATATCCAAAGTCATCATTGTAGTTTCATCCCGAGTAGACAGCTGAGATAATATCCCAATATATATATATATATATGTATAGGTGTTCATAGGAATGTGGTCGTCGTTGATATGCGGCGTTAATGAGAGCGATAGGAGGGATACTATCGTTTAAAGCCACCGGATTGTGGCATAAGATTAATGAGAGCGGTGAGAGGGAGATCACCGTGTAAGTTTCGCAGGATCGCGAACGCTTTGGAAAAGGAGAGCACTGGGGCTGCAGACCCACGTGTGTAGACGCACCAGATTGTGTGTCAGATCTGCCCTAGGGTAGAACGGTCTGGGTCAGGGTGGCCGCGAGACCAACTGATGTAAATAAGTGTGGTGTAGGGTATGGATATCCCTAGTAATCAGTGAGTATTCTTAGTATCCCTATAGATTTAGTGGTGTTCTTAATAATATGAGCTTGTATATTGCGAGTTCCCTATCCTCAGGTAGGTACCAGGTGCCTGGATATAGAGGAGTCCTGAGGACGGAAGGTGAGTACGTTTTGGCTGGGTCACAGGGGCCCCTGGGGGCTGATCCCATCTAAACAGAAAATCCAGCCATTACAGTCTGTCAGAGCACCAACTCGTACTCTGAGTTCCCCGGAGCACACTAGCCCCAGGAGCACACCGGCTCCTCAAACCATCGGAGACACTCTAGTCTCCCGGAACACTCCCGTTCTTGCAACAATCACAGGTGGACCACTCACCTTCCGTAGGCGGCACCGACCTCTACCGTTCTCCACCTCCGGCTGCCAGGACCAACACGGTCAGCTTCAAGTTCCGCCTTCTGGACCCCGGCGTAAGATCCGAACCGGGACCTCTCCCGATCAGCAGGGTGGGGCAGCGCTGCGAGAACCAAGCTCGGCATCAGATGGGATCCCGGGCCCACCGTGCCGACCAGCGGGTCCCCGGTCTTCTGCTACCCACTTACGGGTGACAAAGATCCTTATCGCGGGGTCCCTATTCGGGCGCCATCTGATAAGCGTGGCTCAAATCCACTGGAGTGACTTACAGCACTCACCTATAATTACCTTATAGGAAGTCAGCCGGACAGTGGAGAAGTATAAACAAAAGTCTTTATTAGGCCAAACAACACTCATATGAGAGGGCCCTGTCTGACCTCACTCCTAGGAGTGCGAACGAGAGGACTGACTCTCTGCATCACAGCAATACATTATAATGCAATACAGTAAATGGGGTACGCCCCTTGTGGAAAGTTACCGAGCCTCAGACCAGTGGACAATGCTCTCATACAGCAGGCATCTGCACCTGCAAGGGATACATTATTATCTCTGCTCAAGGCCATGGAGCTAGGCTTCGGCGTCTCTGGGCATGAGAACATTACAGATAACGAGACTTGTTAGTTTCGGCCACAGTAAGCCGAGAAACGAAAACTGCTGTCTTAGTATATTTCTGTATTCCTGCGGGAGGGGCATGAGCGAGCAGAGCCCGCAGGCACAGAGAGTTACACAAAATGGTGGCACACAGGCTAAGCTAAGAAACTAATATGGTCACGCATACATTTGAATATAAGCAATAAGTAAGAATATGAATTCAGCATAAGTGCATATACGAACTGCATTAGTTAGTCATATGATGCTAACTCGCACGTCATCATAGGGTAATAAGGGCATCGAAAAGTGAATTCTATCACAGATGGGCAAATCATGGAACCAAGACATTTTTGGATCACAAGTCTAAAGTATACACAATCAGAACAAACATCAACTGTGACACAAAATTCACAGTGTACATTATTGAATGTGCCTGCAAAAGTAGATATGTGGGAAGCACAATCAGGGCACTCAGAGAGCGTATAAGAGAACACGCAAGAGCATATGCCACCAAGGATCCAAGATACCCCATGGCTATACATATGGCCTCATGTCCCTCACAAGGAAACACTAAATCCTTCACCTTCTAAGGCATTGATGTTGTACAAGCTGCAGTAAGAGGAGGTAATAGGGAACTACGCCTCAGAAGACAAGAGGCACTTTGGATCATGCGTTTAGACACAACTAGAACCGGTCAGAACACTGATGATGAACTGCATTTCTTCTTGGGGTCAGACACCTAGGTTGATCCCACTCCTGACATTTTATTTCAAGCCTTTTGGGGTCCAACATCTGGGTGGATTCCTACCAGACATTTCAGTCAAAATTTCTGTTTTATATATAGAGAATGTGCAACTGAACCTGTTAAGACGATGATCGTTATGTTACCAATGATTGTAATGCATGAACTTATATAATTACCAAAGTCAGGTCAAACGTGTGAACCAATGTTAAGGGTATGACTATGCAGACAGTGACGATCTAACTTTCCAAAAGGAATCAATTCGTCTAATGACATTACAGATTAAGAGGTTTCAAGATCCTTTTCCTCCCATTTTCAAAGGGAGTTTGTTCTCAATTTCTGCCGATTCCTGTCCATCCGGAGTGTAATGTATCCAAATTATCGATTAGACTAACTTAATGGTCTTTCTTTCATTTCTAAATTCACCTATCCACCTTAATCACGGGCAGCTGTGAATCATTCAAAATATCACATGTTCCGTCTTTAACTTAAAATATTTTCTCACTTAATTAATCTTCTTTCACTAGAATTCGCTGTCTTTACTGGAATTTTTTGTTATCAACATCTTAACTTAACTTTCCATTTTGAAATACGGATGAAAATAATTAATTTTGATTTGGAATGGGGATTTCCTATATTATTTCTCCCTTAAGACTTGTTTCACCCGTGTCAAATTCAGAGCTAAAGGTTTATCTATGCGTTAACATAACCACGTAAACAATGATTATCAAAACAACCATCAGTAGTGAGAGGCTCTACGACCACTTTCTGGGCCATAGTAACAGTAACTCTTCCTTTTCTTGCCATTGTTCTATATCTGAGCAGTCTAGTTTTTCACGCGACTTGCGCGTTGAAAAGGGGCGGGAACAACTAGTTCCGTTGTTCCCGCATTTGGAGACCGAAGCTTTACAAGCTGACTCACGGGCTGAACACGGGTAAGAGCACTATTGATCTCCACGGAGACAACCTTTTCATTGTGAATACTTTCACAATGTAAGACCCCCATTTTTGCCACCCTCAATTTCCGTTTCCTTTAAAATTCCAGCCTGAACACAATTAGTGACATTTACTCACTGTGAAAATCCTAAAAGTTTGCTGACGGCACCCGGAAATACCGATTAGTGCCTTAAATCCACAACACAACAAAACTACCCGATAAGGGCCGGGTTGGAACTATCACCGGCTCCCCGGTGAGTTCATTTAATTAGAGTGCGTAAACCCTGTTTATCCACCATTTTGCGTGTCGCAATTGTACACCAACAATCCCTTTATATTCCCTTTTACAGACCACGCGCCTAGATCAATAAGATCAGGTAATTACCCAATTTACTTTAAGTATAGTTTTCATTTGCAGTTGCCTCCAGAATAATGGTCCTTTTTAAGCATTGATCTGATTGGAATGGTTGGGTTTGAATCCCAGTCACTATTAATAAATGTAATGACACGGCGTTATGTTTCATGTTCACCGAATGACTAAACCGAGCGGTACCTATGTGATGTAAATTTGAAAGGAGATGTTTAATGAGTTGATTCAAGTTAAGGCTAGGACCGTATAAATCACTTGGTTAGATTTACACTGTACACGTTAATTTTAAGTGCTACTTGGGCATTTGCGCATACAAGTTGTGTTTGATAAAGTAGAATTTTGTGGCTGCGTTCATTATACACCTTCTAAAAACCAATGTTAGTTTGGGGTATTCTCAAGGAAACAGTTTTCACACTAATTATGAGTGGCGCAAATGAGCATGAGCATACCTATAGATTACGTTGAACCATGATTTATAAACCTTCATAAATAAGATGCGCTTTGACTGTTTTGAGCGTTATTAGAAACCATTGTACAGTATTCTACTATTAATTCTGGGACTAAATCAGGCATACTCTGAGTAGCGCTTAGGAAGAAATTGTGTCTTTCAATAATGATATTTCATATTATGACTAGCAAGTTTGGCAACTCACCTCACAATACACTTTTGGTCTATTAGAGATAAGAGCATTTGCGCCGTATGTCACGACACTCTACTCTATTACACAGTTGTAGAATGATCAACAAACTTGCGAAAATTTTCGCTTCAATTGCAGTGCATAAGTCACCATTATATTTTATTTCTTTTCCCGCCCCTTCTGTGTTGGGTTTCCACTTCACTGGTGTCCTTCTGGTCACACGTATTTGTCGTGTGCTTGTAATATCCTTTTATGTTTTTCATTATATTTCGTTATATCTTTTATTTAGCCCTGAAGAGTCACAGCCACATGCTGTGATGAAACATGTGTAGGCTTAAGTGACAGGTACAGTGATTCCCGAGAGGTGGACACTGTTTATGAATAAAATCTGTTGAAAAATCTCCATTTGGTGTGATCTATCCCGAATGAATGAACACTTGATGAAGAAAATATCATTTGAAAACGTATAGTGTGGTCTGGTTCCCTGCCAAACAGACTGCTAGGACGTTGTGCTGCTACACGATAGGGAGCCGGCGCCTGCACTTTAAGTGCTATCATTCCATGATTTCATTCTGTACAAACCCGGTAATACATCCCTGTGAATTTGCTTATTCCATATGGACTGTATTAACCGCCTTACTTAGAATTTAGCGGGAAAGATACTCTGTCACTTAATTTGATATATAGTACTACATTTCCTTTTTCTGTTATTCATATCTTTTTGGGTAGTCTCTCTTCTATTTGGGACAAAATCTCATTTAATGTTAGGATTATCGATTTATTGCTAGCGCGTGCCTTTCAACAAATTACTGTTAATTGGAAAGACTTCTCAAAGATTTCATGCAGAGCTTGGTGGTACAATGTTTGCCATAATCATAGGTTGGACACTTCCTTTGTATACCCACCTCAAATGGCTACAAAACGTGTTGGTTTGTGGTCACCTGTTACAACATTTATTGATAATAGTGCCGAAAGATGTTCTTTGCCAAAGCTGTGTCAACAAGAGGTTCCCAAACCTCCCTGACTTCCCTAGTAGTTCCATAAGTTTCTTTCATATTCTTCACACTGCATATGTGCTTCATTAAATATACATTGTTTTCTTTTATGTTTCATCTTTGCATTATCCGTCCAATTCCTTCATTTGTAAGCAACGAGGTTGGAATGTGATATTGTACATTTTATAGCGTGTATTCCGTATGGACATCTTATTTTTTCTTTTAATAAAATTATTTGAACTTAAAAAAGATACTCTGTCACAAGTGTGGTGGATATCCCTGCTGCTGCATTGCAAGTGCCCCAGGCTATTGTGCATTTGTAATATTCGCAGATGGGACAGCCACCACCCAGACGGGATAGCCGCCACCCAGACTGTACAACCGCCACCCAGACTGTACAACCGCCACCCAGAAGGCACAACTGCCACCCAGAATGGACAACTCCCACCCACACGGGACAGCTGCCACACTGATGGGACAACCGCCGCACAGACGGGACAACTGCTTCGCAGGCGGGACAACCGCTGCTCACACGGACATCCGCCACCCAGATGGGACAGCCGCTACCCTGATGGGACAACCGCCACCTTGATGGGACAGCTGCCACCCAGACCAGACAGGACAACCGCCACCCTGATGGGACAACCGCTTCCCAGACAGGAAAACCGCTGCTCAGACGGGACAGCCGCCACCCAGACGGGACAGCCGCCACCCAGACGGGACAGCGGCCAATCGGACGGGACAACTGTCACCCAGATGAGACAGCCGTCACCCAAACAGAACATGTCCCACCTGCCCAATTCTAAGTGTTTCTGTAATTAAAATACTTCTCTTTTTCTAAAAAGACAGACACAGGGTGGATTTTCATTACTGCACCTATTGTGTGATTGTTGAGTACTGGGTTTCAATCCCCACATTACCTCTCTGAGAAGCCCTGGACTGCTTGCCCTTGACACCATGAAAGCAGGCCCGGACTGGCCGTTGCGGGCACCCGGCAATCCCCCGGTGCGCCGCAAGGGTGGGGGCCGGTTATGGGCCCAGGGGGCCGTTTTTGTTACAGGGCCGTTTTTGCAACAAAATCGGCCGAACACTGGCCCGACCAAGAGCTCGGTCGCACTCCCAGGGGGCCGGCCGAGGCTTTTCCAGGGCCGGTTTTGGTTCTCAGTCCTGCCCTGCCTGAAAGGTAAGCATAGATGCCAAGGTTTCAGATTGCTATGTGTGACATTTTCATAATTTCAGTGTAATTATGAGTGACATTCGACGACTATGAGTGACACTTTACCACCACAAGCAAAATCAAGCAATGAAGACGAGGGAAACATAAATATCAGAAATTACACCCTTTTGAGCATCAAGAATCTATAAGATCATCATTAAAACACCTGCAAATCACCAAAAATTGGAGGGCGCTAACCAACTTGACACACAGAGAGTGTCCAGGCTCTCCTCTTGGGATCTGACTGTCCAGAGTCAGCCATCTCTCACTTGGTGGAGTGGACCACTAGCCCAAACAACAGAATGTGAGAGAGGCCGGGCTGCAGGCTGAGAACCAAAACGAACCTGGGCTGGTGGCCATCTGACACTTCAGGGCCTCTCTCTCTCTCTCTCGTCACGTGGTGGCCCGAACAGGATGTGTCTGTCTTGTAAGGGGCTGATTCCCAGAACTAACTTAAGACAAAATCCTAAACTTACTACTTTTGGTAGAGAATCCTAACTTAAGTCTGTCTTAAGTCTGTCTTAAGACAAAATCCTAACTTCTGTGAATACCAAAAGTAGTAAGTTTAGGATTCTGTTTTAAGTTAGCTCTGTGAATCGGGCCCTAAGAGTACAGAGGCCCAGGCCGGGCAGGCTGAACCGAAAGCGGACCTGCCTGCCCATCTGTGTTGTGCTGGTGGGGGCTCTGAGTCCTCCACTCTTGTAAATGAGCATGCGACCCGGGCTAATAATTGCTTAACTCTCTCACGTCCTCTTTCAGATACCCTGTTGCCGGCAGAAAAACAACTGTGCGAGTCGATGAGTCGATAAGCCTCCCCCCTCCTCCCCCCCCCCCCCCCCACACACACACAGGATGAGAGCAGACAGAGGCAAACAGTGAGCCCTGCCTGGCAAAACACCCACCACCCGTTGTGGTAATGGCTTTGTTTGAAGACGTAAACCCTCTCAGTTTCGTTTTCATAATGGCGCCCAATGCCTCTGAAGGATGACTCACAGAGCAGCCCAGCTGCTCGGCCTGCAGATTAAACTGATGAAATACATGCAGATTATATCATTTTGCAGATAAACCTCACACTCAGTCAGACAGGATGAAGAGTCAGAGCAGCCCTGCCTGCAGATTTTGTCTGAAACTGAGATCATTTGCAGCGTGCGTGACGGTGCGCTTGGCTCGTGCTAGTGCAGTGCACAATGTGCACTGTAGTGACAGACTACTAGTTACTTAAGTGACGACACTGGCAGCAGCGCCTCTGCCCTGGCAGTGGCTGAAACTAAGTAAGACAAACCTCAAACAACAGTAAAACCTTACTTAAATAACGTCGGACGGTAACGGTCGGTGGTCTTCAGTCAAGCCTCCCTAACTGTGTGTCATCTCACACCGACAGACACCTGTCTCGTCAATCATTCGTGGAGGTGAGCTGCACGGGGTCATCCCGTGGTGAGTCAGGGTGACAGGGCAGGGCGGGCGCATTGGCACCACCAGTCACTCTGCTGGCAGTCATCAGAGCGTGAGCACTGCTGCAGGGCGAGCGCACTTGACACTCTGATGAGGAGTCTCCCTTGCCGTGGCGGTGCTTCTCTGAGGTCAGACATCCGGAATTTAATGGACAGCCACCGGCGCCCTGGTGTAGTCGGCAGAGTGTGGGCTGTGTCAGTCAGCCTGCCGCGCGGCGCGGCGCAGTGAAGCACTGTAACACATTGTTGCACTGCAGCAGAGCACTCTGACTCAGCCAGGGCTGAGGAGTATTACATGATCCTTAACTGTTATGAGCCAGAGCTGCCTGCCTGCAAGTCTGCTGGGAGCAGCAAGGAGGGCCTGCGCGCTGACACCCAATTCAGTGGCATTAAAATGCGTGACATAGCATTTCAGTGCGGTGATGCGGAACACCGCACTGAAATGCGTTAGTGTCACACGTGATGCGTGATACTTGGCAGCACTGGGTAAGTGCATAAAGGATTTACTTGGACCATCGGCAGAGCCTCAGCAGGACGAGCCCAAGGGCCCCGTGGAAAACAACCTCACCCACCACCGCTTAGGTCCAGGGCCCAAGGGCTGCTGTCTGTCCGGCGGGCCCCGGGCGGGGTCTGACACTTCCACGCTGAGCAAGGGTCGCTTTACATTTCTTGTAAAGGTTTGTGCAATTGACGAAATTTCGTTTCCTACAATAGAACATGCAATTGTTGTAATTGCTCCCTACAAAACGGTTACTTGACGTCAATAAAACTGTTACTTGAGTTGACGTCATTGTTCCCTACAATAGAACGTGCAATTAACGTAATGAATTACCTACAATAAAACGGTTACGGTGCTGGCATGACTTCTAGGAAGATCTTTGGCTGAGTAAGATTCGTACAAGTGACGTCATTTCATTCCCTATAATAAAACGAATACTTGACGTCCCTACAATAAAACGGTTACGGTGCTGGCATGACTTCTAGGAAGATCTTTGGCTGAGTAAGATTCGTACAAGTGACGTCATTTCGTTCCCTATAATAAAACTAATACTTGACGTCAATAGAACGGTTTCTTGATGTCACAACGTTCCCCAATAATATCAGTTATGGTGCTTGTAATACCTAGCAATATCCGTGGTCAGCCATTAGCGCCTGGGTGTTTAGCTGCTGCGCAACCAGTAACAGCTTAAAACTTTTTTTCTTGCTTCGCCAAAGAACACTTTGCATCCTGGGACTTGTAGTTTCCTTTGCCCAAGAATTCAAAATGCACTCGGATATAAGTCTGGCTGAAGATAACACGTTTGATTCAGGGCCACCTGACAGCAGAAAGGGTGTGACTATATATATGCCCCAATTAGAAGATTCGGATTTAAAGATTGAGGGGATTTCACAAAACTGTCGTAAGATTTATTTTTGGGAGTGAGGGAGGGGGTTAGCAGCACTGTTCTTCAGTGCTGAACTGGCCTTCTGGGCAGTCTGGCAGCGTAAGGTGGGTCAGTTTAAAAGGACCTGTGTGGTCTCGTGGCCCCTGGGACCAAATAAAAATAACTCACATAGTGGCCTTTTCAAACATGTCTTCCTGGCAATGCCAGACTGCCCGAAAGACCAGTCCAACGCTGCACTTATTAAGTATGAGTGTACGTCATAGACCAGCCCTAAAGTGCTCAGAGGCCCATCTTTATCCAGGACGGGGGGCACTGGTGGAAAGGGAACTGGCCCTCCTATGAGGCAGGTCTATAAATTGTTCATTTACCAGGACTGTGGACTGTTCTTTGCAGGAGGGGCGAGGTGTGTGTGACTCAGCACAGAGTCAGCCCGGGCAGGACCAGACTCACAGACCCAGGGTGGAGGGTGTCGGCTCTAATGCTGCTCGCTAGGGGTCTGCGCCAGGTGCCAGTGTTGCAAGCAGGAAGCGATGTTTTGCAATCAGCTTCTTTGAAAAGGAGCGCCTGTTTGGAGAGGCGGGTCTCGTTTCCATGGTATGGAGGTCAGACTGAGAGGCCTTGTCACTCTGAACCTGAGAAGCAGGAACTGAGGAAGGAATTCAGCACTCCTGATAGAATAGAGTTATTGCCAGCTAATGCTCTGTGTACATTGCAAAAGGCCCTTCTCATGCCCCTTTGCAGTAATTCAATGTCACCCACAGTTCATGCACAGAGGCATGGGCGTCCCAGAAATGTTTCCGGGGGGGGGGGAGAGGGGGGGCAACATTTTAACTTCATCACCATCCTCCGAAATGATTGAGCACAACTATTAAATAGATTTAAAAAAAATCTAATAAGACAAAGAGCTTAAATAAACAAAGAAACCCATAGGGGGAAGAAAAAAATCTTGTGAGGTGCCACAGCAGATGACTTGGCAACTACAATAAAACAGAGGGAAAAACTAAAACTGGCCGGATAAAAACAAAAAAAAAATCTAAATCAGGTTGATGTGGTTCTAGAGCATGGGTACCTTCAAACTTACTCTCGGGGGCAAAATTTACAGTGTGGTTTGTGGGCGAGAGCCGCACCGGTGGGGGTAGGGTCAGTGGGGGAGGGGAGTGGGCTAAAGCAACAAAAAAAACTGTCTCCCTCCCTCTCTGTCTCCCTCCCTCTCTGTCTCCCTCTCCCTCTGTCTCCCTCCCTCTGTCTCGCTCCCTCTGTCTGTCTCCCTCTGGCTGTCGCCCTCTGTCTGTCACCCTCTGCCTGTCTCCCTCCGTCTGTCTGTCTCCCTCTGTATGTCTCCCTCTGTCTCCCTCTCCCTCCCTCTGTCTCCCTCTCTCTGTCTCCCTCTCGCTCTGTTACCCTCTCCCTCCCTTTGTCTCCCTCTCTCGGTCTCCCTCTCTCTCTGTCTTCCTCTGTATCCCTCTCTCTGTCTCCCTTTGTCTCTCTCTCTCTCTCTCTGTCTCCCTCCCTCTGTCACGCTCTGTCTCCCTCCTTCCCTCTCTCTCTCCCTCTGTCTTCCTCTCCGTCTCCCTCTCTGGCTGTCTTAGTCTCTGCCTCTATCTGTCTGTCCCTGTCTCTGCCTCTATCTGTCTCTGTCCCTGTCTCTATCTGTCCCTGTCTGTCCCTGTTTCCCTCCCTCTGTCTCCCTGTTTGTCTCTGCTTGTCTGCCCGTCTCTGCCTCCATCTGTCTCTGTCTGTTTCTACCTCTATCTGTCTCTGTCTCCCCCCCCCTCTCTCTCTCTCTCTCTCTGTCTCCCACCCTCTCTGTCTCCCTCCCTCTCTGTCTCCCTCCCTCTCTCTCCCTCTGTCTCCCTCTGTCTGTCTCTCTCCCTCTGTCTCCCTCTGTCTCACTCACTCTGTCCGTCTCCCTCTCTCTCTTTCTGTCTCCCTCACTCTGTCTCCCTCACTCTGTCTCCCTCCCTCTCTCCCCCTCCCTCTCTCCCCCTCCCTCTCTCTCCCTCCCTCTGTCTGTCGCCCTCTGTCTCCCAATGTCTCCCTCCCTATGTCACCCTCCCTCTTTCTCCCGCCCTATCTGTCTCCCGCTCTCTCTGTCTCCCTCCCTCTGTCTCCCTCCCTCTGTCTCCCTCCCTGTCTCCCTCCTTCGGCTTCCCTCCCTCTCTCTTCCTCCCTCTCTGTCTCCCTCTGCCTCCATTTGTCTCCCTCCTTCTGTTGCCCTCTCTCTGTCTCCCTCCCTCTGTCTGTCTCCCTCCCTTCCTCTATCTGTCTGTCTGTCTCCCTCCCTCTGTCGCCCCCTTTCCTCTGTTTGTCTCCCTCTGTCTGTCACCCTCTGTCTCCCTCCCTCTCTCTCCCTCTGTCTCCCTCTGTCTCCCTCCCTATCACCCTCCCTCTCTCCCTCCCTTGGTTTCACTCCCTCTGTCTCCTCCCTCTGTCTCCTCCCTCTGTCTTACTCCCTCTGTCACCCTCTGTCTGTCACCCTCTGTCTGTCACCTCACCCCAGCTTCCCAGGCATACACACAGCTGCGCCCGAGTACTCTCAGGTCTTTAACCCCTTAAGTGTTGCCTCGGTGCATTGGCCGACGGCAGCACTACCTCCCCAGTGCTGCACACGACCATTGGACGTCCATTCAGCACTAGTTCCAATGGACAGCGCAGCACTGGGGAGGAATGTTTAATAGCATCTATGAGGTTAAAAGACCAATTACTTGTTAATGAGGCTTTGTTGTGAATCACCCGGCCCCCATAGAGCAGAGTGTCTCGGAGTTCGCGCTGCTGCGGCGGTGTTTGCTGACACTCTTTAATAAAAAAAAAACAACACAGGTATGTTAAAGGCAGACTGCCCATTGTCATTCTTTATGTGATGATCAGCAGCAGACAGAATGACAATGGGCATGTCCACAGTCTGCTCGAGGTCGGGGAGGGACTTCTGCAGCCTCTAGAGTTCAAAGAGAAGTGCGAGAGGCCCCACGTTTAAACTTCTGGGGCTTCTCACAGGGCAACAGCACAGCCTGCTCTAATTGTGAAAATTAAGGGGACCAAAGGCGTCCGTAACAGGAATGTTCACGGCCTCCCTGCTCAGAACACATGGGCGTCCGCTACAGCTACGTGCGCTGCCTGAGTGATAATACCACATTGTCACTGGGCCAGCACCGGACGGACCGGCGATCAGGAGGGGGCAAGCACCCCCCCCCTTGGCTCCCCCTGCGGATGCCCATGTACAGAGGTGCTGCCTCTCCTGGTCTGGTGGCTCAATCAGTGGGTTAATGCATCCACTCCTGTGGTCGGGGTTTGACCTCCTTCCAAGGCCAATAAGATGAGGATCATTGAGTTGGGTAACAATAAACTTCTGTTATTTCAGACCCATGATGCCACAAGGGATGAAGGTCGGCTTTAACAAATGTACGTCTAAAGTTTTTGTGACGCACATGCACTGCTGAGAAGTGTCCTCCTGATCTGGTCAGGACAGATGCACAGTGAGAGGTCCATGTTTG